>NW_028229521.1:202500-897500 GCF_053477565.2 Lygodium microphyllum
TCTCAGTTAGATTAAACTTTTTAATTTAAATTTCTTTAAATTAAAATAAGGAGAGAGAGAGAGAGAGAGAGAACCTAGGCCCTACACATGAGAAAGAGGGGGGAAGGGGAGAAGAAAAATGTTAATTTAAAAAACACTATTCTCTTTCCTCTTTCCCCCCTCCTCTCTCTGTCTTCTTCTTCTTCTTTATCGAATGAATCTCAAAACTCCCACCCAAAAGACATGTGGATCACAAAATCGAGCTCATTCTAGGATTCGCCCCACTGTCCAGAGCTCCTCATCAAATGAAACATACAGAACTCATGGAATTGAAGAAATAGCTGCATGAATTAGAAGAACAAGGTCTCATCCGCCCCAACAAATCCCCCTTTGGTGCCCTAGTGTTGTTTGTTAAGAAGATGGATGGGGGTCTTAGACTATGTGTAGATTATAGGGCCCTTAACAAAATCACCATCAAAAATAAATATCTCATGCCCCTAGTGGAGGACCTCTTAGATAGACTACACAGAGCCAAGTACTTTAGCCGCATAGACCTAAGGTCAGGATATCACCAGATTCGCATAGCAAAAGAAGATATCCCAAAAACATCTTTCTAAACTAGATATGGTAGTTTTGAATGGTTAGTCTTAGGATTTGGGCTAACCAAATACATTTTGTGGTAGTTTTGAATGCTTAGTCTTAGGATTTGGGCTCCATGCACATTTTGTGGCCTCATGGACGGAGTCTTTGGATCCGCGATAGACGTGTCTGTCATTATCTACATCGATGATCTACTAGTCTATAGCAAAACCTTAGAAGAACACAAGCATCACTTGCGCTTAGTTTTTTAGAAGCTACGGCAACATAAGCTATATGCCAAACCGGAAAAATGTGAGTTTGCAATAAGAGAGTTAGAATTCCTAGGCTTCATTGTAGGAATGAATGGCATCAAAGTGGTGTTGGGGGTAAAGGCGCCTCCGCCGTGCCGCCCCGTGTATTACTACACTGACAGTACCCGCCACTGTATACTGCAGGTGGCGGGCACCCGTCACGTCACTTTATTCTTTATTCTTTTAGTGACAGTTTGAATAAAGGAAGGCCCGGTCACACATTGTGACTGTTGGAGTTCCCATTTCTTGTCTCTCTCTTTCTTGCTCTTGCTCTCCCGCCATAGCTCGCGTGCAAGCTTCGATCCTTCTCACCTTTCAACTGGTATCAGAGCTTGGCATTCTCTTGCTCGAGCTCGACTCGGTGCTTCCCGACCTTCGCATCGACTCGCTTCACGCATTGGGTCTCCATCCCGGTAGCCATATCCGATCTCCCCGAGCTCCCGTCACTCCTCGGCTTCCCGAGCACCTTCCCAGCCTATTGAGGCACCTTCAAGGCATTGATACTGAGGTATTTGATCATTCTTTCAGGGTTTTATTTCAGTCTACAGGTTGCAAACAGCAAGGGCAGCCATGGCTTCAAACCCTTGAACCTTATTCTCCTCATATTGTGCCTTACACCTATCAAGGCTCAAAGAGGCTTGTCATAGGCCTTTGATAGGCCCTTCTTGAGCCCCCCATTACCCCCGTTTCAGCCCATGTGGAGCAGCAACAAGTTCAGCACCAACAGGGCAGATTGCACCATTTTTTTCCAGGCTGTTAGCACTCGTCTACTTCAGCTCCACACTTGGCCATTGCTTCTTGCTCTCTACCTTGATCAAGAGGGCTATAGACGTCATGTTTGATGTCATTCAAGCTTTGGGCATTGGTCTTGATCATTCGGGGCTGATTTCTTCAGATTTGGGACTGTCATAAATTATCATAACAGGCTGAAAACAGGGCAGCACCATTGGCATTAGCATTTGTTGCTTATACTCCATTCCGGTTGTGCTATTTGATGCCCATATGCGGTCTACATGATGCCTAGTGCCTTGGGAATGTATGCACATGATAATGCCATGATTTTGGCCTGAAATATTGGCTGATTTGGGACTGTTATTTACTATTATACAGTGCTGGAAACAGGGCAGCCACACTTGGCATTGGCATTTGATGCTTATATTCTACTCCGGTTACCTTGTTTGATGCCCGTATGCGGTCTACTTCCTACCCGGATGTATTGGGGATGTATGCATTTGGTTTGATCATGATTTTGGCTTGAATTTGGGGCTAAAATCTACTGTTTGGAACAGTAAATACATGCTGGAATAACAGTGGGTTGAAGGTACTTTACATGCTTTGGCACTTACCTACCGATACCAGATGTATGCTTTGAGCTTTGGCATGATGTCTCTGACATTTGGGGAAGACTTGGAGCATATGTATGAGATTATGGGATGCTTTTGAGCTTCGCATTAGCTCCGTCTTCACTGGCATTTGGACCGACTTGGCATGCTCGTGGACCACCTATGCCTCATGTCTCTGCTTGACAGTTAGGCTTTTGCATTACATGCTTTGGTTCGTGACATATGCTATTTGGTTCGTGTATGCCATACCGACATTTGGAGCTTGGATTTGGATGTATTTGAACATTCCCGGCTTACTTGATCACTGAACTTGGTTGCTATTTGGATGTCATTGAGTTGATCGAGAGCTTATTTGGGCTTATGTATTGCTTCATGGTTAATACGACCGGTGCTTCATGTATGTCATGCTCTCTTGGATGCACTTGATGCGTTGGCAGGGTCACTTATCACTGGTGCTTTCTCTTGGGTTGTTTGAGCTTCTGAGCTCGCTTTGTACGCCTTTTGTGCCAGTGGGAGCATTTTACATGCTTGCTTGACCTTTGACAGTTGCATGCTATTGGAGCACTTACATGTATTTGGAGCAGTTTATGTCTTGAGCAACTACATACGCATTGAGACTTTGGGATCATACTCCGATCTTTATGGATATGCATTGATGTACTCTTGGTTCACAGGATGCTTATGAGCTGAGTCTCATATTTGGATCTTTCTCTTTGAGCAGACACCTAATTGTGTCAGGTTTTGGCAATTACAGGAACACTTTGCCTAGAGTGTCTGGGGGTGTACCTTTCACTGGGGCAGATGTTATTTTGACATGCTTCGGTGTTGAGCTCATGTTCTTTTCACTGTCATTGGCCTTTCTTATGTCTGTTTCATGCCGGCTTTGGACCTAGCATTGTTTGCTTGACATTGGATCCTATTTTGGGACAGTTTGCTCTCTAGACTGCATACCTGCAATTTATTACAGCAAGCAGTTATTGGTGGACTAAGGTGTAATTTTCATGCTGAAATATCCTGATTTGGTGTATCGCACCTAGTACTAAGTGGGCAGCAACTTTTGGCACACTCTGCTCGCCCTTTGGACCCCGTTTTGGTCATTTTTGGGCAGTTTTTGCAGTAAAACAGCAAGCAGTTTTGGACTGTTTGGGCATTTCCAGCCTGCATAATGGCGTCATCTTCGCATGATAGTGCCATCTTTAACATTACAAAGTTGGATGGTACCAAGTACTCTTACTGGAAGAGTCCAATTTGGCAGGTCTTGGTGCAGAAATCTCAGATTAAGCCACTTCGGTTGAGTGGGGAGCAGCCTGAAACTATGGACAATGACGACTGGCTTGAACTTGATGAGCTATGCAAGTCCACGATTGTATTGTCTCTCACTGAACAGGTACATTATAATGTATTTGAGGAAGCACAGAGTGCATGGGATCTATGGAATAAGATCAAGAATCTTTATGATAAGAAAAGTCCGGCAGGTCAGATGTACTGGTTGAAGCAGCTTATGGATCTGCGCATGAAGGATAATGCGACTATGTCTGCTCACTTGAGCCAGTTCCATGCTATACTGAAGAACCTAACTTCGCAGGATATCACCTTTGGAGAGGAAGTAACTCCTCTTTTCTTGCTTGGGACTCTGAATGAGTCATGGGATGTTTTCCGTACTGCTCTTTGTGCCTCTAATGCTACTCTAAAATTGGCAGATGTTGAGAGTGCTCTTCTTCAGGAAGAGGTGAATCGCAAAAACTTGGATGCCTCTCGTGGTAGTCATGCTTTGACAGTTAGAGGCAGGAATGACAGGAATGATCGTGGTAATAACCGTGGTCGTGACTCGCAGAAGGGTCGGTCTAAATCTCGTGGCAAGTCGCGTAGTAAGTCGCGTGGGCGCAATGCAAATGTCACTTGTCATCATTGTGGGAAAAAGGGCCATATTAGACCACAGTGTCATGAGTTGCGCAATGAGAAGTGCAAGGATAAGGGGAAAGATAAAGTGCAGGAGAAGTCCTCTGATCGTAGCATAGTACCTGCGAAGTCTAGCGTCAAGATTGAGGAAATTAATGTCACGCAGACTGAGGAGTCCGATGGTGGTGATGAGTTTATAGTTGCAGCTAGTTCTTCTGATGCTTCACACTTGACTGAGACATCTAATATGTATGCACAGTGCTGGTTATTGGATTCAGGTGCGTCCTTCCATGTGACGCCTTACCGTGAGTGGTTTCACTCTTACCGTACTGTATCGGAGGTCTCTTGATATTGTGGGCTGTGGAGATATTCAGTTGCAGTTTTCCACTGGCAGTTCCTTTTTGCTCAGGGATGTACGTCATGTACCTGCGCTTACGCGCAGTCTTATGTCTGCAGGACAGTTGGATGATGCAGGGTTTCATGCCTGGAAAATTACCAAAGGCAGACTTGTGCTTACTAGAGGCGCCAAGGCTGGCAGCCTCTATCCTCTTGTTGTATCTGGGTCCTCAGTTGACCATGTTTTGGCAGTGGGTTCTATCCCACATGTATCACTTTGGCATGCTCATTTAGAGCACATGTCTTTGAAGGGAATGAAAATGTTATCTGGTTTGCAGTATCTTCCGCCTTTGGATTATGCATGTTTTGACTCGTGTGATCATTGTCTTTATGGTAAGCAGAATAGGTCTATACATAAGAAATCGGGTAGGCCACGCATGAGTGAGCCCTTGGCATTGGTGCATTCCGATGTTTGTGGGCCTATGCCTTGCATGTATATGGGTGGCGCGAAGTACTTTGTTACCTTCATTGATGATTTTTCTAGGAAAGTGTGGGCTTATCCCATAAAGCAAAAGTCTGATGTCTTGGCAGTCTTTCAGTGTTGGCTTGCTCTTGTTGAGAACCAGACTGGGTATAGGCTGAAATGCCTTAGGACTGACAATGGGGGAGAATATGTCTCACGTGCTTTTGAGGAGTTTTGTGATGACAGGGATATTAAGCATCAGTTGATCGCCCCTTACACCCCACCCTAGAATGGTTTGGCTGAGCGCATGAACAGGACTATTCAGGAGCGTGTGCGCTCTATGCTTAGCCATGCAGGCCTACCCCAGAGCTTTTGGGCTGAGGCAGTTAGTACGGCAGTGCATGTCATAAACCGATCGCCTTCTAGGGGATTGGATTTCCAGGTTGCAGAGGAAGTTTGGGCTAGTAAGCCACCCTCTTATGCGCATCTCCGTGTCTTTGGATGTGAGGCATTCTGCCATGTGCCCAAGGACAAGAGGAGTAAATTGGATCCAAAGAGAATTAAATGCATATTCCTTGGCTATGGTGAGTCAGGAGAGATGGGCTATCACCTATGGGATCCGCAGGTGCGGAAAATAGTACGCAGCCATGATGTCGTCTTCCATGAAGACAAGATGCACAGACAGCCTGAGAAGGTGGTTGAGATCCGCAGAGTGATCTTTTAGGAGGAGCCTAGAGCTCCAGCACAGCCAGTAGTACAGCCTGCAGCAGTTCCTCCACAGGGCCAGGGTGTTGGACAGGCAGTTAGACAGGCAGCAGAGCCTGCGGTGAGACGGTCTGCTAGAGACAGACGTCCACCTGACAGATTTCAGCCCTCTATGCATTATGTTTTGGTTACAGATGCAGGAGAGCCTTTCACTTATGATGAGGCTATGCGCAGGGGTGACAGTCACTCCTGGGAGAGGGCTATGCAGTCTGAGATAGACTCCCTGCATAAGAATGAAACTTGGGATTTGGTTGCCTTGCCTAAGGGCAAGAAGGCTTTGCCATGCAAGTGGGTGTACAAGCTGAAAAGTACCCCTGGACACCCCAAGCCGGCATACAAGGCTAGATTGGTAGCAAAGGGTTTTAAGCAGGAACATGGTGTGGACTTTGATGAGGTCTTCTCTCCTGTGGTTAAGATGACCACCCTGCGCTTAGTCTTGGCTTTGGTTGCACAGCTTGACTTAGATCTATATCAGATGGATGTCAAGACGGCTTTTCTACATGGAGACTTGCATGATGAGATCTATATGGATCAGCCTAAGGGCTTTGCAGAACCTGGCAGGGAGCACCTAGTGTGCAAGTTGAAGAAGAGCTTGTATGGCTTGAAGTAGGCACCTAGGGAATGGTATCATAATTTTGATGCCTTTATGCAGTCACAGGGCTACAGCAGGAATGCTATGGATCCGTGTCTTTACACGAAGAAAGCCCGTGATGGCAGTTTGCTTATCTTGGTACTCTATGTTGATGATATGCTGATAGCAGGGAAAGCTCATGATGAGCTAGATGCTCTTAAATCTCAGCTGAAAAAGAGCTTTGAGATGAAGGATTTGGGACAGGCCTCACATATACTTGGGATGCGCATTAAGCGCGATAGGCATCAGGGGCTTTTGTATCTCTCATAGAGGGAGTACATTCATAAAGTCCTTGAGCGCTTCCGCATGCAGGACGTAAAGCCTATTGGCTGTCCATTACCTTCTTATGTGAAGGTATCACAGGCCGATTGTCCGCAGACAGATGAGCAGAGGGCCGAGATGGCCAAGATCCCTTATGCTTCAGCCGTGGGCAGTTTAATGTATGCCATGATAGCCACTCGTCCAGATATTGCACATGCAGTTGGTGTTGTGGCACGCTATATGGCTACACCTGGCAGCAGACATTGGGATGCCGTGAAGGGTATCATGAGGTACCTGAAGGGCACAGCAGATATGTGTATTTGCTATGGCAGCCAGGATACAGGGGTCGTGGGGTACACTGACTCCGATTATGCAGGATATGTAGATAGTAGGAAGTCCACTTCTGGCTATGTATTCACCTATGCTGGAGGGACTGTCTCTTGGATGTCCAGGGTTCAGAAGTGTACGACTTTGTCTACCACTGAGGCCGAGTATGTTGCAGCCACTGAGGCTTGCAAGGAGGCCATATGGTTAGGCCGTCTAGTTGCTGACCTTGGGATTGATGCTACACCTACACTGCATTCGGATTCTATGAGTGCCATTCAGTTGGCTAAGAATCCGGTCTTCCATGCGAAGACGAAACACATTGAGGTGAGGTATCACTTCATACGTGGTGTCGTGGAGGACAAGTCTGTTGACCTTGTCAAGATCTCCACTGACAAGAATCCTGCAGATCTACTCACGAAGAGCCTCACTACTGAGCGCTTTGCCTTCCTCAGGAGGTTGATGGGCGTTGGATGAGAAGTCGCCTTTCCTCATCCCTTGTACCTATGTACATTTGTACTGTCTTTTCTTTTTCTTTTCTCTCTCACTAGGGCAGATTCGCCTTTAAGTGGGAGGTTGTTGGGGATAAAGGCGCCTCCGCCATGCCGCCTCGTGTATTACTACACTGACAGTACCCGCCACTGTACACTGTAGGTGGCGGGCGCCCGTCATGTCACTTTATTCTTTATTCTTTTAGTGACAGTTTGAATAAAGGAAGGCCCGGTCACACATTGTGACTGTTGGAGTTCCCATTTCTTGTCTCTCTCTTTCTTGCTCTTGCTCTCCCGCCATAGCTCGCGTGCAAGCTTCGATCCTTCTCACCTTTCAAGTGGACCCCACGAAAGTGGAAGTTGTCAAAAAATGGCATGTACTAAAGACTGTAAGGGAAGTGCAAGAGTTCCTCGGCTTCACAGTATTCTACAAAAGGTTCATCAAGGATTACGCCCTCATCACCGCACCCCTATCCCACCTCACCAAGGAAGACAATACTTTTACATGGGGTATTAAGCAACCGGATGCTTTTGAACAGATGAAGAAATGCATGAGTCAAACCCCTATCTTGAAAGTCCCCAACTTCACCAAAACCTTTGAGATCTCCATAGATGCATCAAACTATGGCATTGGGGATGTATTGGTGCAAGAAGGCCACCCCATAGCTTATGAATCCAAGAAGTTCATAGATGTCGAAACAAGGTGGAGCACACATGAGAAGGAAATGCTCGCACTCATCCACTACCTCAAAAAATGGAAGTACTATGTTCAAGATAAACACACGAAAGTCTTCGTCGACAACATCTCCCTCAAATGCTTCTAATCCCAACCCAAGCTATTGGTCAAACAAGCTCGTTGATTAGACTTCCTAGCTAAATTTGACTTGGAGATAAAACACAAGCCTGCTGGCTCCACCAACAAGATAGCAGATGCCCTGAGTCAGAAGGCTGACTTGAAAGCCGATAGTGTGGTCAGTAGCAACTTCATGGAATTAGTGAAGGAAGCCTTGGAAGAAGACCAAGACATGCAAAAAATTATACAAGATGTGGAAGCTGACAAGACATCGCATGGAATGTGCACCCTTGAGAAGGAAATCCTATTTGTAGGAAAGAGATTTTATATCCCCAACAATGTGGAGCTGAAGAAACTCATATTACATGAAATACATGATGGAAAACTACGAGGACATAAGGGACAAAGCAAGACACTGGAGGCCCTTAGGAAGCAGTTCTTTTGGCCCAACATGAAAGAAGAAGTGATTGATTACATCAAGACATGTCCTACTTGCCAACTTGTCAAGGCACCATGCTCTAAGCCATCCGGCTTGCTTCAACCTATGGTAGTACCTAGCCACCCATGGGATGTAATTAGCATGGATTTCATTGTGGAGCTCCCTGAATCCCATGGATACACCACCATTTTTGTAGTGGTGAAATACTTCTCCAAGCAAGCCCACTTCATCCCTACCAAACCACCACTGAATGACGAAGACGTAGCCCGCCTCTTCTTTTACACATGTATTCAAGCTACATGGCCTACCCTTAGCCATAGTATTAGATAGAGATGGGAGATTCATGAGTGATATGTGGAAGGAACTCTTCAAGACCCTGGAAACACAATTGCAATTCTCATCATCCTTCCACACTGAGACAAATGGGCAAATAGAAAGAGTCAACCAAGGCGTTGAAGATTATCTCAGGAGTTACGATTGGGTGGACCAAAAGGATTGGGCCCTGTACCCCGATGTAATGGAATTCCACTACAACATCTCCATCCACTCCACCACAGGTTACACCCCCTTTGAATTGGCCACAAGAAAAGAAGTCATCACACCCCTTGCCTTAGCATTGAGAGCGGCCAAATCTAAAGATCAAGATGCAAAGGAATTCTTGAAGAAATGGATAGACTGGAATGTACTGGCCAAGCAAAGCCTCGAACAAAGCAAAATCACCATGATAGAGCAAGCCAAAAAAAAGAGAAAGGTTGTACTCTTCACTAAAGGCGACATGGTCCTGGTCATGGTCCTTGTGAACTCTAAGAATATGTCACTGCCAATGAGCCCCAAGTTCAACCATTGCTACTATGGATCCTACTACGACACTCAAGTGCAGAAGGAAGTCACCTAAAAACTTGGCGTGCCAGAAAATAATTGTGTTTATAATGATTTTCATGCTCGTCTTCTGCGCACGTTCTACCCCGACAAGCAATGGGGGCAGCACGTGCCAATGCTCCATTCCAACAGCCCCTTCGAAGTAGAACCATACCTCTGACTCTGAGAACAAAAAGGATACCCTGAGTATCTCACCAAGTGGCACAGGTGTCCCCTCAAGGAAGCCACTTATATTTGAGAAGCAGAGGCATACGAGCATGGCAAAGATGCATTCGCCATCTGGCTCAAGGAGAATCCCACCAATCCTTCTAATGGCTATTGAGCCTCCACAAATAAACGGTCCCCAATTGATGGGCCCAGTAATGACTCCACTCCTCAAATGTACTTGAGTCGAGGGTGGACTCACATGGTAACCCAAAGAGCCCCTACCCAGTCTAGATGGGTAGACACTGAGACCAGTTTGCTAGAAAAAGCTATGTTAAGACCCCCAAGTCCTAGTGCGGCGGGCACTAACCAGTCTGATAGCATAGACTGTGTTAAGACCCTGCAAATGTCTTACCCAAAGACACTAGCCAGCTTGTTAGCAAAAGCTTTGTTAAGACCCTGAATGAGTCAAAATAAACACTACCCTTAGATTGCTAAGGACAGCAATCCAACAAGTGGGGGTGAGTGTAAGGGCTTTGTAGCTGTACCATGGTGTTGTTATCGAAAACACCTATATAGGGAGTAGTAGTGACTCTAAGCCCTGCTTGGTTTCTACTCTACGTGTGATTCCCTATACCCAGTGGGGTGAACCCTCTTATGTGCGGCGTCACAAGGGTGTAGACTTGGGATGTGCCTATGTTGTACCATGTCTTTGATTGAATAATACAAGAGTATACCTTGCTCTCACATATCGTGTTACCTTTTTGTGCCATGTTGAGTGAGTAACAAGTGCGGGTGCATCACACCCCCCCCCCCTCCATACAAAGCACACATTTGTTTTTCAATTTGTATATTCTATATGTTACTTAGAACTTTAGTTTGGGGACCTTGAACCAACCACAAGGCTCCCAAGCGTACATGGCATAAGGAGGAAAAGTTTGGTATTCGAGGAATAAAGAGCTCTTTTCCTTGAAGGTTAAGTGGAGGTTATATTTATTTTTATAATCTCTCTCTCTCTCTCTCTCTCTCTCTCTCTCTCTCTCTCTCTCTCTCTCTCTCTCTCTCTCTCTCTCTCTCTCTCTCTCTCTCTCTCTCTCTCTCTCTCTCTCTCTCTCTCTCTCTCTCTCTCTCTCTCTCTCTCTCGCTCAAAGA
This sequence comes from Lygodium microphyllum, assembly GCF_053477565.2. Lineage (NCBI taxonomy): Eukaryota > Viridiplantae > Streptophyta > Polypodiopsida > Schizaeales > Lygodiaceae > Lygodium > Lygodium microphyllum. The sequence continues at coordinate 213,290 of NW_028229521.1, forward strand.
TTTCTCTAAAAATAAAATTAGATATATAAAATGATATTTTAATTAGATATATGAAATGGAATTTTAATTAAACATTTTAAATTTTAATGGTTGAACATGTGCATGCTCTAAAAACATTCACAAATGCAAATACATTATAAAAAAAGAGTTGAACTTTTTTAAATTGAACATATAGGATAATATCATTTTAATGGTTTTTTATACAATATATATTTTAAAACCACACACAAATGTGCATAGATTATAAAAACACATGAACAATACATACAAACATATACATGTACATGTACATATGTGTAAACACATATGCACATGTATGCATAGATACACAAGTATACATGCTCACATATAAATATACATGAGAAAAAATGAAGAGAGAGAGAGAGAGAGAGAGAGAGAGAGCGCATCGATGAGAGAATACATGCACACATGCACATGCAAATCCACATCCATTTACAAATATACACATATGCATTTATGTACAACGCATGTACAAATGCATATACATATATATGCACATATATACATATGAGGAGATGAAATATGAGAGTTGAAAAAGGAGAGATAATCAAAATTATGAGAGGACACGTTTACAAGACCACATAAAGATACACTTATTAAACACACATGTACATACGTACACATGTATACACATACACGTGTGTATAGAGCATAAGAAAAATAATGACAAAAAAATGAATGTGTGTGTGTGTGTGTGTGTGTGTGTGTGTGTGTGTGTGTGTGTGTGTGTGTGTGTGTGTGTGTGTGTGTGTGTGGAAAAAAAGAGAAAAAAAACAAGAGATGAGAAGAAAAAAAGAGAGGAGAAAATAATGAGATGAGAGTATTTATTTTATACATTATTTGTTATATTCTATATATAATTTAAAATTTACCTTGCAAATTTGAAACTAATCAAAAGGCAGATTATTTATTATTACAATAGGCTCTTGAGCCTGGCAAAGGCTGGAGTCTTTGATTGTAGTGAAACCTAATGAGTACAAAGGATGATGTATATACTGCAGATAAGCCCTTTAGGGGTTGCCTGCTGTGATTTTTGGTACCTAAGGTTACTTTAGCCTCCATTCTGGACGTAAAAGTAATCCCGACATTAGTTTTTGGGTATATAGTAGTTTTGATTGTCCCATCGTTTGCAAGTGCACATGTTATAGATTTTGAATTTGAAGATTTCATATGTTTGCTAAGTTATTGACACAAAAGGCATTTACATGTAGATTAGAGATTGTGGTTATTGTTGTGCTTTTAGTGAAAAATGCTGATGTTTAGTTGTGGTGCACTTGGTATCAGCTTACTTGTAAATTGCAATAATTTACAAGGTTTTCTATTTTGTCAAATTATCTGACAACTTCAATTAGATTTTCAATGAGAATCTTAATAAGAACAATTATCCTGCATGGAAGTTAAAGATGACAGATTTCTTAAAGTACAAAGATGTTTGGAATTACATTGAAAGGAGACATGGAAGTAGCACCCGAAGTTCCTGCATCAAATACTAATGCAGAATAAGTAAAGGCTAAGAAAGATTGGGAGCAGACATAGAGTGAAGTCATGTATTGGTAATTTGTAAATGATGTCGTAGATAGCACGATGGGCTATTTGCACAAATCTGAAACTCCCATTATTGCATGGAAGAATTTAGCAAGGCTATTCAAAGTAAATACAAAGACCAGAAAGCTACAGCTCAAGTCAAAGTTGAACCAAGTAAAAAGAGGAAACCTATCCATTAATGATTATGCCTTGAAGATCAAAAGTATTGTGGAAGCTCTTGGATCTATTAGTGTGGTAGTTCATAATGATGTTGTTGTGCATGCATGCTTAGATGGACTTGGAGATGAATACAAGAGCTTTAGGTCATCTATATGCATAAAGTATCTGAAGCATGTCAATTTGGAAAGCAAGTAAGATGTGTGTTTCCACATGAAAAGCATATATGAAAGAAGCCATTTGAATTGATACATTCTTATGTGAGTGATCCTACAAAGGCTGCAACTTTGGGTCATTGCAGGTATTATGTTTTGAAGTGCATGGATCCATGGACGAAGCTTCAAGCTAGGTCAATGTCAATGGAGATGTAGGTAGAGTGAGAGAGAAGTAGACATAGTATGTGGGTACAACAATAGTACCACTTTAGGTTTTTAGATAGGTATATGTATGAACATGATACAAACCCAAAGGGTACATTCACATACAATGTGGGTGCGGGCATGGTGGCCCTTTATTCCCAAGAACCTTCCCCCTAAAGGCATCATGATTAAAGATAGAGGAAAGAATCAGCTAAGTCTAAGTATGTACAAAGCTGAAAATCTATACATATCCAACTGCCATCATCTACCCCAACAATGAGCAAATTTCTCTGCTAGAAGACCCTTCGTGAGAATATCTATAGGGTTATCATTGGTATGTACCTTGACAAGCACAATGCTCTTCCTTTCAAGTACTTCCCTGATAAAGTAATATTTCACTTGTATATGATTTGTTTCTCATGAAAGATAGGATTCCATGCTAGCACGATAGCACTTTGACTATCACAATGGAGGACATGGACCTCTATAATACCAAGCTCTCCCACTAGACGTAAAAGCCATAAAGCCTCTGCCTCTGTAGTAGACAATGTAATACACTTCTGTAGCCTAGATATCCAAGAGACTAATCCCCCTATCAAGGTGAATACATACCCTAAAGTACGCTTCTTCTTGCAATCTGAATGACTAGCAAAGTCTACATCCATAAAGCCAATGACAGATGCCTTCTGCTTTCCAAAGTAGATGCACAAATCCTTTGTGCCGTCAAGGTGTCTCATGATGCCCTTCATTGCTTTCCAATGCTTTTAACTAGGATTTGCCATGTACCTTCTAACCACTCCCATTGCAAATGCTATGTAAGGATGTGTAGCAACCATATCATACATCAAGCTACCAACAATTGAAGCATATGGAATCTTGGCCATTTTAGTCATTTCATCATTAGATGTAGGGCTCTCCTCTGCAGTGAGTTTCACATATGGAGGCAATGGAATAGCAACCGCTTTCCCCCTCTCCATATTGAAACACTATAAAATCTTGGATACATATTCCTATTGTGATAGATAGAGAAGCCCCTTCAATCTGTCCCTAAGTATCCGCATCCCAAGAATATGATTAGCCTCACCAAGATCCTTCTTGTCAAAACTACTATATAGACTTTGCTGCATGGTGTCCAAAGCATGTCATCCACATACAAAACCAAGAGAATCAAGCTGCCATCTGCTCCTTTCTTGGTGTATAAGCAGTGATCCACTTGACTCATGTTAAAACCTTGAGACTGCATGAATGTATCAAATTTATAATACCATTCTCGAGGTGCATGTTTCAATCCATACAAACTCTTGTTGAGTTTACATACCATCTTCTCTTTTCCCTTTTCCACAAAACCCTTAGGCTGTTGCACATAGATATCCTCATGTAGATCACCATGTAAGAAATAAGTCATTACATCCATCTGGATGAGTTCCATATCCTCAAATGCAACCAAGCCCAAGATGGTCCTCAAAATAGTCATTTTGACTACAGAATAGAAAATTTCATCAAAGTCAATCCCATGCTCCTTCTAGTATCTCTTTGCAATAAGGCGTGCTTTGTACTTTGGCGAGGAACCAGAGTGACTTTCATCTTATAAACCCACTTGCATGGTAGAACCTTTTTCCCTTTAGACAAATACACCAAGTTCCAATTAGCCATTCTTCTCAAGAGATTCCATCTCTGACAACATAGCCTTAAACCACTTCTTGATGTCATGTTTGTCCATTGCTTCCTTGCAGTATGATGGTTCACCATAGTCAGCCAACATGACATAATCAGCAACATACTGAGCACCAAGGACAAATCTATCTAGTTGCCTTTAAGGTTGGGTCGACCTATGAACCAAAGGTTCAGTATTTGCAGGCTATGGGGCCTGCAAATCTGCATTTATAGATTGATATCCTAAAATTTCAGCATGTTGTCCTGCCATTTTCGGCTGTCCTAATTGCATGTTTTCTTGCTGAGATTAGGATACATCATGGGTAGAACCTTGCCGACCATTTTTAGCATCATTCCTTGCATTTTTAGGGCCATTTACAATAGGTATTTATTGCTTTCCAACGGGCATTCTCTACTGTCCTACGAGTACATCTTCCTTGAATACAACCCTTCTGACTTGCTTTGTCTTTTGGGTTGTTTATGCATGCAATCTTCACAGAAGATAACATCATTTCTATGTACTACTTTCCTTTTCTTGAGATCCCATAACCTATATCCCATTTCACCCTCATCTGGCATATCCTAGGAAAATGCATTCATAGGACTTTGGCTCAAGTTTGCTACATTCTCCCTTGCGGATATACACAAATGCCTCACAGCCAAATACTCTCAAATGAGCATACGAAGGTGGCTCGCCTGACCACACTTCAAGAGGAACTCTCCCCCCCCAAATACCTATTTAGTGGATTGATTTATCAAGTGAACTGATGTCATAATAACTTATGTCCAAAAACCATGGGATAATGCAGCATGAGATAGTGTAGTGCGTACCTTATCCTAAATGGTCTGATTCTCATACACTCTACAACTCTGTTTTGGGGCGAATTATGAGGGGCAGTGAGCTCTATCTTTATCCCTTTATTGAATACTTTTGATACATCCCTACCATTGTCAAAGAAAAGACACTTGAGTGTCTTACCGGTCATATTTGCATCCAATGCCAGGAATTTCTTGAATTTATCCAAAGCCTCGTCCTTGTGACGGATAGAATACACCCATACTTTACATGTAGCATCATCAACAAAAGTGATAAAATACTCCTTTCCCCTTAGAGACAACCCTGGCATTTGACATACATTTGAATGTACAAACTTTAAAGGAGAAGATTTCAATAAAAGAGACTCTTATGTGATGTTTGAGTATGTTTACCATAGACACAATGATCACAATGGTCAAAATCAGCATATCTCAAACACGGCAAATAACCCAAACGAGAAGGCACTTTAATTCTTATTTGACTCATGTGTCCCAATCAATCATGCCACAAATAAACACTTGGCTACTTGGTTATGGTGACTACATGGTCATGCATACTAGATACATGTAATGGATACAAAGTATCTTTCACATGCAATGGATATAGAGTATCACTCTTAGAGCCTCTAGCAATGACCCTAGATCCCTTACACATTTTCCATCCCCAAAAGTAGTGTGATAGCCATTGTCATCTAGCTACCCTATGCTTATCAAGATCTACTTGAGCTGGGGTACATGCCTTGCATGATGGAGGGTAAACATTGAACCATGCTAAAACTCATTTTATTGAGACTTGCCTCTAGTATGAAGTGCACTGGAAGACTTGTTGGTTGTATTTTTTTGTCAATTTAGCTCTTCCACAAGCAAAGAGCTCTCCACATCAGAGTATAGCAACATCACATTAGAGTTGCTCATGGCTATCCTAAATGTATTCCAACTTTCAGGTAAAGTGCATAGCAAGAAAGTGACCTTGAACTCATTGATGTGTACAGACATGGCTATACCCACCTGCATGCGGAGATCCATCAACTTCTTTAGCCAGTAAACCTTGCTACCATCATTCTTTTGAGCATACAACTCCTCAAGTCTCATCCACATAGCATAGGCAAAATCCAACTTCTCTATGTTGAACAACAAAGAGTTTGAAACAACTAAAATCTCAATCGTAGAGTGTACAAGCTCATCCAGATCATCCCAATCCTCTAGCTCTATGTCTATCGGTTGTACCTCCTTCATCTTAATGGGCTTCACCTGTTTCTTCTGCACCAAGACATTGTACCACTGCTTCTGCCATATGGCAAAGTTATGTGCACCCTCAAGCTTCTTGATATGCAGAACGTTGCTCTGCTATCACTGCTGCTAGCCATGATTACAACCCAAAATGACAAGAAATGTATCCAAAAACAAGCCCAAACTGTCACACAACTAACCAATAAGATATAGAAAATCAAACAAATGCAATATTCCCAAATTCTTGACTTGAGTACTAATTATTGGTCATATTCTAGCATAGCCAAGGAATTTGAGATCAGTAGCATACATGAATGCATCACCAAATAGCAATTAATAGCTCTATGCATAAACTATCTGCTTATAGAACATGTTGTTCATAGTGTACAACATCAAAATGTTTGCACAAACTAATCTCTTTCAACCTAAAGATAAGGCATTCAGCATGTGCAATCACTACTTAAGCATATGTTATTATGTCAATACCAAATCAGTAACATAGGACTTCACTGGAAGCATAAAACTCAACCAAGTTCTCTCACAAGTATGGTACTTGCAACCTGCAATTTTTCATAGCCAAAGACAATGTTGGCAAGCTCCAAACCAAGCTCAAAACATCCCCAAAGTCATCTTTAGATGTTACCATTCATGTGGTATACATGAATACAGCATCAATAGCACCCGAAAGGTAGCCCAAATGCATTAGGCATAGCATAAATCTCTGTCGAGTGCACTCAGCCCCTATTATTACAGTAGACAAATCCCTACCTAAACTAAGCAAACTCCCTTAAATCAGGCCAAAAGCACCTCAAATCCAAAGCATATCATCTCCCAATGAGGTCGCATCATATAAGCATGTGTTGACATCCAATATGAATAACCATTGAGCAATAACAACTCAAAACAAGGGCTACCTGTAAATTTCAAACTATAACCTGTGTATTACAACCAATAACTAAGAGTAGACTGCTCAAGATCAATGCCAAGTCCAAGGCTAAGCATTTATTGGTGCTGCCAAGTGAGTAAATGATCACATAGATGCCTAAATCCATGGATGAAGCTTCAAGCTATGTCAATGTCAATGGAGATGCATGTAGAGTGAGAGAGGAGTAGACACAGTATGTGGGTACAACAATAGTACCACTTTAGGTTTTTAGATAGGTATATGTATGAAGATGGTACAATATGGTATAGAGAGGCAGTATACATGTAGATGTACTCCATAGCAAAATGGACTTGTTGAGTGAAAAAATAGGCATATTGTAGAGGTGGCTCGTATACTGATGTCAAAAAGAAACTTGCCTCATTACTATTGGGCTGAAGTAGTTGATACGGCTATTTACATTATGAACAAGATACCCACTATTGTTGTACATGCTGAAGAGAAGTTTATGGGTAGAAAGCCAGATTTATCCCATTTGAAATTATTTGGATGTATTGCTTATGTGCATTTTCATGATGAGTTGCCAGTAAATTGGATCCCAAAGCAAATTAATGTGTATTTATTGGATATTATCTTGAGTTGATGGGATATATAGATGTTATAACCATGTTACATGTGAGTTGAGAGTTAACATGGATGTTGTTTTTAATGAAAAAGAAGCTAGGATAGTAATGTATAGAATAAAGTTGGAGTTGATGAGCATGAGAGTGTGGCTGTGCAAAAAATAAGTCAGCAGTCATAGATATTGAGTGGACCACAAGAGTCTCCTAGTCAGGGTTTTGTTAATAGACCTTCGAGTGGAAAATTGAGATTACAGGTTACTCCACCACGTATATCACAAATATCAAGAAAAGGTAAAGAGAAAGTTGGGGACTTACCTATTGTGACAGATGTATCATCAAGTTTCTCTGATGTTGAATGGCTCTAAGCAGAGCTTACATGAGGAGTTTGGGATTCCATCTATTAAAACACCTAGTGTATAGAAGACACAAGAGGATGCCAAAGCACTTGATAGTGATCCAAGTCAATGCAAGTCAAGTAGAGTGAGAAAGCAACGCAACGATTATCATATGATAACTTTATAGCTCATCATCATGCATACATGGCTAAGGTTGTGTAGGATGTGGAACCCACTTGTTTTGAGGATGTAGTGGGTAATGAGCATTGGGACTGTACTATGAATGAAGAAATGGCTACACTTATGGATAATGACACAATGGGAGTTAGTGCCCTTACTTGAAGGCAAGAAAGCTATTGGCTGCAAATGGGTTTACAAGATAAATGGATCTATTGATGAGTGCTATAAGGCATAGCTAGTTGCCAAAGGGTATGTGCAGACTCATGGTGTTCATTATGAGGAGACCTTGGCTCGAGTGGCTAAAATGGCCACTAAAAGAGCTTTCAAAGTAGTGGTTGTATCAAAAGGTTGGATCATGCATCAAATGGATGTTAAGAATGCCTTCTTACAAGGGGGAGTTACAAGAGAAAGTTTATGTGGAGTAGCCACCTGGTTATGTGAATAAGAATCACCCATATTATGTATGTAGGCTTCATAAGGCCTTGTATGGCCTGAAACAAGCACCTAGGGCATGGCATAATAGGATTTCAGAATACCTTGTTAGCAATGGATTTCATAGAGCACAAGCTGATCACTCATTCTATATATGTGATAATGATGCAAGTATTGTGATCATTACTATATATGTGGATGATTTATCATTGTGGCAAATACTCAGATAAAGATTCACAATGTGAAGGGTCTTCTCAAGGCTGAATTTGAGATGAAGGATTTAGGAGAGCTATGCTACTTTCTTGGCATAGAAATAATCAAGACTCCAAAGGATATCTAGTTGTCACAGAGATAATATGAGTTGGATATGTTGAAGAAGTATACTATGGCTAATTGCAAGCCTATTTATATATCTTTGGATGTTATTGCTAAGCTTAATGCACATGACGATGACTTGATTGAGGATGTCACAATGTATCGAAAGATTGTGTGAAGCCTTATTTATTTGATGATCACTAGGCCAGACCTAAACTACATAGTTAGTTTGGAGAGTCAGTTTATACAACTTCCACAGAAGCCACATTTGGATGCAATGCAATGCACATTACGCTATGTCAAGTCCACATTGGATTATGCCTTATTCAACTGTGCAAGTGTACCATTGGAGTTGCATGGTTACACAGATGTAGATTGGGTTGGTAGTATTTCAGATAGAAGATTTACCATTGGTTTTATTTTTTCCTTTAGGAGTGCTACTACTACTTGGAGCAACAAGAAATAACTGACAATTGCCTTGTCTAATACAGAGGCAGAGTACAAAGGTGTTGCAATTGCAGCATGTGACATAGATTGGTTATACAAGCTACTTGGTGATTTGGAGATGCGAGGGGGTTAGAAGGTTGTCATCTACTATGATAACCTCAATAGCATTCAGTAGGCTAGCAAACCAGTGTATCATGCATGAACTGAACACAAATAGGTCCATTACCATTTTGAAAAAAGAAAAAAAGTATGTATATATGCATATATAGAATATATTACACTATGTCTCTCTTATGAGACCACACAAAAACAACATACTCAGGAATTTGGAAATTTTCATAAAGTTTGGGAATTCTTAATGTGATTAATATTTGGATATAGGGTCAAATCTTATCTACTTACTTGAATGTGAATTTTTTCCTATATACTATATAAGCAATCCCCCCAAGTCCGACTCTCAAATACAGGGTTAAGATTTAGCCACTTGGTCAAATCTTTACTCTTTATTTGAAAGTGAAACTTGGGAGATTCCCAAATTCTCTAATATGGTATTCAAATGAAAATACATGTATTAAGCATACATGTGCATATGCCTAAACATATACACACATACATATACACATGTGTATACACATGCACACATATGCATACATATGCATACACCAACATGTACATGTATGGGGTGAAAAAACATGAGAAACAAAGGACTTGCAAAAAAAGGAAAGGAGACTAGAGAAAAATGATGGAAGGGAGAAATAGGACACACACACTTATGAGACCACACAAACGGAAACACATGTATTACGCATACACATATATTTATACAAACATGTGTGCATACACACACACAGAGAGAACATAGAAAATAATAAGAGGGGGAAAAAAGAAAAAATTGTGTTTGTGTGTGTAATTTATTTCTTACACACACACATGGGGGAGAGAGAGAGAGGGAGGGAGGGAGGGAGGGAGGGAGGGAGGGAGGGAGGAAATGGATAGTGAAAAGAAAAGGAGAGTAGAGAAAAACAAAAGGAGAGAAAAATGATAAGCTTCTGAGACAAGTCAAATGGATACACATATAAATCACACACACACATACACACACACACACACACGGTTTGTTTCTTTATGGCTCAACCATCCATGAGCCTTCTTACCATATGAAATGTGCATTGGGACATGAGGTCCCCTAATTGTTATTGACATTGGTCCTTCAAACCCTAGTGTAAAGCACCGGCAAAATATCAACGCAAAGTGCTAAGAGAATCTAGGTGCGAAGCACCTAATGGATAAGTATTTCTCGTTATTATCAACGGCTACGAATCTTGTGGGCCTTTCAAGATCTTTTAGATTCTATGGAATATTGCATAAAGATAAATAAGGGTGAGACTACCATTACATAACTTTTTTAGGTTACTTTTTGGTTGGGAGGCCATAACTTGAACATATAAGCTCCAAAATTTTTAGAGGTTGGTATGTTAGAATCCTCTCATTAATACCTTTTCAATAGTATGTTACATGGTGTAGTTTTAAGGTACAAACGATATAGTTCTTCCTAGGTCCCTTTTTTTAATAGGATGATGATATATCAATTATTGTAAGGCCCAAAAGTGAGTCCAAATCTCCACTAACGAATATTAGTTAATTCCTTTCTTGTTTTTCCTAAGAGATAAGATCATTGCTATTCCTTAGGACTACTTTAAAGCCTGCAAGATATGCACAACCTCATCCTAACAAATCTTGCTAGATTTAGGGATAAGAATTTAATGTATAAACCTTTATCCAAAATTCTTCCTTATTTTTATAGTAATAATAGAATAATGAAACTTTTCAATAGCTATGAACATTTCATTGATAAAAAGGCACCTTCTAAAGATTTATCCTAATCAACATCCTTGAGTTCCATTGTTAATAAGATGTGGATGGAAGGCCCATAATTTTTAAAAATAAAAGAGGAACCATTGTAAGTTGTAATTTTTGAGAAGAAATTATATTGGTATCGAGTAGAAGAGACCAATCATTGGTCCAAAAAGGGAACTAGATACCCAAGGGGAATGGAGAAACCCTAACCCTAGATTTATTGTATAAAAAGGATAAAAATGAATGGAAATTTTCTACTCATGTGTATGCAAGATTTTGTATACTTGCCTGTGTGTGTGAGAGCTAAGAGAGTTTAAGGGAGAGAGTGTGTGAGTGTGAGGGACCATGTGAGTGAAGCCTCCATCTTTCTCTTGTGCTTATGCTCCTTTCTTGCATGCTAAGACTATAGAGGGTTGAGAATGAGAGGAGCTTAACCTTGGATCATGGAGCACTGCAAAGTGCAACTTCATGCTTATTGGAAGGCCATACAAACTCACTTCAAATGAACCTTTGTATTCACAAGGTGCATGAAAGGCTAGCTAGGAGATATCCATTGGACTTTGTGGTTAAACTTCTTGAATGAATAAGAGTGTGTCCAAAGTCACATTGTTAAGCTAGTATAGCGTAACATTTTGGTTCCATTTTTTTGGGGCAAAGGACGCATCAATCACATAGTCACTTGCATAATTTGTGTAGCAGAATAGGAGGGATACATGTGTACCAACTCCAAAATGCATGTAAAATAGTTAGGTTTCATTCTGTTGATAATGAGAACATGCTTGAATATAGCAATAAATCAAAATAGAATGTGACAAAAGCTTTGAGTAGATCTTATTTTCTTAATTAGAGACATTTAGAACATCATCAATAGAGGAGACAAAAACAAATAAGTACTTAAATAAATGATATATCCATATCACGGTTAGAAAGAAAGAGAGTGAATATATTGAATAGGACAAGTTACATGGATTGAGTTTCCATTGTATATCACAAATGTCTCCTCAAGGAGGAGAGGAAAGGAGTTCGGGCCGATTAGCCCTCTATTAACCTCAATTCGAGATGGCGGAAATATGAAGCAAAGAGCAGAAAAAGGATAGAAAAAGAGCAAAGATGCAAAGGCAACCCCTAAACCTAAGTTGAGGCAAAAAGCGCAATTTTAAATGGAAGGCGTCTCAAAAATCTTAACCTCAATTTGAGATTTTAAAAATATGAAGCAAAGAGCATAAAAATGACAAAAAAAGAGCAAAGGCGCAGAGGCGGCCCCTAAAGCTAAGCTGAGGTAAAAAGCACAATTTTAAATGGAAGGCGCCTCTAAAAACTCTAAAAACTTTGCAAAAGAGCACCAGGCTCCCTCCTGTGCCATTTGTAAAAGAATAGATGGGTGTGGGCTTAAGGCATCAGGCAAGAAGAGGGAAATAGGAAAAATGACCTTGCCACAACGGCTCGTCATGTAAAAAGGAATGGGTGCCCATGGGATTTTAGAGCTTGTATATAAAGTTCAAAAAGTGAACGGAAGCTCATTCTTTGGTATGTGGCTAACAAGAGTCCTCTCTTCTTCTCTTCACCTTGCTTGTGTGTGTGTTCTTGAGAGAGGAAGTGTGAGAGTGTGAGGGAGTGAGTGTGTGAGAGTGAGGGATCAAGATGGTGAAGCTCTTCACCATCTCCTCTTCTCTTCTTCTCTTCTCTTCTCTTCTCCTTTCTCACGTGCGTGCCGCTATGGTGGATGGAGCTCGATGGAGAAGGCTTGAGGATGCTTGAGCTAGCATCTAGGATCATGGAGCTACCAATGTGTGCGAGGGAGGAGGAAACTCATTTTGGCATCAAGGTAAGCTCACTATACTCGTAGGTTCGAAGGCGCGTTGGCTAGGTGAGAGATAGCCATTAGAGCTTGCTGAAATGCTTGAAACAATAAGCGGTCTGTGGGTCTTGTCGATTGAGCTTGTGCTCACCTCTACATTTTGGTTCCATTGCCAGAACCAACAAATTCAAGCTTGAGCACTTGCGCACCTCATATCAAGCATCGAAGTAAGGGATTTATTCCCAAAACAGAGCTTGAGATAGATAGGAAGTTTGGGGTTTTTTATCTTTGATACAAGTAAGTATTTTGATTATTTTGGTTGTTTGATGATTGGAAAAGGAGGGGAAATAATTTCACTTATTTGCTTTCGATTCTTGTTGCATTTAGCGTAGGTTAGGATTAAGAAATCGGATTGGAAAAGCATAGGGTTTATTGCTATAAAACAGGGCAAAACAGGGCACAAATCGTGGTAAAGGGAGAAAAAAGAGTGTTTGAAATTATTAATGTCGCCAAGTGAGTGATTAGGGATAGCAAGAACTTGCCCAGGAAGGGGTTTAAGGGCCAGGAGGCCATAGAAGAGCTCATTTTTCACCCTAGCATTAAGAGAGAGAAAAAGAGCTTCCATTGGTGATTTGATTCAATCTTGCCATCGGGGAGTTCTTCGCACGTGTCACATATATCAAACCCTTCCTCCTATGTCCTTGTTGTGATCTGGAAGTTTGTGTGCCTTGTGATTGCTTAGATCGCTGGATTTAAAAAAATCATCCTCGGCACTGCCATCATCGTGCGCAACCTGGCCTGTCCGAATGGCTTGGTTCTGGGCCGAGATCTAGAATCAACCCTCGACCCTCTTCCATTTGGCCAATTCAGTCCGTCCGAACGGACAACTCGACTAACACCTTTAAATTCGGTCCTCATGCCTCGGCTCGCTGTCTGAATGATTAACTCGGTCCACTAACCTGATTCGGCCCTCAGCCACATCCATTCGGCCGTCCGAGCTGCAAATTCAACCACTGTTCCTATTCGGCCCTCGGCCTGCCGTCCGAATCCACCACTCGGCCCCTGCAATTCGAACGAGTTGGGCCGATTTAGATTTTTTGTAATTTTTTTGAAATTTTCTTTAGACCCAGCTGGATTTCAACCGCGCAAACCTTCGTGACCCATCCGACGCCCAGACGTCGATTCTAGCACAAGGAATAGGCGAATTCGCAAGACGTAGCTGCTTAGCAACTTGAGTAGGTTGTTGAGAGAGTCAGCCCCTTAACGGCAACCAATGGAGTCATAGACTCAAAACAAACCTAAAACAAGTAAGACGACACAGCAAGAAACCCTAAAACCTATCAAGACGGCCAGAAATTGATCGAATAAGCTTATCAGGCCTAAGACAAAATGAGAGTGTGTAAGCCACTTAGACACTTGTTCTTCACAGTCACTTTGATTTCCAGCACTTGAAGTATACCTAAGAACAGTCGAAAGCGTGATTGAGCACAAGTGCACGGAAAAGAATACACACACACACACAGAGTGGAGATAATTTTAGGATTGTATGCAATAATTAAGAAACTCACTCAGATAAAAGAACTGGAAGGAACCCACCGACAAGAGAAAAACCCAAGACATAGATGGGCAATCGGAGCCCAGAGTAGGACCAAGCGAACAGCCAACAAAGACATGGATCTACTCGACCTGCTTAACCTTATCAAGATCTTAGTGGAGCACAAGAACGCAACCATGTCAGAAGTCAGGTGGCAGAACGAGGAACTCGACTTGGGAGTCTTCCCAAAAGCAATCCGACAGTTGGTGAATAGCTATGATTCTCACGCTCGGTATGAGCACCACAGTAGAATAGTAGAAGCCATCATAGCTGACCTAGAGGAGGAAAGGAAGCTAGCCCACAAAGCACTGCAAGGCATAGTGGAATACAACCAAGACTTGCAGACTAGGAACCTGATGCAGAACATAGAGATGCGAGAGATACAGCGAGCGCTAGAAGGAGACTTGATGCTGAGTGAGCTTCTCATGAAGCAATTGCTACACAAAACAGCAGCAGAGCAGAGCGTTGTAGCGTTAACGATGTCAGTACTAGCAGGTTTAGGGGTAAACCAAAGCTCTAAGAGCCAGTCTAAGATACCAGTTGTCGCTAAGCAACTCAATAAGTACCAAACCCACGACGATCCATACAGCTTCATAGAGCAGTTCGAGCAGGTCTGCGAGGCCAACGGTCTCAGTGACTTGACTCAACACTCTCAAGCATTTGGGCTTTGCTTAGGTGACAAGGGTCGGACTTGGTACACAAGTCTAGATGTCGTAGAGCAAGCAAACTTCAATGGCCTCAAAAACCTCTTCATCAAGAGATTTTTCGAGCCTGGATACTCTGACAACCTGCTAGTACGACTTATGAATGTCAGCAAAAAGAAAAAGAGAACATCTGCGACTATGTGACCCACGTGAGGATTCTCTTCAAGAGAATCCCAATGGGTGAATGACCGATTGAAAGAGCAGTGTCGACAGTATTCATTAGTGGAATACGAAATGAGGAGCTTTATAATGCCTTGGCAGGCAACTCGAGCTTGCAGTGAGATGTGCTAGTTAGGGTGTTTGAAGAAGCAATTCTCATAGATGACCAGCTGAAGAAGAGGATCTCCAGGAACTCAAACCAAGAAGAGATCAACTCTAGAAGTTCAAAGAGAGCTTCCAATCCAGCGAGCGATCAGGCACAAGTACCCAAGATAAGGAAAAGGCCACAGACACCAACCAAGAATTGGCTGATATGAAAATGGAAATAGCCAAGATGCGGGAGATGCTAAGACAACCAATACGCCCACACATCCAATGCATGTAATGTGGCGAAAACCACTTGCTAGCAGAGTATCAAGACCCCAGGTCATGACCTTGTGCTGATTGCGGTAGGTTTGGTCACGATGTTGTGCATTGTAGATTGCCCAGATTCTGTACTCATAACCATACAGTCAACCTCACCTAGCGAATAGGCCGCAACAATTCTTCGGAAGGGGAGCCCCATTGGCCCTTCCTACACCAAACAACGTTAAGCCAGATATTCCTAGAATGGACATAAATCCTACTGGAATACCCAGACCGCCTGGTCCTTACGTGACCCATTCACCGAGCAATGCTCCAATCCACTACGTGGAAAAGCCAAATGAGGAAGAGACTTACATATACCCTTATATCTCGCATGATGATAAGGGCAACGCAATCCTTATGGACTATCGACCAGTACTGGTGATGGCGTTAGGTAGGGGATGAGGTAGAGGCCTAAGAGGGCAGATCCAAGAACCAATCATATGTTGGACTTGCGGTCACCCAGGACACATCTCATCACGCTGTCCTAAAAGGGAGCAACAAAATAGAGACAAGGCTAACCTAAGGTGCCCTGAGTGTGGAATCACTCATATCTTCGTTGACTGTCCAAAGCGAAAACCATCCTCGAGTTTGGCTAACGTGCCATCCGTCCCATTGGGGCTATTTGGTGTCGAGAATCTCAATGGGGAGGCTACACCTATCCGTTGCATGTCATGACCCATGCACAAACGAAGCAGGCCGGCTGCCAGGTCCTAGCAATCTTGACGCAACCTCGATAGGAAAGAAGAGTCGTAGGGGAAGGAAGAAGAGACCTGAAGCTAAAGTCATACTCAAAACTGAGAGTGCCACGATGCTACCTACTGGAAAGAAAGTCACTGACGCTGAGGCAAAGACATCATCCCCAAAGATGGCTGAAAAGGGAAGTGCCAGGGTCAGGGAGTACCCCAACCCAAAGTGCCAACTAGAGGCCATTGAGAAGGTGAAGGAGTGGATAAAGGAGGCCCAAGAACATCTGAAAGATGTTGAGCCCATCTTAGAGGACGAGATCGAGGATCTCTCCAACATAAGCATACCAGTCTCACCCCCTCGACCAAAATCGAGAGATGCGACTGCACCACAAGTAGTACTTCTTAGGCAAAGCCTTAATTCTACGAGCCAGCAAATCAGTCAGGTCCATTGGCTAGGACAATCTGGAATAGGAGAAAGACGAGTAGCTAACAACCTCCTCACCACTCTAGTGACCACCCCTGTGACGCTATGCCTAGGAGATCTGCTTAGGCAACATCCAACCCTATAGCAAGACTTGAAGTAGTGGGTTGAAGGATCACGAGAGCAAGTTGTTGCAGACCTACAAGAACATGATGCAGAGATGCAAATATTGAGTTTGATGTTGCACTCTATGGCCTAAGTCCTTGCACGTTAATTCTTTTTGGGAAGGCACCGAGATGCATGCGGCCTTACTGGTTCTTAGCCCTAGTCAACACAACAAGGAAAGGGATTGTAGACACAGGGATGGGAGTTAGTGTAATGAGCCACACAGTGCTCCAGACTTGGGACAACCCACCTGTCAAGACTACTAGGTTCAATGCCACATTAGCTAACGGAACAAAAGTGAAGCCATTCGGGGTGCTAAAAAACTGGCTAGTGAAAATCGCAGGAGTCCAATTCTCAATTGACTTTATAGTCATGAAGAGAGTGAACTATGATATCCTATTGGGCCGACCCTGGATGCGCAATGCTAGAGTGATCGAAAATTGGGGGAATGGTCTCATCTTCCTAGGCAGTAGAACAAAAGCCGTAAGGGTAGAAATTGACTCCTAGAAGATCACACCAGCCGACCTCGATGCTATTTTCATGATGCTTAAGGGTGATGCTCGGATCAAGAAATCCTATGGCCCTTGACTAAGTATATCCCATGTCCTGGAGACGAGTGAGATTGGATGCATGTCCTTGCTACCATCAACCTGCCGTTCTTGCACAATGAGGAGTACGAATAGGCCATTAAAATGATCAGCAAGCCCAAGGGTACAGCCTCGATACTGGTCTACATGATGGCAGGAAATCTTCGCAGAAGAACCAACCCTGTCACTTTCCAAGTGCCAAACAACAAGAGGGAACTCTAAGAGATTTTAGAGTATTTGACCGGCAAACTAGCTTGCAATCCAACAACAAATTTCAAGCCACTCCAAGATCTCTTAGATGAACCAAGGTGGCAATGGACCAAGGTGCATGACCTAAACCTCATGTACAATTGGGCCCTAGTCCCCAATCAAAGACACAAGACATACCAAGACCTAGGAGACGATGAGCAGTCAGACAAAGATGCTTCCGATGGTGCATATGAAGACTACTGCTGACGAGAGTGAGGGTAAGATAGATACCATAGAATACGACACTGAAGGGCGAGAGATAGAATAGATATGAGCAGACTCCAAGCCACAGAGAAAGAACGCCTTCAGGATAGAGCGAGAGGTCATGTGCATGGATTGTGACCGAGCTTGGTTAGAACATATAGGAGCCATAGACTTTGAACAAGCAGGCCTAACCTAGCCACGTACCATGCCAGTGCTTAGAACAGAGTCACCCTCTGAGCTGCGACCACCGGGAGTTCAATTTTGAGTTGGAAGTGAGTTCAAGGAGCGACCCAGAAATACCTAGGCCTTCCAAGACTAGATGTACCAAGGGGGACCTACCCATCCACTTGAGGTGTAGACGGTTAAAGACAGAAAGGACAAAACAGCCTAAGGACGCACGAGTAGACGAACAATGAAAACCACAGGACCTCCCTAAGAGATTTACGAAGTTCAAGAAGGGTGATAGGGTAGTGATCCTACTAGGTGGTAAACGTCAAGGGCAAGCAAGTGAACCCATCGAGGGACCTGCCAAAGTCAAGGAAGTAAACCTAGCCCACAAAGGGGAAACACCCCAACCTGTCTTTATTGCCGATGACTCGATGGAAGAAGAGGAGACAAGTCTCATTGCTCTCTTGCAAGAGTATATAGACATATTTGCTTGCTCCTTAGAAGAGCTTAAGGGGGTAGATACAAGTGTAGTGACTTATAACATACCCATAACGCCAGATGCAATGCCAATCAAGCAGCGACCGTACCCTATGAATCCAAAACATACTCATACGATCAAGGTAGAGATTGACAAGCTGATGAGAGCAGGATTCATCTACAAAATTGAGCACACAGACTGGGTGTCACCCATAGTCATTGTAATTAAGAAAAACAGAAAGATTAGAGTGTGTGTCAATTACAAGAAGGTGAACGCTACCAGTAAGAGGGACAACTAATGTTAACCCCAAGTCAAGATGGCGAAGTCAAGATGGCAAAAGATGGAGAAAAAGTAAAGGAAGATGAAGAAAGAGCAAAGACACGCAAGCGGCCTCTAAAGATGAACCGGGGCAAAAAGTGCAACCTTAAAAGAAAAGGCGCCTCAAAAAACTCAAAAAATCCTTGTAAAAGAGCGTCAGGCTTCCTCTTGTGCCCATTGTAAAATATTAGATGGGTGTAGGCTAGAGGCACGGGGCTAAAAGAGGAAAATGGAAAAAAGACCTTGCCACAATGGCCGGCCATGTAAAAAAAGGGATGGTGCCCATGGGATTTTAGGGTTTGTGTATATAAAGTTCAAAAAGTAAATAAGAGATCATTCTTTGGTGTGTGGCAAAGGGAGTCTTCTTCTTCTTCTCTCCTTCTCACCTTCTTGCTTGTGTGTGCTCTTAAGGGAGGGAGTGTGAGAGTGTGAGGGAGTGAGAGTGTGTGAGAGTGAGGGATCAAGAGGGTGAAGCTCTTCACCATCTCCTCTTCTTCTTCTTCTTCTCTTCCCTTCTCTCTTCTTGCACGCGCGGCTATGGAGGATGGAGCTTGGAGATGGAGGAGGCTCGAGGATGCTTGAGCTAGCATCTAGGATCGTGGAGCTACCGGTGTGTGAAAGAGAGGAGGCAACTCGTATTGGCACTAAGGCAAGCTCACTACACTCATAGGATCGACGGCGCGTCGGCTAGGTGAGAGATAGCCATTAGAGCTCGCTTGGAATGCTTGAAACAATAAGCGGTCCGTGGGTCTTGGCGATTGAGCAAAAGCTCCCACATTTTGGTTCCATTGCCGGGATAGACAGATTCAAGCTTGAGCACTAGCGCGCCTCATACCGAGCATCGAAGTAAGGGATTCATCCCCGAAACGGAGCTTGAGATAGGTAGGAAGTTTGGGTGTTTTTGATCTTCAAAACAAGTAAGTATTTTGGGTTATTTCATTTGTTTAATGGTTAGAAAACATGGAGAAATCAATTCAGTATTTTGCTTTCGATTCGTGTTGCATTTAGAGTAGGATAGGATTAGGAAATCGCACTGGAGAAAGGTAGGGTTTACTGTAGCAAAACAGGGCAAACAT
Organism: Lygodium microphyllum; assembly: GCF_053477565.2. Lineage (NCBI taxonomy): Eukaryota > Viridiplantae > Streptophyta > Polypodiopsida > Schizaeales > Lygodiaceae > Lygodium > Lygodium microphyllum. Next base: position 233,157 of record NW_028229521.1, read on the forward strand.
GGCAAAAAATCGTGCAAAAATGGCAAAAAGCTCGCTTGCAATGCCTAAGATTGGTAAGTGAGTGATTGGGGACATCAACACCATACCTGGGAAGGGGTATAAGAGCCAAAAGGCCAAGGAAACACTCATTTGCAATAGTTCAGTGTGAAAGAGAGAGAGAGAGAGAGAGAGAGAGAAAGCTACCGGCCGATTCGATTCGATCGCACCAAAGACGAACCCGTCTCTCCATCCAGGTATATGAATCCCTTCTCTTACTCCCTTAGGTAGGATCTGGAAGGTTATGCCTGGTATGATTGAGTGAAGCGCGAGAAACGATCGAAATCGAGTTTGCGTTGTTTATGTGCGCCGTGCTCGGCCCGTCCGAGTCGCCACTCCTGATCGGCCCTCGGCCCCTGTGCCATTCGGCCCATCCGACCAAAATCCTAATCGGCCCATTCGAGTCTATAATTCGGACCGTGGATGCGAATTTGGCCCTCGGCCACGTGTCAAATTCGGCCCTCGGCCCACTTGCCTCGGCCCGTCTAAACAACCTCGCCTAAGTCAACCACCCGGCCTGTCCGAGTGACCCTGTCCGAGTCTACCCTACCAAGTCCCGGATTCGGCCCTTGGCCCCTACGCCTCGGCCCGTCCGAGTAACCCACTCGGACCCTCCAATTCGGACCAGTTGGGCCGAGTGTAGATTTTTACCAGACCTTCAGAAAATTGACCTGACCCAGCTAGGACTCTCAGCAGTGCCAACTGTCGGTACACCCTTCATTGCTAAAGCATAGGTGCAGGTACTACAAGGTACCCACAGGTCCTATATACCCCTTTTCAGGGTTTGGTAGCCATTTGGGGTTACTATCTTGCATTACAGGGTCAAAACAGGGCACTTACAGGTCTAGACAGGGTGTAGGACTGGACAGTTCAGACTCTGAAATCCAGCTATAGAATTTTCTGTCCTAAACCTGTTATAGCGTGCTATAGCTCATCTCGAAGAGGGCATTGGTAGCTTCGATTCGCACAAAAAAGTTCTGAAATCGGAGTTTCCTAGCCAAAGTTATAGCCATTTTACTGACAGGGGGTACTGCAGGACTGCACTAGTATGGCAGGACATAAAGGCAAAAATAAGGTCCAGGAGGATTATGCACAGCAAATCAGGGATTCCATGATGGATAGCACACTTCAAGAGAACCCTGAAGAGCTTCAACAACAAGGAGAAATCAGTATACTCACTGATACTTTGTGTGCCCATGAACTGAGACATAGGGAACGACATGAGGCCATCTTGTCAAGAATGGAGCAGATGGTTCAATCTACTGATCAGACCAAGGCTTCTATTGATAAGTTGGTAGAATCCAACGACCAACTCATGGCACAAATCTCTAAACTCATACAATTGCAAATGGCATCAAAAGAAGTTAATGAGAAGGCTTGTTCAAACAGTGGCCCTTCAGTCCCACTTCAGCCATCCAACCAAAATGGTCATGGAAATGGGATCATTGGAAGAAGAGGCATTTCAAATAGTTAGTATTGTTGAGAAATAGACAAATGATGTATGCTCCAAGAGGAGCTGTCCTGGATCCCATATGCACAGTGAGAAGAGTGGAACAACACAAAAAGGCTATAAAGGCATGTACTTGACACTCATTTCAATGTAATGGTACTATCAACTTGATTCACTCAAGATTGTGTTTATGAGTCCAAGCTAATCTATCTTGGAACCTAATTCACTTGAGTTACAATCTCTCATTTTGATAATGTATCATGTGTTTGATTTGCATCCACCATAGCTAACTAGCTCTAGATCCGTGTTTCTCAACATGGTATCAGAGCCATGGTCAAACTAGTTGGCTAGTGTGTGTGCACTTTTCCAATATTTCTCTCTCCCATTCTCCCATTCTCTCCATCTCTCAAAGTCATCCAATGTTTTCTCTTCATTTCAAGATTAGGAGGGTCAAGTATTGAGGCTTTGCCAAGTTTTTTTTGAAGTGCTGCAATCCTAGAAATGGTGGAGAAGAGATCAAAGCTTATTATGAAGGGTCATCATCTTTGAAGCACAGCTCTTCAGTCAGATCAGAATTGTAGTTGAAGCAAAAGAAAGCCATAAGGAGCTTCAGCGACCTGACAACTTAATCTAACTAGGCGTGCCTTTAAGCTGATGCAACCTTGCACAAAAGGCTTGTATCTCTGAGGCTCATCAAAACGGCGCACGATGGACCAAACCACAAAGATAGGAGCTCGAATCCTTTTTGTGGTAAGAACAGAGCTGGTCTGATGTTTGAGTGTCTCATGCGTGTGGTGCTGCGAGACGTAGTCGTACCCAAGCAAACCTGAGTTCGGCGGGTTCATGATCACACATGCTCTAGGCACCTCCATCTATTAGCAAATACACAGAGAAAGAAAAGAATCAAGGGGTAGCCTTGAGCGGCACAGAAGCTGATGCTAGAGGCCTGTATACTGATAACGACGCCTCATGATACTTGAAAAATCTCTTTCCTGTTGCCAGTTCCACCAGCAGGAGTGCTGCAAGCCCGAGGGCCGCAAATCTGCCATTCAGGCTCTCTGTGTACGAGTTTTTTTTTAAAGGCCATTTGCTGATCTTCTCCTTCTCAAACTTAATGAAGATTGCCGAGACAGCGAGCATAAAGTATGCCTGTGAAAGCCATTGATTAAGGCAGGATAATCGACGGCAGAATTGACGCTGACCACCGAATGCAGAAGATGACATATTTTTTACTATATTAAACCTTATCATTAAAGGTTTTGAAGTCTATCTTATCAAAGCCCTGTTCACACCTTGTTTTATCCATTTCAAGAAAGAATTCATACTAGTCCCTTCTTGAGAACCTCGTTCACACATACCTCTGGTTGCATTCAAACCTTCACTAAAATTCAATATAAATTTTTGACATTGTAATCGGGATTAGACACTGCCATTGAGTAAGATTGCCAATTGGTAAGACCTTCCCGCATGAAATTATTTGTTTGCACAGTTATCGAATCCCTTGTAAACCTCAATCTTCTTGTAAAAGGATTGACACTGCCCGAGAGTTCTCGCGGTAAGACCTCCTACTAAAGATGACTGAAGTGGAACATATAGCAAAATTTAATGGCGAAGGCTTCCATGCCTGGAAGGAGAAGACCATGTACCATCTTATGCGGAAAGACTTATGGGACTTGTTTGAAGATGATGCAGATAACAAGAAGGAAGATGATGAAGACGGGTTCGTTGAAGAAGACCAGTTCAAATCCAAAGAATGGAAGAAGATGAATAATAAGGCACTAGGCATCATTGCCTGGGGATTAAGTGATGATGTGTTACATCATATATCTGGCATTAGAAATGCTAGAACCGCCTGGGAGGAACTTGATAAAATGTTTGGTACTCAAGCAAAGAATTCAAAGGTAAAACTTCTCATGCAGTTTTATAAACTGGATATCAAAGACAGTGCTTCTATGACCATACACATTAATAAGTTTAAGAGTTTAAAAACTCAACTTGCATCTCTTAAAAAGAATATTGAGGAAGATGAAGCAATAGCCGTACTACTTGCAAGTGTAAACAAGGATCCATATGAAAATCTTGTGTCCACTTTGAGTAATGTTCCAAGCCTCACACTTAAAGATATTGAGCACTCACTACTCGATGAAGAAGGCAAAGTAAAAACCAAGATTGCAAAAGACAATGTCTCATCATCTAGGGAAAATCTTTTGTACACCAAAGGAGCTACTGGACCTAAAGGAAGAGGTCGAGGATTCATCAACAACAATAACAAGGATCGGATTACATGTCACTATTGTGGTAAGACTGGCCATGTAGCCAGTGAATGTTTCCACAAGAAGAGAGCCCAACAATTGCAAAGTGATCATCACCAGAACCAATACATGGAAGAAAAAGAAGAAGAAGAATATGCTTCCACTACCATCAACAACTCTGATAGATTGTTTTGAAGAACTTTCATTGTATCTTTCATAGTGAATCTTTTTTTTCCTTAGTGGATTTGATTTGTAAAACCCTTGCCAAGATGTAAAGTCTCAAGCTTTAACTTGACTAGGCTGCCTATGAGCTAGTCTTCCGGGCCATGTTATCATGTAGGGGGGGCAAAAGCCAGCAAGTGTAGGGACTCATCATTTGAGGGGGGGTGTTGAGAAATAGACAAATGATGTATGCTCCAAGAGGAGCTGTCCTGGATCCCATATGCACAGTGAGAAGAGTGGAACAACACAAAAAGGCTATAAAGGCATGTACTTGACACTCATTTCAATGTAATGGTACTATCAACTTGATTCACTCAAGATTGTGTTTATGAGTCCAAGCTAATCTATCTTGGAACCTAATTCACTTGAGTTACAATCTCTCATTTTGATCATGTATCATGTGTTTGATTTGCGTCCACCATAGCTAACTAGCTCTAGATCCGTGTTTCTCAACAAGTATGAAGTAGGAGAAGCTTCACCAAGGCATGATGACTATTTGGGCAGTTTGAATGGGGCCAATACTCAAGCTTTTAGACTGCATACTCAGAATTCCAGGGGTACTTTACCAACAGGAAGATTACATGGTAATTCTCAGCCAGCTGTTAGAAGATTTCAGTCTCAATTTGGAGGTTCTGTACTTGGAAATCCTGATCAGCCAATTTTGGGACAGCAACCCTTTCATGAAAGAGAATTCAAGGACAAAATTGTTTTAGCCAAATTCAATGGCCAGTCATCTTCACCATCAAAATTAGAGGAATGGACCTCTAAGATGGAGTCCTACTTTGATATATATCCTAAAACTGATGATATGAAGATTCACTTTGCTTCCTTGCACCTAGAAGGATTTGCCCATACTTGGTGGAGGTATATCAAGAAAGAGAATGTACTTATTGAGAATTGGGAAGCTTTCAAGGCACTTATGGCTGAAGTCTTTGTTTCGCCTCTTGAAAAAGAGAAGCTACCACGAAGATGTTATGGTTTGGAACAAAGGGGCCTAAGTGTAAGAGAATATACAAACCAATTCCTCAACTTAACCATGTATGTGGAAAGCATCAGTGATGAGGCCAAGCTACACAAGTTTATGTATGGTTTAGAACCATCTTTGTCAGCTGATGTTATGGCGCAAAATCCTACTTCACTTTTCAAGGCTATTGAGCTTGCGGAGCGCTATGGAAGAAAGTATAGGAAAGAGCCTTCATTTCAGCCAAGTTATGGATAGCCAAGGACTGTTTTAAAGCAAGGACAAGTTGGTAACATTTATGGCAGCAATCATATGCCTAGTGGGAGCTTACGGGTACCAACTTATCCTCCATTTAATGCTTCTAGGTCTCAAAGTAATTTCAGGACAACAAACAATCCAAAGGTTGAATTTAAGCAGGGTGACAACAAGCTTAAGTCCACTTCAGCTAATACAAATCCCAAATCTATTCCCATGGATCTTTACAAGGAAAGGAAGGACAAGGGCTTATGCTTCAAGTGTGGAGAAAAGTATACTCCTGATCATGCTTCAAAGTGTGTATACAAAAATGTCAAGCCAAAGCTTCAGAGTATGCTAGTTTTTGAGGACTTTGAAGATGACATAGATGAAGCTAATGCAGTGCCAATCAATGCTGAAAATGAAGATATTGAGGAGGACATTGGACAGGAGTACTTTTATGATCCAGCCAACTCTTTTCCTTTTGATCCAGGTGAAGATGTTCCGTTTGACCCTAGTGGATCTTGTGATGAGTCGCTTGCTGCCACTAATTGTTCTATCTCTATGGATGCTTGGACGGGATCTAAGAGCCCTAATACACTTCGTATGAAGGGAAGCATATGTGGAAAGCCAGTGTTCATCCTGATAGATAGTGGCAGTACTCACAGTTTTGTCAATAAGTCCATTATGGACAAGTTGAATTGTGTTCCCACAGACTTACAGCAGCACATTAGAGTACAAGTGGCTAATGGTGAAGAGGAAATCAGCACACAGATTTACCCACAGGTTTCTTTATAGTTGGCTGAAAATTTTGATGTCAAAGTAAACCTGATCACTTTGGAAATGGGGCCCATAGATATTATACTTGATTGTGATTGGTTGATGACATTAGGCAAGATCACTATGGATTTCTCACAGTTATATATGGAGTTTATCTCCAATGGACAGCTCATCCATTTACAGGGAATTCCTAGTAGATCTGATTTTCAGCTTATAACCATTCAACAACTCAAGAGAGAGTACAAGAAGCGCTCACAGATATTTGTTTTGCATTTGAACAAAGAAATACAGGATCAGCCCAATAATTCAGCAAACCATCCAGCCTTGATAGCTCTTCTTGAGGAGTATAGAGATTTGTTTGAAGTACCTACTTCATTGCCTCCTAAGAGAGCGGTGGATCACCCCATTGATTTGGAGCCCAACTCAAAGACAATCAATAAGCCACCTTACAGACTATCAAAATGTGAACGAGAGGAAGTAGCCAAGCAAATCAAAGAGCTTCTTGAAATGGGATTCATTGAACCAAGTTCTTCACCTTATGCATCTCCAGTCCTGTTAGTCAAAAAGAAAGATGGATCTTTCAGAATGTGCATTGACTAGAGGGATCTCAATAAGATAACAGTGAAGAACAGGTATCCTATACCCAGGATTGATGATTTGCTTGATGAACTTAAAGGGGCTCGATTCTTCACAAAGATTGATTTGAGATCAGGGTATCATCAGATTCGCATGAGAGAGGGTGATGAAGTCAAGACTGCTTTTAGGACTGATCGTGGGCTCTATCATTTCTTCGTGATGCCATTTGGGCTTACAAACGCTCCAGCTACCTTTCAAAGCCTGATGAATAAGATCTTGCAACCTTTCCTCTTTCAGTTTGTCTTGGTGTTCTTTGATGACATCTTGATCTATAGCAAGACTTTACAGGATCATTTGTCACATATGAGGAAGGTTTTTGATGTGTTGAGACATCATAGGCTTTTTGCTAAGGAGAAGAAGTGCTCTTTCATGCAGACTGAAGTGGAATACTTGGGGCATATATTCAGTAAAAAGGGAATACAGGCTGATCCCAAGAAGGTGCAATGCATAAGAGATTGGCCAACGCCTACTACTACTACCTCTCTTAGAGGATTTCTTGGTCTATCTTCATTCTATCGCCGATTTATAAAGCATTATGCGGCAATTGTAGCTCCTTTGACTGACAGGTTGAAGAAAGAGGCTTCCTTTTGGGATGCTCTTGCAGATAGTAGCTTCAACCAGTTAAAGGAACTACTTACTTATACTCCTATCCTAGTATGCCCGGATTTCTCCAAAGAGTTTACTATACAGTGTGATGCTAGTGGCCGTGGCATTGGGGCTGTTTTGCTTCAGGAGCATGGAGTAATTGCATTTGAGAGCCGTAAGCTTACAGATAAGGAGATGGCCATGAATGTTTATGACCAGGAAATGTTGGCTATCCTGCATGCAATCAAGAAATGGCACCATTACTTATATGGCAGCTGATTCAGAGTACATAGTGATCATTGGGTACTCAAGTATTTCCTTACTCAGTCAAATCTCACTCCAAAGCAACGACGATGGGTAGCTACATTATAGAACTATGACTTTGACATCACTCATACAAGGGGCAAAGATAACATAGTGGCTAATTCTCTTTCTCGTATGTGGGCCTGCAAAGTGTCAGCCATGACAGAACTACATAATGATTGGATTGAAGAACTACAGGAGGCCTATCTTTTAGATGAGGAATTCAGTCAAATCTTTCAGAAATTACAGCAAGGTCTTATGGAAGAAAACTCGCATTACCAGCTTAAAAATGGTCTTATTTGGTGGAAGGGCAAGATTGTTATTCCCTCTACTTCTTCTTTCAAGCGGAAAATTATGGAGGAGTTACATTCTTCGCCTTTAGCTGGACACTTGGGAGTTTTCAAGACTTATGACAGGATCAGTGAGAGCTTTTATTGGAAAGGACTGTGGAAAGATGTCAAGGACTTCGTTATGAAGTGTATGCCTTGTCAGCAAAATAAGGATAGCACCCATAAGCCAGGAGGTTTGTTACAGCCATTGCCTATTCCTACGGGTAAATGGACTCATATTACTATGGACTTTATCACTGGCTTACCTACTACTAAGAAGGGGTGGAATAGTATTTATGTGGTGGTTGACAGACTCACCAAAGCAGCTCATTTTATCCCAACAAAAATTCAGTTTACTGCTTCTCAAGTGGCCAACCAGCTTATGGAGCATATTTTTAGACTACATGGATTACCGCAGGTGATTGTCCATGATAGGGACTCAAAGTTTATGAGTAACTTCTGGCAAGCGGTATTTACATCTATGGGCACTAAGTTGGCTCCATCTACGGCTTATCATCCCCAAACTGATGGACAGACAGAGAGAGTTAATAAATGGTTGGAGACTTATCTTCGCCATTTTTGCTATGATGTCCAAACCTCATGGGATTCTTGGTTACATCTGGCTGAGTTTGCTTACAACAATTCCACTCATGCAAGCATAGGAGTTTCACCCTTTGAGGCTTTGTATGGTTACAAGGTGCCCTTACCCACAGTCATCTTTAATGAAAAGATCAATCCTCATGGGAAGGAAGAGTTGGAAAGAATGCAGACCCTTCTTCAGCAATGCAAGGTGAATCTAAGGAAGGCTCAAGATCAAATGAAGATGAATGCTGATGAGAAGAGGAGGCCTTTAGAGTTCCAAGAAGGAGAGCTGGTTTTGTTGAAAGTGCCCAAATCCAAGTACTCTACGTTGAAAGATGGATCCAGTAATAAGCTTGCCCACAGGTTTTATGGCCCTTACAGGATCCTTAAGCGGATTGGAGATTTGGCATACAAACTAGAGCTTCCCTCTTCTACAAAGATTCATAACGTCTTCCATGTTAGTCAGCTCAAGCCCTATTATGGTGATCCAGTGGATATAGTTGATGAGCTGCCACCTATTGATGAAGATGGTCTTGTTCAGTACATCCCAGAGGCTGTTATAGGTCAGCGCGAAAAGAAGCTTCGATCACGTTCTATTGTGGAATATTTGATCAAGTGGAGAGGTTTACCTTCTAAAGAGGCTTCTTGGAGACCTGATTCTATACTAGATGAGTATCCATACTTGAGGGAGACATTGGTGGCTGAAGCCTATTGCTTATGGAGCTAGTATTGATGTAGACTGGTTCAGGACAGCACACTGTTTTAGAACAGTTTTTATCGTACCTAATTTTCAGAATTAAGCTACCTACATGGGCTTAAAGTACTCTTCAAGAGTTTCGTTTTGATATGTGGTACATCTCATTTGGACACTTCTATCAAAAGTTATGGCAGATTTGGTCCAGCAGGGACTGTTTATTCAGCAAGCTATCTACTTTGTTCTGGGACTATTTGTTGAAGACTTTATGGCTCCACTTGCTTCTGAAGTACTTCAAATCATGTATATAGTTGGGCCTTACTTCCATTCTTCAAATTCAGCTCTTGTAATGGTCATTCTTCATTCATTTCCCATTTGTAAAGCTGTAAAACAGAGTAGTACTCTGTTCTATCCATCTCCTCTCTAGTTGTTCTAGGTTTGTTGTTGAGGACAAAAACTTTTGGGAAGGGATGGATTATAAGAAGCTGGGAATAGCAGCTGGGAATAGTAAATAAGTGTTAATAATGTTGATATTATGCCATGTCACACTGACATTGGTATAAAAGGAGAGAAGATGTAATTTTTCACATCTTTTTGACACATTAATACAATTACAGTCTTTCTCTCCCTTCTTGCTCACTGCTTCTATGCCTTCCTCATCTTTCTTGTCTTTCTCTCTCCAAATCTAGTATTTCTCTCTCCTCGTCACTCTTATTCTCTCTCTTCCTGCAGTCTTTCTCTCTCCTCTACAGTCTTCTCTCTCCTCTTCCTCTCTCCCTGGTTCTCTCTCTGAGAATAACTATACAATATAATAATATAACAACAATAATATAATAACAACTATTAATAATAATAACTAACTATTAACTATACTATTACTATTACCTATATTTATTACTCTATATCCATCAATATAAAATCAATATCTGTATTTGTATTTATAATAATTAGTCTTCTACTATACATAAACAATACATTAATAATATAATATATATATAATATAATAAAATAGTCCATACTTTGTAGATATAATATAATAATAATATAATATAATAATAACAAATAACAAAGAACTAACAAACTAACAATACATATAATATAATATAATATAATAACTAACAATAACAAAGTAATAATAATAATAATATAAAACATATCTATATTATTATTAACTATATCTATATCTATATATATAATATTAACTATATTATTATTATTATTATTATTATTATTATTATTATCTATATTTATTACTCTATATCCATCAATATCTGTATCTACCTGTAACTATAATATCAATATCAATTATCAATATATGTATTTATAATTAGTCTACTATACATAAACAATACATTAATAATATAATATATATATAATATAATATAATAGTCTATACTTTGCAAGCATAATAATATAATAATAATATAAATAAACTCTAAACTAACAATACATATAATATAATATAATAATAATATCTAACAATAACAAAGCTAAAATAACAACCAATAACACAACTATATAACTATATAATATTAATAAAATAAAATAATACAATAAGAATGTAATAACAATAACATATAATAACTAAAACAATATCTAAATCTAAATAAAATAATACCACAACACAATAAACTATAAACTAACAATAAACTAATAAACTAATAATATCTAAATAAAATAACATAATAATAATAATAACAAATAACAAACTAACAATACATATAATATAATATAATAACTAACACTAACAAAGTTAAAATAACAACCATTAAAAAAACTATATAACTATTAACAACCATTAACAATAATAATAATAATAATAAATAATATAACAAAAATAATACCACAATAAACTATCAACTAACAATAAACTAATAAACAATACAACATCAATCATGATTATTATATAATATAATAATAATAATAATAATAATAATAATAATAAACTAATAATATTATTATAAACTAAATTAGATATTATTATTTAGACATTATTATTTAGATATAAACTAATAATATCTAAATAGAATAACATCATAAAATATTTAATTATAAAAAAATAAAAATAATATAATAATATAAAAAATATAATTAATAACAATATAATTATAAAATAACAATATAATAACAATATAATAATAAAAAATAAAAATAATATAATTATAATAAAAATATAATAATATAATAAAAATATTTAATAATAAAATAATAATAATAACATAAAATAATACAACAGTAATTATCATCATCATTTATTATTATTATATGTATTATATAATAATATATAATAATAACAAAAACAATAATAATAATAAAATAATATAACTAACAATATCTAAATAAAATAATATCGTAATAAACTAATAAACTAATAATATCTAAATTAAATAACATCATAATCATATCATATCATAACATAATTACTAATAAACTATAACTATTAACTATAACATTAACTATTAACTATTAACATAACAATAAAATATAATAACTAAAATAAGATCTAAATCTAAATAAAATAATACCACACTAAAATAAACTACAAACTAACAATAAACTAATAAACTAATAACAACCATTAACAAAACTATAATAATAATAAAATAATAAAATAAGAATGTAAAATAATAATAATAATAATAATAACAACAAATAGCAAACTAACAATACATATAATATAATATAATAACTAACAATAACAAAGTTAAAATAACAACCATTAACAAAACTATATAACTAAAATAATAATAATGAAATAAAATAATAATAAAGTTAAAATAATAACTATTAACAAAACTATATTAATAATAAAATAATACAGTAATAATGTAATAACATAATAATAATAAACAAAAACAATACGACAACAATAATAATATAAAATAAAACAATATCTAAATCTTATCTTAATAAAATAATACCACAATAAACTATAAACTAACAATAAACTAATAAACAATACAATAACAATCATCATCATCATCATCATCATTATATAAACTAATTAGATATTATTATTTAGATAGATATAAACTAATAATATCTAAATAATAATAAAATAATAATAACAAAAATAACAACAATAATAATAAAATAATACAACTAACAATATCTAATAATAATAATAATACCGCAATAAACTAATAATATCTAAATAAAATAACATCATAATCATATCATAATTACTAATAAACTATAACTATTAACTATTAACTATTAACTATAACATTAACTATTAACATAAAAATAAAATATAATAACTAAAATAATATCTAAATCTAAATAAAATAATACCATAATAAAATAAACTATGAACTAATAATAAACTAATAAACTAATAATATCTCAATAAAATAACATCATCATCATATCACAATAATAACAAATAACAAATAGCAAACTAACAATACATATAATATAATATAATAACAATAACTAACAATAACAAAGTTAAAATAGCAATCATTAACAAAAGTATATAACAATAATAATAATAAAATAATATAATAAGAATGTAATATAATAATAATAATAATAATAATAATAAACAATAGGACAATAATAATAATATAAAACAATATCTAAATCTAAATCTAAAGCTTATCTTAATCTAAATAAAATAAAAAATAATACCACAATAAACTATAAACTAACAATAAACTAATAAACAATACAATAGCAATCATCATTATATAATAATAATAATAATAACAACAATAATAAACTAATTAGATATAGATATTATTATTTAGTTTACTTATTGTTATTTATATAGATATAAACTAATAATATCTAAATAAAATAACATCATAAACTATTTAACTATAAACTAACAATAAACTAATAAACAATACAACATCAATCATGAGCATCATCATTCTTATATAAACTAATTAGATATTATTATTTAGATAGATATAAACTAATAATATTTAAACAATAATAAACTAATAATATCTAAATCAAAAACAAAAATAATAACAAAAACAACTATAAAATTAAAATAATACAACTAACAATATCTAAATAAAATAATACAACAATAAACTAATAATATCTAAATAAAATAACATCATAACTAGATCATAATTACTAATAAAATATAACTATTAACTATAACATTAACTATTAACATAACAATAAAATATAATAACTAAAGCAATATCTAAATCTAAATAAAATAACAACATCATAATAATAACAAATAATAAACTAAAAATACATATAATATAATATAATAATAATAACTAACAATAACAATGTTAAAATAACAACCATTAATAGAACTATATAACTATATAGCAACAATAATAATAATATAATACAATAATAATGTAATAACATAATAATAATAATTAACTATACAATAACAATAATAATATAAAACAATATCTAAATCTAAATCTTATCTTAATCTAAATAAAATAATATCACAATAAACTATAAACTAACAATAAACTAATAAACAATACAATAGTAATCATCATTATATAATAATAATAATAATAACAATAACAACAATAATAAACTAATCAGATATAGATATTATTATTTAGTTTACATATTATTATTTAGATAGATATAAACTAATAATATCTAAACAATAATAAACTAATAATATCTAAATAAAATAACATCATAAACTATTTAACTATAAAAAAATAAAAAGAATAATAATAACAATAATAATAAAATAAAATAACAATAATAACATAAAATAATACAACAGTAATCATCATCATGATCATCATTTTTCATTATTATTATTATTGTATTATATATAAAATATATATAATAATAATAATAACAACAACAACAACAATAATAAAGTAATACAACTAATAATATCTAAATAAAATAATATCATAATCATATCATAATTACTAATAAATAAACTATAACTATTAACTATTAACTATAACATTAACTATTAATATTAATTAATTAATTAAGTTTTAATTAACTAATTAACTAATTTACTATTAACTTAGAGAGAGAGAGAGAGAGGGAGAGAGAGAGAGAGTGTGTGTGTGTGTGTGTGTGCGTGCTCGCCCACCACTGGGGCTGCCTGCTGGCCTGCGCACCCACGCCTGGCCACATCCACGCCTTGCCTGCCCGAGAGAGAGAGAGAGAGAGAGAGAGAGAGAGAGAGAGAGAGAGAGAGAGAGAGAGAGAGAGAGAGAGAGAGAGAGAGAGAGAGAGAGAGAGGGGGGGGGAGCCCACGCCTGGCCCCACACCCCACGCTACGAGCGCCTGGCCCCACGCCTGCCCAGGCGTCCTGCCCGAGAGAGAGAGAGAGAGAGAGAGAGAGAGAGAGAGAGAGAGAGAGAGAGAGAGAGAGAGAGGGGGGGGAGACTTGCACCTAAGCGACCTGGCTCCCTTGCTCCAAGCAATTCCAAGCGTGCTCCCCCTGCTCAGTGCTCCCCTGCTCCAAGCGTGCTTCTCTGCTCCAAGCAATTCCACCCTGCAACTCCACCACAAATCGCAATGAGATAAAAAAGAGAGATAAAAAATAGACATAGATGTCTCTCACTAATCATGAGAGAAAGAGGTCATGGTGTATTAAAGCCACCTTAACCTCCCTCAACCCTGCATGCATGCAATTCAAAAATTCAAAATAGGCTTGGGATTCAAAAATAGGCTTGGGGAAAGAAATGGAGGTTCGGGAGATACCGAACCTCCAGCCAAAATGATAAATAGATATAGATTATTTTTGTTATAGGTTCAAAAAGCCTTGAACTTCTAAAAGGCTTCTTGAACCTACTCCTTTTTCAAATCTTTTTTTTTCAATCAAAACACACTCCCCTCCTTTTTTTCTCACATGTAATTTCTCTTTTTTTTTTTCCCTCTCTTTTTTCATTAAAGCATTCCTTTCACCTCCCTTTTTAATTAAATCCCTTCCCCTTCCCCTTCCCCCTCTCTCTCTCTCATGCGTAGGGCTTAGGTTCTCTCTTTCTCTCTGTGTCTCTCTCTCAGATTAAACTTTTCTTTTAATTAAACATTTTTAAAAGTTTTTTTAGGTTCTCTATTTCTCCCTCTCACTCTGTGTTAGATTAATTTTTTTAAATTAAAACAAGGTGAGAGAGAGAGAGAGAGAGAGAGAGAGAGAGAAATATAAAGAGAAAAAAAGAAAGAAGAGGAGAGGGAGGGAGGGAGAGAGGGAATAGAGAGAAAGAGAATTATAGAGAGAGAGAGGGGAAAAAGAAAATGTTAATTTAAAAAAGACTATTCTCTTTCCTCTTTCCCCCTCTCCTCTCTTCATCTTCTTCTTTTTATCATTCTTCTTCTTCTTCTTCTTCTTCTCTCTCTCTCTCTCTCAAAGTGTGAAAAACTGTGTTTGAAAAAAATTAATTTTAAAATTCTTTTAAAAATATTTAATTAAAAAAAATTAATCACAAAGAGAGAGAGAGAGAATATAGGTCCTAGACATGAGAAAGAGAGGGGTGCAATTTAATTAAAAAGGGGAGGGAGAAAAGAAAGAGAGAGATTATAAGTGAGAGAGAGGGGAGGAGGTTTTAAGTTAAAAAAGGGGGGGGGGGGGGGGAGGGAGGGGAAGGCTTTAATGAAAAAAGGGAGGGGGAAGAGACAATGAGAGATTACACGTGAGAAAGAGGGGAGGGAGAGGATTTTGATTAAAAACCCTCTCCCTCCCCTCTTGGGTTTCAGATTGAGTGGATAGCCACATTTAAAAATATATCTACACAACATGGTGTTGATGTGTTAAAAGCATATTTGTGAGTATGATGTATGTTACAAACTACAATACCACAAGGTTTGAACCCTTGCCACCATTGGACACTTTTTTTCATACCACACATACCAAGTCACATGTAAAGAAGTTTAAGAAATACGGTTTGATCGTGACCTCCATTGGATGCTCATGTTTATGCCACACATACAAAGTTGTTGCAAAGAAGTTATAGAGATACGGTGTTGTGACACTTGGTGTGTAAAAGTGTCAATAAGATCATTAAATTATTCTTGAGCAGCATCATCCTCAACATCCTCATTTTTAGTGGCAGTCATAAATGCATTTGCCTCATCATTATCATCCTCTGAATCTTCAAAAACTAACATACTGTGGACCTTGGCTTTTACATTCTATATATACACTGTTACATGGTTAGCTGTATACTTCTCACCACATTTGAAACACAAGCGCTTTTCCTTCCTTTCTTTGTATAGGTCCATAAGAATAGACTTTGGATTACCATTGACTAAAATATTTCTAAACTCGATGTCCCCTTGTTTATAATCCATTCTTGGATTGTCTATTATACTAAAATTGCTCTTGAAACATTGAATAATAGATAAGTTGGCACTCTAGAGTCCCCACTTAGTGCATGATTGCTGCCATAAGCATTGACAACCTATCCCTATTTTAAAGCAATCCTTGGATGTCCAAAAGTAGGCTAAAATGTAGATTCTCATCTATACTTCCTTCCATACCATTCCACAACCTCAATGGCTTTGAAAAGAGTGGTAGGATTTTGCACCATAACATCAGCTAACAATGAAGGTTCTAGACCATACATATACTTGTAGAGTGTAGCTTCATCGCTTATACTCTCTACATACTCTACATACATAGTGAGGTTGAGAAATTGGTTTGTATAATCCCACACACTTAGGCCTCTTTGCTCTACTATGTACCATCTTTATGCCAATTTCTCTTTTTCAAGAGGAGAAACAAAGATCTCATCCATGCTTTAAATGCATCCCAATTCTTCACTAGTTTGTTCTCCTCCTTAATGTACCTCCACCAAGTATGCACAAACCCTTCCAAATGTAATGAGACAAAGTGGATCTTCATATCATTAGTCTTAAGGAATATATCAAAATAGGACTTCAACTTTGAAATCCATTCCTTTAGGTCGGATAGTGAAGTTAACTTATCCATTGTACTTTGCTAAAACTATTGTATCTTTCAACTCCCTCTCATGAAAAGGTTATTGTCCCAAAATATGTTGATCATGGTTGGTAGGTATTGGACTTCCAAGATGTGATGGTACTCTTACATAAGGTGGCTAAGAATTAGTTTGGAATCTTCTTGATGGTAAAGGACCTCTAGGATTCAACCCATAAGCTTGTGGATTAGTACCATTTATGATGCCCAAATAGTTATCATTCCTTTGTGAAGACTCTCCTACTTCATATTGACTATTTAGAATGCCTCTTGTTCAATAATACATTCAACATTAAGATTGGGTGACCAAAGTAAAATTGATGTATCACTATTTGATTATGCTTTTTTCCTAGCATCCTTAATTCTCATTTGCATTTGCATCTGTTGAGATTTTGAGCCATAATTTATGCATTAGACTATATCAATTTGTTAATTCAATCCTTCGTTTGGGTTGTGAAATCCTTCAACTTTTCAATAGAAGACTTCGTTTGATGGCTAAATAAGACAATTTTCTCAACTCTTAATAGTAGCTCTACATGTGATGGACCTAAAAACGGGCCGGCACTGGCTCATGCACTAGCCAGGCCTCGTCACTACGCACAAGACAACCCCTCGGCCTCGCGGCCAGGAGCGTCTATCGAAATCTCTGCCTTCCTAAACATTGCATTTGTAATACGTTGTAATCTAACTGATCCTAACCCAATATTACTCCTCGGAGGGAGTCCCTTTCACATAGCCAAAAGGCTCGAATCACATACACATGGGGTTCCTCCTACGGCTGAATGCCGTCAACCCTCTGCGACTCTCCTACACCTTGGGGATTAGCCCCTCAATGCGTCGCTCCACATCTAAACATTTCGCACAAAAGTCGCTCAAGGTACCAAATAAGCGTGTCCAGGAATGTACCATTGTCCTTACTTCTCTTTCCCCTTTAGGATCCTCGTCTACCTACAGCATGGGTATCTCACTTCCTCTCCACGTAGGTCATGTCCTAATAAACCAATTGCAATGCATGTCCAGGAGCTGATCACTGATATTTTCTAAATTCTTTTTCATGCTCCATGCATTTGGTGGATGCCTAGTGCTCAAACAGTTATGAAATCAATATTGTGCACAAGTGCAAAAACATTCTTTTAATGGTTTCCAACTACCGTTCGTGCTTCGTTGCATGGGCCTAGCACCGAGGTGATCCTCGTGCTACTAAGCTCTTAATTTTAATTATCATCTGTCCTAAATGCTATGCATAGAAATCAGCAACTTTCCCATCATCTCACACGGCATTTAGACATATTTCAACTCCTCCACCCTTCCCCGTTTAAGTATTGCATCATTGGATAGATTTATAGGGTATTTTATCATCATTTTATGTGAAAAAAACGGAAAAAGACACACTAGAACAAGAAGGTGGGGTTGAACTGAGGCAAATCCTCATGCTTCAGTCCCCACAAACATTCACAAACATTGCTCTTATTTATCCTTATTTTTCAAAACCCAAAATATATTTTTCCCCTATTTTTTAGGGTTTTTCCACCCTTTTCTTGTATTTTTCCTTATTTTCTGCATTATTTAATTACTGAAAATTCAAAACGGGTTATGGGCTGTGGCCCTTAGTTCCTTCTTGCAGAAAAATGAAAGTTTAGTTGATGTTCCTATTTACTTTCCCATTTTTATGCCAAAAAACTATCATTTTCCCTTGATTTTTCATGTTTTACGTGTTTTAGCATGTTATTTTGAACCACAAGATGCATATTTTTCTGATTTTCTGATTATGACCAGCAAGAACTCATAGAAAACAGCAACACGAACAATTTTTAGCCCACATGAACAACATTTCATCAATCAAAAGCTATAGAATCTCAAATTTCCTTTGAAAATTTTAAATTACCGCTTATTTGCGTGTTTCGGGTTTCATGTCCATGGCTGCAAATTTGGAAATCAACAGCACTTCATGTCCAGCACAATCACCAATCACCATTTCCATCCCGTGGAGCAATCCGATCCATGCCGGACAAGCCTCCATCATTCTTTCTTCTTCCTTCTTCTCCCCACATGAACTTGCCTTTAGAAGAGAGAGAGGGAGGAGAGAGAAAGACTGAAATCAGAGATCTTCAAAGAGAGCATCATTGCGCGAGCGAAGGGCGGCGATAGAGTCAGGGTTCAGAGGGGAATGAAGGGCAATCATCATCTGTAGGGGTTGTATGCAACCTCCATCCCTCAAGATCAACATAGAGGGCGCAAATTTCGGCGCCCTCTGATCACGTTTCTTTCCTTCTTCTCACACCACGATTTGCTCCTAAGCATTTCATGTGACTTTTAATCTTGGGCTCCCAAGAGTCACTTACTCATTTGGGCCAAATTTTGTCTACCCCTTCGTATCTTGACCGGTTTCTTGGCCATTTTCCCGTCCGGACTCAGAATCGAGCTCTGAAAAATCCTGGGCGTTCGGCTTAGCATCCCACATTGGCCAGTAGCTCGTGTCAACCCGCACGACTGTCTGAAAAATTATGAAAAATCAACAAGTGTCGCCCGGGCGCCTTTAAAGCACTTTGACGCTTAAAATCGTCCTAGATCGAGCCGCCGCCTTTGACGGTGAATATTTTTCCCTTGATATTCATAATTTTTAGCTATTTTTAAGCACTTCCCGTCACCTAAATTCTGCTCTCAACATGTCTATTCTCATGTTCACATATGGTATGATGAAGAGTGCTTAGTTTTCCTTGTATTTAAGGCTCTTTAGGGTTCTCTTGAGGTGTGTTTTCCAACAAGGTATCTTTGATTTATTGGGTATATTCATCCTAGGCCTTATTCTTTCCTTTGTGGCATGCCATAGTAGTGCAGTCTTGTAGGACCCCTTATTAGTCAATCGGCTATAACTTAAGCTATGAGACTTCGATTACAAAAAAATTTGATTCAAATCAATTTTAAGATTAGCACTAGGACGTTGTAATATATTTAAAACAAAAAAATCCGTAAGCCAATCTCTGTGGGTGAACTATCCAGTCCTACACCTTGTCTCAACCTATAAGTGCCATGTTTTCACATGTAGGACCAAAATAAGTGTGCCTAAATCTACCAGACCCTATGGAGAGATGGATAGGATATGTGGGTAACCTATAGTATATGTACCTATATCCCAATGATGAGGATAGTACCTATAATGACCTGTTTATACCCTACAGTGTCCTATAATGGCCATGTTTTACCCTGTTTTGATCTTCAAGAGACTTCGAACTGCCTGAGTACTTGAATCTTTAATTATCCACATGCGATATATGTGTGAGGGATGAAACAACATGATAGGCTCCCTATATGGGCTCCAAATCACTAAGAGGCAGGCAAAGTTCCCCCTAGGTCGATTGGTTGCACCCCTTTGGGACCTTTAATAGTGGGGGAGTGTCACCTCTCTATTGTCCCACTATCTCCCTCGGCATCCACCTTTTTTCTTAGTGGGAATTTCAATATGGTAGAGATATACTACTCTAATCAATCAGCATGATATGTATAATTGGAAATATCCATTCATCTCATTCCATGTGATGCAATAAAATGGAATTGGAATTGGCAAAATAAATAGAGAGAGGGCCTTACCATGCCGTGACTCATTGCTTGACTTACCCTATACAATGGATTTTAATATATTTTTACCATGAATCAATCAATCATCATCGGCAAGACATTAGATTAGACTAAACAATTCAACCAATCAATTGGTTCTTCAACAAATAGGATTAGATGCAATACTAAAATACCAAGCAAAAGCTTCTAATTCACTGTTTGAATCAAGGGAGTAATGCAATCCATGAATGGGATGGTTGGACAAGTTGAAATTTGATGGAAACTTTTCAATTCTTAAATATCTCAATCAAGTGGATGAAGTTTAGCGAATGGATAGGTGAGAGAGATCAAGAATTGGTTGAGAGTATCTCTTGTTTGGCTTGTGAAGATTTGAATACTCCTCGATGATTGAATCAGCTCTAAATGCTCAATGTTGGGAAAATAACCTTCAATCCTTGCTCCTTGAATGCTTGAAAGAAAACTTGAAGCATTATAGATTCAAGATTGAAGCTCAATCCCATTTGCTCCAAATCTTGACTCAAGAATAGATTCCATAGCTCAATAATGTCCCATTTGCACCAAGAATGCTTCAATCTTGATTATGAAGGGTCAAAACCATATAAATTCTCTTGAATAGAAAGGCCTCAACCCTTGTTGATCTTCAAAAACCATGAATTTAATGCTTGAAGAAGAATTCCCCAAAATCTTCATGGAAGCTTGGAAGAGTCAAGAAAGCTCAAATGCTTCAAATGCTTAATGAATCTTGATGGATACTTGCGGTAGATAAGCTTGAAAGATGAAATAGAGTAAAACCCCTTTGAGATTGAAAAGCTTTGTTCAAGCTTTAATGGCTACCCATGGATTGCGTAATTAGTTTGGAGAAAAAGAAGAAATCCATGTTTGAAGCAAAAGAAGATTCCATAGCTTTAATGGCTTTAATGGCTACCCATGGATTGCGCAATTAGTTTGGAGAAAAAGAAGAAATCCATGTTTGAAGCAAAAGAAGATTCCATAGCTCATCCAATATGCTGATCTTGATGTAGATGAAGACTAGAAACAATCAAATGCCCTTAGGAGGAAGATTTGCTACCATGTTTGTTGCTATCTAGGATAGCGAATCAGTGCAAAAAGCTAATCTCTTACTAATGTGGTACCACCAAAGCAAGGCAAAATGTTATACATCTTGTTGCACTTGATGCCTAGAAGACTTGTACACAGTCCATTGTTGGAAAGAAGCAAGATTCATAAATAAAGTTGAAGTTGAAGGTTGATGGTTCCATGGAGGTCTCAGATATGAAGAAGAAGAAGCTCTTTTCCAAAAAGTAACCATGGTTTATTCTTCAACTAAGTCCAATTAGTCCTTATTTTACCAAGTTATCTTCAAAATAGCCTGTAATGGACGCACAACCTGCTATTTTAGCTATAGTTTGGCTAAATCTCTCCAAGATCTTTGCCAGAAACCCAAGATTAGTCTTTGCTCCAAGTAGAATGCCTACAAGTACTTGTCATGTGTCTCCTATACCTGTTGTCTAAGATTTAATGGTGGAAAAATAGAGAAAAGATCTTTAAAAATGAGACACTACAAGATATAGGCCTTATACCGACGTTAAAAGTGATGAAAATGTAAATAACAAAATTTTCCCTCGTCGTCGCAAAAAGCGTCGTTATTGGCGACGCCATAGAACAATCGGTATCGGCGTCGGTATCAGCATCATTATTGGCGTCGATATTAGCGTCGCAAATTGATATCGACGCTCTGCGACGCTAATAACGACGCCAACAACGACGCGAGCAGTAAATTTGCGACGCTAACAACGACGGTAACATGGAATTTTTTTGTGTGGCAAGGCAGCTGTGTGCTTTATTCGGGCCATACAAAATAGTTTCTGCATTGTGTACAATGCTCGTGTAAACAAAAACAAAGTATACTAAAATCATAACACTGATACATGAAATAAATACATGATCGCATAATGAAAGCGAATAGTACAATCATGACATGATATCACTACTACATAGAAAATGTCTACATAGATCAGGCGACCAAAAAAGAAAGGTGTGTGAGCTCCAGGGATCCAAGGGTGAGCTACATATCCTCGCCATCCGAAATCTCGTCCCGTTGCAAAGGAGCATCGAATGGACTCTACAAAAAAAGAAACAACAACACATCAGTCCACCATACAATAATGCATTCTAATTAAACATGGTAACTACGAACAAGAAAGATGAGTGACTTACAAGGCTGCCACATCTATACAATCGGTCGATCAATGTAGTGAGATCGTGCCTCTCTGCATATCGAGTCTCAAGGCCAGTTGGATCGCGATTTGTAATGGAGTGATGCAAAGAAAACAAAATACTAACTGTAAGAAAGATGATTGTCAATACAAAGGATATTGCAAAAAAAAAAACCAGCAAAACAAAAGAAAAACTTATGAAGTCCTTCAGATATGTCCTGTGGCCGCCAAGATGATGGACCACTCCGGCCTCTAGTCGTGCCCTCGCCGCCTCGTGCTGTTGACTCCAACGTCCTAGAGAATTTGTAGCCTCCTCCCTCAGTCGGCGCCAGTCATTCGCGTCTAGCCACTCGGGCTTTGCAGCCCCACTCTTGAGTGCCTTGCGTGCTTCCGATCGTCTATGTGACATATATGCCTTGCATACAGTCCATCATCCAGCCCGTAGAAAATCTATCTATTGAGGCTGGAACCGGAAACTCCTCATGCAAGGATGCTACTATGTAGTCCTTGCTCCCCTCCGGTATGTTCTTCCAATGATCTAAGACGTTATGCCGAAAAACTTGTTGGCACAACTCTCTCATGCGAGCCATCACCCTCCTCCCCTCATCATTCATGATGATGGCTCTTGACCTATCATTGACAACATAGGCATATCCCCCTGGGGTATGCCTAAGATGGGTCCTCTCCCACCTGCGTCCATGCTCCAAGGCATATCCAGGAGACCCCTGTGCATCCGGTGTACTAATCGGGGTAATATCTATCAGAGTAGCATCCATAGGGGTGCCACCTGCAGATGGTGAGCAAAAGCTGAAGTAACTGGAGTACACGTCCCCACAGGTGTGACAAATCCTGGAGGTGACACAACTTCAGTAGAATGACGAGACAGAGACACCGCGTCCGTGCCTCCATAGTATCCACCTGAGCCTAAGCCCCGCTCCTTGGAAGGGCCACGAGAGCGAGGAGTTGCACCTGCATCCCATGCCGACCGCGGGCTCACTGGCTCTGTATCTCTGCAGCATCCCCTTGACCTTGAAGCACTCCCTTCCTCTGGCCCAAGTCTGGAGCGTCGACCTCGTCTGCTCGAAGCTGAAGCATCCAATCGCACCGAAGCTGAAGCATCCAATCGCACCGAAGTAGATCTAGTAGAGCTGCCTGACGATGTCCGAGATAGCTCCTGGTCTACCGTGTCTCTAAATCTCGCGATCTGATCTAGAGACATGCGCGTAAAGATATCCTGCAACTCCTCATCGCTCATCCCTTGACTCATCCTGAAAATGTCACCTGCACAGACAAAAAATGATGTTAGCATAATCAATTTAAATCATACAAAGCACAGTAATATAAATCCTAAAAAAATGATCTCACTTACAATGCATATCTTATGTACCCTTATAAGCGATTAGTCAACGAATTGAGTAAGTGGATGCTCCAAGTATGAAGTATCCTATGGTCCCATGTCAATCTCCTAACACAACTCCGCATACACTGGAAGGTTGATAGACATGTCACCACAAAAGGATGAGTCCACCTCGTTCTCAAAGAATTCTTGGACTCCTATATTTCCATCATTGTTAGTCGATGCTGGCTCCAAGCTTTCGGTGGCCTCCACCTCTTGCAATATTGACCCCTCTATTTGCATATTATCCTCATCTATATTCGAAACATCGCTTTGATCATATACTCTCACACTTCGGGGAGCTGAAGGTATAACATACCACCATTGAGGTTGTCGGGGGTTTGGATAGAAGATTACCTATTCATAAACACGTACAAGAGAGATTAAACTATTGTGACATGTACCATGTCGTAATACAATTAACAAACAAATGAGTTCATGCACCTGTTCACAATGGGCCAGCAACACAAAGGTGTCGCGCAAATCCGTTTATTTTTTTTCGGAATCTATTTCGAGAAATCCAGATGGATCTCGTCGAACTGTTGCTCCAGCTCCTTCAAGTACCACTTTGAACCACTGCACATCAAATAGTATCATGGAGAAGCTACGGTAATCCACCGTAATAATACTTTGCAAGTTCCCCAAAATACTCCATCTCATCTATAACAGTGTTTGTCAATACGCTCCACGTGAAAATGCCATCCGCGCGACCACGCTGTACTATATATTTTGTACTGTACATTGAAACACTCAAATTAGTTGTCGCATATAAAATATAGATACGACAAATCATAAACACCTCATCGCCTTTGGACTACATCCCCTCGAGAATTCCCACTCCTTCATTGAGACCTCTGTCCCTTCGTGAGACGCTGTGGTCAAAGCTCCATGCAACCATTGCGTTGACATGAACCGTGGCATCTCCTCCATGCCCTCGGGATATTGAATCGATCGATGATGCGTACTATGTCGAAATTCAGATAGCGCTTCCTCTAGATCTTGCCTAGTGATCTGGTACTTGGCGAGCCACATCTCCATAGAGGCATGGTGCAACATACAAAAGCAATTCACCTTCTCCTCCATTACAACATCCATTCTTTTTTCTACCCCATTTCCAACCACCACATCTCCGGTCAGTCTATCATCGTCCTTCGACCATAACATTTTGTTGTCTGGATCCACCGTTGATAGCCATTGTGAAATATGCACTAGCGCCTCAGACACCAACCAACCTTAAGCCATGCTACCTTCTGGCCGAGCTCGTTGTCGCACAAAGCCTTTCAAGTGCTCCAAGAAGAACATCCATCATGTATGGATAGGTCCAGCAATCTCCACTTCGTCTACAGGATGCACAAGAAGGTGGATTTGTATCGTGAGCATGCTGGTAGGCACGTATTTCTCAAAGAGACAGACCGTCTCCACTGCTCCCCACCTCACGGATTCAATGGAGGATGTCTTAATCTCCTTTTGTGAGATCCATTGCATCAAAGTCAACAACTTGTAAATGGCCCCGCGTATTTCTGGAGTAAGGCATCCTGCGATCGCGATCGGTAGTACAAACCGCCACAAATGAGAAAGTATTATAAACAATGGCTACACTCCAAATAGCAAAATGTGCACGCCAATTACGATCCATTCGTAGTACAAACCTGACATATCTTATGCCAGTCATGGGATTTTAGCCCTGATAATTGATCATCTTTAGAAAATGCAGACCTGAGAGAACGCATCATACCCGTCGGAGTGCGGATAGACTTGACTACTTGCTTCACAATGTGCTCTTCTTTAGTGGACAAAATCCAAGCAGCGCGAAGTAGCTGCACGCGACCATCAGCAATCGACTGTGGCCAAAGCGCCTCCATCTTGCCTACCTCCTTCAAATCCATTCATGCTCCTATAGTGTCTCTCTTTTCTGTGATGTGGTCCCATAGCAAGCTGCCCACATTCTTGAAAATATACATGGGATCCAACAAGTGGTTGATCTGTAAGTGGGTCCAATATAGCAACTCGTAGAAAACTGAGAACCGCCGCATTCCATTCAGATGTGACTCTGCGTGGACCATTTTCAGCTTGTACCAGCTTGCGGCATTTATACGTGTTGGAGGTTGTCCAAGAAAACCTTCCCTGAGTTCATGACCCTCTGGCAAGAAAGCGGCGTGTCCTTGATATACCATCTTCTTCATGGTTCATGACCTTCGGGAGTCTAACTGTGGCTTGCACAATGGATATGCATGATAACCTAAGGTAACCAGACCTGTTCCAACACCACGACCTAGTGAATACAAGCTTGAACGAGATAAAATATAGATATTACCAACGAGAACGGAAGCTTATTTACCTGAGCACTCTTCAAATCCCAGAAAGTCATGCATCGTCCACATGAGAATGGCTCGAATATTGGCGGACCATCGACCATTGCGCTTGCTCATATCTTGCATGGTGACCCCCTCCTCCCACAAAATCTTAAGCTCATCGACTAATGGACGAAGATACATGTCCATATTTTTGACTTTGTAACCCCGGGGACGAGTAAGCTAAGGATGAGATGTCCTTTCTTCGTAGAAAGCCATGGAGGGATATTGTAGTTGACAAGGACTATAGGCCACACACTGTAAGAAGTTGAGTGCAGACCGAATGGATTCACGCCATCCATTGCAAGACCGAGTCGAAGATTGGCTCTTGGGTAAAGCCTGAAAAGGTAGAGTCAATGTGGCTCCATGCGCGTGAATCCGCTGAACTCCATCCGTGGACCTATTATGCGCATGCCACGTTGTCAAGCTCGCCATGCCGGACATACGAAACATGTGGTTTATGCGGGGGATAAGCGGAAAGTGTCTAAGAACTTTTTGAGGGATGGTTTGCCCTTGCAAGTCTTGTTGATACCTGTGAGCACCACACTTTAGACATCTCTCCATAGTCTCGTATTCTCCTTGAAACAGTATGTAATCATTGATACATGCATGGATGTTGTTGTAGTCCATGCTAAGCTTTCGTAAAACATGTCATGCATCATCACGAGACTTAGGTATGGTATTTGCAAGTGATAATATATGATATTTTAATAACATGAAAAAAAATCATAAAACACCTTTAAAAAGCACAAATTTTTTTAATAATAGTGCCGAAAATAAATCAAGGAAGCGTATGTACAAGGTACCTAAACAACTCAGTCATACTCACATCGCTCCACCTGTATTTTGCTTGCATACTTAAGAGTGCAAGCAGTCTCTTTAGATGAGATACTCGGCACCCATCATATAATGGTATGGATGCTTCCTCTCTAAGCGAATCAGAAGTCTCGACATCCATGGAAATCAATGCATTGATCATTGCCTCCATCTCAGGCTCCAAGATTGTAGGTAGGTCTCCTCTAGCAGCCTATCTCCTCTGGCATTGACGGTATAGATTGGGCAGTGCCTTGCAAGTGGTGGATTGGCTCATGCACTCCATCCATTGCATGCCCATGAACTCTTCTAATTGGCCGTAAAGGGTGCACTCCTTCTTGGGACGAGACATCACCTCCCTCCTGGATAGAAAAATTGCCAGCCAGACCCAATCTTATTGTATATGGTATTCAATTAGCTTGCGAGTACAATGCATGATTGATATTAACTTTTCTTACCGTTTGCTGAAAATCCGCAATCGCCTGATCAATGATCTCAGATTGAAACTCGCCAAATCGTCGTACATGTTCTATAGACAATCGACATTTTCGTCTAATTACCAGCTTGCATTGAGAGCAAGGACATGGGACACACTGATTAAGATATGCCTTGCGATCTTGAACAATAGGACCTTTATTGTTTTCCATTTTGTCTATGTTACGACAAATAATTTGTTTTTATTATCATTCTTTTTTTCTTTCTTAAATTTTTCTCCTCTCCTTCCATCTCTCTCTTTTTTTTGTTCTTTCTTAAATTGTTATCCTCTCCTTCCATCTCTATCTCTTTTTCTACGTTACAACTACGACCACGACCATGACTACGACTACGACTACGACTATGACCATGACTACAACTATGACTACGACCACAACCACAACCATGACTACGACCACGACTATGATGACCACGACCATGACCACGACTACAATGACCACAACCACGACTATGACCACGACCACGACTACGACCATGACTACGACTATGACTACGACTACGACTACAATGACCATGACCACGACCACGACTACGATGACCACGACCACGACTACGACCATGACCACGACCACGACCACGGTCGCGACTGCGATCGTGACCACGACCATGACCATGACCACGACCATGACCATGACCACGACCACGACCACGACCACGACTACGACTCCGCATACGATTATGACCACGACCACGACTATGACTACGACTACGACTACAACCATGACCACGACTACGACCACGACTACGACTAGGACTATGACGACCACGACCACGACCACGACCATGACCACGACCATGACCATGACCATGACCACGACTACCACTACCACGACCACGACCACCACGACCACGACTACGACCACGACAACCATGACGACCACGACTATGACCATGACTACGACTACGACTACAACTACAACTACAACTACGACTAGGACTACTTATATAGAGATGAAGAGAGAGACAAGAGTTAGGGTGAGAGTAAAGTTAGAGAAGAAGAGAGAAGTGAGAGAGTGGTGCACAAATCGGATACTGTATACTCGGGTAGTGAGCGCCGGAAGGTCCCCAAGAACAAAAGAACTCTACTTTTTGCACAAAACTCAAGGTAGAAAGCATGCACGACATGAACAAGAGACCAATTGGGTGCAATCTCCCCCCATGCCTTGTGTGAGCGCTCCACAAAGCATGTATTTTATGTATTAATCATCTTCAATCTCAAATAATAGCCCAAATTATAAAATAGCACGTTTTTGGCTTTTGAGTTTGCTTTAGTACCAAATAGAAATAAAGCTAATGGGCGGGCGCCCAAAGAGTCAGGCATACCCAATACAATGTCCAAATACAAATATCATAATCGTACGCCCATGCGCATACAAAATAATAAATAAATATCCAACGCCTTAATAAATAGGCGCGACAAAATATAGGTGCCATGCCTAAGGTATGCGCCCATCAAAATATAAGTGATAACTCGAATACATGCTATCCTCCAATACTTTCCTCCGCCACTGTTGCTATCTCTGCACATCAACTGAAGCATTCACAATCGTTAGTAAAATAATACAATTAAACCGACAAAAGTGAATACCTAGCAGTCTTCAGCTACATAAATAAATCAACTGGTTAGAAATCAATCCTAACCTTAATTTATCACGAGTGCGCACTCTAAACTCATAAACGTTTATTAATTTAATATGTATTTTGCGGAATCACCCGCTATGGAATCACCCATGTACACACTAAATTAATGAAGTGCCCGAAAAGGATAGGCATCCCCATCAACTTCTCGCACAAAGAATCCACTTGACCAAATATCTAGAATATCTACGGCCAGTTCTAGTGGTCATAAAGTCAATATCTATTATAGCTTTAGGTTCAAGGATTTCAGTCTGTTCATCTAACAAAGGTGGGTTTTCATAAACAGGGTATACAGGTAATTGGCCTCTAAAGGGTCGTAATAAACTAATGTGAAAGGTGTTGTGAATTTTATTGTGTGGTGGTAGTTCTAACTTAAATGCATTGTCATTGATTTTGTGAATGATCTTAAATGGTCCATAGAATCTAGGTGCTAATTTCACAGCTGGGTGTTTATCTACACTTTGTAATCTGCGTTTTTCTATTCTTAACCAAACATAGTCATCAACTTTGAAATTCATGGCCTGTCTTTCCTTATTGGCTTGCTTTGTATATGATTGCTGGGCTTTGGCAATCATGTCTTTAACCTCATCAAAAATAGTAGCGTGCATGTTACCAATATCATCAGCACTCTGAATTCTATTTGATAAAGATGCAACAGGTGTAGACAATCTATAACCATAAATCACTTCAAATGGTGCTTTCTTTGTGGTTGTGTGTGGTGTATTGTTATATGCAAACTGCAATAAATGTAAATGTGTGTTCCATGTCTGTGGTTTAGAAATAGTGTAAGCACGTAAAAGATCTAAAATAGTACTGTTAATGGCTTTTGTTTGTCCATTAGTTTTAGAATGAAATGTAGATGAGAAATCAATCTTTGTTCCTAGGTTAATAAACAAAGTAATCCAAAAGTTATTACAAAATCTAGAATCACGGTCAGAAATAATAACTTTTGGTAATCCATGATTAGTGAAAACAGTTTTCAAAAACAATTGTGCTGCCTGAGATGCTGTTAAAGTTTTCTTGCATGCAATGAAATATGCTTGTTTACTAAACCTGTCTACAACAGTCCAAATCATATCATGGTTAGCTTTAGTATTAGGTAAACCAGTAATAACATCCATAGAAATCTGTTCCTATGGTCTTGATGGAATAGATAAAGGCATTAGTAAACCATACTATTTACCATGATGTCTCTTAACTCTTTGACAAACCAAACATTCAGAAACAAAGTTAGGTACATTAGTGTCCATATGTGGCCAATAAAAATCTTCAGTCAATGTACGCAAAGTAGATATGATACCTCTATGACCTTGATACGGAGGACAATGAATCTCATTCAAAACAAAAGATCTAAATGGGACTGTAACACATAATCTCTTTTCATAAAACATGAATCCATCATTGTAAGACAGTGAATCAATAGGAATCCAGTTATTTCCAACTAATTTATTCCAATCAGCATGAAAAGTAATGTCCTGATGATAAGTATCTTTCATAGGAGTTAGAGAATCAAATGATATGACATAAATATTATGAATGGTCGGTTTTCTACTTAAAGCATCAGCTACTACATTTTCTTTACCTGGTTGATATTGGATAAGGGGATGAAAACTCTGAATAAAAGCTGCCCATTTGATATGTCGGTCAGATATTTGCGGTTGACTAAGGAGATGTCTAATGCTTTGTTGGTCAGTCTTAATCATAAACTCAAAACCCATTAAGTAATGTTTCCATTGTCTTAAAGCTTGTACTACAGCTAACAATTCTTTATCATAAGTGGAATATTTAAGTTCGGATGGTTTTAGTTGACAGCTAGAATAGGCTATGGGATGATTATCTTGCATAAGTACGGCTCCTATTCCAGATCCGCTAGCATCAGTAACTACTAAAAAGAATGGTATATTAAAATCAGGTAGTTGTAATACAGGAGCATGGGTTAATGCATGTTTCAATAAATCAAAAGATTTATGTTGATTATCAGACCAATGATAAACAATACCTTTCTTTAAAAGTTTAGTCAAAGGCAAAGCAAGTAATGAAAAATTTCGCACAAACTTCCTGTAAAAACTAGCAAGACCTAGAAAAGAACGTAACTCATGCACATTTTTGGGTATAGGCTAGTTCAATATTGCTTCTATCTTCTTAGGGTCAACCTTAATACCTTCTAATGACACAATATGACCTAAATATTCAATTTCTGTTTGAAAGAACTCACTCTTTTCCGGATTAGCATACAATCGATTATCTTTCAACAACTTGAAAACCAAAGACAGATGTTCATAATGTTCTTTCTCATTTTTACCGAATACCAAGATATCATCAAAGAATACTATAACACAATGCTGATATTTCAAAAATATGTGATTCATCATTCTACTAAATGTAGCAGGTGTATTAGTCAATCCAAAAGGCATCACTAGAAATTCATAATGACCAAATTGTGTTCTAAATGCAGTTTTGAATATATCAGATTTATCTAATCTCACCTGATGATAACCAGATTTAAGATCTATTTTACTAAATATGGCAGAACCTTGTAGTTTATCCATTAGATCATCTACCCTAGGAATTGGATATCTATTCTTTATAGTAATCTTATTTAGGGCACGATAGTCAATGCACATGCGATAAGTATTATTATTATTCTTTACCAATAAAACAGGTGCACCAAATGGAGAATTACTAGGTCTAAATAATCCTCTGTTTAATAATTCCTCAACTTAATTTTGAATTTCTTTCTGTTCAATCTGGTTATGCCTATATAGTGCTTTACAGGGTGGTTGTGTACCAGGAATTAAATATATTTTGTGGTCTTCAGGACGTGAAGGAGGTAGTCCAAGTGGTAAATCTTCAGCAAAATAATCTTTAAATTGTGCAAGGAATTGTTTATGCCTAGGGTGCATATGTTTTTCTTTAGCTTGAAGTTCATTCACCCAAATTAGATAAGATTTACTACTTTTACGTAATGCACGTTTAGCTTGAGTATGAGTAAGCAGTGGAAAATTATTGGATGCGTGCATACCATACAATGTAATGTGTTTTCTTTGAAAATGAATTTTAATTGAATGCGTGGAATAATCTATGTCAGGATTATGTTGATGACGCCAAGGCATACCTAGGATAATATCACTGGATTATAATGGTACAACTAGAAAATTCCTTCTTTCAGTGTATTCACCAATTTGAATTTCTAAATCATGCACCTCTTGTGTTCCATTATACCTTATGCCTAAGAATGTTGCTTTAATGCGATAATGTGTAGGAACAGTTTGTAATTTCAATTCTTTCACTAACTTTGCAGAAATAAAATCATGTGTACTATCATCATCATGCAAAATAATATTTTCTTTTCCATGCACTAAACATTTCATTGTCAACAAAGAATGTGGAGTTGGCATACCTGGTAAAGTATTCGAAGGAGTAGTAATGTCATCCTCATCTTCCGTAAAGTCAGGCATTTCCTCATATTCTTCATCTTCCATTGCTCCAAGATAGTTGATATGGACAGGTGGCTTCTTCGATTGGCAATTGGCTGCTAGATGTCCAGGTTGATGGCATTTGTAACACACTATAGGTTTGTCTTTAGAT
The DNA here is from genome assembly GCF_053477565.2 of Lygodium microphyllum. Classification (NCBI taxonomy): domain Eukaryota; kingdom Viridiplantae; phylum Streptophyta; class Polypodiopsida; order Schizaeales; family Lygodiaceae; genus Lygodium; species Lygodium microphyllum. Next base: position 266,200 of record NW_028229521.1, read on the forward strand.
ACATTGTTTGTAATGGCAGGAAGTCTAGGAATATTAGGATTTGGCTGTGAAGATGGCTTAGGGTTTTGATTGGTATTTTATGGGCAAAGGAGGTGGTTTTGTCCAAGACTTACGGAAAGATGATGAAGGAAATCGACTTTGATTGAATCTTCTAAAATTTGAATTGAATTGCTTAGAACCATAGTTTACCATTTGCTTGAAATTGTTGTGGACGCTTGTCTCTTCCTCGAAGCTTGTCTTCAGTATCATGAGCTAAAGAAATTGCATCTTCAAGAGTTGCAGGCTTGAACATATTGACTTCAGCGTAGTAATGCCCAAGTAATCCAGACATATACTTGCGCTTGTGAGTCGCTTCAGGTACATCTTCAAGCATGCGTAGTTGGAGTAAAGCATTCCAAAAGCGTTCGGTGTACTGGGAAATAGGCTCACGATCTCTTTGCTGAAGAAGGTCCCATTGCTTTATGGCTTTTTCATGGAATTGTGAAGGAAGGAAATTCTGCATAAACTTCTTTTTGAAACTCTCCCAAGTAGTGGGACAATCTATGCTCTTACGAACCACGGTCCACCAAAGAGATGCTCGATCCACTAAATGATTAGTGACATAATTAATTTTATCTTTTTCAGCGTATGTCTCTTCATGGAAGTAATCATCAAACTGACTGATGAATGCAAGAACATTCTTTCCATCTCAAGTTCCATTGAAAGTATGGAATTTGAAATTTCTTTTACTTATCTTTGTTTCTTTGCGGATGGATTGAGCTTCGAGAGTCGCATCGATGGTTCGTCGGATAAGATCTTCGGATTGTGGTCCATCTTTGTTGGTAGTCGATCGTTGTAAATTGGCCAATTAAACTTGCAAGGCTTTTCGGGCTCTTCGTTCTTCATCCAGCTGCATCATAATTAAATCCAATTTTTGTTCCATCGTAGGTTCAGGAAGATCACCTTCAGCCATTAAATCGTCCAAATTTTGTTCCGTCATCCTGTAAAAATTCAAAAGATCTCACACTCTCAAAATCCAATTAGCGGGATGAGCGTAGCTCAAAGTCGGGTATACAAGGCTTACAGATTTTTGTTTGGCTTTCACGGTCTTCGACTTTTGCGGTTGCGGGATTTGAAGTCTTCGTAAAATCTGTGTATGACCTTCTATGTATGTTGAAACTGGTTCAACAAGTCTACGTATGCGAACAGAGTCTTCTAGGGAATAACTTTGCAGTTCAATGCTTTTGCGCAGGAACAGTCCTTATGGGAGTTTTTGGACTAAGTCAGTTTTGACCTCTGCTGACTTGCAGGACTTGTAGAGTTACAGAACTTAAGGAACTTGACCAACTTTTGAGATTTTTGTGACTTGAGACTTAGTTGATTAAGCTTGGAGCTTAATCTGAATGCCACGATGAATTTTAGGGGAGGGGCCGTTTTTCAGTGCCGAAAATCATGGCGTAAACATCCTGATGCCGCCGATTTAAAAATCAATTTAGTAAGCTTTGTTTAAGCTTACTATTAAGACTTTTAAACTTTCAAATAAGCTTTTTAAGCTTTTGGGCTATGGAGTTACTATCAGGTTGTTGAAAGAAAACAACTTGTAGAAGGAGCTTTCCTTGTGGTCCTCCGCTTCCCTAGGCCGGTCCTTCGCGATCAGAGGCTGTAGAGACAGGTTCTTGACCGCTAGGAATCCACCCGTATCAACCGTTTGTGATGAAACTGACTGTAGAGCTCGATCGTTCTAGGAGCTCCGCCTTCGCGCAAGATGGATAGCGATTGGAAGCTCTTGATCTTAGCTTCGCTCTGATACCACTGGTGCACAAATCATATGCTGTATACTCGCGTAGTGAGTGCCGGAAGGTCCCCAAGAACAAAAGAACTCTACTTTTTGCACAAAACTCAAGGTAGAAAGCATGCACGACATGAACAAGAGACCAATTGGGTGCAATCTCCCCCCATGCCTTGTGTGAGTGCTCCACAAAGCATGTATTTTATGTATTAATCATCTTCAAGCTCAAATAATAGCCCAAATTACAAAATAGCACACTTTTGGCTTTTGAGTTTGCTTTAGTACCAAATAGAAATAAAGCTAATGGGTGGGCACCCAAAGGGTCAGGCATACCCAATACAATGTCCAAATACAAATATCATAATCGTGCATCCATGCGCATATAAAATAATAAATAAATATCCAACGCCTTAATAAATAGGCGCGACAAAATATAGGCACCATGCCTAAGGTATGCGCCCATCAAAATATAAGTGATAACTCGAATACGCGCTATCCTCCAATGCTTTCCTTTGCCACTGCTGCTATCTCTACACATCAATTGAAGCATTCACAATCGTTAGTAAAATAATACAATTAGACCGACAAAAGTGAATACCTAGCAGTCTTCAGCTACATAAATAAATCAACTGGTTAGAAATCAATCCTAACCTTAATTTATCACGAGTGGGCACTCTAAACTCATAAACGTTTATTAATTTAATATGTATTTTGCGAAATCACCTGCTATGGAATCACCCATGTACACACTAAATTAATGAAACACCCGAAAAGGATAGGCATCCCCATCAACTTCTCGCACAAAGATTCCACTTTGTGTATGAGCCTCGATCAACAAAGTTTACGGAATCCACTGTAAAACCTCATGGAATCCACCGTGGCATGGAATCCATTGTGTAATATGCCTCCTGGCATCAGAGAGGTAGAAATAGAAAGAGAGATAGAGAGAGAAAAGAGATAGGGGGAGATAGAAGGATTTAGGGAGAGTATAGGAAGAGAGAAAGAGGGAAGATTGAGGGAGAGAGAAGGGTTGAGAGAAGAGAGAGGAGAAAGAGAGAGAGAGATCCGACTAGAGCATTTGACACCCATAGTCAACACACCATGGAAAACACAAGCGCAAATTGACATTGAATTATGGCAAGAAAATCCACCGCAAAACAATAGTTATAATACGCGAGGTAGGATTTCAAAGTCTTACTGATGTCAATCGGTCATGAATGCCATACTATGGGTAGGTTGCACTCACTAAGAATAGAATTGGTGATTTACCTCATCTTCTCTCCATCATCAATAGAATTCTCCTTTACCATTTACAACTCACCCACCTTCTCTCCACACTATTGCACACTACAATCTCTATAAGGGCATGAGATTGGGATCTCCACAGATACCAAAGCATGATCTCTAGCTTGATGGTTGCATATATACTACTACTACTCATGGAATACACCTTAAAATAGTTATTATGCTCAAATATATGCTTGTTAGAGCGGAAATTTGTTCCTAAGACTATTCTAAGGAAGAAAGAGGATTAATGATAAAAGAGTGTCATTCCTTGCAAGTGATTTTATATTATATTTTTTAATTAAAATTGATAGTTGAAGATGAGCTTCCTAAGAGATCTTGTGGTGATGCTGTTTTAGTTTTGCGAAGCATATGAATAATGCTATTTTAGTTTTTTGTATTTGTCTTTTTAAGAAGAGATTGATTTTTATGGAATATCCAAAGTTATTTTTGGATTTGCGTTATGAAAAATGAATATTTTTCTAACTGATAGGCTGATTGCCTTCATTGTATACTTGTGTGGTGGAGGCTAGGATAAGCCCCATGTATGGGAGGTCTCTTTGTAGGAAGAACGTTATGCTAGGAGGCACAAGTGTGCTAGGGTTCTCTAGCCATATATCCCTTAGGTTTGTTGAGGATCGACCTAACCCCTATAAGCCTAGGATGAGCTTATTGTAAGGTCTTATTTCATTTTCTCTCTTTCTCTCCCTCTCTCATTTCCTCTCCCTCCCTTACCCTCACCCTCTCTTTCTCTCTTTCCCTATTAGGTTTAATGATTTTTCTCTCTTTTTCTCTCTCATCTCTCTCTCTTATTTCTTTTTCTCTCTCCTCTCCCTCTCTCATTTCCTCTCCCTCCCTCACCCTCACCCTCACTCTCTCTTTCTCTCTTTTCCTATTATGTTTAACATCTTTTCTCTCTTTTTCTCTCTCCTCTTATTCTCTCATTTTTTCTCTCTCCTCTCTCTCTCTCATTTCCCTATTATGTTTAATGTCTCCCTCCCTCTCCCTCTCTCATTTCCTCTCCCTCTCTCATTTTCCTATTATGTTTAATGTCTCCATCCCTCTTCTTTTCCCATTTCCTCCCCCTCTCCCTCTCCCTCTCTCTCTCTTTCTCTCTCTCTCCCTCCCTCTCCCTCTCTCATTTCTTTCCTCTCCCTCTCTCTCTCTCTCATTTTCCTATTATGTTTAATGTCCCTCTCCCTCTTCCTCTCCCTCTCTCATTTCCCTATTATGTTTAATGTCTCCCTCTCCCCCTCTCATTTCCTCTCTCTCCCCCTCTCTTTCTCTCTCCCTCCCTCTCCCTCTCCCTCCCTCTTCCTTTCCCATTTCTCCACCTCCCCCTCCCCCTCCCGCTCCCCCTCTCCCTCTCTTTCTCTCTCTCTCCCTCCCTCTCCCTCTCTCATTTCCTCCCCCTCCCTCTTCCATTTCCTCCCTCTCCCTCCCCCTCTCTTTCTTTCTCATTTCCTCCCCCTCCCTCTTCCATTTCATCCCTCTCCCTCTCCCTCTCCCTCTCTCATTTCCTCCCCCTCCCTCTCCCATTTCCTCCCTCTCCCTCTCCCTCTCTTTCTCTTTCTCTTCCTCTCCCTCTCCCTCTCCCTCTCCCTCTCCCTCTCCCTCTCTCATTTCCTCTTCCTCCCCCTCCCTCTTCCTCTCCCTCTCTTTCTCTCTCATTTCCTCTCCCTCTCTCAATATACACAAATTATACAAAAAACAAGTAAAAGAGAGAGAGAGAATGCACTCATCGTAAAGACTTGAAGAAGGGTTTGGCAGCTCCTCTTCGTGACGGCGGCTCCTCTTCGCCCTCCGTACACCTCCTTCTTATCTTCACGAATGGTGGCGGTGGCGATGGCGGTGGTGGTAGTGAGAAGCCTTCTTTCTCTCTTTCTCTCCCTCTCAGCAAGACGGTCGCTCTCTTTCTCACTCTCCCTCTCGCTCTCTCGACGACGCTATTTGTTGTCCACTAATCAGTGTCGCTATGGCCTGATATCCTTGTAGTGAGAAAATTAAATGGATTAAAAGTCTATGCTCTAATACCACTTGTCAAGGAAAGAGTTGAGAGGTGAGAGAAAGAAGAGCAAAGGAGAGAGAAAAGAGGTGAGAGAATTAGTGACGAGGAGAGAGAAAAACTAAAAAGATAGGAAAGAAGAAAGAGAAGCTATGGAAACTATGAACAAGGAGGTGAGATGAGAGACATTAATTGTATTATTGCAAAAATATATGAAAAAGTACATGTCTCACACCTTTTATACCTATGTTAGTGTAACAAGGTATTATTAATAATTTCTCACTAAAATATATCTTCCCAGCTTCTTACATTTCAATTTCCCTCTAATTCTAATAGGAGATTTCAACATGGGTGAAGACATTAAAAATAGATTTTAAAGAAAATGTTAGGTTGTCTCTTCCAAAGAGAAAGAAATGTGGGTCTGCCTAAGAGCTGGTAGAAGTTGATTGTGTAAATCTCTACTTGGTCTAATAAAAAAGAAGGTTAAAACCTTAGGACAAGTAGGCTTGTTGGATCCTATATTTCTTTGAGAATACTATCCACTTATGTTAGTTCCAACACTAAATTCAATCACCATATAGCTCTATCCAACCACTATCCTATCCAACTCACACTCTTCAACATGAATGACCTCATTAGGTCGGGCTGGTTTCATGCTGACCTCGGGCTTTTCAAAATTGACACAATTATATTAAGCATAGAAAATATATGGGGGTGGGCCTTCTCATCCCTTCTCATCCCTTCTCTCCCCTACAGTTGTCTAGCAACAAGCTATAATAAATGCAAGACTTGCTTAAAAACATCAAGAAACAAATAGCTGCTCTCAAAAGATTTCTTAGGGCATAGAAATATGCTAAATGTGAGGTCTTGGAAGCCCAATGCCATCTAGAAACTCAAGAGGCACTCATAAACCTTTGAGCTAAACTTAAGAAGGATGAAAAACTAGGAGTTAAAAATCAATCCTCTTCATAAAAACTTGGTGGGCCAGGAAACTTGATCATCCATCTAAGGAGATTTTCCATATCCTTTTAAAACACAAGGAAATATAAATACTTCCCCTTCTCATGGATGAGAATGACAATAAGGCTTGTAGTGAACCAGATAAACTTGGCCTTGGTCCATGACTACTTTTCAAATATTTTTAGCTTGCCTCTATCCTACATTGATGATAAGACTAGTACATGGGCTAAAATTGTCCTCTCTGGGCCAAAACTATTCCCTCAAACCATTACTGATATCCTTGACTAGAATTTTATTATATATGAATTTATGACACCATCAATGACTTGAAAAAGTGCAAAACTCTTGGTTTAGATGGCCTCCTCAATGAATTCTATCAAGAATTCAAAGATACCCTATTAATAAACCTACTAGATGTTTGGAAGGAATCTCTACACTTTGGTACTCTTCCCCATTGCCTCAATGCAAGGGTTATAAGAGGGATGACAAGACTCTCCTCTCCAACTAGAGACCTATCACCTACCTTAATACTGCATATAGAATATTTTCCAAAACATTGGCCAAATGGACCTTAGCTTGCCTAGAACAATGGATAAGAAGAGAAGAAAAATGATTTATTAACAAGAATTTATCTTCTTCAAAATCTACTTTGACAAAGCATATGATAGGCTAGAATTGACTTTATACTTTAGTCCCTTCAAAACATGGGACTTGGGAAACATTTTATTAAGTTTGTTATGACTTGCTTTGGTAATGCATCAGCTAAGGTTGTTGTAAATGGCTTTCTAACTGACCCATTCCCAACGAGAAAGTTCGTAAGATAGGGATGCCCCCAACCCCTCTCCTTTTTGCCATTTTTTTGGATGCCCTGGGATGGCTGGTACAAAAGGAAGTTGAATTATGTAACACCAAAGGTATCGAGCATTCTTCGTAGTGAGAACCATTGTAGTGGGATAATAGCTATACAGTGAAAGCGAAGAAATATACTTTTAAAAAGGGGCAGTTAGTTCTATATTACGATGTGCGAAGGGAGCTATTTCCAAGAAAGTTGGAACCTCGATGGGATGGCCCTTACAAGATAGTTTGGATAGGTAAAAATAAGTCCACAGTTCTATTAGCTGATCTACAAGGAGTGGAATTTAAGAATAAGATTAGTCTTAATAAGATTAAACCTTATTATTTCTAAATATTCTAATGCGCTAAATGCATTGGAGGTCCATGCTGGGGCTGATTTGAGACCTGCAAGAGAGCTTAAACTGGTTGATGGGGCGGTTAATTCCTTATTTGGAGCACCCATATCCCAAGAAAAGATATCATCAGGGGAGGCTTATCTAGTGGAGCAAGGGATAAAAAGTGATTGAGCAAGAAGATGGTACCTTTGTGTGGGAAATTAAAGTGTTCTCCCATCACTGTTTACAAATCTTGACAAGCATCCCTATTGAGTTTAATGAAGGAGGTGTGATGGAGCCGTCAGTTCATACTCTAAATATGTTGAACTTTGATTATCATAAATACGAATAGGGGAGTTCGTGATGGCTGGCTGTGTAAACCCATTATGGATGTTGTCATATTGCTGTGCATCCGAGGTGTGGAACCCACCAAAAAGTTGTGTGTGTGACATTTGTTACTTTGTACATACTTAGTTGTTGTGTTTGCATTTTGTTTTGCATGGGCAGTATAGTGGAGAGGGGGTTGGAGCAAGAGGAACTTATCTGTAATGTTCTAGTTGGCATGTATGCCAAGTTTGGTTATATTGAGGATGCATACTCAGTATTTTGCAGATTACCTTGTCAAGATGTGGTCTCTTGGAATACAGTTCTGGCAGGATATATACAATAGGAGAAAGATGTCCTTGTGTTTGAACTGTTTGAAAGAATGCAACATGAGTGCATCAACATGGATATCACCACTTATTCATATATTTTGAGAGCTTGTAGCAACATAGGAGCTATCAGCAAGAGCAATCCCTTGGCAAGGTGGCACATATGCCAAGGTTCTATCAAAAACTTTGCATTCTCTGCAAATGACTTGTATTTAGCAAGTGTTGGACGAGATGGCTATCTCAGAGTTTTGATTTCAAGACTGAACAGCTAATCTGGAGGCAAAAGTTATTTTGGTGCCCTTCTTTGCTGCAGCAAGTGTGTCTTGATTGAAGGTGAAGAGGAAGAAGAAAGACTGAGCTTGTGCATTCAAACTTTGCAAGGGGTTGTTGTTCATAGTCTTAAGGGGCACAAAGATATCGTGTATTGTGTGGCCTATTCTTCAAGGGATGGTAAAAGATTTGCATCAGGAGGAGTGGACAAGATAGTGATTATCTGGACTTATAAGGCCTCGGGCATAGATCTGGTCAGATTTGCTAGTAGATCAGTGAACTGCATTTGCAATCAATTTGTTAATAATGCAAATATATGCTGAAAGTATAAATCAAGTGAAGGCCATTTATATCACTATGGAGATCAATGCTGAGGCTAATCATTTGATCATGATCAATCATGGTGCTTTTCAGAAGTGTTTTCCTGTAATGACAATACAAACTCAAAGATCAGGCTCCTATGGCGAGTCTCTTTGCTGCACTACTACTACATAGTTTACTGTGATGGCCATGCAAACTTAGAGATCAAGCTTTTATAACACTCTCATTGAGGTGGTGGAAAATATATATTACATGACATTAGGATGGAATCCTTGTAAATGGGGTGGCTTAATCCAGTTTCTGACGCCAATAGAATAACTGGAATTACATGACTTAGACATTTGTACTCAAATGCTGTAATGAATGCTATCAACCATGTCCAGGTCCCACAGAGGTTATACTCTCTTGTAGTTTGCGATTGAATAATATAGAGACAGACTGTCTTTTGTCTCCTGTGGACTCTACACTTGGAGAAGTTCGAAGGAATCTACAAATTGCTACAGCCTTGGGTGGCTTGGTTATGTGGCAGACATTGCAGTTAAATCAAATTTAAGTACTTGGCATCTTACTGGCCCTTACTTTGGCCTGGGGGGGAAAAGGGCCGCTTTTCTGATGGCTATTGTGGGAGGAGCTTGAAGAAAAAAAACAAAGGATCAAATGTTTCTGGGGGGAGAGAAAAAGCAAAGGCGGAAGATGCAAGCAACGGGCAGAAGATATTTCTGGGAAGGGAAAAATTGTCACTTGCAAAATACTACCTCGTTCTGCTATGAGAATTGGAAATGGATAGTTTTTGATGAAGTTGATAGGCTTTTGGACCTCGGTTTTGCTCGCATGGGATTCACCACTCCTACTTACATCCAGCAGGCTGCCATACCATCCTTCTTATTAGACAGGGATTTGCTTGTGAATGCAGGGAATGAAAACTGGGGAGAAGAGGATCGAAAGCTAGGAGAGTGAACAGTGTTCCCTCTCGCTAAGTATAAGCTCATCTTCCTCGGCTAGATTCATATATGATAAATTCGACAACACTTACCAGGCAACAATCAGCATTGATTTTTTATCAAAGACTATGTATTTGGAAGGTCGATCGCATTGCAGTGAGATGAGTTCAATAGTCTGGCATTGAGAAGAGTGCAGATCAAGTGCAAGAAAAAATGGACCTTCTGCATGGTTTCTTCGTTCCCTTATCGAGTTTCAATTCCAACCCTGTCGATCGCATGGCAGTGAGGTAATCGTGATATGTAGATGCTGAAGACGATGATGAGAGAGAAGTATCTAATGGCGAGAATGAGAGGAGAGAGAGAGAGAGAGAGAGAAAAGAAGGTGAAGTAGAGAAAACACATTTTGGAATGTGGGGTCATAGCTGGGCGCCATAGTCGGACCTTCAAAGAAGAGAGGGAGAAAGCACAGAGAGAGAGTCATAGTCAAACCAGGCTGAAGAGGCTTCTGTAGCTGCAAATAATTCTATGAATTTGGATGTTGATGTCCCCTCCTTACTATCAAATACAGTTTCTAGAACTAATGAAATGCAATAGGAGACAGAACCAGCTTCTAAAGATGCACCTGAAAATAATCCTTTGTGTACTACTATGTATGTCGGATGGTTTTGTATCTTTCAGAAGCCATTAGGATATAGAGAAAGCTATTATTGAGATGACAGGAAAATGCCTTGGCAGCAGAGCAATCCGATGCAACTGAGCAACCAAAATTGGATACCTGGATCTCGTCAAATGCAGTTTGCATGTAACTCATTTAAACTATGGCTACTAGTCCCCTGTTGGACTCCTTTTGTGACCAAAGCTTGAGATTTATTACATAAAGTTCAGGTTTCTGAAAGAGGTCTATGTAGAAGATCAATATGCAGATTTATTAATTTTCTTACAATCTTGGCTCATGAAGACCTGCCGTGACTTCCCAATTCTTGCATTGTGCATGAAGGCTTTCTCCTCTTGTGTCTTGTTCAAATATGTGGCTAGTGGCTTGCACTCTTGCTTTGGTTCAGCAGATTTATTCAGAGAGGGAGTGGTAGGTTGTACTTATGAAGAAGATCAAACATTATGACCTATGAGTTAAAACATTGATGGAAATTCTCTACCATTTCACACCCTGACTTATGCATTCAGCTGCTTGAAAAGAGTTCTACCAAAAGAGACTGTACAGAAGGTTGAGGGCATATCAAAGGGATGTGAAGGACTTCAGTTTTTGAACAGCCAGTTTATAGATTAGATTTGGTTTCTTTATGAAGCTGAAGCTATTGATGTTGAACATGGTTGTAAATAAATGTGATCTCGCTTGATTGATCTTCTATCCTGAAATTAGTCAAGGTCCTCTGTGGTCGCGACTTTGCTTTCGAAAACCCTTTGACAACGTATATATTATACTTTGATGGAGCATCCAGGGGCCCTAATAGAAAAGGAAGTGTTGGAGTAGTTATCCAAGATCCCCGACATAGAGTTATAATGAAATTAGCAGCTTACCTCAGGGTAGGATTTACTAACAACATGGCCGAGTATAAAGCTCTGATTATGGAATTGAATATTGCTAAGAAAGATGGCATTAGGCGATTGTTAATAAAAGGGAATTCCCAACTGATCTTAAATCAACTCAATGGGACATATATAGTCCAGAATCCTCTCCTTCGTATGTATCATCGAATTGCTATAACCCTACTTGATGAATTTGAGAGCGTATCTCTTCAGCTATTTCCATGTTATTGGAATCAGTTTGCAGATTCCTTAGCTAATTTTGCTTATGAAGAGGACCTCTTTTTCAACTGTTGTCCTAGCCCGGATGTTGCTATCGATAATAAGACAGGACCTAGTCGTTTGTGGGGAAGCTTATCAGATCATGCGTTATATGGCAAGTGATGGTTGATATGGGTAATGCAAAGAGTAGCCGAGATCCATCTACCGTTGTTATCCTGTACCCATAGGTTGATCAGAAGACATGTTATGCGTATGCCTCTTGCTACATATGCAGGAGGTATGGGCCATAATTTGATGCATTTAGTTTAGGGCTGAGAGCTCATTGACATCCCTCCTTGGAATTTGCGTATATTTGCCTTCTTCCAAGGAGGGATGTCAATGAGCTCTTTTGTTTGATTCCATTAGGCCAAGAGGGCCAGTTGATTTAAGTAGTTAATGGTGCACAGATCGGATGCCGTATGTGCACGTAGTGAGCGTCAGAAGGTCCCCAAGAACAAAAGAACTCTACTTTTTACACAAAAACCAATGAAGAAAGCTTGCACGACATGAACAAGAGACCAATTGGGTGCAATCTCCCCCCATGCCTTGTGTGAGCGCTCCACAAAGCATGTATTTTATATATTATTCATCTTCAAGCTCAAGAAATAGCCCAATTTACAAAATAGCACGCTTTGATCTTGTACCATTTAATGCAAAAGCTAACATTTTATGTAAAATTTTAGTAAAAACCTTATTATTTTATGTGGCAATATGAAAATAATAGCTTATTTTTTACACGTGAAAAACTAGTTTGGAATTATGACATTGGGAATGTCGTCTTTGCTTGCACTTGTGTTCGCCACACTCGATGTTCCATTAGTAGTGGAAACTTTGACAACCTCGGGTACTCCTATATCTATGGCAATACTCATTCTTTAACTGATTGCGGCGTGAGCAGATTCAAGAGATAAAGAAGGAGGAATGAATTTGGGGTGGAAGAGCGTAAGAGAAGATGTCTTAGTCAAACATCAAGATGAGGGGGTTGAGGTAACTCTCTCCCTTGTAGCCTCTTGGGGTAACCTCTCTCTCTCTCTCTCTCTCTCTCTCTCTCTCTCTCTCTCTCTCTCTCTCTCTCCAGCTCCCTCTTATAGCCTCTTGGGGGGGTATCCTTCTACCTCCTTCTTATAGCCTCTTGGGGGGGTCTCCTTGTGCTTCTCTAAACTGCTTTCCATGCCTCTTATTTATAACTAAGTTAGAGAAGAAGGGTTGTGGCTAAGAAGGATAGTTGGCTTACAGTACCCACTGTTAAGGACTGTGCCTCTGTTTTCTTAGAAAAGATATATTTAACAGCCTCTTTGTCTCCTATTGTACCATCTGTTACTTCATTGGAGGAGTCGGTTATGAATTTGATGGATGTGGATCCATTGCCTTTTTGCGATCCATACAATTTCAACATCACTTTGTTGGATCCTCTGCCTAGGATTAAGGTTCGTTTGAGCCAGTTTGTCCTGGCTCTTGTTTTAAAAAGCCAAGGCCTTCCCAACAGCACAGGGTATGAGGTCCTATAATAATATGGTTTGACGACCAAATATTTCAACCAATAGTCTGTTCTTGCAAGGGTTGTTTTTACGAATGGGAGAATGCCCAACGGTTTAATTCTTCTTTGGTCGGCCAATCTGATAAGCCACTGTATAGGTTGAATTCCTTGTAGACCTAAGTTCCTTATATATATATATAAATACATATAAGCATGTGACAGAAGGGGTCCATGCTTGTAAGCTTTTGTGTAAGATCCAAATGACACCATGATGTGGATATTGACTTGTGTACTAGGGTGAGGTGTCCTCTAATGATGGTGATAGATTCCAAATCTTAGTGATGCAGGCAAAATCCACGTGTAGTTGGAGGCTAGTCCTTTGAAAAATCTATGCACTCACTCAACTCCTAGGTGTAATCCATTTCCATCTTCACTAAGATAACCATCCCTTTTACCCTTTACATTGATATCCCTCCTAAGAACTTGTTCCCCCCATTTGCTAGAGTTATCATAATCGAGAAGCAATGTAGCATACCTAGTGCTTGAAGAGTAAACCCAAAGTGATATGGTAAGGCTCTTGATAGGGGTTTTGGCCAAATTTTATGGTAGAAATCCGGTTTGTAAAAAAACCTGGATCAGCCTTCTCTAGCTGAGAGAGTAGTTTAGCAACATATTCATCATAGTTTGCTGGTGGCATCATAATAGTAGGGATTGGAGTGGTCGAAGCTTTCATATTTTGGCGTTTTAGATTCTACCTAGACTCGGTATCTGTGGCCGGTCTTTTCTGCCCAGTGGCCGTAGTCTCCACACTCTTTCCTTGGGCTAGTTTCTTATTAATGAAGTACTACATCTAGGCCACAAAACTGTTTACATTGGCATTGACCGGGATGCTTGGAGTGAGAGTGGTTGCTTCGCTGGTGGGCACCAAGAGGGGCAGGATGGGATGGATGGGAACCTTGCCCTTGCCTTCGATGACCACAGGCGGTATGACTTCTGGTACATGAGTGCTTGAGCTAGGTCCCTTATCCCTGAAAGGTGAGAAGGATCGCACTCGAGAGCTATGGCAGTAGAGTAAGAGCAAGAAATAGAGAGACAAGAAATGGGAACTCCAACAGTCACAATGTGTGACCGGGCCTTCCTTTATTCAAACTGTCACTAAAAGAATAAAGAATAAAGTGACGGTGACGGGCGCTCACCATCTGCATTGTGCAGTGGCGATGACTGTCAGTGTAGTAATACACGGGCGGCTAGGCAGAGGCGCCTTTACCCCGAACAACCTCCCACTTAAAGGCAAATATGCCCTAGTGAGGAGTGAAAAGAAAAAAAAGGAAAAAGACAGTACAACATGTACACATGTATAACAGGATGAGGAAAGACGTCATCTCATCCCATGCCCTTCATCCCATGCCCATCAACCTCTTGAGGAAGGCAAAGCACTCTGTAGAGAGGCTTTCCATGAGCAGATCTGTAGGATTCTGGTCAGTCGAGATTAATAGACTTGTCCTCAAAAACCCCACGTATGAAGTGATACCTCACCTCAACGTGTTTCGTCTTCGCATGGAAGACTGACTCTTGGCTAACTGAATACCACTCATAGAATCCGAATGCAGTGTAGGGATAGCATCAATACCAAGGTCAGCAACCAAATGACCCAACCAAATTGCCTCCTTGCAAGCCTCATTGGCTACAATATACTCGACCTCTGCAATAGAAAGGGCCGTGCATTTCTACACCCCGGACATCCAAGAAACATCACCTCCAGCATAGGTGAATACATAGCCAGAAGTGGACTTCCTACTATCTGCATGTCCTGCATAATTAGAGTCAGTGTACCCCACAACTCATGTATCCTAGGCTGCATAGCATATGCATATATCTGCACTGCCCTTTAGGTACCTCATGATATCCTTCACGACATCCCAATGCTTCTTGCTAGGTGTAGCCATATAGCGTGCCATAACACCAACTACAAAGGCAATATTTGGATGAGTGGTGATCATGGCATACATAAGACTGCCCACTAAGGATGCATAGGGAATCTTGGCCATCTTGGCCCTCTACTCATCTGTCTGCGGACAATCAGCCTATGATATATGCACATAAGAAGGCAATGGACAGCCAATAGGCTTTACATCCTGCATCCGGAAGCGCTCAAGGACTTTATGAATGTACTCCCTCTGTGACAAGTAGAGGAGTCCCTGATGCCTATCGTGTCTAATGCGCATACCAAGTATGTGAGCGGCCTATCCCAGATCTTTCATCTCAAAGCTCTTCTTGAGCTGAGCCTTAAGAGCATCTAGCTCATCATGAGCTTTCCCTACTATATCAGCATATCATCCACATAGAGTACCAAAATCCATCACGGGCTTTCTTCGTGTAAAGAAACAGATCCATAGCTCTCCTGTTGTAGCCTTGTGACTGCATAAAGGCATTTCTTCAATTTGCATACTAGGTGCTCCCTGCCAGGTTCTGCAAAGCCCTTAGGCTGCTCCATATAAATCTCATCATGCAAGTCCCCATGTAAGAAAGCCGTCTTGACATCCATCTGCTATAAATCCAAGTCAAGCTGAGCAACCAAAGCCAAAACTAAGTGCAGGGTGGTCATCTTAACCACAGGAGAAAAGACCTCATCAAAGCCCACCCCATGCTCTTGCTTAAAACCCTTTGCTACCAATTTAGCCTTGTATGCTGGCTTGGGGTGTCCAGGGGTACTTTTCAGCTTGTACACTCACTTGCATGGCAAAGCCCTGCTTGTCCGACACCCTGACCATGAGCATCTATTGCAGCTGCAGGCTGTCCAACTGGATGTGTGGGAGCTCTCAGCTCCTCTTGAAATATGACCCTGGCTGCCTATGCATCTTGTCTTCATGGAAGACTACATCATGACTGCGGATGACTTTCCCTGCCTGCGGATCCCAGAGACAGTAACCCATCTTGCCTGCATCCCATAACCAAGGAAAATGCATTTGACACTCTTAGGATCCAACTTACTTCTCTTGTTCCTAGGCACATGGCAAAATGCCTCACATCCAAAGACACGGAGATGCGCATAAGAGGGAGGTTTTCCAGTCCATACCTCCTTGGCAACCTGGAAATCCAAACCACTAGAAGGTGATCTGTTTATGATATGTACAACTGTACTAACTGCCTCAGCCCAAAATCTCTATGGTAGGCCTGCATGGTTAAGCATACTGCGTACATGCTCCTGGATGGATCTATTCATCCGCTCAGCCAAACCATTTTGGGGGGGGGTGTAGGGGTGATCAACTGACGCTTAATACCCCTCTCATCACATAACTGCTCAAAAGCACGTGAGACATACTCACCCCCATTATCTGTCCTTAGGTATTTTAGCCGATACCCAGACTGGTTCTTAACCAATGCAAGCCATCTCTGAAACACAGCCAAGACATCTAATTTAAGCTTAATGGAATAAGCCCAAACTTTCCGTGAAAAATCATCTATGAACATAACAAAATACTTTGCACCACCCATAGACTGACAAGGCATGGGCCCACAGACATCCAAATGTACCAATGCCAAGGGCTCACTCATGCGTGGCCTACCAGATTTCTTATGCATAGACCTAGTCTGCCTGCCATAAAGACAATGCTCACATGAATCAAAACATGCATAATCAAGGGGTGGTAAGTACTACAAACTAGAAAGCATTTTCATTCCCTTCAAAGACATATGGCCCAAACGGGCATGCCAAAGAGATACATGTGGGGTAGAACCCATAGACAAAACATGATCAAAGGAAGAAGCGGATATAATCAAGGGATAGAGGCTGCCAGCCTTGGCACCTCTCGCAATCACAAGTCTGCCACGAGTGATCTTCCATGCAGAGTCTCCAAAAGATACATGATAACTTGCGTCATCAAGCTATCCAGCTGACATGAAACTACGTGTCAAAGCAGGTACATGACGTACATCCTGCATAACAAAATTGTTGCCAGAAGGAAACTGCAGCCTAACATCACCAATGCCCACAATGTCAAGAGAGCTGTCATCACCCAAGCGCACAGAACCCGAAATAGTACGGTATGAATGAAACCACTCTCGACAAGGTGTCACATGAAAGGATGCACCTGAGTCCAAAAGCCAACACTGTGCATACATAGAGTGTATCTTGGTCATTTGTGAAGCACTAGAAGAAGCTGCAAGGATATAATCATCATCATCAACATTCTCAGGTTGCATAACATTGGTCTCTTCAATTTTAACATTGGACTTTGCAGGCACTATGTTGCAATCAGAAGACTTATCCTGCACTTTGTCTTTCCCCTTATCTTTGCACCTTTCATTGCGTAGTTCGTGGCATTGTGGCCTAATATGGCCCGTAACATCTGCATTCCTGCCATGGGATTTTCTGCGTGACTTTCCATGAGACTTGGACCGAGATTTCTGAGAATCCCGTCCATGGCCACTGCCACTGCCATGCTTTCCATATCCATCATTCATGCCTCTAACTGTCATAGCATGCGACACACGAGAGGCATCCAAATTATTACGGTTAACCTCTTCTTGCAAAAGAGCACTCTCAACATCAGATAATTTCAAGGTAGTAGTAGAGGCACATAATGTAGTCTGGAATACATCCCATGACTCATTAAGAGTACCAAGCAAGAAAAGAGGAGTGACATCCTCTGCAAAACTGATGTCCTGCGAAGTCAAGTTCTTGAGTATAGCATGGAACTGGCTCAAGTGAGCAAACATAGTCACATTCTCCATGCACAGATCCATAAGCTACTTCAACCAATACATTTGACTCGCTGGACTTTTCTTGTCATAGAGATTCTTGATTTTATCCCACAAGTGCCATGCACTCTGTTCTTCCTCAAATACATTATAATGAACCTATTCTATGAGAGATAATACAATAGTGGACTTGCATAACTCATCAAGCTCAAACTATTCCTTATCTGGCATAGTTGCAGGTGGCTCCCTGCTGAATCTCAATGGTTTGATCTACAATTTCTGTACCAATACCTGCCAAATCTGGCTCTTTTAATAAGAGTAATTCGAATCATCAAGCTTAGTGATGTTGAAAATAGCATGATCAGTGGACAGAAAATGGTGAGAAAAGTGTAACCAAAGCTGTTGCCCACCAAGTACTAGTGAAAGTACATCATTTCAGAATATTTCAGCATGAAAAATCCATGTCAGTATGGAGTTATATGATTGCTGTAATAAATGACAACAGGGTACTGTGAGAGGCAATTGCTAACCAAATCACTGTACCAAGTCAATAAATGACAACCAAGACATAACCAGCCATAAACCGGCATAAATCAACACCAAACAGTCATCAAGACCCTGCGCAAACACCCAAACATGTCACCAAAGCATCCGACAGTGAGTAGGCATCCCCTTGTTTAGTAGGGCAAAGTATACATAATACTGGTAAGACCTGACACCAGTAGGTGTATGCTCACTAGAGTGCAAAGCCCAAGCTTAGGTCAAAAGCAATTCCAAGATATCAGTGCATGAACCATGCAACATGGAAGTGTAAGAGATCCCAAAGTCTCAAGTATCTGCAAAATGCTCAAATAGCATAAACCTCATGCTCAATGTCGGTCAAGCATAAAGATGCTCCCATTGGCTCAAAAGGCGAATAAACAAGCTCAACAGCTCAAGCAAAGCAAGTCAAAGTACCAAAGACAGGTAACCAAGACAATGTCTCAATAGCATCCAAGGTCGTAATGGAAAAAGCCAAGTCGTAACGGAAAATCCAAGTCAATGTCCAACTGCTCAAGGGAATACTCAAATGAATATCGAGACGAGCTAAAACAACTGCCATTCATAGCCAAAGCATAAAGCATTCACCAAGTCATCATAACATGTACTGGGTAGCCTAGGCATAAACCATGTCATAGATGAAATGCCAGCTGCAAAGAAGTGACAGTCAAACCCAAATCGAGCTCTAATCTTAGCTCAAAAGCATTCTGGAGCATAAACAAGACATGTGGCATAGTCCAAATACATCATGACATCATACCGAGTAGCCGGGAGCACCCTGTGAGACCAATAAGCACAACCCAATTGTAGCATAAATAGCTTCAGCCCTGAAGTTTCCAGCAGCATATAACCTCTATAAACTGAGCAAATCAGTGCTCAATCCAAGCTTAAATCCATAGGCAAACCATAGGCATACATTCCCATATGTATAGGTACCAACCGGGCATAATCGGGCATCAAATGCCAAGACCTGTAAGCATAAAATTGAAGTAATAGGTGGATGCCCTGTTTTGGATAGATCTGGGATTGTTCAAAATAGTCAATGACTGAGCTAAATTAGCTCCAAATGCGTCTCACATAAGAGGCATAACATCCACAAGTGATCCGGTATCAATAGACATCAGTAGAAGCATCACATAAGCCATAGGCATACAAATACATACTGTCTCAGACCTAAAATCTATTGTAGAATATTCTGTCATCAGAGTTTGGAAAATCTGACATCACCATCGCGTCCGGACATGCCAAAACCCCGACTTAGACTCTTACTTTGCCTGAATCGGGTTCTGAATGCCCGAGATATGATAAAAAGAGTGATTTTTGGGCCAGATTTTGAAAGAGGCGCAAAAAAACTGGCTGGGGGGTCTGCTGTCCACGTGTCAACAATGGGGCCCAAAGGGGGACACAAATGGGGGCCAAAGAAGGCCTACACCAAGCCTTAGCAAGCCTTGATAGGCTGGAAGCAAGATCCAGGTGAAGGAACCTCCAAGAGGTGTGAGTTATGGCTATCCACAACCTGTGAAAACCCTGTTTACCTAGACTTATGAATTGAGATAAATCTTTGAAATAATGAAGCAATACCTCAATATCAATGCCTTGATGGTGTCTCAATAGGCCAAGAAGAAGCTCGGGAAGCCGGGGAGTGACGGGAGCTCAAGAGAATGAGCTATGGCCGCCGGGAAGGAGACCCAATGCGAGTGGGGAGTCGATGGGAAGCTGAGAATGCCACGAGCCAAGCTCAAGAGTCGGAAGCCATGCTCTGATACCAGTTGAAAGGTGAGAAGGATTGAAGCTTGCACTTGAGAGCTATGGCGGGAGAGCAAGAGTAAGAAAGAGAGAGACAAGAAATGGGAACTCCAACAGTCACAATGTGTGACCGGGCCTTCCTTTATTCAAACTGTCACTAAAAGAATAAAGAATAAAGTGACGGTGATGAGTGCCCGCCACCTGCAGTGTGCAGTGGCGGTGACTGTCAGTGTAGTAATACATGGGCAGCTAGGCGGAGGCGCCTTTACCCCCAACAATCCCTGGGCGGACTTAAAGCCCCTAGGTCATCAAGTTGGCTTTGCTGTTCTATGGACCGCGGTGAGTTTCTTTGGCCATGTCTTCCTCTTCCTTTCTCCTTAACTCTATCTCCTTTTCCGCAGTTCTTCTCTCTCTCTCTTTTCCTCTGTTTTCCTTGATTCTTTTGCCAAATTTTTGACTTCTTCCTTCTCTTTCTTCTTCCTCTCTTTAGCCTGTCTTAGGGATTCCCTTTTGGCTCTCTCTAGATCTTTTTTTCCTTCTTCCTGTCCTCATCATGTTTCTTCTTCTAAGTTGTCTTTTTAGTGGGCTTCTTTACTTTTTTCCTTCTGGATTGAGCCTCCTAATCCTCCTTCTCTGTCTCAATTTCCATCTTGTCACTCGATGGCTCTTTCTCTTGGTGGATCGCTGACCTATCTTTGGAGTCTCATCCTCTCCTTCTTCTCCTTGCTGAGCTTCTTTTACAACCTCTTGGATGATGGCTGACAACACACTTCCATATCCGATGAAAGAGGCTTTCGAGCAAGGTTTCTTTCTCTCGATATTTTTAGAGATTGGGGACTCTTCACCTACCGGTCTTCTGCCTAGGGCTAGTGCTTTGGCTGCTTGGTCTATAGTCTTGCGCACGTAACCGTTCCAGTCTACCTCATCCAAGGTGTGGGCTAGCACATTCTCCAGCATAGGCACAATAATTCGGTACATGAGGGAGTTACAGCGCTGGCTGGAGAAGAGTGAGTGTACCAATTTTGTGTATATGCGGGTCTCAACATCGGGGATATCTTGTATGATGATGTTGTTGTTTGTCAAAACATCCTCCCTCTTCATCTTTAGCATATCATACACATCTTTCTTATGTTTCTTCTCTACCTTAGGTTCCAACCCCAATGCCTTCTCCACCAAGGCCTGGTTCAATGGCACCTGCACCTGTTTAGCATTCTCCCCTCCTCCCACAGTCACTATTCCGCATTCTTGATCGAGGTTGTATGCTCTCAGAAATTCCACACACTTTGTGTGGTCAGGCTCCTGTGCAAACTTCTTTAGGTACTTCGAGAGGTTACATTGTTCCACCACTCTCCTTGTAGCTCCTCCTTGGCTACACCTCCTTGAGGTTGTGGATATTGTAGAACTTTAGTTGATTATAAGCACGGTTACTACGCTGATGCCGTACTGCATCCTCTCCTCCTTCATGAAAGGGAGTCAATGAGCATGATCTTGCTGCAACATCTTTCGTTCCTATCATGAACCATGATTCCTATTAGTGCTTTCAAACAATTATTTGCTGAAAATAAAGACTTCATGTTTGTTGAATGAAAATATTTAAGCTCCAAAATAAACTTTCATTTCAGACTTTTCACCCTTATTTCAAAAATTTTGTGACATTTTTCCTCAATCACAAGTTAACATGTTTCTTTTCTTTCTACATTTAAGTGTAGACTGAGGTTTTCACGACGATGATGTGTTTTTTCTTATGTGTTTATGCATTTTTTTGATTTTGATTGGTGCTGATTCGACTCACCTTACCCCCTCCCCTTTCGAATTTGAGAAGAATCCTTCATAGGATTGAAGGTTAGCAAGCCAAGGGCATTCAACGTAGTACGGGTCGAGTGTTTACCTTCACATGAGCCAAGCATAGAAGTTTGGATTGTACTCCAATTGAGCTTTGCGGACTAGATCGAAGGGTCGACTACCTATGTGTGTGATGTAACTAAGGACATCTATTAGGAAATCACCGAAATCAACACAGCTAGCAATATGTAACTCTTCCTTGGTTAGGAGGCGATCAAGGTAAGGGTGTCCTTTGATGTGCTCTTCCATGGGTTGGCCACAAATAGTTGTTAATACCCTATACAAGGTTGGAGCGACATAAATTGGGTCATACTCCGATGTCTTGATTGCACGTTGCTGCTCATCATTAGTCATTATTTGGCATTCTTCGAGTTCCCATTGCAATCGAAGAGCGTACCAGTTTCATAAGAACGGGGATTTGGTTTCAGCAAGTTGTTTCAACTCCTTGATTTCTTGGTCAGTGATAGGATAAGTAGCTCGCTTATCGTATGATGTAATGAGACACTGTTTGATGGGTTGCTCTCTAGATATCTCAGTGTTGAGTAACTCTGCAACAGCTGAGTAGGGTGCTTTGATGAATGAGAATTCGAATGTGTCCCATGAACAAGGCATCGTACAAACTTCGGTTGCTAAGGGCTCTTACAATAGGTTCAGGTCCAAGTGGTCATAGCTCAGAGCCAACAACATGAATGTGGCATCTAATTGTCTAAGGCAAGCATCACATCATCCCTTGTGTCTTCGGCTAGATTTTTGACCTGTGTCAAGAATGATTTCTACTCATAGGAGGGTCTAAGGCCTGCGGCGGGTGGTTGGGGTTTGATAGAATTAGAGAGTTTGGTAGTAGATGGTTATGGTTCCGGTTGTTCTTGAGATTGTGGTTGGGTCCCTTGCACAACGGGCTGGGACTGGTGGATTGCTAATGGGGCATTGCTACTTGTTGCGGATGCGACTTCCTGAGTCTTGGTAGAGTTACATGGTATGGGTTTGGGAGTAGCAAGTTGAGATTTGGGCTGATAGACTTGGTTGGGCTTCATGGGCATTATCAGTTGTGAGTCTATGGGCTTGGTGTCTTGAGGCTTATGCGCCTTTAGGCCTTGACACATTGTATGGCTGGGTATGGTTAAGCATGAGGGCGGCGTTTGATCAGTGCCTTTGGCTATTTTAGCCTTAGGGATCCATATCCAGGCATTACCCTCATAATATCCTTGCGCTTGCAATAGGGTCTTAGGAACCCATCATGGCTTGACTGTACGCCACTGTTTGTAGCTTTGTCTTGGCCTCCTAGGTTTTGAGTTTGCATTCTTAGCCTTGTGAAGGCATGGACGATTGCTCCTCGGTGGCAGGCTCTGATGTTTAGGTACCCATTTGAACTGGGGTTCATGGGCATTGGCTTTGGCCTTAGCGGGTTGCTGGTGTAGAGGCGTGGCAGGTTGTAACAAGTCACAATCCCCCTCCTTAGACTTGGCTATAGGTGTTTCTACCGGTGGCTTTGCAGACCTCGTAGGAGTCCTGCAGCCTTGCTGAAAGCTGCTACTATGCGGAAATTGCCAATGGCTAGGTGGGTATGCTCTGCGACTCATAATTGACATTGTAGTGAGCTTGCTTTTTAAAGGCTCGAACTAGTAGTGACTCCGTGCATGCATCTTTACTGTTTGGCAACACATAAAAGATCATTGCTATGCTCTCAGACCTGATAGAAACTGCGGCCCTGCACTTCCCTAGGAGTGCATATGATTGGCCCCCATATGGGCTTATTTTGGAGGTAGTGGGCTGTAATTGTGGTTTGCCAATGTGGGTCCAATGATCGTGGGTTAAGACATTGAAGTCTGCTCCCTCATCGATCAAGGCGTTGAAAGTGCATGTCTGCTTGGTGACCGTGATGTAGAGATAAGCAGATTCTACGGCTTCCTCATTTTCATTGCCAATCTTCGTGATTGTGGCTACTTGTACCTTGACAAGGGGTTCTAACATTGGTGGTTCATGCAGAGGATACGTGGGAGGGTAATACTTCTTGATTCAACTCTGCCATTGAAGAAGCCTATGCCCTCGCCTTCTAGAGTCTCGAGTTTGACATTACCAATTCGGCTGATGGCATGAACCTTGAAAGGCCCTGGACCTTTAAACTTCATTTTCTGTTTATGCCCCTTAATGGAGTACAAGAGGACTAAGTCTCCCTATTCAAAGTTGCACTGCTTGTCAAACCAGCTTTTGCATCATGCTTTCTTGCATATGAGCGCATGGGTAGCTAGAATTTGAGTTTTGAAGAGGCATTTGAGTCCAACTAGATGTTCCCTCCATGCCTCCTTCCCTTCCCATCATTCGTGAAGTGTGATCCTTAGGCTAGAAACGAAGAAGTCTATAGGTGGAATTGGTTCAGTTCCATAGGTCAACGTAAAAGAAGGCGTCTAGCCTACAACCGTTTTATAGGCTCTGTGGTAAGCCCACAAGGCTGCCATCAACTTGTTATCCTAGTCATTGCGTGAAGTAGAGACTACCTTGGTCAGGACGTTTATTAGAATTTTATTTGTGGATTCTGCCTAGTCGTTTTCTTGAGGGTAGTATGGCGAGGATTTTTGATGGATAATTAGAAAGGTGGATAGAAGATGCACAATCACTTCATTAATGAAGTGTGTGCCTTGGTCGCTAACCAGTTCGATGGGGCAGATGAATCATGAGATTACATGCTCCCATAGGAACTTGGCAGTCGTTCTAGCATCATTCTTTTTTATAGCTCTTGCTTCTGTCCATTTTGTTAGATAGTCAGTGGTTACAATGATGTACTTGGCTTGTGAGGTGCCGCAGGACTAATGGGTCCTATGACGTCAAATTTCCATTTTTCGAAGGGTTGTCATGCAATTATTAGGGTTAGCTCCATCTGATCCTTTCGAATTGGGACCTTTGTCCGTTGACACTCGTCACAGTGCTTAATGAATCGTGCCGCATCATGAAAAAGCATGGGCCACCATAGTTGATACTGGAGCACCTTGCGGGCTATCGTATCTCCGCTAAAGTGTCCTCCAGTAATTCCGTTGTGTGCCTCTAAGAGCGAATCATGCATCTCATGCTCGTATATGCATCTATGCAATAATCCATCTTGCCCTAGCCTATATAGCTGGCATGCTATCAATTAATAGGGTTGGATCTTGAGGATAAGTCACCTAAGTCGGTCTTTCTCCATCAGTCATTCAAGTAGTCCATGCTCAAGCACTTGGACTATGTCGTTTGCCCAATATGGCATCAAGTCGACTCGAAATAAATCTCTCGTTGGATAGGCTAAACAAGTGCCCATTTGGCAACTCATCGACGAGATGCCTTATCCAATGGCCTCTCTCGTGGGGATGCGTGACATGTGGTCAGCCATGTAGTGTTACTTTCCTTTTTATACAAGGACGTAGAAGTCAAATTCTAAAAGCAGAAGGAGCCATCGAGCTATGCGTCCTATTGCAAAAGATTTGTTTACTAAATATAGCAAGGCTTGATGGTCCACGAAGAAAGTGAAAGGCAAATACCATGGCCAGACCTTCTCTTTCTGTCGTCGAGTAGTTCATCTCGGTCTCAGTGAGTTGTTTGCTAGCAAAGCTTACTGGATAGTTGAGATTGTGTGCACTAGGTTGGCACAACACTGCCCCCACAACGAATTTCGAAGAATCAATATGCACGTGGAAGGTAATGGTCCAATCTGGGGCTCATAGAATCAGTGTTATGGTCAGAGCCTTTTTCAATTCCTCATATGCATGTTGGCATTCTTCAGTCCATTCGAACATAATCAATAGTTTGTACAGAGGTCTAGCAATCAATGCATAATTCAGCACAAATTGCCAACTATACCCCATATGTCCTAAGAAGCATTGAACTCCCTTATAGTTGGTTGGGGATGGAAGATCAACAATGACCTTGAATTTCGAAAAGTCCATGGCAATGCCATTCTTCAACACCGCATGCCCTAGGATGCATCCATGCTTCACCCAGAACTGGCACTTTAAGGGATTTAGAGAGAGATGATATAGATGACACCGTTCAAAGACTACTCAGAGTTTATCTAAGTGTTTTCTCTAGGTTGAGTGAACACACAAGTCATCTATGAAGACTTCTAACTCTTTCATGAGCATGTCTTTAAATATAGTGCACATAAGGTGTTGAAAGGTGGCTAGAGTGTTAGTCAACCCGAAGGGTATGACCATGTAGGCAAAGACACCCCAGTCAGTGGCGAATGCAATCTTATGCCTATCGTCAGGATGCACCTACACCTGATTGTATCCAGATAAGCCATCTAGAAAATTGTAGGCCTCTTTGCCCGCCACTCTCTCGAGCATGTGCTTGGTATATGGCAATGGGTAGTTGTAGGAGCTTTCGCTCAACCGCCAAGACCCATGGACCGCTTATTGTTTCAAGCGTTCCAAGCGAGCTCTAATGGCTATCTCTCACCTAACCGACGCGCTGTCCATCCTACAAGTGTAGTGAGCTTACCTTAGTTCTGATACGAGTTGCCTCCTCTCTTCCACACACCGGTAGCTCCATGATCCTAGATGCTAGCTCAAGCATCCTCAAGCCTCCTCCACCTCCAAGCTCCATCCTCCATAGCTTGCCATCAGGCATCATAAGAGGAACAATCCCTTTATGCTTTATGGCATGTTGGGTATCATCCCCAGTACATACATGACCATGTGTACCTGCAACCATCTCATCAAACCACTCTCCATGCAGGGTCATGTGGTTTGACGCACCAGAGTCAATGTACCATCTGTCATCTCTATCATGTCTCGATGCATTTTTAGATACATGCTGCATAGCAAAGAGTCTATCAACTGACTCATCATGAGCACCACTAGAAGATGCATAGTGCCCATGCTGTCTGCCCTTTGCCTTCATATCTCCCTGCTTCTTGTAACAATCCTTTGCAATATGCCCATACCGGCCACAATAATGGCAGTCCTTGTCCCTGTTGGACTGATTAGTAGACTGCCAAGATCCAGATCCACCTCCTCTTCCTCGAGGTGATCTCCCCCTGCCTCTAAACCCACCAGATCTACGCTGGCCTTGTGTATTTGCACCATGCCAATTACTCTGCTGCTGCTGCTGTCCATAAGTATTACGAGTGTCACCACGACCTCGAAACGAACCACGACCTCTAGATCCTCTACCACGCTGGCTAGAGTACAACACAGTGTCTCTACTCTGAGATGCACTAGAACCTGTATTATGAACCTTGTCCAGGTGCCCCACTGAAGATTGACAGGTTGCTGTCCACTCAGATTAGCAGGCGCAGATTTTCAGATACAGGTTGATGTCCATTCAGATCAGCAGGCATAGATTTTCAGATACAGGTTGCTGTCCATTCAGATCAGCAGGCGCAGATTTTCAGATACAGGTTGCTGTCCATTCAGATCAGCAGGCGCAGATTTTCAGATACAGGTTGCTGATTTTCAGGAGGCAGTCTACGATTTTTAGAAGGCAGTCCACGCTGATTCCTTCCTTTGACTATGGCTTCATTTGCAAGTGTCCAGCTTCTTCCTCATTCCTTACTTCCATCTCCTTTGCACTGCAAGTTGTCATGCCCATTCTCCCATAGCCTCATGGATGAGGCTCTGATACCATGTTCAAAGAGTAGAGAGAGAGAAAGGGAAAGACTCCATATCCATGAGCCTTCAGGCTCTCAAGCTCATTCCTTCATTTTCACACACTGAACTGAAAAGCACACACACACTACAAGATAAAGTGACCTAGTGTAAATGTAGACTAGACTGACTAACTCTAGTCAGGTCACTGACTGACTACTAACCCGACTTATTTAATGTAGTCACATGTAGACAACTGTACACACTAGCTGTCATAGATGTCGGTCATAGATGAAGACACACTGATGATGAGCTTGATTTCTAACAAATTCCTTATATTGCATCAGGAGGAGCTTGTACTCCCTTTGCATCTACACGAGTTCCTGATTCTCATCCTCCAGCCCCGCTGCTTGTAACTTTCTTCCTTATCCTCGTTGGCTTTCAGCTCTTGCTTGAGTTTGAATATTTGGTGTTGCTGCATGGCGATGATGCGGGTTTTTTCCAATTGGAAAGCCGCCACTAACTCTTTTTCTGTCATCAACTCAGCCACACAGCTAGCCTTTTCTCCTCCTTCGCTTTCTCCAGTTGGGAGAGCAGCTCAACGATGTATTCGTCGTAACTGGCTGGTAGCGTCATTGTTGTGTGGGTGGGGGTGGTTGAGGCCTCCATGCGCGGGCGTTTTTGATCCTGCAACATCTACAGCTGGCCTTTTTGGTCCCGTGGTCATAGTTTTCGTGCTTATCCCTTGGGCCATTTCCTTGCTGATGAAGTATTGTGTCCAGGCCACCAGGTTGGACACTTCCAAGCTGGTGGGGATGCTATGGGTGGGCGTAGTGGGTTCAGCGGGGGGAACCATGAGGGTGGGGATGGGATGCAGGGGTGCTTTGCCTTTTCCTTCTGGAACTGCGGGGGGCGCGGGTTCTGGGGCTTTCATGCTGAAGCTAGGCCTCTCTTCCCTGGGTTGATTCCAGGCTTCTGGGTCATCTACACTGCATTGCTAGTCGATGGACCAGCGTGTAGCTTCAGCCAGGTCCTCCTCCTCTTTTCTTCTTAACTCCTCGTCCTCCTCCACGACTCTTCTTTTCCTTTCCTCCTCGGCCTTTTTGCATTCTTCCTCTAGTTTTTTTTTCCCTCCTGCTCTTCTTTTCTTCTCCTTTCCTCCTCTTGCTTGGACTCCTTTTTAGCCTTCCTGACTTGTTCCGTTGTCTCTTCTTCTTCCTACTTCCTCTTCCTTTCTCTCTCCTCTGCCTCCTTGAGGGATTTTTGTTTCGCTTTCTCCACGTCCTCCCTCTCCTTTCTACGGCCTTCATCCTCTTTCTTCTTCTTCTGCATTGCTTTTTTCTTAGTCTCCTTAACTTGTTTTTGGCTCTTCTGCTCTTCCCCTTCTTCCTTTGTCTCCGTCCTATTGCTAGAACTGTCCTGGTGTTGATGGGGAGGTGATCGGTTGGGTGTTTCTCCCTCCCCCTCTTCTGCTTCCTTCACGGCCTCCTGGATGAGCACCGTCAAAATGCCCTCGTATGCGATGAACGAGGCTTTAGAGGAAGGCCTTTTTCTTTCTGTGGCCTTCGACATCGGTGATTCTCCTCCTGCTGGCAGGCTTCCTAAGGCTAGCGCTCGGGCTGCCTGGTCAATAGTCTTACACACATAGCCGTTCCAGTCGACTTCGTGCAGGGCTTGGGCCGTTACATTTTCCAGTATTGGTACGCTGATCTGGTGCATCAACGCATTATAGTGCTGGCTAGAGAAGAGCGCATGTATGAGCTTTGCCTGTAGCCTGGCCTCTGCATTGGGGATGTCGTGGATACTGATGCTGTCGTTTGTCAGCACATCCTCCTTTCTCATCCCCAGCATGGCATACACATCCATCTTTTGCTTCTTTTCCTCCTTCGGTTCTAGCCCCAGTGCCTTCTCCACCAAGGCCGGGGTTAGACGCACCAGTACCTGCTTAGTATTTTGTCCTCTCCCCAGTATGACAGTGCCGCACTCTCTATCGGGATTGTAGGACCTGAGAAATTCCACACAGATTGTGTGCTCAGGTTCTCATGTGAAACTTTCCAGGTACTTTTTGAGGTTGCAACTTTCCACAATGCTCCTGGCAGCCTCTTCTTACTAACTCTTCCAAATTGTGGATAGTTCGAAATTTCAACCGATTAAAGGTGCGGCTCTCCAGGTTGATGCTGTATCGCGTTCTCTCTTCCTCCGTGAAGGGGAGTCGGTGGGATCGCTCCTGCTGCGACATTTTTTGTTCCTGTCATAACCGTAATTTTCGTTAGTGCTTACGACATAGTAATTGCTGAAACAGAAAAAACTCTATGCTTTTGAATGAATTCATTAAAGTCTAGTGCAGATTCCCTTTTCAGACTTTGAATTTTTGCCTTTTAATTCAAAGTTTTTGTGCCCTTTTTTCTACCCCATCCGTTTTTCACAATGTATGTCTACGTATTTTACTGACTTTGATTTGCTTTATTGCTTCTAATCCGATTCACTTTACCCCCTCCCCTTTCAGTTTGAGAAAAATCCTTCCTAGGATGAGGGTTAGAAGGTGTAGGGCTTTCAGCATGGAGGTGTAGGGGTTACTTGTGAAGGAGCCAAGTATAGAAATTGGGGTTGTATTCCAAATGGGCTTCACGGTCCAGGTTGGAGGGTTTAATCCCTACTTGGGTGATGTATGTGACAACGTCGGTCAGGAAGTCGCCCGAGTTGACTCGGCTAGCAATGTGTAACTCTTCTTCGGTCAATAGGCGGTCGAGCTAGGGGTGTCCCTTGATGTGGTCTTCTATAGGATAGCCCCACAGCGTGGTTTACGCTCGATATGATGTCGGCATGACGTACGTGGGGTCATACTCTGCTGTTTTGATAGCACGTCGCTCCTCGGCGTTGGTCATTACTCGGCTTCCTTCAACTTTCCATTGCAGTCTAAGATTGTACCAATGCCTTAAGAACTGGGAGTTCGTCTCAGCAAGTTTTGACAACTCTGCCACTTCTTGGTCAGTGATGGCAGAGGTGGTTCGCTGATCATACAACGTGATGAGGTGTTGCTTGATTGCTTACTCTTTTGAGATCTCACCGCTAAGCAATTTAGCAGCGGAGGTAGGGGCTTTTGCAAATGCAAATTCAAACGTTTCCCAAGAATAAGGCATCGTTTGAACTTGGGCTGCGAAGGATTCATCCAATAGGCCTAAGTCAAGGCGGTCGTAGCTCAGAGCTAGTGACACAAAAGTAGCGTCCGGTCGTTTAATGCAATCCACCATGTCATCCCCTGTTTCCTTTGCTAAATCAGCTGCTAGTGAGAGAAAGGATCTCCTCTCGTAAGAGGGCCTAAGGCTTGCGGGTGGTTGGGGTTTGGTAGGACTTGAGCCTTTGACGACGGAGAGTCGCTGTGGTAGGACTTCAGGAGCTTGTGATCGGGTCGCTGGGACAGGGGCTCGGTTAGACGCGGCCTCGAGTGATGGCCTATTGCTTTCAGGATGGATTTGCGAAGCCAGATCATTTCCTGCTTGTGATGATGCTCGAGCTGATGGTTGTTGATTGGTCCGACAGGCTTGGGTGATTCGTGTGGGTTCGCGTGTGGATCGACTCGATGGTTGTGGGTCGGGGAAGCTCTCTGGCTTGTGGTTTTGAGGTCCTACGATTTTTGGGATGATTGAGCTTGAGGTTGGCATATGAGTGGTGCCTTTGGCCATGTGGGCCTTAGGTATCCATAGCCAAGCATTGTTCTCATAGTAGCCTTGTGCGCGCAAGAGAGCCTTGGGGACCCATCTTTGACTGAGCACATGTCTATTCTTGTGACTGCGTTTGGGCCTCCTAGGTTTAGAGTTTTTGGCCTTATGAGGGTAGGAGCGTCGACTCCTAGGTGGCTGTTGCAGTTGTTTAGGCACCCATTGGAGGCAAGGTTGTGGGGCCTTAGCTTTGGCTGGTATGGGTTGCGGGTGATGAGATTCAGGGAGTGGCGGCCGCACACTACCCCCTCCTTAGAGTTGTCTATAGGTGTTTCTATCGGTGGTGGTGGCTGGGTGGCCTGTGAAGAGGTCATGCAGCCCTTGCTGAAAGCTGTAGCAATGCGAACGTTGCCTATTGCTAGGTGGATGCACTGCGACGCGTAGTCGACATTGCAATGGGTCTGCTTTTTGAAGGTGCGCCCCAGCAGTGACTTTGTGCCTGCGTTTTTAGCATTTGGCAGTACGTAAAAAATCATTGGAACAGTCTCAGACTCGATAGAAACGGCTGCCTTGCACTTGCCGAGTAGTGCGTAGGAATGAGCCCCATATGGGCTTAATTTTGCAGTGGTGGGTTGAAGTTGTGGCTGGCCAAGTTGAGTCCAATGATCGTAGGTCAGGACGTTGAAGTCTGCTCCCTCGTCGATCAAGGCGGTGAAAGTACATGTTTGTTTGGCCATGATGACCGTGATTCCACGGCTTCCTCGTTCTCGTCGTTGATTTCAGTGATTGTGGCCACTTGGACCTTGACAGGCGGTTCTAACATCGGTGGTTCGTGCAAAGGATGCATAGGAGGGTAGTAGTTCTTGACATGGCTACCATTGAAGAAGCCTATTCCTTCACCGTTTAAGGTCTCGAGTTCGACGTTGCCTGTTTGTCTGATTGCACGAACCTTGAATGGTCCAAGTCCCCTAAATTTCATCTTTTGCTTATGCCCTTTAACTGAGTAGAGGAGCACTAAGTCACCCTGCTCGAACTTGCGCTGCTTGACGTGCTTGTCAAACCAGCTCTTGTGTCGGGCTTTCTCACAGATCAGTGCATGGGTGGTAAGAAGACGAGTCTCCGAGAGACGTTTGAGCTCAACTAGTCGTTGCATCCATGCCTCCTTCCCTTCCCAGCACTCTTGAAGCGCTATTCTTAGGCTAGGAATGAAGAACTCTAATGGTAGAGTCACTTCTGTCCCATATGTCAGCCTAAAGGGGGTTTGACCGACAGCCATTTTATAAGCAGTTCGGTAAGCCCATAGAACTGCTATCAACTTGTTGTCTCAGTCGCTGCGTGAAGCAGAGAAGACCTTAGCTAGGACATTGACAAGAATCTTATTTGTTGATTCGGCCTAGCCATTTGCATGAGGGTAGTATGGCGAGGATTTGCGATGGATGATGAGGAAGGTGGACAGGAGATGCGCGATCACTTCATTGATGAAGTGCGTACCTTGGTCACTGACCACTTCGATGGGGCAACCGAATCATGAGATTACTTGCTCCCATAAGAACTTAGACGTCGTTCTAGTGTCTTTTTTTCATGTGGCTCGCGCTTCTGCCCACTTAGTGAGGTAATCCATGGCCACAATGATGTACTTAGCCTGCGAATACTGTGCAGCAGGGCTGATGGGCCCAATGAAATCAATTCCCCATTTTCGGAAGGGTTGTTGAGCAATAATAACTGGGGTTAACTCTATTCGATCTTTGCTAATTGGGACCTTCGTCCGCTGGCACTCGTCACAGTGCTTGACGAATCGTGTTGCGTCGCAGAAAAGCATGGGCCACCATAGTTGGGACTGCAACACTTTTAGAGATGTCGTGTCTCCACTAAAGTGCCCTCCGACAATGCCCCCTGTGCTTCTGAGAGCACATCGTGCACCTCATATTCGCACACACATCTGCGTAACAGTCCGTCTTGCCCCAGTCTATAGAGTTGGCCTGCAATCAGCTGATAGGGCTGGATCTTAAGGATTAGTCGCCTAAGCCTGGCTTTTTCGATTGGTCGGTCAGGAAGTCCATGCTCAAGCACTTGGACTATGTCATCTGTCCAATATGGTGTTAGATCAGCCTTAAATAGGTCTCTCTTGCTAGAGAGGTTAAACAGATGGGCGTCGGGCAGGTTCATCAATAACACCTTGTCCAGCGGCTTCTCCGATGGGAATGCGTGACATGTGATCAGCCATGTAATGCTGTTTTCCCTTCCGTACCACTACGGAGAAGTCAAACTCCAAAAGTAGAAGGAGCCATCGAGCTATGCGTCCTGTAGCACAAGGTTTGTTTACTAGATATAGCAAGGCTTGATGGTCCACAAAGAAGGTGAAGGGTGTGGCCAAAAGGTAATGCCAGAATTTCTTTACTGCGAATACCATGGCTAGTCCTTCTCTTTTTGTCGTTGAGTAATTCATTTCCGTCTCAGTGAGTTGTCTGCTAGCAAAGCTCACTGGATACTCTAAATTGTGTTCGCCAGGCTGGCACAACACTGCCCCCACAGCAAATTTAGAAGCGTCGATATACACGTGGAAGGTGATGGTCCAATCTGGGGCTCATAGGATTGGTGCTGTGGTTAGATCCTTCTTTAACTCTTCGTATGCCCTTTGGCATGCTTTAGTCCATTCGAAGACTATAAGCAGCTTGTACAATGGTCTGGCAATCAATGCAAAATTGAGTACAAACCGCCGATAGTACCCGGTATGGCCTAGGAAGCATTGAACTCCTTTGTAGTTGCTCGGGGGTGGAAGGTCAACAATGACCCTGACCTTCAAGAAGGCAGTGGGCAATGCCATTCTTCGACACCATGTGCCCTAGGATGCATCCATGCTTCACCCAAAACTAGCGCTTTAAGGGATTCAAGGAGAGGCGGTATAACCGACACCGCTTAAAGACTACTCGGAGTCTGTCTAAGTGTTCAACCCACGTCGAATGGATGCAGAGGTCATCGACAAAGACTTCTAACTCCTTGTGAAGCATGTCCTTAAAGATGGTGCACATGAGGCATTGGAAAGTGGCAAGGGCATTAGTCAACCCAAAGGGCATGACTATGTAAGTAAAGATGCCCCACTCAGGCGAAGGCCAATCTTATGCCTATTCGCAGGATGCACTTGCACCTGGTTATACCCTGAGAAGCCGTCCAGGAAAATGTAGGCTTCCTTGCCTGCCACTCTCTCAAGCATGTGCTCAGTGTACGGCAACGGATAGTTGTCCCTCTTGGTGGTAGTGTTTACCTTCTTGTAATTGACGCACACTCGGATTTTTCCATTCTTCTTCATTACGATGACTATGGGCGATACCCAGTCTGTGTGCTCAATCTCATAAATGAATCCTGCCCTCATCAACTTATCAATCTCCTCCTTGACAGCATGAGCATGTTTTGGATTCATAGGGTACGGTCGCTGCTTGACCGGTATTGCGTCCGGCATCATGGGTATATTGTGGGTCACGACACTAGGGTCTACCCCCTTAAGCTCTCCTAAGGACCAGGCAAACATGTCTATGTACTCTCGCAAGAGAGCGACAAGACTTGTTTCTTCTGCATTAGTCAAGTCGTCAGCGATGAAGACTGGTCGGGGTGGTTCCCCTACTTGGGCTAGGTCCACCTCCTTGACCCTGGCTAGTCCCTCGATTGGTTCGCTTGTCTGTGCTTGACATTTGGTACCTAACAACACTACCACCCTGTCCCCCTTTTTGAATTTCATGAATCATTTAGGGAGGTCCTACGGTTTTCGCTGTTCTTCCGTTCGAGTATCGCTGGGTTGTTTTGCCTTTTCCTGTCTCAATCGCCTGCGCCTCAGGTGGACCGGTAGGTCCCCCTTGGTGCGTCTGGTTGTGGGCGGCCTAGGGATCTCTGGATCACTATCCGAGCTAACCTCTGATTTAGAGTCGAATCCCCCTCCTTCGCTAGAAGAGGTGGTCTCTCCCGGTGGGCGCAGTTCAGATGGTGATTCAGTTCTAAGCACTAATGTCATTCCTGGCTGGGCTAATCCCCCTTGCCCGAGGTCTATGGCTCCTACATGTTCCAACCAGGCGCGGTCACATTCCACACTCATGACTCCTCATTTCCTCCAGAAGATACTCTTTCTCTACGGCTTGGAGTCTGGCCGTATTTGCTCTATTTCTTGTCCTTCAGTGTCGTATTCCACGGTATCTACCTCACCCTCACTTTCATCACTGAAGGACTGGCAGTCTTCGTATTCATCGTTTGAATTTTCTTCATCAGACTGCTCGTCATCTCCTAGGGCTTGATCCCTAGTCGTTGGTCGGGCACCAAGGCCTAATTATACATGAGGTCTAAGTCATGCACTCTAGTCCATTGCCACTTGGATTCATCTAAGAGATCCTGGAGTGGTTTGAGATTTGCAGCTTGGTTGTCAGCTAGCTTGTCCGATAGATATTCCAGTATCTCCTGGAGTTCCCTTTTGTCATTTGGGACGTGGGAGTTGACGGGCTTTGGCTTCCCTTGGAGGCTTCCTGCCATCATGCAAACTGGCACGGAGGGTGTGTCGTCAGCCTTGCCGATTGTTTTGATGGCTTGCTCATATGCTTCATGATCAGAGAACGGCAGGTCGATTGTAGCAAGGACATGCATCCAATCCCGCTCGTCCTCTGGGCATGGGATATACCTGGTCAAGGGCCTGTAGGATTTCTTGGCCTGAGCATTACCTTTGAGCATAGCAGAGATGGCATCTAAGTCGATAGATGAGGTCTTCCAGGTGTCCATCTCTACTCTCACGGCGTCCGTCCTATTATCAAGAAAGATTAAGCCGTTACCCCAATCTTCGATGACTCTAGCATTGTGCATCCAAGGTTGGCCTAATAGGATGTCGTAGTCCATTCCCTTCATGACTATAAAGTCAACGGAGAACTGGACACTTGCGATCTTCACTGGCCAATTCTTAAGCACCCCGAATGGCTTAACTCTCATACCGTTCGCTAGTGTGACACTAAACCTAGCAGTCTCAACAGGTGGGTTTCCCCAAGTCTGAAGCACTGTGTGGCTAAGCATACTAACCCCGGCCCTCGTGTCTACGATTCCCTTCCTCGTTGTATCGCCTAGGGCTAAGACCGGTAAGACTGCATGCATCTCGGAGCCTTCCCAAAAGGCATTGACGTGCAAGGACTTAGGCGTAGAGTGCAGCGTCAAACTCGGTATTTGCGTTTCTGCCTCCTGGTCATGAGGGTTTGTCGTGACCTGCTCTTGTGACCCTTCAACCCATTGCTTAAGATCCTACCATAGGGTGGGGTGCTGCCTAAGCAAATCTCCCAGACTGAATGTTACAGGTGTAGTCACTAGTGTGGTTAGGAGATCGTTGGGTGTTCATCTCTCTGCTAACCTGGATTGTCCTGGCCAGTGGCCATGACAGGACCTTGGCCTTGTATCAACACTGAGGCTTGCCTTAGCGGTACCACTTGTGGTGCAGTCGCTTCTCTTGACCTTGGTTGTGGGAGTGAGGTCGGCGTACTTATGCTAGAGAGGTTATCCATCCCATCCTCTATGATGGGCTCAGCGTCCTTTAGGTGTTCTTGGGCTTCCTTCACCCATTCTCTCACTTTCTCTATGGCTTCTAATTGTTGCTTCTGTTGCGAGTATTCCCCTACCTTAGCGCTTCCCTTTTCGGCCGTCTTAGGGGCTGACGTCTCTGCTTCTGCGTCGGAGACCTTTCCAGTGGGCAGAGTTGTAACACTCTCCATTTTTAGTGCGATTTTAGCTTCCGACTTCCTCTTCCGCCGTCTATGGCTCTTCTTCCTTATCGAGGCTGCATCAAGATTGCTAGGTCCTGGCAGAGAGATGCCAGCCTGCTTCGTTTAGGCATGGGTCATGACCCGCGTGGCCTCCCCGTCGTGGTTCTCGACACCGAACAGCCCAAATGGGACCGATGGTTCATTGGCTGAGCCAGATGACGGTTTTCGCCTTGGGCAATCAACAAAAAGATGGGTGATTCCGCACTCGGCACACCTTTGGTCAGCCTTATCTCTATTTTGTTGCTCCCTCTCAGGGCAGCGCGATGAGACATGACCTGGGTGGCCACAGGTCCAACAGGTGATTGGGTCCTGTGCCTGCCCTCCCAGGCCCTTACTTCGTCCTCTTCCTAACGCCATCACCGGGACTGGGCGATAGTCCATGAGGACAGCGTTGCCCTTGTCATCATGCGAAACGTAAGGGCATATGTAAGCTTCCTCCTCGTTTGGTTCTTCCACATAGTGGACATGAGCGTCACTTGGTGGGTGGGTTACGTAAGGACCAGGCGGCCGAGGAATGCCTGTGGGATTTATTTCCATCCTAGGAATGGCTGGCTTTATGTCGTTAGGCGCAGGGAGGGCCAATGGGGCTCCCCTTCCAAAAAATGGCTACGGCCTGTTCACTAGGTAAGGCTGGCCATATGGTTGTGAGTATGGAAGTCTCCTTGGCAGTCTACAATGCGCAACGTCATGACCGAACCTACTGCAGTTAGCGCAAGGTCGTGACCTAGGGTCTTGAAACTCGGCTGGCAAGTGGTTTTCGCCACAGTATACGCATTGGATGTGTGGGCGCGTTGGCCATCTCAACATATCTTGCAACATGGCTAGTTCCATCCTAACGTCATCTAGGTCTTGATTCGTTTCGGTGGTTTTCCCCTTATCCTGGGATGATGGTGCTGATCGCTCACTCGAGGCTGACACTCTCTCTGAGCTCCGCGAATTGGTCTCTTCTAGGTTCGCACTTCTGGAGCTCCGCTCCTTCACCTGATCGTCAACTCGGATGGCCTCCTCAAAGACTCTGGCTAGCGCGTCCCGCTGCAAGCTCGAGTTGCTTGCCAAAGCCTTGTATAGTTGCTCGTTCTAAATCCCGCTGATGAATACAGTTGACACTGCTCTTTCAGTCGGTCGCTCTCTAGTAGGGATTCTCTTGAAGAGACTCCGTACATGGGTCACGTAATCGCGAATGTCCTCCTTCTCTTTCTACTTGACATTCATCAAGCGTATCAGTAGATTATCGGAGTATCCAGGCTTGAAAATCTCTTAATGAAGAGATCCTTGAGGCTATCAAAGTTGGCTCACTCCGCGTTATCTAAGCTCGTATACCACGTCCTACCTTTGTCGCCCAAGCAAAGTCCGAATGCTTGCGAGCATTGAGTCAGGTCATTGAGGCCGTTGGATTCATAGACTTGCTCGAACTGCTCGACAAAGCTATAGGGATCGTCGTGAGGCTGGTACTTATCGAGTTGCTTAGCAACAATAAGGATTTTAGCATGGCTCCTTGAGCCTTGGTTTGCTCCTAATCCTGCGAGCAGCGACGTCGCTAGAGCCGTGGCACTTTGTTTTGTAGGCCGTGTTATCGAGTAGTTGCTTCATAAGAAGCTCACTCAGCGTTAAGTTTCCTTCTAGTGCCCTCTTATGGTTCGTTCGATTCCTGCTAGCCAAGTTCAGTACCCGCTGCACCTCTCGCAACTCCATGCCTTGCCTTTGGTTCCTAGCCTGCTGATCCCTATTGTACTCAGCCATGCTTTGCAATGCCTTGCGGGCCAGCTTTCTCTCCTCTTCTAGATCTGCAATGATAGCATCCGCTGTCCTACCGCAGTGCTTGTACTGAGCATGAGCGTCATAACTACTGACCAGCTGTGCTGCTGAACTGAATCTGGAAAGGCTCCTAAGTCAAATTCCTCGTTGTAT
This sequence comes from Lygodium microphyllum, assembly GCF_053477565.2. Lineage (NCBI taxonomy): Eukaryota > Viridiplantae > Streptophyta > Polypodiopsida > Schizaeales > Lygodiaceae > Lygodium > Lygodium microphyllum. The sequence continues at coordinate 304,579 of NW_028229521.1, forward strand.
CTGCAGTCTGGACTTTCTTCTGCCATTGTCGAGTTGTCGTGCTCCACCAAGCTATCGATCAGGTTCAGTAGGCTTGTCAGATCCACTTCGTCAGCATCCCTTGCTTGGTCCTACTTTCGAGCGTTGATGGTTTGTCTCTGTATTGGGTTCTCTCCTATTGGTGGGTTCCTTGAGTGGTTTATCTGGGTGAGTTCCTTTAGTTATTTAATACAATCCTCAATTTATGGCCACTCAATGTGTCTTTCCTCGTACACTTGTGCTCAATCAGGCTTTCAGTTTCCTCAAGTGTACTTCAAGTGCAAAAATTCAGGATGAGTGCAGCAACCCCTTCCTAGTCGTCTTACACACTTTTGCATTGTTTTGGGCCGAACAGGCTTGTTGGTCAACTTCCTGGCCATCTTGTCAGGGTTTAGGGTTTCCCTAAGTTGTTGCCTCATTCGTTTTTGGTCCGATCAGGCCTTACAGCTCAGCAGGTCGTGTCTAAGCCTCTAGGTCTCGCAACTATCCACTTTTCTCCCTGTTTTACCCTGTTTTGGTCCTGTAGGTACTTGAGTCTTTGGAAAGTCTTCAATCTTCAATCCTCCACTCGCTGTACCTGTGTGAGGGATAAAACGGCATGACAGGCTCCCTACACGGGCTCCGAATCACCGGGAGGTGGGCAAAGTTCCCCTCGGGTCGGTTGGTTGCACCCCTTCAGGATCTTCGATAGTGAGGGAGGGTCACCTCTCTTTTGTCCCACTATCTCCCCCGGCATCCACCTTTTTCCTCGGTGGGAATATCAACATGGCAGAGGCTAGTGTGCTAAGCAATCAGCATGATATGCAATTCAGAAATATTCATTCAGCCTTTCATGAAATGCAATTGATTGAGATAAGAAAAATTGAGATGGGAGAAGGATCTTACCTATGCAATTCAATGACTCACTTACCCTTTTACAATATTTCAGCTTGGGTGAGAGAAATTCAACAAAACAAATCAAGGTTATGCATCAAGCTGATCAAATGATACCTATGTTGAGTAATGGTTTGAATCAAAATGGAATTCAATGAAATAGGCTGAAATTGAGAAAAATTAACACTAATCTCTGATCTATTGATCAATCCAGTGAATTAATTGATCAATAACCTCTCATCAACAAGTGGAAAGGCCATTAGCAATAGGATTATTGAGAGATTTCAGAGATTAGTAAAAGGGAAATACCTCCATTAAGCTTGAAAAATATGATGGATGTCAGCTTCAACCCCGTTGATGCAAAAGTTCTTCATAAATCCATCATAAAGCTTGAAATCTCCATGAAATCAATCTATACAAGCTTCAATATGATGAAATCCTTGAAGAATCAATGCTCCAGCCTTGCTTGAACACTTGAACCTCAAAGATTCAAGCTCCTTGATGAAAAGCCCCAAAATAATCCTTCCATTTGAGCTCAATGTCATGCACGGGCTGAAATCTCTTCAATGTCTTCAATCTTGGAGTCTATCCAGCTTGTACTTAGCTTTAGAGAAGCTTTGGAGGTCGGGAAGGTCCAAAATTTTGAGAAATTTGAGCTTCCATGTCTGTGGCTATGGCTGCCCTGCTGTGTATTAGGGTTTGAGCAAGAGAATGACTGATCAGGATGCTTCAGAGGCTGAAGATTGTTGCCAATCAAGTGCTTGATGAGTCCTTTAAGAGCTGAGATCAATGACTGAGGATGTGGAGCAGGCTGAGCAGGGAGGAGAGAGCAGGGAATCCAGTGCAATTTTTGGCGCATTTTTCGGGCTGTTCTTGGCTGATCATCAACATCACACCTCAACCATGGTACTCCTCCTGAAGCTCATGCTGTAAGGATCCTTTGCCCCATGCTTTGACAGACAGAAATGTTCAGCAGAGAGAGATATTTGAAGAGATTCTTGATAGCCACCATGAAAGCTTCAGCCAAAAGCTTGAAGGAGAGAGAACAAAAGCTCTCTTTTAAAAAGTAATTGTAGTTTAGTCTCTAACTAAGCCCGGTTAACCATCCTTTACCCTAGTTACCTCCATTTTTGCATGAAATTTGATGGCGTCCAGTCATTTAAGCCTTTACCCGCCATATCTGACCTTGGATATCTCCAGATGTTGTCTCTTGCTAACTGTAGGTGTCCTGAAGCACTCCACTAGTCACTGTCTTGTACCATTTTTGTCTGAAATTGGTTTTGAAATAGGAAAATGGGACTGAAAATGGAAGAAAATAATGGATCAAAGACTCAAGCTCTGATATCACTTGTCAGAGAGAGAACCAGGGAGAGAGGAAGAGGAGAGAGAAGACTGCAGAGGAGAGAGAAAGACTGCAGAAAGAGAGAGAATAAGAGTGACGAGGAGAGAGAAAGACTAGATTTGGAGAGAGAGAAAGACAAGAAAGATGAGGAAGCCATAGAAGCTGTCAGCAAGAAGGGAGAGAAAGATTGTAATTGTATTAATGTGTCAAAAAGATGTGAAAAATTACATCTTCTCTCCTTTTATACCAATGTCAGTGTGACATGGCATAATATCAACATTATTAACACTTATTTGCTATTCCCAGCTGCTATTCCCAGCTTCTTACAGTTATAGTTATTATAATATAGATAATAATAATATAGTTAATAGTTAGTTATTATTATTAATAGTTATTATATTATTGTTGTTATATCATTATATTGTATTGTATAGTTATAGTTATTATTATTATTATACATATTATTATATAGTTATGAATGTTATATTACTTTATATTATTATTATTACATTCTTATTTTATTATTATTATATTATATAGCTAAATAGTTTAATTAGTTGTTAATAGTTAGTTATAATTATAGTTATGTAGTTCTATCATTAGTTATTTATTTTATTATGGTATTATTTTATTTAGATATTGTTAGTTGTTATTGTTATTTTTATTAGTGTTATTGTTGTTGTTGTTGTTGTTGTTCTTGTTGTTGTTATTAGTTTGGTTATTATTCCATTTATTATTAGTTTATTGTGGTATTGTTATTGTTATTTTAATTGTTGGTTTAGTTTATTATTATTTTATTAGTATAGATATATATACAAAATAATAATAATAATAATATAAAATTAAATAATAATAAAATTAAATAATATTAATAGTGATAATATAAAATAATTAGTTATAGTTGTAGTGAATAATGATATAGTTGTAGTTAATAGTTATAGTTGTAGTAAATAGTAACTAATAGGTAATAGTTAGTTAGTGTTGTTGTTTTGTTATTTTAATTAGTTTAGTTATTGGTTAGATATTTTTGTTTATTATTATTATTATTATTATTATTATTATTATTAGTTTAGTTATTATTGTTATTGTTATTATTATTAGTTTAGTTGTTATTCAATTTATTGTTATTAATATTGTTTTGTTATTTTAATTAGTTCCTTTAGTTGTTATTGTTATTATTATTATTTTTTTATGAGTATATAGATATATAGAATATTAGATTAGATAGATATAGATATTAGTTTATTGTTATTGTTATCTTATTTTATTATTGTTATTATCTTACTAATAAACATTTTAAGATATGTGTTTTAAGACATGGAGTGGATAGAACTTATATCCTTTGCCTCACTGATTGCGATTCGTGGGGCATTATTAAACTTAGAAAGTTATTTAGTGTGTGAGCTATATTTTTATTGGCATCATATAAACTTAGGTCTAATACACGTGTATTTTATGGGGTGGAAGGATACATATATATATCATATAAACTTTATAAGATATATATATGTATTGTATTATATTATATTACTATTTACTTATTCCTAGTCGTGACTTTCATTATTGAGAGGTACAACTATCCTTCAGAACTCATTGCGATTTGTGGGGTTGGCATGGATATAATAACCCTTCATGGCATTAAAAATCTGTTATTGACGTTTTTAAACTTAGGAGATTGTTTAGTGTGTGAATTATAGTTTTATTGGCAGGGGTGGGGAATGTTGCATTGTCCTGGGGCATGATTTTCTAAGAAAGGATATTGTGTGGTGTGCACCATGCAATGTTAGGTGCACCACTTAAAATACCAACTCATTGGTCATTGTGACGTTGCCTTTGATCCTTGACTTTTCTCATTATGCAAGGGGGGTTTTGCATCATGAAATGGATACATCCATTGTGATAAAAAGCCTAATCTCTCAGCTAGGGAGCCATGAGAATTTGCTTGAAATAATCCAAATGCATCTTGAAGACCCACTTGAGTCCTATGTGTGGGATAAACAAATTGAAACCTCACTCTAGATGCTACTTACTATAGCAAATTCTATTATAGTCAATCATATGGTCTAATGCACGTATGTTTAAATTTAATGCATTGGAAGTTAATCTGATGTCATTTAGGATTTTCCACTGTTTCTAATTTTTAAGATAAGATAAGAATAGTTGATATGCACCTTGATGTTGATGCATGTATTTTGCGCAGCATGGAGGACAAAAATGTGTCTGTAGCAAATGTTGTGCAGTGCGCTCCCAGTGTGCAAATGAATGTGTGCAAAGGGAAATAGGTTATAAGGAAGAAGGCAGTTCATCGTGCACTCAGGCATGTTGGAGGATATGGAAGTTCTGTTAGTTTTTTTAGAGTCATTCATCACTTGGATGGGCTTGAGAAGTAAGTAAATGCACTATTTTGATGTCAAAGGGCTTCGGTTTCTCTTGATGAGAGCATTGATAGCCGTCTATAGAGGATTGAGATAATTTTGGAGGAGAAATACGAAGAAAACCTTTGTGATGGGGTGAGGATACATGATGAGTTGGAAGAAATCAAGGGTTACATAGGGGAGATATTTGACCATGTCTGAAAGTATTGGCCACGTATTGGATCCTTGGATGATCATGATGAGAAGACGAAAGATCTTATTGACAGTGCTGGTCGTATAAAGGATGGCGTATGTGAGTTAATTGCTCACAAGAATGAAAATGTTTCCCTTGATGTGCAACTTATTTCTTTGAAAGTTTCTCTTAATAGGTTCTCGGCAATCTTAACCCAGATGAATCACCATGTGGGATCATTCCCTTTCACTCGAGAGCATTGCCCTTGATGTGCAATTTGCTTCTTTCAAAGTTTATCTAGATAGGTTTTTGGCAATGTTAACTTGGATTAGTCAACCACTGCATAAGCACATCCTTGAAAATCTCCATTTTGAAAAACATTGTCTATCTCTTCCAAATTGAAAATCACCACATACTTGATATATATAATCTTTGCAAAGACTTTTTAAATGAGTTGTGTTTTATTAGATTGATGAAAATCTCGATTTTTAAAAACATTGTCTATCTCTTCCAAATTATTAAGATTTTTTTATCTCACTTTAATAGTTTATATTTCCATATTTTTACCTTGGTATTCATTCATCTTTGAGCGTCGAACATCTTTGGATCTTTAACACATTCGAGCCTTTGGCAAGACCTATGTATGGATCTAGACGAATGAACATCCATTAGTAGGGCTTGCACACACACACACATACACACACACACACACACACAGAGCGTCGGAGGAGAGGAGGTAAGGCATGGCTATATATGCATTTGGTTATGCATGTTGGGCTTAATACATGTGTATTCTTTCACTTTCGAGTCTAGGATATCATCAAGACTAACATGTCTTCAGTTATGCTTGTTGGGCCTTTGGTGAGTGTCACGTGTACATATGGATGAATGGACATCCATTGGAGAGGGGAATCATTAATTGGCTTTTGGCGAGCACTGTGTATGTATGTGCTCATGCATGATTGTTTACACATGTGTTCGTGCATGACTATTCTTTTGTCTTTGAGTCCAAGACACTTTCGATTTAGGGTTTTCAGTTGGAAATGTGTTTGTTTTCAATGGCTTTGAGATTTCTCTATTGGGACTCTTATACTCTATTGAAAGTTTCGTGTAGTCATCATGGAACAAAGCAAAGCTATGGACGATGTTCCAGACATAATGCATTCGACTCCATTGAATGCAATTGATTTGGTTGAATCAAAGAAAACAGCCACAACATCATCTCTTCGACGCTTGCCTGCTTGGAGCCGTTCGCATGGGTATGGGAGATAGTTATTCTAATAACTATATTTTCGCCAAGGTATTGTGTTCTTTTTGGGGAGATAGTCATTTGTGTATTTTGTTGCAGCCAAAATGTGGAGTTTAATAGAGTGAATTAAGTTAATGTCCGAAAGATGAAAGAAGTGGCGAGGCAACAGGGAGGGCATGTTAGTAAATCCACAAGGACATCAACAATCCAAAGAAACACAAAGGCTGCTTCAAGTTCTTTGGAGTTTAAACACCTCGAGACCAAGATGAATGAGTTGATGGAATTGCAGACGAGTTTATCCACACGTGTCGATCATGCACTAGCTATTTACTCTACAGAGTTGCATGAACAAGCTAAAGGTTTGTATGGTATTGTGTGCGAGACAAAGCACACCCAGAGTGTTCTTCGAGTGGTTTGGGTGGTGAAGTGAGGGAACTTTCAGCAATTGTCTCTGAGACAAGTAGGTTGATGAATTTGTTGTTGAATGATATGTGGGCATCGTTTTGGGGGCTTGGAGATGACCACAAGCCTGTGATTTACCAGAGGGGTTGTCGACTACCGTTTTTGCAATTCCAAATTGTCAGAGATGGAGATGCACGGGATACACGGGGGATTAAAATATAGGGGAAAATACTAGCTACACTGGCCAGGTATAAAAGGTGCGGGGACTTGATTTTTCATCATCAGATAAATATACAAGTTTTCATTCTCCTTCACCTTGCTCTCCAAGCTTCCATGTCTTCCTTCCCTATCTTCTAGTCTTTCTCTCTCTATTTCTAGTCTTTCTCTCTCTTCTGCTCTTTTTCTTCTTCTCTGCAGTCTTCTCTCTCCTCTTTCTCTCTCCCAGTTCCTCTCTTTGACAATTGGCATCAGAGCCTAGGTTCTTGGTCCCAATTAGTCCCTCATTTTACCCAGTTACAACTTTCTAGTCACATGGAATTTTGACTCACAGGTACACAGGTATAGGGAGCAGTAGGGGAGTTTCCAAAGATCTCTGGACCACAAGGACTGCAAGCAGGAGCATTAATAGCAGCTTTCTTGAAGATCACACAGACCATGGCAACCTTTCTTGGAGTCTTAAATGGAGCTTGGACCAAAAATGGAGGCAGACAGACAAAGATGGTAGCTCGTTTTGCAACTCCATGCAAATTTTGAAGGTATTTTGGTGAAAAGAGTGGTAACAGCAGTTAGGGAAGGCTTAAGTTAGGGTTACTTTTGAAGAGAAGCCTTTCCTTTCCTCTTTCCAAGCTCTCTTTCAAGCTTCCATGGTAGACCTATGCTAGTAACTTCATTTTTTCCTTCAAGATCTTTATCTTCCTGGAGCAATGGCTTGTGTAAGGGATCCTAGACATCCTATACAAGATGTAGAGCACCATTTTGGCAAGTTTCAGGCCACATGAGCAGCCTGCAAGATCCACAGAGCTTGCACTATCCTGGCAGTCTCCCTCATCACGAAAATTTGAAACTAAAACCCTTGCTAATGGTTCTCAAACATTGCTACACAGGAGGAGTAACAAATAGCATTCTACTCTATCCTGGCAATCAGTTAAGTGATCAACAGTGAACTTCTCACTGCAGTAATTGGTTACTGCATAAAACAGGACCAACTCAACCCTTGTTAAGGAGGATCACTCATTCATTCAGTAGCAAACATGGCAAGGGAAATACATGCAGGGTATCCAGACCATTATGGCTATTATAAGCCTCTAGGAGCACCTTGTTACAGCAATGTGGTTATGTCAGGTATGACTGGCAGCCATGCATCACCTGTTGGAAGCCATGCAGAAATGATAACTGAGTTATGCCAAGGCAGTGCAGAATTGGTGACGGAGATGCACCAGTTGAGAGCCACCATGGACAACCTTGCTCTTCAATTTTCGCAATGGCTGCAGTTTCAAATGAATGGGCAAGCAGATCATGGGCAGTATGTTGAAGATCATGAAGATCATGCGCACCTTGTAAATCATGACCAGCATGAAGCAAATCATGGACAACATGTTGAGGATCATGGGGATCATGTGCATCTTACAGATCATGACCAGCAAGAAGATGATCCACCTGAAGTTTATGAAGAGGACAATGAGGCATCTGAGGGACCCCTAGTTGGTGAAGAGCCATATGGGCCACTTTTGGCAGAATATGAGCATGCTGAATCTGACATTTTGGATGTCATGGATCCCTCTAATGATGATCTTGCTGAGGCTATGCATCAATTCATGCTCCATGAAGACTCATACCTGTCAGGTGTAGAGCAGTTGACTCCATTTGATGAAGATACCTATGATGAGGACGCATATGGAGCCATTGATGGCTATGAACCCATATATAATGGCTATGACTTGGGGCAGGATTTTGGGGATGCCTATTCATACCCCTTTGATCCAGGTGGCTGGGAATGCCTATTCGATGATGATCCTTCCCCCTTGGACGGTCATTATGGTGGATATCCCTTTGATCCAGGAGGGTGATGGATCATTGTAAATGGGTATATATTGTAATTACTCCTTCCCAAACACATACCCATATCTCATACCATACATATGATCCCATTACATACACTTCACCCATATGACTCAATGAATAACCCCTTGTAATCATGCAGCTGAGTAGTACTCAGGCCTGCCATCCCTACTCTGCCACAGTTGCCCATTTTGTTTTTAAGGGCAAAAACCTTCAGGTGGGGATGGAATGTAAGAGATGGGGATGCACGAGATACACGGGGGATTAAAATATAGGGGAAAATTTCGGCTACACTGGCCAGGTATAAAAGGTGCGGGGACTTGATTTTTCATCATCAGATAAATATACAAGTCTTCTTTCTCCTTCACCTTGCTCTCCAAGCTTCCATGTCTTCCTTCCCTATCTTCTAGTCTTTCTCTCTCTATTTTTAGTCTTTCTCTCTCCTCGTAACTGTCTTTCTCTCTCCTCGTAACTGCCTTTCTCTCTCTTCTGCTCTTCTTCTTCTTCTTCTCTACAGTCTTCTCTCTCTTCTTTCTCTCTCCCAGTTCCTCTCTTTGACACAAATGAATGTTAATAGGTTCAATGCCTTGCTACAACAATTGAGTCGTCAAATGAATGGTCCCAATTGAGGAGGATTTGCTTGGTTGAGGCTTATGATCTATTATCGTCTCGCTTATATCTTACTTGAAAGTGCTTGGACCAATGTTTTTTTGACGATGATGTGTGCTTCCTTTTTGTGAAGCTTATATTGGTTTTAATGCAACGATGTGATACCTCTTTCTTGAGGTTTGATCTGTATAAAGAATTATCATGTCTTGCAATGTGGATACAACTTTTTTTATTTTTGTAGTGTAGTGCATGCAAGAGTAATATTCTCTAATTGTATGGTCTAATTATAATTGTAATATTTGAATATTCACCCCTCTCTCTCTCTCTCTCTCTCTCTCTCTCTCTCTCTCTCTCTCTCTCTCTCTCTCTCTTCAACATTTGGATGAAGGTTATAATCTATTATTGTCTCGCTTATGAAGATATTGAAATGCTTGGGCCACTGCTTTTTTTGTGATAATGTGTGCTTTTTTTTTTGTAATGAGACTAAATTGAGTAAATTGTATTGGGTATCTACAATATGGTGTGATGTCTCTTTCTTGACACTTGATATCATGTCAAACAATGTGGATATATAACTTTATTTATTTTTATGGTGTAATGCATGTGAGTAATATTCTCTAATTGTATGGTCTAATTGTAATATTCTCTCTCTCTCTCTCTCTCTCTCTCTCTCTCTCTCTCTCTCTCTCTCTCTCATGCTTGGTGTCAATTTATTGGGGGTGATGCATTCTTCTCTCTTTTAAAGAGTTTGTAAACATTGATCGCATTTATAATTATATGTATGTGTCCATTGTCTCTTTGTTGAGGTTTGATCTATAGTTTATTTATAGATATAATTATTATGTCTTGCAATCTAGAGAGAAAATTGCATTGATTTTTGCAATGTAGTACGTATCAAAGAGTAATATTCTCTGTAAAATACTTGGATATGGACATCTCTCTCTCTCTCTCTCTCTCTCTCTCTCTCTCTCTCTCTCTCTCTCTCTCTCTCTCTCTCTCTCTCTCTCTCTCTCTCTCTCTCTCTCTCAATATTAATTTCAATATCTAGGAACTTGCTATGGATTGGAATAAGATTGTGTATTCTTTCTCTTTTCAAGAGTTTGTAAATATTAAATACATTTTTCTTTTTAAGTATATTGCCTCTTTCTTGAGGTTTGATCTACAGAAATACTTATTATGTCTTGCAATCTACAGAGAAGAGTTAATTGATTTAAGAATCCTAACGTTTTATAGTTTATTGCGCATTCATGTTGAAGAGTGATGTTTGGGTTTGAGTTATAGGCTTTAGGGGATCGCGCGCCAGTTAGATATAGTTTTTTTTCATTTGTCTTTGGGTTAGATATCTAATTGTATAGAATATATAAAAATATACGATGATTCTAATTTTGACTACTATTGTTCCTTGCACGTAGGAGGATTGTGCTAATTTAAATTGTCGTAGTATTTTGGATTATGTGATTCTAGATTGATTCTACTTTTAAGTCTTTTTGAAAATACTAATCCCAATCAAGTCTCTCCTTGAAAAAATGCATGTTTTCTCTTGATGTGCAAGCTTTGTGAGAATCCAAACAATATGGGATTAAATAATCAGAGAACTAGCAGGGATTATGTGTTGCGTATTCATAGGCATAGACTCAACTCTACATGATATAGACGACGGCAGTTTGCTAGGCTTAGGGCTCAAATGGCAAGACATGACTGGAGGGGGTATAAAGAGATGTGTTCTACTATAGTTGAGTGTCGGAACGTTTTACAAGGAGGGGCTCTAAATCATGATAGCTTGATTCGTGAGGGACTTCACAGTTTGGTTGAGCAGCAATTTGCTAATGATTATAGTTGTGATGCTGAAAATCACCAAAACCTAGGAAATGCTGTGATTAATGAGTCACGTGTCAATAATGCTCCAACCTTTAGTACTCAAAATTGAGGTTTTTGCTCCATTTTACATGCTTTTCCTGCAATGGATATTTATCCTGCAACCACAATATTGCTATTTCAAGACCTAAATGTGCATTCCATGGGGAGTCTTTCTGAGATGTGTGAGCGATGTTCAGCTAAATTGTGGAGACGTGAGGCTCAAGTGCAGGGGTCAATTTTGTTTGGTAAACATTGTTGTCAAAATGGAAAAGTAATGTTGCTACAATTGCAATATCCACCACAACTATTGCATGATTTGTTGCATGGTATGCATCCTCAAAGCAGAGTATTTAAAAATAATATACGAGCATATAATAGTGCTCTTGCATTTGTGTCACTTGATGCCAATGTTGATGAGCTTTTGTCTGTTGTGGGAAATTCTTATACCTTTAGAGTGCATGGCTCCATTTATCATCGTATAGGCCCTTTGATTCCTAATGTGCAACGACAGGAAATGCCAAGATTTGCACAACTTTATGTTTATGATACTGAGCATGAGTTATCTAATCAGTTGGATGTTATGCCTAATTTATTGCCAAACTTGCTTGGGGAGCCAGTCTATGATGCATCAACACAATGCATATGCACAAGCTTTTAGATCCGTGGGTATGCAATTGCAAAACAATCCCTTGCATGATTTGAGAATGACTATTTTTGGGGTTCAACATGCTAATAGACAATACTCAGCTCCAGCGGCTATCATGCCAGGACAAGGCGATGAGAATACTCTTGATCGTCAAGACATACATGTTTATAGTCGAGATGGACGATGTATTGCTATTTCAAACTTGCATAGGGCATATATGCCAATGCTATACGTTCTTCTTTTTCCTATGGGTGAAGATGGTTGGCATGTAAAGGTACCTTATAGTGGTGTTAATGTTCCAATTAATATACATGGATTGTCTAATAAGGACTGTGTTACTCAGATGCAATTTTATGCATTTCAACTACAAGTGTGTGAGGACATTGAGGTGTGCATGTTGCGGGGTGGCCGATTGTTGCAACAATTTATTGTTGATGCTTATTGTAGTATAGAGCAATGTAGGTTAGCTTGGTGTCGTCAAAATCAATCAGTTTTACGCTCGGAAGTTTATAAGGGCTTAGCAGATATGGTGGGAGTGATGGATGATGGGCCGATGGGGATTATTGGTGCCTCTATTGGTAAAAGGGTGGTTTTGCCATCTTCTTTTACTGGTGGGCCAAGACACATGTATTAGTTGTATCACGATACCATGGTTATAGTGTGAAGTAAGGGAAAACCTGATCTGTTTATAACGATGACATGTAATCCAAAGTGGTTAGAGATGAGAGACTGCTTATGCTCATCCTGATTTGACTGCTCAGGTATTCCATAAAAAACATGCTGATATGATGCATACATTGCTGAAAAGGAATCTGTTTGGGAATGTTGCAGGCTATGTTAGTGTGATTGAGTTTCAAAAGCGAGGGCTACCGCATTCTCATACTTTGCTAATTTTGGAGCACCCTTTTAAACCCTCTGAAGCATGCCATTATGATAGATTTGTTTGTGCTGAGTTTCCTGATAGAGCAAAGTTTTCAGCTTTGTTTGAAACTATCTCAAAATGCAATGTCCATGGTCCTTGCGGTGTAATGAATCCCAAGAGCCCTTGCATGCGCAATGGTCAATGCACTAAAAAATTCCCTTGGAGGTTTGTGAATATAACAGCTGTTGATAGCTCTGGCTATCATGTTTATAGAAGACGAGATGATGGAAAGACAGTCACAATAAAGGTGATAATCGATGGATTGTTCCATACAATCCGTACTTGAGTAAAAAATACAATGCACATATAAATGTTGAGGTATGCTCAACGGTGGCAGCTGTTAAGTATTTGTATAAGTATATATACAAGGGACATGATCGTGCAACGATTAAATTTTTTGTTGGAAACTCAAGGTTAAATGGTACGACCTTTCATGAAGTGGACGAGATCGAGAGTTATTTAAATGCACGGTATGTTTCTGCTTCGGAAGCGTGTTGGCGAATATATGACTATGCATTGCACAATGAGAAGCCTGATATACAACAGTTGCAGGTGCACTTGCCTCATGAGAATTATGTGGTGTTTCAAGATACAGTCAATATATCATATGTTATGCAGAATGAAGATATCAGAAAAACTACTCTTACGAAATGGTTTGTGTGCAATCGTATTCATCCAGAGGCTTGAGCTATTTGGTATTAAGACTTCCCCGATTATTGGGTGTGGAATGCACAACGAAAGGTATGGACGAAGAGAAAGAGTGGAAATACATGTGGTTGAATATACTTTGTGCCGCCCACATGGTGAGTGTTATTACTTGCGAATGCTCTTGACAGTGTCTCGAGGATGTATGTCTTTTGATGATTTACGTACTGTTGGCAACGTGGTGTACAACACCTTTAAGGAAGCTTGCATTGCAAAGGGCATGCTAGAGGGTGATGATGAGTGTGTTGTGTGCTTGGAAGAGGCTGCATCTGTACAAACTGGTGCCCAGTTGCGTGCTTTGTTTGCTGCAATTTTGGTCTTTTGTGAGCCTGCGCAGCCTGGTCAGCTCTGGGATAGGTTTATGTCACCAATGGTGGAGGATATTTTGTATAAGTTACAGCTAGAGCATGTGCATATATCTTCTGCAGTTCTACAATAAGAAGCATCAAAGAGGGCTTTATTGCATCTTCAGGATCTTTTGCGACAGCATGGGAGAAGATTGTCTGACTTTGATGGATTGCCAGAACCTCATTGAACAGATTCTCAGTTGTGTGCTAACCCTCTTTTAGAAGATGAACATGCATATGATATACTAGAGCAACGTAGAGTTTGTGTTTGTATGGAGGCAATGTTGAATGATGGACAGAGGGTTGCATATAATGCAGTTATAGGTGCCATTGGTGGAAACTTTGGGGATGTTTTTTTTTTAGATGGTCCCGGTGGGTCTGGAAAGACATTTCTTTACAAGTGTTTGCTTGCTAGGTTGCGCAGTGATCGTCATATAGCATTAGCAACAGCATCATCTGGCATTGCTACTTTGCTTCTGCAGGGCGGTCGTACTTCTCACTCGAGGTTTAAAGTTCCATTGGATCTATGTAATCGATCCACCTGTAATATTCCTGTTCAGAGCGATCTTTCTCAATTGTTCAAACAATCGAGCCTTATTTTATGGGATGAGGCTCCCATGATGCACATGTTTGCATTTGAAGCTATTGATAGAACTTTAAGAGATATTATGAGATGTGATAAACCATTTGGTAGAAAGGTTACTTTCCTTGGGGGTGATTTTAGGCAAATCCTGCCCGTCGTGATGAAGGGCTCCCGTGAAGATATTGCTAATGCAGCACTATGTTACTCTCATTTATGGCAGTATGTTAAGGTGCTAAGGTTATCTGGGAATATGAGGATGTCAACCACTGGTGGTGTAATGGATAATGGATTTATTGGTTGGATTCAAGGGATAGGGGATGGAGTGGGTATTACGGAGAATTGTGATAAGTCACATATTCCATCTAGCATGGTATTGAAAGGGCGCTCTATTGAAACCTTGGTTAATAGTGTGTACGGTGAAGTGTCCACGGTGAGAGACTTTGGGGCATATTTCAGTGAGCGTGCTATACTTGCAGCGCAGAATACAGAGGTGGCTTCTTTGAATCATTGTGCATTGCAATCAATGCCAGGAGAAGTTATACAGTACTATAGTGCGGATTCAATTGCAAAGACGGGTGATAGCTTATTTTTATACTCTATAGAGTATTTAAATACACTGGATCTTGGAGGTGGATTTCCTCCCCATCTATTGTTGCTAAAGATGAATGCACCTATTATTTTGCTTAGGAACTTAAATCCAGCAAAAGCTTTGTGTAATGGTACACGATTGATGTGTAAGGCATTCAATAAAAAGGCGAAAGATGCTGAGATAATAACAGGGACAAATGTAGGGGAACAAGTTTTTATTCCTAGGATCACTTTTATTCCTAGCACCTTGCAATTTCCGTTTGCTATGAGGAGGAGGCAATTTCCTATTCGACTGGCATTTGCTATGACGATTAATAAGTCGCAAGGCCAGACATTGCCTGTTGTTGATCTTTACTTAAAGACACCAGTATTTACACATGGACAGTTGTATGTTGCATTTTCAAGGCTGAAATCCTCATGCGGTGTGAGGGTGTTATTGAATGAGGATGGAAGCATTGTGAATGTCACGACGAACATTGTGTACAAGGAGGTACTTCAGAAGATGCAATGATGTGCATTGCTTTTTTGCAAAGATGCATACGAAGATGAATTTTTTGGAGGATGGAAGATATGCTTGCATTTTTTCAGAGATGTATCTATTGAATTTTGATGGCTTTGTAGTCCTTGCTTGGTGTGTATGTGAAATGGCCTCGAAGCTGTATTCGATTGGCATATACTCGATGGTAATTGAGTATATATTCCCTACACTGTATATAAGTGTTTGCTTGACTTTTGCAGATGCCTACTTCAAGCTGGGGTTATTATCCAGCTTCTGAGTATCAGAAGGAACCACAGTGTAACTTGCGCGCAGTGACAACGCATGATATTATAAGAAGAACGCTTGCAAGGGTCATTGAGCGTTTGTATGATGATATTAACATAGAGATTTTACTTCCAGTTTTTATTGAGGTGGTGGATTATGGGTATACTCAGTGCTTTCGAGTGCATATGGGTGAAGCTGAGCAGGATAAGAGGTTTCGGCGATCTCACACTGATAGAATACTGAGGGGGTGGCTGGTGTATGAATTTAAGGACCTCAGTTGTTTTGTGACGCTACATCAAGTTGTGACAATGCCTGCCAAGTGGTTTGCAAGTGTTAAGCCAGGTATTGTTATTCCAATGTTAAGTGATCTTTGTCAATTGTTGGATGTGTTCATGTTTACGTTGTGGGCTTTTAAAATTTTAGGTGCAAGAAAGAGAGGAAAGACTATCATGTCCCCTGTACCATCACCGGGACGAAGAGTGGCAATGGGACTTGCTTCACCTGAGCATGCTATGTTGGAGAATGGAATTTTTCCCTGTGATTCCTCAAAGAAAAGAAAGCTTCATTTTGGTTAGGCCCCATGGAAAGTTTCAACATTTTTGTAGCATTTGGATGTAGATATATAGGTGTAATCAAGAAGTGGTACTTTGTGGTTTGTTGATACTTGGATTTATGGTACAAAGTTTTCGGCTTTGGAGCAAGATTTGGTTTTGGGCTTTGCTTCACCTATCTGTATTTGATGCTTGGATATGCTTACACTTTGTGGTTCATTTCAGCGTAGCAATGTTATTTCTGATTGTAACATCGAATGATCATGTAGAGCTACTTCTAGCTATTGCGCATAGCAAGTATGGATGCAACTGCAATATTGGTACATGGTCATTACATATATATATATATATATAAGTCTACGTACTCCTAGATGCCTGTTTGGCCTTTTGTACATGCGTGTAAGAGAGAGAGAGAGAGAGAGAGAGAGAGAGAGAGAGAGAGAGAGAGAGAGAGAGAGAGAGAGAGAGAGAGAGAAGGGAGGGAGAGCATGAGTGAATGAGTGTAAATAGAGGAGGGGAGAGGTGTAAAAGGGGTAAGAGAGAGAGAGTAGAGGAGAGGGGTAAAAGAGAGGAGGGAGTGAGAGGTGACAAGGGGGCAGGGAGGAAGAGATAGAGGTTGTGGAGGGAGAATAAAGATAACAAGGGAGGAGGGAGTGAATGAGGAAGAGATAGATGTGAGAAAGAGAGATGGGTAACAGATGGAGGGGGGGTGAAGATAGGTAGGGAGGGGGATAGAGAGAATACAGTAAGGAAGTATATAGTTTCTTGCACTCAAGGATACAAAATATGCATTTTGTATGTCTTTTGTTTATGGTTTGGTGCAATGTTATTTCCGATTGCAACATCCAAGGATTGTATAGAGCTACTTCTAGGTATCATGCAAAGTACATATGGGTAAAGTTTATGAGTTTGGTGTGTAAAAGGCGTTGTATACATATGTGAATCTCTATACATCTAGATGCAAATGCATATCTATCCTTTTATGCATGTGTACATGAGAGAGAGAGAGAGAGAGAGAGAGAGAGAGAGATGTTGAGAATCAGAGTTTGCAGCAGTAGAATGTGTGCACAAGAGGGAGAAGAGAGCTCAAAGTACAAGAATGAAATCTTGCTTACTAAGTTGCTTAGAGTACAACTTGAGTACACTCTCTCACCAATGATAGTGACCCATAGGCTGTTTATATAGCCCTTGCCAGCTAGGGTTAGGGTTTCCCCTGCCCCTAGGGCTATTCACACTCATCTGCCCTTATACTCCCTTGCTTACAGTGGGTTTCTATGCCCATCTTCTAACACCCCCCCTCAATGCCAGGGTGGCATTGGATTACAAGACATGTAAGAGATTCCCCCCCCTTTTTGGGATGCCTTTATAAATCAAGCTTACAAGGTTGTTTTAGGTAGATGATTTAAATAGTCAAAACAGTCGATCTTCAGATGAATTGGAGACATAGTTGGCCACCAATTCTTTGGGTATTTCAGGAGTGTTGGGGCATTTACTAGTGATATGCCCTGTCTTCTTGCATTTGTTACATTTCATCTTCTCGGGATACTTCTTCCAGTAGTTGTTTACAAGATGTCCTTTTTTCTTATAGAAAGAACATTTAGTGAGAACTGTATGAACCAATACTTGTTCACGGGAATTTGAAGTTGCCTGATTGTTGCTGCTTTCTTTGTGGTTCCTCTTTTCTTCATCCAAACAGGATTGAATGGTACTTGCCAAAGTAGGATCTGGAATGTTGGTGAGAGTGGTTACAAGAGTAGGGAACACCTGTTTTACAGCTTTTAGGAGAATAGCAATAGCATCTTCTTTAAGTATTGGAGCTTGTACAGAAGCAAGCTGTGCCATAAGTCCCTTCATATGAGAAATGAATTTTCCAAAATCTTCTCCTGAACGATATTCCAAGCTAAAGAATTCAATTTTAAGGAAGATTTTAGTATTTTTGCCAGTGGCTCCATAGAGCTGTTCAAGCTCATCCCATTTTTCTTTAGCAGTGTTTAGTTGATCAACATGATGAATCAGGGATTCATCTAAGTGTAGCATTATGATTGCTTGAGCACGTTGGTCATCCTCTATATCAATCATATTTGCAGAGTTTACAACTCTACTGCCTTGAATAAGAGGCCAATACCCTCTCTCCATCATTTTGTATTTTATAAGTACCTGCCATGGATGGAAATCATTACCATCAAACTTTCGAATTTGAGGACGGACATCAGTATATGTTGTGGTCATTGGGAAGGTCTTACCACTTGTTAGGACAAGGGCAGTGTCTAGTCCCTTACAAACTTTTCACTGAATGCGGAAGCAAATTAAACAAAGTGAAGTCAAAGTTGCAATGAAGAGAAAGGTTGAAAATCATATAAGTGTAATATTTCAAAGTATGACTTTGGTGGTCCTTTCTTATGTGCAAGCTTCTTCCGTGGTTTAATAGTCTTTTTAGGTTTTAATGAAGTAAACCTAGACTGGACTTCAGGCTCCTCCTTGTGGTACGGCTTAGTGGATGAAGCTTGTGTTGGACACGGTTTATCTATGATCTCAATGCTTGTTGTGCTGATGATTCCGAGGAGAGTATGATGACACTCATGCTATTGATTTCACTGACCAATGTACTTGAGACAAAGTCACTCATGGTATGCAATACACTTCTTGTGCATGATGGTCTATGTGTTAATTTTACACATAACCTTACAACAATATATGAAGAGGAATAAAAAACTCACTGGGTTTTAATGAATGCCCAATAAGCAATTAACCTGATGACTTATGATTAGTGTTAAAAGAACACTATTGTCAAGCTTAGTGAAGTGCTTGAATGGAACCCGGTTGGAAGTCGGTTTCCCGATGCTTGGTGATACCCATTGAGCATGCCCAAGAGCTTTAGACTCTGGAGTAGGGTTCAGAGACTCTGCTTCAGTGATTAGAATCACTGTTAATGAAGCTTAGAGTGTAAAAATGACAAAATGTCAAGCTTGGAGCTTGTTGGCTATGGTTGCCCAAAAAAACACAGTTAGGGTTTGGCTTGTAGCAGCCAGCAGAGGATGAATTTCTCAAAGCCCTCTTAGCTAAGGATAGCCCACTTGGGGGGCTATCAAAGCCCTATGGTGGTAGCTGAGATTGCGTCGCCTACTGCCCGCGTTTCAGCACGAGGTATGCGCCTGCCCAGAACTGCGCCGTTTTTGAAATCCACGCAATGCTGCTCACGACGTCGACCAATCCCGAGGTTTATCACTCCAGGCTGATTCTCCTTGAGGTAGGGAAGAAGTTCCTAGAAGAAAACAGGAGCTGATATGGCCTCCTTTGTCCTCCCCAAGTCCTCCAATGGAGGTAGGTTGCAGGCAGCTATGGAGGAAAGAAGGATAGGATGAAGAAAATGATGGCTCATGTGCACTTAGTGATAACTGATGCTGAGGGAAGTTGAGGAGATCAGAGATGGCTCTGATACCATGTTGAGAATCAGAGTTTGCAGCAGTAGAATGTGTGCACAAGAGGGAGAAGAGAGCTCAAAGTACAAGAATGAAATCTCGCTTACTAAGTTGCTTAGAGTACAACTTGGGTACACTCTCTCACCAATGATAGTGACCCATAGGCTATTTATATAGCCCTTGCCAGCTAGGGTTAGGGTTTTCCCTGCCCCTAGGGCTATTCACACTCATCTGCCCTTATACTCCCTTGCTTACAGTGGGCTTCTATGCCCATCTTCTAACGAGAGAGAGAGAGAGAGAGAGAGAGAGAGAGAGAGAGAGAGAGAGAGAGAGAGAGAGAGAGAGAGAGAGAGAGAGAGAAAGTGTGTGTGTGTGTATATGTGTGTGTGTGAAAATATAGGGAGAGATGTAAAAATTGTGTGGAAGATGGGTCACAAACAAAGGAGAGGCATAGACTAGGGGAGGGAAGAGTACATTGTTGATATACTTAGCGTTTTCAAGTGCATATGGGTGAAGATGAACAGGATAAGAGGTTTTGACGATCTCACACTGATAGAGTACCAAGAGAGTGGGCGATGTATGACTCTAAGGACCTTGATTGTTTTGTGACCCTGCATCAAGCTATGATAAAGCCTACCGAGTGGTTTGCGGATGTTAGGCCAGGTATTGTTGTTTTAATGTTAAGTAGTATTTGTTGGTTGTTAGATATGCTTACATTAACGTTGTGGACTTCTAAAATTTTAGGTGCAAGAAAGAGAGGAAATACTATTATGTCCCCTGTACCATCAACAAGACGAAGAGTGGCGATCGGACTTGCTTCGCCTAGCCATGCTATATGGAGAGTGAAAAATTTTCCAGTTATTTCTTAAAGAAAAGAAAGCTTCATTTTGGTTAGACCCTATGGGAACTATAATTTTTTTTGTAACATTTGAATATAGATGCATAGGCACAATCAAGGAGTGACACTTTGTGGTTTGTTGATACTTGAAATTGTGGTGCAAGGTTATTGGTGCAGTCTCTAGAAGAAACTTTGGTTTCGGGCTTTGCTTCACCTATGTGGGTTATTAATACTGAGAGTTTGCATGCAATGCTTGGACAAACTTAAATTTGTGGTGTGGTTCATACATCTTTCGTTTGTGGTTCGTTTCACCGTAGGAATATTATTTCTCATTGTAGCATCCAAGGATACAAGTTGTTTCTAATTGTTGTGCAGAGCAAGTATAGATACAAGTTTATAAGTTTGGTGCATGGTCATTGCATGTATATATGAGTCTATGTACTCCTTGATGCCAATGCATATTTGGCCTTTTATATATGTGTGTAAGAGAGAGAAAAAGAGAGAGAGAGAGAGAGAGAGAGAGAGAGAGAGAGAGAGAGCGGTTGAGAGTGAGTGAGTGAGTGTGGATACAAAGGAGGGAGGTGTAAATGGGATGAGAGATAGAGGGATTGTGAGTAGAGGAGGGTAAAACATGTGATGTTTTTGTGATAGCATTACCCACTGTGCGATAGGGAAGTGACTTCCCTCGCACCTCGCTTCGCGGTAGGGATAGCATTCCTTGCGCGCGCAAGGAACGCTACTATAATAGTAAGATAACTCGTTGATCGTGTGGAGTGTATTCTAAGAGGGTTTGATAGATTGGAAACAAGGTACTTTATTATTAATGCGATGAGATGAGATATTTTCACGATGTGCCAAGGCATGAATAGAAAGGGAGACAGCCAATTCAGATCATGTTGTCTCATCAGCAACGGAGTACAAGCCTGTCGGCCTTAGCGCCGGACAGCAAGCTCACAGGCAACCTCTCCCCTGGTCTTTGCAGGCTGTGCGGGGCGGGCGAACTCTGCCTGCCGCCAACCATCGCCACAAGCCCTTGCAGCAGCAGGCGCCACTACAGCTCCCAGGTCGTCTGCAGCTCCAGAAACCCTGGTAAGCCCCGGGGGCCTCTGTGGAAAGGAAGGATCCTCTCCAACGAGGCTGTGCGTGCCGTACGAGAGCTCAAGAGATGCAAGGGCGACGCCATGCGCACCTTCTCCGTCTTTCAAACCAAAGTGGCTCGCCTCATCAAGCCTGACATGCTCGCTGTCTTCAAGGAGCTCCAACGGCAGAATGAATGTGAACTTGCCCTTAAGGTCATCCATTACCTTCCCTATTTACCATCTCTATGTCTTGTCCGATGTCTTTCAAGTAAATTGTTTCTATAGTTTTATATGTGGCAAAACAAGAAGGGGGAAGGTAAGGGGAGCAGCAGCGGTGGTGATGGTGGCCAAGAGAGGGAAGGAAAGGAGGTTTGAGTATAAGGGATGGCAGTGAAGGTTGCTGCAGTACGACAAGGGTGATAGTGTTGTGGAAGAGGGGGAGAGGAATAAGATGGGGAGCCATAAAATGGGGATGTGACCAAGCAAGAGGGTGAAGGGGAGGGGAGATCAGGGCAGCATGGAGATGAAGCATGATTGGCACCTCCCACAAGAGCGTCACTAGAATGAGCAAGAGGGAGATCTTGAGTACATGAAGATGGAGGGGGGAGATCAATTGCCATTTGGACTATTGACTCTCACTTATCACTTGGAAAATCTCTCTATTGTCCATCGTCATTTCAATCTACTCACTTGTATAGACAAATGCATTCCAAATTGACCAATTGCTTATTGATGATTGTGAAAATCAACGTGATTGACAAGACAAGCCATGTAGTGCACAATGATAACCAATATGAAGAGAGGAAAAAACACAAATGATGAATACCTCGAGGGATCATTATCAATCAACTATACATACATATACATACACAAACACATACAAAACTATAGACACCATTTACTTAAAAGACATGGGAAAAGACTGTAGATGTTATATAGGAAAGGTGAATGGATCTTGTTTGACTTAGAGTGAGGCTCACAAGTCAGAGATGACCGCACAAGACACACATGGCTGCTTACAAGAAATCCTAGCTTTGGCTATGTGGACATTGATAGAAGTTGTGGGGGGTAGATATTGGTGGGGTAGCTAGGTTAGATCTTCAGCAAGGACATTGAATTTCCTTTTGAAAATGACCTTTGATGTCATGGAGATTAGAGATTTAAATGATTTAAAATATCCCAGACTCAGGTTTGTGGAAAGTTTCAATACTTTCAATTTCAAAGACGTTATGAATTTTCAATTTAAAATTAAGGTTGAGCACCATTTAATGTTAATCTTATAAGGGCAAGACTAAAAGGACTATGTAGCTTGAATTTGCATGTGGATGTCTCAATGAAAATGGAAATTGGCAAAATGTCAAGTTCAGATTACTTTTGGGTTACATGCAAGCACATCTTTCATGTTGGGCTGTTTCTATTTCATTCTAGGTTGTGTGGGGCAGATTTGAAGGTAGAGAATTGAGGGGTTGGTTGAGAGAGAAGTTGAGCCATCAAGGACAACAAAGTGACTTGATCTATAGTACTTTCTAAGGTTGGAATAGCAAGGCAATTGCCGTGCAAGCATTTTATTGTAGGAAAGTTAGAGAATTTTCTCTAATTTATTACTCATATCTTCTCCCTTGACAAATTTTGATATTTCTCGGCTCTAATTTCTAGGTACAATTTTGAATTTTTGCAAAAATGAAAGTTTTCAATTGTCTTGAGAACTGTGCCGTTGAGATTTGTTGGAAATGATGAGAAATTACAGTAGATTTGAGAATGATTGCTCATCTATTGTCATGAGGACATGTATTTTTGAAATCTCACTTAACATGTGGATTAATTTTTAATCACATGGTTAAGTAAATGTTGCACATGTGAGGTGCAACTAGGATTAGAGTAAATTACAAGCCCGAGACCTGAGGAAATCATGGGATGTCAAAGGTAAAAGTTGCTATAAGTTATGTTGCACAGGTACTTGGTGGTATCTGGTGTCAATTGTTGGCCTAGGTCATTCATTTGGCCATAAGTGTCAGTTGGTGACACTAGAGAAGTGGCATTTAATGGTACCTAATGTTAATTTGATGGTCAAAGATGGCGCAGAGATACTTGGGAATGGAAGTTGCCTAGCCAATTTAATTATTGGCCAGTCAGATTATTTTTCAGGGCATCGAAATAATTATTAGATTAATTTTTATTTTTAGTATTTAAATATTAAAAATTAATATTTAATTATGACAAATGTTGGAAAAATCATTTGGGAAGGTTGCTACTTGTCGAAAATGCCCATGTAAGATCAAAAAATGTCTTTAGAGGTTGGAGAGAGGCATTTTTAGTGTATTTAGTCTACAAGAGAGGGAGGAGATGCTACTGGTTTGATTTGCAGCCATTGGAGGACCTTTTGAGGCAGCCAAGGGTTGGAGAAGTCCAATCAACAGTAGGTGATGGCATCTACAGGCTGCTGAGATAGGGCAACGATAGTAAATGAATGATTTTTTTCAGTTCTTTGCGTCTACAAGCTGTTGTGGTAGGGGAATAGCCGCATTTGATTGATTTTTAGTGATTCTTTGCGACCAAACTTTGAATTTTCTCTCTCTATAGCTTTCTCTCTCATTTTCCAACCATTTCATAGCCTTGCTCCGAAGATCTCAGCATTTGGACTCTTGGAGACCGAGAAATTGCAAATTTCTGTGTTGTAAACCCTAATTTACAGCAGAAATTTGGGTTTAGTAGTAGTCTCGGAAAGCATGCCAAAAATTGGAAGCTCCAAGACTTGGATTTAGGTGGAGGACTAGCCAGCCATTGAATTTGGGGCATTTCCATCGTCTATGAAGTGGGTGAAGGCCAATTATGTGCCCGAATCAAGGGGCAAATCAGATTGAAGACTTGTTGGTCACTTTGGACAGCAAGGGGAGTTTGGATTGTGAAGGGGATTGGGAGAACCCCATTGTAAATCAACTTTTCTTTAATAAAGCTAAAGAAATACCGAAAGGGGTGCCAATTTTGGGGCCAATCGGGTGTGCATTGTCCAAGATTAGTAGGTAAATTTGTATTTTCAGATTTGCATTAATTATTTGTTGTCGTAATTAAGTTGTAATTAGGGATTTACCACCCATTCATGGAAGGAAGGCTGGTTTCATCTATGGTTAAGGTGACTCTCAAATTTTACGATCTCCAAGCCTTCATGAGCTTGTAGATTGGTGGCAAGAGTTGAGAGTTAGTATTATCTTCTTAGTCATGCAAATCTTTGTGTGACTACTATCATTCTCTTACTATAAATGACTGTAGTGAAGTGAGATAGGTATGCAAACACATGCAATAAAAGTGTTTTTGGAAGGCTAGAATTGAAAGTTGAGAACTAAAACACATTGCATGTCTACTCAAGACCTCTCAAGCTCTCCTTCCCCTAAACAAAAACTTTTTCACAAAATGCCTCTCACCCCCCCAACCCCCAAAAAAAAATCCAAGAAAAAAAAAACAAATACTATTGATCTTGAAATGCACTTCAAAGTTTCAAAAACGTATTAGAAATAGCTCTAGGGTCCAAAATGCCATTTTGGGACACTATGGCCTTGATCTTTGAACTTTCACTAAGAAAGATATTGATATTGTCCTTTCAAGTTTGAGTTGCTTGCATAAAGCCATAGAGAGCACTTGTCCAGGTGACCTAGAAAAGCCAAAAAGTTGCTCAACATGGGTTTCCTTCTTCAAGTCTCCATTGATAAACGTGAACTTTATATCCAATTGGTAGATTGACTATTTGCTATGGCTAGCAATTGCAAGAAGCGTATGAATAGTGGCCGTTCGTATGATAGGGGCAAAAGTGGCGTCAAGATCAACATTGGGTTTGTGAACAAATCCTATGGCTATCAACTAGGCCTTGTGTTTGTCCAAAGTACCACCACTATGATATTTAGTCTTAAAGACTTACTTTACTTCAATCACCTTTTGTTTGGTTGGTCAAGGCACTAGCTTCCATGCACTATTCTGCTTAATGGTTTCAAGTTCTTGCTCCATGGCTTTACGAAAATATAACGTTGCAATGTTGTGGGATCCTTGTCCACCATGGCATAAATTAACCCATAGTTGGTGTGTAGAAACTCCCTTGTATGTACCTGACTATGATGAGATTGTTATTCTCCTTTCAAATACCCTTGGTATGTGCATCTCAGAGGGTTTGATGAGCCCATTAGGGAGGAGATCGATACTATCCCCACCCCTTTGTCTTAGATACTATGTGGATTAGCCACTGTCACCAGGTGGTGATACTTTTTACAGTTGCTTTTCTTATTTAATTATATAAATATTTGATTTTTCTTTTCTTTTGTTGCTGTTGCTTCTTACCCCCCAGAGTTCTCTTGGAATAAGCTGGGATCTTTGCATGGCCAGAAGAGGCAGCCATTGGGACAAATTGGACTAATGGTATTGTCTGAGCCTTAGGACCTATTCCATATTGAATAGGCACTGAAGAATAGAATACTAGTGGTTTGGGACTGTGTGCTTAGCCACTGGAGATGGTGCAGGACAATGAGCCTGGCCAAGACAAAAGATGCACATGTGAGAATGCTCATGGAATAAAAGTCACCATAACTGAGCCACATTACACTTTTTGATGTGGTTACAATGATAAAAGTTGCTCAGAGCAACTTGAGGAATGCAGGGGTCACCATCCCTAAAATTTGGAGAGTTACTTTTTTTGGACCCCACAATCTGTTCGCGTCATTATCTTCGTTTTGCACGAGGATTAATTCTCTGGTCTGTGCCGAGGTTAAATTTTGCACCGATCATGGAGAATTTTAGACCAAAAAGTTTAAACGGGAAAATTGTTACATGTATGCCATGTGGCACAAATTTCCGAAAGAGAGAGACTATGTTATTGGTGACTTGCAGTGACTAGGAGGTTTTGCACCTTAGACACCTCAGTGTCATGCTTGAGGACAGGTTGCTAGTGCTGCTACTATTGCTACTTCTTCTCCCCCTCCTATAGAGGATTAGAGGAAATGGGATTCAAAGGATGTTCAGGCACTTTCTTTGATAGCATTGTCAGTGAAAATGGCTATTATTCTGCACATTTAGTCTTGCAAGCATAGTAGCAATGGAACGGGAACGGGAACGGGAACGGGAACGGGAATGCGGGGTCCCAAGGGAACGAGAACGAAGCCCCAAGGGGAACGGAAACATAAGGGGAACGACTTGTACTATATATATGATTTATATATTTTAAACTATTCATTTATATATTTCATAAAAGCTCTTTGAAAAACACATGCACAATTTGCAAAACATGATAGTCTTTTTCATAGATGAAAGGATGGTTACATTGAAATGGCACATAACTTATAAGATCCAAAATAGATGATAATCTAGGATTATACTACATATAAGAGTCAAGAAGCATCAAGTAACAAGTATAGTTGACAAAATATGGCAACTTGAAAATTGAAAGTCTCTCAAAGTAACCATTGGATCATACATGGGTGCCACTAGCATGAAGACTATCCAAAAGACTATCATCCACATTGTCTAAGAAAGCCATATCATCATCAAAATCAGCATTTGCAAGTTCCAAAGCATCTTGATCATCGGCCATATGTGTAGGCATAGGTGTCTCCCCATCCTCATCAGCAGAGGACTCTTCTTCATCAAGAGCTATAAACTTTTCTGCCTTGAGGGAAGCCACATCTGCAAGCAAGGGCAAGTTTGCATTGACAAATATCAAGTCATTCACTTGTTTTGTCCCAAATCTATTCTGCTTTTTAGATGCAACATGCCCAAGTACACTCCATAGTTGCTCAAGGGGAGAGGAGCTTGCACCTTGAGACAAAATCTGCACTGCCAATGTTTGAAGCTCAGGTGTACGTGTCCCATAATCTTTCCACCACAAGGCAGCCCCACCGATCTATTTGTGCATCAGCTGACCTAAACCTTCCTAACTTGTTTCTATGAAAACCAAGTTGATCTTTTACCAATCTTCTCTTAGTATCAATGGGAACCAACCTAGAAAGCACTATGTCTCAATCCTGCATTACTTCTTCATCCTTCTCTTGACCACACCCTTGGAACTTTGGATCTAATACATATGCTGCTGCATGCATAGGTGAATGATAAGCATTCCATCTTGCCTCACATAAATCTGAGACTTCTTGATACTTTGCATCATCCAAACCAAGCTGTCCTAGCTTCTCAATCATGCGATCTGCCCCCTCGTAGACCTTTCCAATGCATGGCACTCGGCCATCTACAATTCGCATCAAGCGCATGATTGGCTTCATGACAATATTGATGCTTTTTAATTCATTCCAAAATGCATGATCTTGTATGATGCTCTCCACTACTATACCAGCCCTTGATCTAGAAGTAGCCCATCCCATCCACTCATTACTTACCACCAATTGCTTAAGGGGTAAGCTTACCTTCTCAAGTCTCTTTGTCATAAGAAAGTTATAGCCAAAGCGCTTCTCAGAGTACTTTAAGAGATCTTTTTTAGGTGATCTCCTGTAGAACTCACTAAGAATGAACTGATGGCTTTGGATGAAATTGATTATATCCTTGCCCTTTTGGATGAAGGGATCAATCCATGACAAGCTACCCAATGTCTTTCAACAAATTGCTCAAACAATGAGCAAAGCATGGGCTGAATGTGATGTGCGGATATCTCTCCTCAAGTCTCATACATGTTGCCCTATTTGTTGCCTCACCATTAGCAATAAACTGGATTACATTTTCTTCCCCAACTTTTTCAACACCTTCCGCTCATTCCTCCACAAGCTGATCTGCACTTTTTCCTATACTTGAGGCATCATGTGAGGAAATAAATTGCATCTTTCCTCGGGAATAAGCAACCATTCCATGGATGGACCGTTTTTGAGTATTACTCCACCCATTTGCTATCAGAGAGACACCAATCCTTACCCAACATTCTTGCACAGTTGCCAAAGCACATTCAATTGCATCCTTTTCCTTTTGCAACAAAGTGGTACGCAGTGTCTCATATGGTGGAGGCTTATAGGTTGGTCCATACTTGGCAATCTCTTGGACCATCTCAAGGAAATAGGGTGATCTTATAACATTGAATGCAACATGATCATGGTAGAAAAACCTTGCCACAGCTACATCCACCCTGTCCTTTTTACGAGGATCCCAAGCTGTTTTCAAGGTTTTTTGCTTGCTGCGTTTTTCATGATGGGATTGTGAGGATGCAAAAGTTCCAAGTCCCCCATGCATGGTTCCATCACCCATGACTATATCATCAGCTTGTCCATGAAAAAAAGATGCATCAATTGCTTGCTTTTTCCTTGCACATGCTTTGTCTTCTTCACTTGGGTACTTTGCCAAGAGCTGCCTTCGCATTTCGAGTGTGGTATTTGGGCAGAAATTTATTTGGGCTCTGATGTCAATATGACATAAGTGTTGCTTCACACGATTGGATTCTCCTGTTTTCAGTTGCTCACACCTTTTGCATTTCCATTTCTTTGCACCTCCCTTTGATGCATAATGGTCCACTTTCTCAACCTCGTCCCACCAACTAGGCTGAGATCGCTTATTGCCCGAACGCTTTGATCCCGAGGAAGCCAGGACTTCTACAAATTTAGGAATCAAAAGCATTAGTCGACCCTCCATGAGACTTAGCTTGTTTTAAGAGAGAGACTACTGTGAAAACAGAGCTGTTTTAGAGAGAGAGAGAGAAAGAAAGAAAAGAAAGAAAGTTATATTAACGTCTTCTAAAGACCAAAACTGGCCTATGAGACAAACTGTGATACAACTGATGAGGTCCAGCTATCCAAAATAAAAGTGCTGAATGAAAAGCTAAAACCTGGAAACTGAAAATACGGTGCTGTGAGTGTGATAAGTGTCGTGTATGTGTATGTGCGTATGTAGCTCTGGTACTCCAGATAATGGCTACAAAAGGGGAACAAATGTCGGCTGTGATAGGGGAACAACTGTCGGCTGTGATAAAGTGGTGCGATGTGTATATGTAACAGATGCAGGGAGATATACTATCCTGGGATGTAGTAGCAGTCGTCGAAGTCGCTAATAGCAGGTGATCCCTCCTGGATGCAGGATGTGGTACATCGGCGGTGGAGAAAGAGCAAACTGAAGATCTGAGATCCAATGTGTCGAGTGTCGTCGGATCTCAGTCTGCTGTCGATGTAGATCAAGAATCCTCCGGATCTCCTGTCGGTGTGGCTGTGGGGTCCGAAACCCACGGATCCTCGTGCAGCGTCAGGTACGCTGATCCTCAGCCTGCTGTAGTGTGAGCTCGGAGGTCTGGCTGGAGGCTGGTACAGTAGCTCTCACTCTGTCTGTCTGAAAGAACTGTGTAATAGTCGTCTGGGTGGGCCCCTCTCTGACTGGGACCCGCTGTGGTCTCTGCTCTCTGATGTGCCATGCCTCTCCCAGAAAACGGCCAAATGATCTCTGATCCATATCAGTCATATATCCCTGAAGTGAGCTGCTCAATGTGTATCTAGATCTCAACTCTGAGTATGCCGGGCATCTGAGAACAAAATGCTCCTCACTCTCCACCTCTGATCTGCAAAGGGGGCATATCCTCTCCTCTCGCGGGATGCCACTGGCTCTGCCACTCTCAATCATAAGCTGATGTGATGATACCTTGAGCTGTCCAATAAGAACTCTCAATCGATGTGGCATATAGATCTGCATATATCTCGGAATCTCTATGAATCCCTGCTCTGATATCCTCAAGAACTGTGTATAATAATGTGCCATCTTCGATGGCAGTGGCTGTGCAGGGCTGACCCATGTCCTCTGTATATAAATATGCCATATCTCCTGTCTGATGACTCTGTTCCTCTCAGAGAGAGAGAGGGTGTAAGTGGGAGCCTGAGTATCATATAGAAGAGGTGGGAGTCTATCAATGTCCAGCCCATGTCTGTCAAACCAAGCTCTAGTCTGTGCATACCATGATGTGGTATCCCCCGCTCGAGCCATCTCCTGAGATGCCATATATGCTCTATATGCAATGCGATCTCTGTCCATATCCTGAAATCTGTGTAGGAAGCAGATTGTCTGAAATAATGCCTCGACTAGCATGGGCGGTGTGGCAAGCTCTGCTCGCACAATGTCATGTGGGACTGAGGCCTTGCTGCGAATCAATCTAGATATCATGATCACCTGAGGTCTCTCCATCAATGTCCATACATAATCGGCAAGGCCTGGCCCCCATATAGCTGCTCCATACATCAGTGCTGGAGTGACTAGAGTATCAAAGAGCCACCCCTTGGTGCGGGGCTCCTGGAAATGTGCCTGATGACACTGTCGCTCCATAAGAGCCAATGCTGAGTATCCTCTAGTGAGGCGGTCACGAGCTGCCTGTGTCATCGAGAAAGTCCTTGAAGCTGCTGTAAAGGTGACTCCCAAATATACATATGATCCAGTGACCTCAATACTCCCTCCTGCTGCCATGAAAATACTTTGTCTACGTATCTGAGCTGATGTATGGAATATAAGAACCTTGGTTTTACCAAGGTTCACTGTCATGCCTCTCTGTATGCAAAAATCATCCAATGCTAATAAATGCTGCTGTAATCCCTGAGCTGAGTCTGAGACCAACACAATGTCATCTGCATATAGTAAGATATGAACTGTGGCTCCACTGAGATCTATACCTCCACCGGCTCGCTGTTGAATAAACTCTGCTATCTCATCAATGTATAGCCCAAATAGAGTCGGTGAGAGTGGGCATCCTTGCTTCACACCAATGGTGCTCACAAGGGGATCTGATATACCTCCCGGACATCTGACTCTGCCAGTAACCCGCTCATATAGTGCATAAATACCCCACATCATGTCATCATCCACCCCCAGATCAAGTAGGCGTCTGAAAAGCCTCTCTCTCGGAACCGTGTCAAAGGCTTTGCGGAAATCCACAAAGCAACAGTACAATCTCTGTTTCTTCACTCGTGTCTGGTCGATCAGACAACGGGGAGAGAGAGAGAGAGAGAGAGAGAGAGAGAGAGCTGTAATTAGTAAAAGAAAAGGCTGATAGCTGTAAACAGAAAAATCTGAGGCTCTAAGCTTGTTTTGAGAGAGAGAGAGAGAGAGAGAGAGAGAGAGAGAGAGCTGTAAAAACAAAGCTAAGATAGAGAGAGAGAGAGAGAGAGAGAGAGAGAGAGAGCTGTAATTATTCTGAAATGGGAGGGGGAGAGATAACTGTAATTATTTTGGAGAGAGAGAGAGAGAGAGAGAGAGAGAGAGAGAGAGAGAGAGAGAGAGGAGACTGCAGTCGAGCAGGCAATTTTCTCTTACCTAGAGGTTGAAACGAATGCACACGAGTCGTAGCAAACAACGCCTTGCTCCCGACAGCCCGATAGTTTGCACGCCAATCGCCACAATCTGTACACCTTGTGGTCACTTTCGGCAGTCGCAATAGTACCTGCCACTTTTTTAATGTTCCCCTTTGGGGAACGGTAGCATCCACGTTCCCTTTCACGTTCCCCCACGTTCCCCCAGCCGTTCCCCCTTCACAGGCGTTCCCGCTAGCGTTCCCCAAGTTCCCCTCCACGTTCCCCCACGTTCCCCTATGTCCCCCCGGCCGTTCCCCCTTCTCAGGCGTTTCCACGCAGTGTTCCCCCATTTGGCATTTTTTTGGTGTGGAACGCGTTCCCACGTTTCCAAGGGGGTGGAACGGCGTTCCCTTGTTACTATGCTTGCAAGACCTCAAAATCAGCATGGGACATACTTGAGCGTATGTTTGCTGCCCGCAATCAGGCCAAGATCTCCTACCTTCGTAGAGAGTTGGCAAATGTAAACATGGATGAGGGTGATAGTATGATGGATCATCTTACCCATATATAGGATTTGTGTGAGTAGTTGCTCAATGTTGATTAGATTATTCAGGATGTTGAATTGGTGAACATCACCTTGAACTCTCTTTTAGAGTCATATCTTGATTTTCACATCTTTTTGATGTTGCCATTGGGGGGGAGAGGTAGCAGTCCCTTATGTGGAGTTGGAAGGTCTCTGGTTGCAAGAGGAGCAAACTTGGAAGAATGTTGCATTGTGTTCAGGTGATGTGGCTATTCTTTCTAAGTTTAAAGGCAAGGGTAAAGCTACGCAAAATGCACAAAGTTAGTAAAAGGGTGATACTGGACAGCCCTTGGTCCAAGTCTCATATAAGTTTAAAAAGAAGGAAAAATGTCATTATTGTAAGAAGCTTGGTGACTATATTGATGAGTGCCGAAAGAGATTGGCCAAGAAGAAGAAGAAAGACTTTGGTTTGGCTGTCCAAGAGGTATCATCCAACAAATCAGTAGATATTGATGCTTTAGCTAACTTGGTAGAGGAGCATTATTCATTTCTCACATGCATTTATGATTCTTCTATGGTTGATTCAGCATTTATTGTTGCCAAAACGCAACAAACATGGTATTTTGATAGTGGTGCTTCAAAGCACATTACTTTAAGGAAGTGTTTGTTTACTTGTTTGCATTCAACCCTTGCTGGGAATCATGTCACTTGCATGAACAACAATAGCTATGATGTTTGTGGCATTGGGACAGTCGCTATTGTTGTTGCAGATGGTTCAAACTTCTTACTTCTAGATGTATTGTTTGTGCCTAACATTACAAAGAACTACTTGTCTATTTTTGCCTTCAATAAGTATGGCTTTCAAGTCATCTTTGAGAATGACAAATGTATTGTCAGAGATAGAGAGATGAACTATGCACTCAAGTTGTCCGACATCTTGTACAAGGGTTTATTCTTGTTAGACACTTATGATCGACAGTCTCATGATGCTCTGCAATCACTAACCTTACGCTCGCTATGCAGAATGTGGAGCTTTGGCATGGAGTTATGGACATATAAGCTTTGGGAGTTTAATGACCCTTCAAAGGTGTCATATGGTAGATGCATTGCCTCCAGTGGAGACTTTACCTCCTCAAGCATGTGAGGGATGTGTTTTGGGCAAGATGCACATGTTTGCCTTTTAAAAGGATGGTGCAGTGCGTGCTGTTCGAAAAATGCAACTTATTCACTTTGATATTTGTGGTCCCATGAGGACACGTGCACTTGGGGGTCGTCTTTACTTTGTTACATTTATTGATGACTACTCGAGGTATACATGGGTGTATGGACTGAAGGCTAAATCTAATGTATTTATGCGTTTTAAACATCTTGTGGCAAAGCTTGAGACTGAAATTGGTTCAAAAGTGCAAACACTTCGCACAGATAGAAGGGGGGGAGTACATGTCTCTGGAATTTGAGACATATTTGTTGGATTGCGGCATTACGTATCAAGCCACTGTTAGAATAACTCCTCAGCAAAATGGAGTTGCTGAAATGAAGAATTCCACTCTCATGGAAATGACTTGTATGTTGAAAAGAAAGGGGTTGCCTTATAAATTTTGGTTAAAAAGGCTTTAGTATGCCAATCATGTATTGAATCGGGTACCTATAAAAGCTTTGAAGACGATCACACCATTTGAAGGTTGGCATGGCGTGAAACCCATAGTTGACTCCTTCGGGTGTTTGGTTGTGTAGCATACTCACATGTTCCGAAAGAGCTTTGTGGGAAGCTTGATGATAAGGTTGTAAAATGCATTTTTATTGGCTACAGTTCGAAAAGCGAAGGCTATTACCTGTATGACCCATGCACGAAGGTGTTTGTGAGTAGGGATGTCATATTTGCTGAAAATGTAACATTTTCACATGAGTTTCAAATGCCAGCTACACATGATATTGGTGATGTTTTTAAAGGCCTTCTACTGCTTTCTTTGGAGTCCATGCATGTTGTAAATGGCAAGACAAACCTGTTACAACAAGCTGTTACTTCTCCATATGCTCTTGAATAGCAGGCTATTGATGAGGGTTTGCGTCATGCAGTGGAGGTAGCAATTTAGCATGAAAAGGCTGCTGTAAATGCAGCAAAAACAGTCTCGAGATGGTTGTTACAAACTCTCTAGGAGAGTAAAAAGGATGCCCCATTACCTCAATGTAGTAGACGGGCTGCTAGGCATGCAACACATAATGCAGGAGGGGCACATTTGGCTGATATAATGGAAGTAGATGATTGTGATGAGCATGTGTTTATGAGCTCATTGTTGGATGATGATGAGCCTACTTCCTTGGACAAAGCTCAGCAAGATGTACATTGGATGTAGGTCATATAGCAGGAGGAGTTAGATTCCATTGCCACTAACTCTACATGGGATCTTGTGGATTTACCACTTGTTAAGAAGGCCATAGGCACAAAATGGATTTTTAAACTCAAATGCAAGGCTGATGGCACTATTGATAAGTACAAAGCACGATTAGTAGCAAAAGGCTATGCAGAGAAGAAGGATATTGATTATGAGGAAACTTTTGCTCTTACATCCCGTTGTTGGAGGGGTTATCGAAAGGTCGAATCCACTGGGGATCAGAGGTAGAAGGAAATAGAGATAGGAGATGGAAGAGAAGATAAAGAATACACAAGAGATAAACACAATAATGACAAAGCACAATGAATCAAATCAATATGTATTGACAGAACTTGGAATCCTTTATCTGGTACTACTCAGAAGCACTTTCCAAGCATTAGATCTCCTGGAGCTCCCTCGTAAAACAAAAACGTGGATAAAAAATAACAGCTTCTTCTTTGCTGCTCGGAACCCAAATTTAATGGCTTCGTTGGCTTCGGAAGGGGGATAAAATTCCAGGACGCCTCAGATCACATTGACTCTCTACATTAATAAGAAAGTCGGATGATGATGCATTTTAGAGTTTTTCACACTGTGTCCGCATAGTGGCACGACATCCACCCCCTTTGAACCTGCACATCCTCCGGTATGTGCCACTGATGCACCACCCAGGTCAAACATCCATAATGTCAACTTGTCGCTTATCATACATATAAGAAAGCATCCCCGTGGATCATAGATCAAAATACTCGGCATTTGTACAACTCTTAAGCCATACCTAGTATCTCCTCTAGAGTCATAAGACCTTGGTTGCATATTATACTCCAGAAGTTGTTGAATCTCCATATACATTCTATCAATGCACCCATCAACAAATACATAGCAACATGTCTGCTCTTTCAAAGTCCATTGCATGGAAAGTTGCTTTTGATAACCTTTTTGCTCCACATCCAACATAAACTGAGCCTCACTTGCATTCAACATATTTTCACAATCGCCGAAAATAGTGAAACAATCCATATCTTAAAAGCATCTTAGAATTGTCAATCAAGGCCTTTGACAAAGCATCCAAAACATTTTTCAGTTGTAAAGCATTACATTTAACATCTTGTAAATGCATATTCTTGAGCTCATGAACTGTTTTAGAAACGATAACTGTATCATCTTGCAAATCATGTGCATCCTACAAGTCATTGATCTCAATTTGAGTTTCTGCATCAAGTAAAACATTATCTTCACAAACCTCTTCAGATGCATTAAGAAAATCTATAGGTGCAGTGGCTGAATCTTCCAGTACAGGATCTTCCAAGGCATTCGTGGTTATCTCAATATCAGACTGCAGTTTATATCTCAGCTATTTGCCCCCTTGCTTGCTATCTTGTTTTTGCTCCTAACTGACCTCTTCCATAACATGCTCGGAAGGTGGCTGATTTGCAGTTTTTGGCAAATCCACACTTCTTCTTGTCACTTCCTTAGATATCCTTGTATTATCTTCATCTCTCTTCTGTTTCTCTTCCACAAGTACATCTCTGTTTTGCCCTTTTGCTAAATATGCATCCATTGAATATGCATCTACCGGTGATTCTCAACCAGTTATGTTACGAATGCCTTGCTCTGCATGAGACATTTCACAATAAGTAACCTTTCTCTTTTCAGCTGCATGTAAAGTATGTGTCCATATTTCAGCCTTTGGACCAACCATCACTTGGCCATGCATTCTATTCAACTGTAGACCAAAAGTAGAAGCATGTACCACCACATTAGCATTTCTAATAACTTTTGCATATCTCTCTTTCCAAAATTCAAAGCAAGAGGCAATCCCGTTTCTTGTGCATGGATCTTGCCATCTTTCCAAAAGATGAGCTGTCGTGCCAAGGCCTCCTGATAGGCAGCACAATCCTTTCTCTCATGCTGCAAACTATCACACTACATACATCTTTTTCCTGGCTTAGGGGCTGCCGCCCGTCCCCTTTCCTCTTGTTCTTTTTCATCCAATTTTGCAACCTTCAGTTGAAGATCCCGCATGCCTTTGACCAATTCATCTAAGACATCTTCCCTAATAGAGGGAATAATAGTAGGTACAGTCATAGGGTTAATCACAGAAGTAGGTGGCTTACTGGATACATCAACTGATTTGCTCGTAACAGTGGGCAAGCTAGAGATATGCAATCTTTCTCTTCCTCTATGTTTTTTTACAAGTGCAGTAACAACTTCCTTGACATGTCCTCACTTTGTTTTTAGACCTATCTCTGTAGTCTGATCCTCCAGCAAATCATCAAGCTTCTCTTGAAGCTCAAGATCAGTTGCCTATAGAAACAATTCAATTTTTTGACTTGCAAAAGCTTGTTGTTCTGCAAGATCCAACTTCTCAAATCAAGTTTTAAATTCTCTTAACAATTCTGTAGCCAGAAGACCTTTATTGGGTTGTAAAACCCACTCTTGAAAAGTCTTGTACATAATTAAACTAGTATCTTCAATGTAAAATTCTTCCCTAAGTGTCTTCTTGAAAGCTACCCAATCAGTATCTTACATATATAATTTAGTGATTCACGCTTTCAGTTCATGTAGAGTGATCCAAACAAAATACCGGCTCCATGCAAGTTGAGCCACTCCAAAGAATTCTATCTTTTGAGTATATGTATGTACATATGCAGATATATTGCTGCCATTAAATAGCTTCATCTCACACTCAATTGCTTGCAAAGCATTCATCACAACACTTTTTGTTTGAGCAAAAGCCTACATCATCTGTTGCAGTTGTTGTATCTGCATAAGCATATTCATATTTTGCATCAACTGTTGCAAAACATCACTGGAGATTGTGTTCGAAGGTTCTTCCATCTTGTCTTTCCTTCTTCTGACGACCTTTTACGTCGGGTTCACCAATGTCGGAGGGGTTTTTGTTGAAAGGTTGAATCCATCGGGAATTAGAGGTAGAAGGAAGCAGAGATAGGAGATGGAAGGGAAGATAAAGAATACACAAGAGGTAAACACAATAATGACAAAGCACAATGAATCAAATCAATATGTATGGACGGAACCTGAAATCCTTTGTTTGGCACTACTCAGAAGCACTCTCTAGGCATTAGATCTCTTGGAGCTTCCTCGTAGAACAAAAACGTGGATCAGAAATAACAACTCCTTCTCTGCTGCTTGGAACCTAAATCTAATGGCTCCGTTGGCTTCGGAAGGAGGATAAAACTTCAGGTTGTTTGGTCAGGGATCTCCCAGATCACTTCTTCCTCTTTTAGTTCAAATTGCAGTTTTCAGCCTGTTAATAGCGATCGCGACCTGCGCGTTTTCACCAATCTCTCTTTTTTATGAAAGATCCCATCACTGGCTGAAAAAGCAACTTGCTTTTTGCATGCCATCATAATCTAGAAGCTTTTCTACATTTTTTAGATTTTTACAATAAATAATATAAAAAATAGGCTTAAATTATTCAAAAATCTAGTATTCTTGGATAATCTATGCCACGGACACTAGCACTAATGACTCAAATCACATTGACTCTCTACATTAACAAGAAAGTTGGATGATGATGCATTCCAGAGTTTTTCACACCGTGTCCGCGTAGTGGCACGACACCGTATGAGTATACGGTGAGATGTGTGATTGCTATGGCTGTAAATTATGGCTGGAAAGTACATCAGTTGGACATTAAGACAACATTTTTGAATGGGGATTTTCATGAGGATGTTTATGTATCACAGCCTCCAAGGTTCGTGATTAAGGAGAAAGAGTATATGGTATGTAAGTTGTGTAAAGCTCTTTGTGGTCTCAAACAGGCTCCTCGTGTATGGTACTCTAAAATTGATACTTATTTGGCTAGCAAAGGATTCAAAAATAGTCCCAACTGCTCCCACTCTATACATTAAGAATGAAGTGGGGGGACTTGTTAATTATCATTCTTTATGTAGATGACATGCTGCTCACCAGACCTACGAAGGGAAAATTTGGAGATTTTAAGATTGAATTAAAACGTGCATCTGTTATGTCAAATATGGCTGTCTACACTATTATTTGGGGATTTAGTTCACCCAAAATCAGCATGGTATCATGTCACAGTCACAATATTTGGATAAGTTGTTTCATAGGTTTAATATGCAAGATTGCAAACCCTTGTATACTCCTATGGAGTCAAGCTTAAAGC
Organism: Lygodium microphyllum; assembly: GCF_053477565.2. Lineage (NCBI taxonomy): Eukaryota > Viridiplantae > Streptophyta > Polypodiopsida > Schizaeales > Lygodiaceae > Lygodium > Lygodium microphyllum. The sequence goes on from NW_028229521.1 coordinate 343,249, forward strand.
CGTCTATGCATGATGGTGAAGAGATATATGATGTTGCAATTTACATTGCCTTATTTACCTTTGCAACACACGTCTTGACATTTAGTATGCAATATGTCAAGTAAGCAGATATATGCACAGCCCATGGACCATACATTGGCAAGCTATCAAGTGGATCTTCAGATACTTGCAAGGTACTTAGTTACATGCATTATTATTTCCGAGAGAGAGAGAGAGAGAGAGAGAGAGAGAGAGAGAGAGAGGTGCACTTACAAGTTTATAGTGATTCAAATTGGATTGGTGATGCAGACACTAGGTAGTCTATTAGTGGACATTGTTTCCTTCTGGGCCGTTTATGCATTTCATTGCTAAGCAAGAAATAGCTTGTAGTGGTTATCTCGTCTTGCAAGGCTAAGTACAAGGCAGTCTTTACCGCAAGAATGGAATGTATATGGTTGCATAGATTGTTGGTTGATCTACAGATTTCTTTGGAGGAACACCCATTCTTTTTGACAGGCATAGTGCTATTGCAGTGGCACAGAATCCTGTGTTTTATGCTTATACGAAACACATTGAGGTACATTAACATTATGTCAGAGAGAGACGCCATGTAAGAGAGATTAGTTTGACGTATGTCCCTACACAAGAGAATGTTGCATACATTTTTATCAAAGCACTTTCTCGTGAGAAGTTTGAGGCTTTTCAAAAGTCCTTGAACTTGCTACCCTTTGGTGATTGGTTTTCCTATATTTCTACCACATTGGCACTACAAGGAGGTGTTAGAATTTGCCAATTCTATGGGCAGTGCCCAATGTTTTAGTTATTTGGTTTGTAGTGTGAATATAACTACATTAATAAGTTGTGTCACTTCTAGAGTTAGTTCTAGAGTTAAATTAGCTTTAGTTGAGTTTGGGATAGGTCTAACCTACTTAAGACCTAGTGTACTTTCATTCTATCATTCTAGCACCTAAAGTGCTTGAAGCACATAAAACGACAGATAAATACAATATTAGAGCTTCTAATGTCCTCATCTGAGTGAGATTGAGGCTCATAGGCAAGAGATGACAACACAAGACGCACATGATTTTTCTAACGCCATTTCCTCTCAGTTTATGGCCTTACTAGACTTGGTACTCGGCTTGTCTTCATTGGGTAGGCCGTATTTATTGAGAACTCTCAACAAAAGCCATTCTTGCGATGAGTTGGTAGGAGAGGGGGTGTGCATCCCCATCCCATAAGTTCTTTTGCATTCCCCACCATCTCCTCTTGCGGTTCCCTTGTATCCCCGCATCCCTTTTAGAGGGTAACAATCTTAGAGATGCAACTACGGATTTTCTGTTACAATGCCTTTAATAGGTCCTAGCTATTATCTTATAGTTGGGTTAGAGGTTTGGCTCAACCATTCTTGATTGGACATCTTTGGGGTGATCCATTTGAGGTCTCCCCACTCTCATTGGCCTATGTGCTTTAGTTGGATCGGGGTTTCATTTGGAGAGGAGGTCTTACTCCTTGGCTAGCATTTATCATTGATGGACCTCATTGGCAATAGAACTCCTCTTGCCACCCTTGAATCAATTCCATCTTCTTTGGCCTTCATCACATCGAGGATGTGAGAGGGGGTGTTAATAGTCATGACTCATGTGTGTCATATAGGTTCATCTCTTGCTTGTGAACCTAAGTTTGAGTTATAGATGAGGACATTTGGAGTTATGATAGTTTGTTCCTCATGTTTTGGGCAAGCATATTAGCAGGGTAGATACTTTGAGTATGAGTGATGTGACCTTGGGCCATTTTTTGTCCTTGACATCATTTTTGACTTGATCGGCCAGCTGGTTGGTCATTTTTGACAGTGGTTGTCTATTCATAGCAGCCCCCTCACTCATTGCATCATCAGATAATTTAGCCAGCCCTCCGTCTCTTTCTATCTCATCCTCCTACCTTTGTTGGCCGCCCATATAGACACTCAAATGGTGTGTTGGGACTGACTGTTGCAACTTTTTATCATTCAGTGTTCGTTCAAAATTTCTCTTCCATTCTAGTGCATTTCCCTTGTGTCCCTCTTCTCTATTCACTCCTTGTTCACGTTCCTGTTGGCTGCTTACTTTACATCTTTCGCCTGAGTCATATCATCATTGCTTGCTGTTAGCAGATTAGTTAGCTCACGAGTGAGTCTGTGCATGTGCTATTGGGGCTTGTTTTCTGGTTGATTGAGGATTTATTGCTGGCTGACCTGATCTGGCCAACCAGCTATTATTTTATTGTTTTATTATTTGCTGGACGACTGTTCCTAGGTTTGTGGCTATTTATAGCCAGGGCCCCTTCTCCTCAATCATTGATCACATCAGCACATTGACATCTGCAGGTCCTATTGGAGAGAGGGAGCTGGTGCTAGTGCCCACACAGCTAGTGACTCACTGTTGTATTTGATTGCCTCATGGTTTATGGATTCCATTTCTTGAGCATATCTTTCAGTTCTCTCTTTGCAGCATTCTTGTGTTCCTCTCTTTCTTTGCAGCCTCTTTCTTCTCTCGTGTTGTGCAGTCTATTACAGTAGAGTCTCACGCTTCCATTGCTGCACCCACTTTTAACACCTACATCATCATCATCATCATCATCATCATCATCATCATCATCATCTGCCATCAGTCTTGGTGCCCTCAACGGCGTGGCACTCACACGTGCAAGGGCTGATTGTTTGTAGCTTGTATTTGTGTTCAGAGTGTTATTCTTTTTACTCTCCTCTGCACTTTGTGTTCCTTTGCTTCCGCTGCCCACTCTCACATGGAGATGTGCACATGAGATGGTAGGGGATATCAGCAACAGTTGCCCAAGTTTCATGTTTCCTCTAGACTCAAGACAATGGATTATGATCAGGGTGATTGCTGACAGGCACAGACTGATGATGATGTGGCTGCAGCTGCAAAGCTGCTGGTGGACCAGCTGTAGTTTGGACTTGGACCTTGGTCAGACCAGATAATGATGTGGCAGGGGCCATGAAAGCAGTCAAATCAATTGCAGGTTGGATCAGCTCATATGCAATCCAAGTTTGCCTGATTTCAGCCACCAGTTAGATGGATTTTCATCTCAAAGCTTATTGTACATGGCTTAAATTGAGTGAGAGATTGTGGACAGCAGCCACCTTTCACTCTCTTTGATTGTATAAAGTATCTTACCAGGATCTCTTCATGATCCCTAGATTCTCTGCTGTTAGAAGTAGATCAGCCTTATGCATTGTATTTTCATCAGTCTGTTAATCGTGTAGATGTGTAAGAATCTCCAGGTTCCAAAGTTTGTACGTGTTGTTCAGGTTGCCACTGCCATTCTCTTTTCTGCCTTTTGTGAGATTTTGTTTTGCTCATTTATAGCAATTTTAGTAGATTGCCACATGAAGCATTCCTTAATGTCGTCAAGGATTTGAAGCATGCCTTTCTCAACTTTATAACAAGATCCTTTTTGGTCTTATGTTCAAAGCTAGTGAACATGGTTTACATTAGACAGATTATATGGTTCATTTGTTAGAAGACCTTTTAATTGTCTATGATTAGAAGTGTGCTAGATAGATGTGTCAGAAAAGGAAAGAAAACAAGTACCTCATGGAACTAGCTTTGCCAAATTGCCAGCTGCTGCTTTAGGAGGAAACATGTTTTTGATGTATAGGGATGAGCTTGGTGACATTTTAAGCTATGCTTTAATGCCAATGTCATGTGTACAAGATGATTAGTAAGTAGAAATGTGGATATGTCTTTCTGACTCTTTCAACTTGTTGTGCATATGGATGATGGTATAACATGTAATTAGTAATGCTGTTAGAAGATTGTACTGTAAAAGTTTTTACTTTGTGACCTGTGTTGGCAGGTTTTTGAGGTTATCAGAAAAGAAATTTGGTACAAGCCAGATGATGGACTGTATACGGAACTTGTTAAAACATTAGCCCGAAATATGCTGATTGAGGAAGTTGACATGTTATACTCCCTCTCCAAAAAAGAAGGATTGCAGCCAGTTATACACTTCTATACAGAAGTCATAGATGCTCATTTGCAGTTGGGCAATTCAGGGAGAGCTATGGAAGTGTATTATGATTTGAAATCACAGGGGCATTTTCCTTGTGAGTTGGCATTTGGCATTCTTCGGAGGGGTTTGAGCAGCAATGAAGAAACCGATCTCGTTGCTGCAGTTGAGGAGGAATACAAGAAGGCTCTAGAGGATGAGTTAGTGAAGCATGCACTTCAATGTTGACATGTAAGGATAGAAGATGAACTCTCTTTTCTCCAGTCCAAAAGCCATATATGGAGTTGCAAACCTGTTCTTCCATCCATCACTCTCAAGTATAGCAAGGACATAGCACTGGAAGAGCAGATGCATCATAGCAGATCCATATTTTGTTCATGATATGGCAATCAAGCATCATTATGTTGTATACATTCCGCTATTGATTTGGCCAACAATGAAGAGGTTTGCAGGTCTAGAAAAAGCTTAATGCTGCTTTCTTCTGAGAGGCTTTTCAGGCCCAAGGCTAGCAAAGCCGAGTATTGATGAAGAGTTGTATTATCCATCATTTATCCATCATTGTTGAATGCCTATATATATAAGGAAAGCAGTGATTCTTTTAATGTCTGTTGCTCTCAGACTATAGCATATCCTGCCCACACACATGCTGTCTTTCCCTCCAAAACCCCAAAACAACAAACAAAAAGCAACTTTTTAATTTTGGGTCCCAATAATCCCTCTTTGACTTGCATAATATGTATATTGTGATGTGCTTTTAAAAGAATTTGTAGGGGCTGTGATTTTTGAACAAAGTGCACAGTAGGCAACCACGATGTCCCTAATTATCTACTTGATACCTCTTACATCCCCTTCACTCCGCTTTCCTATAGCTCGCTACAAAGCACAAAAAAGGGAATTCAGATGGCCAACTTATGCCTCTAATTATATGTATTCAAAAATTTCTCTCCTTTGTTTTTCACGTTCGTATACTTGTGAACTAGTTATGTAAGAGGGCTTTGGAGATTTCAATAGATATATCACTCTAACAATGGGCTTAAATATGGAAAGTTATTGCATTATTGCTTTACCAATGGGACTTATACTTCACCACAAATAGTGCTTGCTCATCACATGTTAAGAAGTATTGTGTTTGTATTCCCCCATTTAGTGATAATGGACTAAAAAAGTCTCGTCACTTTTATCAAATGGTACTTAAATGGTCAGAACATGATTCACATATCATTCAATGTTGCAAAGGCTCGTGGTCTAAAGCAAGGTCTCTTTCCTTGGACTTGGAATAAATTGTTATGATCACTTACATTTAATTTGGTGAGAAAGTTTGCAGGAAATCTTGTGGCATACAAATGGGGTTCTCTTGCTTCTCCCTATGTTGCAATTTCCATCTTGTCTTCTTTTAATAATTGTTTTGCTATTGACTCATGAATAACCAAATACATGACCTTTTGAGATGGTTTTCTCATTGTAATAAATATTATGATATTCTTTTCTTGAATATTCTTAACCCTACCATCTTTCTTAACAGTCACCTATGTAATGAATCTTGCTTTCACATTTACCCCCAAGGAATTCATCTTATTGGACTTCATTGACACCCATTCTATGGATACCCCTTGATGTGTTTGTTTAGATGGGTAATTTCAAAACACACTCCTTTGTTCAATCATAAATATTTGCCTCTCAAATTCTTCATAATTCTTAAATACTTTTTTATAAAATAGTTTCTCACCTAGTGCCCATCTATTTTTGATAAACTTATGGTTCTTAAAGCTTTAGGGTGTTTAAGAATAACCTTGGCTTTAGGCATTCTAACATAGGACTAGGGTGGGGTGTATAAAGTAACCTTTATAACTAGTATTCACCAAAAGAGGAAAAAAAGAGAAAAAGGGTTTAACGAAAGCTCTATTCCCAAATAGCATACTACTCTCCATGAATGGTTATGGCCATGGCTGCTTATCGTGCAATGGAAACTTCTTGAGAGCTTGTAGCTTTCTTGTCTTGAGAAACATATGTAAGAAAATGATGATTTTTTTCATTTATACTCGAGTGGTATATGTAGTTGCATTGAAATTATTATGTATGGTGAAGAAGAGATGAATCACATATGTATTGTCTATGCTATATTATAATTAACAAATTTCACTAACCTAACACCAATCTTATGTGGCATCTGTACAATCTTCTTAAACTTGGCTCTCTCTCATTTCCTCTCTTTCTCTCCCTTCCACATGCTAATATCGATCCTATGCGGCAAGTATATAATGTTCCTAAACTGCAAGCATTGTGTAAGAGATGATAATAGTGACAGCTTGAAGCTACTAGAGCTTCTAACAGCCATGATTGAATCTAGAGAGACACTTTCATCAATCTGCTATCAAAGTGGAGCCAGGCCATAATTATAGTTGGAGTCATCACCTGTGTAAACATCGGCCTCAATTCTATCTTCAACTAATATGGATCTCCAGCAACATAATCATCCACATCTTCCTTCTTATGCTACTAAATTACATGTTGCTAGAATATACAAGCTTGAATCAAGCAAATAAACGTAAGTTGGGATTAGGGTTTCAATATACCTCAATCAATGCAAGTTGTGTGTGCTACTTTGATTGATAGCATGCTCTTGAAAGACTTGTATTTGTAGTGCAAGCACATGGTGTGCTATGGATGCAAAGTTGGTCTTGATGGCTACTTTTTTAGTGCACTTCTTGAAGCCTCACATTGATAGTGCAGGCAAGTAGAGAGGAGATTTAGAACAAATGTTAGGGTTTCCCCATCCCCTTGGGCATGTTGCTTCTATTTGTGGTCTTTTGATTGAATGTGTCTCCTATTCTCCTTACTTATGAGTGCATTTTTGAGTAGGCATAGGGCCCTTTGCACGTGGCTTTCTAACTCAACCACTTGTCCTCCATTTGTCCTTTTAATCGACACACCCTTTTCTTTGATCAAGATGCACTTAAAATTGGAATATAAGAAATATTTCTTAGAAACATCTCAACGTGTTATGCTCGCCTTCATGGTGTGTATGTAGTAGCTTATATGTGAGATACACATATCAAATCTTTTGAATGACAACTTTATCTTCCCAAAGGGGCTCTTTTCTCTCTATCCTTTAAAAAAGAAACAAACAAAATTTTTTCACATCCTCTTTTAGAAAAATAAAAGACTGATTAAAGTTTACATCTTTTTATTCTTATTTATGTGCCTTCTTATCACACACACGCACACACGCACACACACACACACACACACTCTCTCTCACTCACTCACTCACTCACTCACTCACTCACTCACTCACTCACTCACTCTCTCTCTCTCTAACTATTGCTCTATGCTAGACTTGTTCTTGTGTAGATTTGAAGGTAGAAATTAAGATACAAACATGACTTGAATGAAGTGCATGGACAAGAGGTGTTTTACACTGCTGATCATTTATGCATGTGGGAAGAGGGCAGAGACTGAACGCTACAGTGTGAGTCTATCCATGCGCAATTAAGGGCTAAGTATGAACTGGATTGCATAAGGATAAGGAGAGGATTAAATTAAAAACTAAAGTAAGATCTATGTGGAGTCTATTGGCAACATTGAATCCTAGCAAGGAGGACTGAAAATAAAGGTAATTTGCACTTGATTTGGGTTGCTCCTTGTTGTCTTGCTTTTGAAGATACAACAAGGGGTATATGGCGCATGCTTTTTGGCTAGATACGAAAGGGTTTGGGCATGCTTTTGGGCTAAGAATAGGGCATACTCTAGGGCTTATTTGTGCAAGTTTAGGATTGATATAGGTAGGTTGAAAACAAGGAATAGATGCTAAATTATAGCAAGCCTATTGCTATCCTGAACCTATCTTTGTGTATCATAAAATAACATGTCTTAACAAGAGGCATGCATGGTCTTTTTGCTTCATATTTATGAGATGCTATTTGAGGGATGTTGTATGCTAAAAAATACTATTTTAAACTAATGCAAACATGGATCATAGAGTAATCCATTGTTGCCATAAAGCTGTGCTCTATGTACGTGGTTGTTCCTGGACAATGAAGATAATGAATTATTTTGATACTTTCTTAGTTCAGTGCTTTTCAAACTTGTAAGATTGATGTATAAGGGTGAAAGAGGGGCTCTTTGATGATCCAATATAGGGATTATTGTGTTTATATGGGTTGAATAAGTCTAGGATTGTTCTTATGTATAGACACGATAATTTTGGATTTACATGTAGGGTTGATTATACCCAAATTTATGCTAAGAAAAAGTATAAAAAATGGAATATATGACATTTATACTTATGTTTTGAGCATATCCGATCCCTTGTGTTTGGATCTACATACCTTCTCTCTTTCTTTTCATGTTTTTCCAATGAAATCCAAATTTCTCTACTATGAGGTCTTCTTATCTGAGACCTGGTGTCTTTTAGCCACACATGCCAAGTCTCTGGGCATCATGCAAGTAGAGGTGTGAGGATTCCTATTGAGTGTGGATGTGCAATATAGCCCCCCTTCTCTCTCTCTCTCTCTCTCTCTCTCTCTCTCTCTCTCTCTCTCTCTCTCTCTTATAGATTACTTCATATCAACATAGATGGTATAGAAACATGCTCTTATTTCATAAGGTGTGTACCAAGCATCATTGCATTTTTTGAGCTTTCTCTCTTATAAATATTTTCATGTTTTACAAAAGCTATGGATGTGTTTTGCATTAGATTCATGCAAGATGTGGGTGTTTGTGGTGCATATCAAGTGCCAATATATCTTGTGAGTTCACACACAAGTGCTCTCTCTTTGTCTCATAAATCTTTTAGTCCATCACAAGAACCATAAAATTTTGCTAGCTTTTAACATTTACAATAATGTTATTCAATCTTGTGAAGTAAGGAATAGATCTACATGTAAGAGAAATTGGTAAAAAAAGAGTGCTTTTATGTGCATGTGTGTATGTGTATGGTTTAAAAAATATGCTTTTGTGTGCATGTGTGCAACACATGTACTGGCATTGGCATGTGGATAGCATATGGCACAGATATGTTGGAGGCTTAATATTGATTCTTTTGTGCTTATATGTGCTTGTACATGAGAGCATCAGATAGATATACTTGAGACTAAAATAGATACAATTTATAATTGTTTTGAAAGCGAGAGAGTATATGCAAAATATTACAAAAACCAAACCTCAATGAAAAGTGACCAAGGTTGAACATGATGAGCTCCTTTACATGCCATACCCCTACCAATACATTCTCCAAAGTCCACCCTAGCTAAGTGCCTTTCAGGGAAGGAAAGCTTGTAAAGACATTCCTTTATGGCCTTCTGTGGGAGCTTTCGTTCACCCGCCAAGACCCACGGACCGCTTATTGTTTCAAGCGTTCCAAGCCAAGCACTAATGGTTACCTCTCACATAGCCGACGCGCCATCCATATCTACGAGTGTAGTGAGCTTATCTCCATGCCGATCGAGTTACCTCCTCTCCCGCGCACTCCGGTAGCTCCACGATCCAAGTGCAAGCTTCAAGCAAGCTCCATCCTCAAGCTCCACGCACCAAGCTCCATTGCCGCGAGCAAGACAAGAGAAGAGAAGAGAAGAGAAGAAGAGAGGAGAAGATGGAGAGCTTCTTCTCCTCGGTCCCTCACCCTCACACACTCACTCCCTCACACTGTCACACCCTCTCTCAAGCACAAGCTCAAGCAAGCAAGAACAAGAAGAAGAAGAAGAAGAAGAGGAGAACTACTTTTTTGCCACACACAAGAATGAGCTTCTCATTTACTTTTCATCTTTATATACAAAACCCTAAATCCCTTTTGGGCGGTCATCCCCTTTTCCCCTTTTTACATGGCCAGCCGTAGCCTAGGCCCTTTTTCCCATTGTCCTTCTATCTTCCTAGCTTCCTGTCCACCGCCCATCTACATTTACAACTTGCATGGGTGAGAGCCCGGCGCTCTTTTACAAGATTTCAGGGTGCACCTTTTTATTTTAAAATGCGCCTTTCCCCTTTTACCTTTGCCTTGGAATTTTTAAGATTGCCCTTGCGCTTTTGGCCTTTTCTCCTCTTCTTTCTTCAATCGGGCTACCTTTTTTCCGCCTTTGCCCTGCATCTTTTCCATTTCCTTTTGCTTTCTTCGTGTTGGGGTTAACATTACCCCCCTCCTAGACGAGTGCCAGTCCCATGGCACTCACCGTCGTAGGCTGTAGCATGCACCGAAGACGTGGGTGACAAGGACGTCTGTGGTTTCCGTGGAGGAGTGGTGGTGGTGGTGTGGAAGAAGGTCTTGGGGGCTTGTTGGTGGCCAAGGTGGCTAGTGGAAGGTTGTTGGAGTTGGTGGTAGGGCTATTCTATGTTGGGGATTGATTGATGGCCAGCACAAGTGTTGGGTTGTTGGGGATTCTGCTCATGACGATTCTTTGTGGGCTTGTCGGAGGGTAAGGGACAAGCATTCAGAGTTGGGTGTTGATGAGAGTGAACGAAACATTCGTTAGAGTCGTCAACACCTGCAATTGAAAACCTCTCATGTGGTCTCTCTCTAAGGGGTAGTGCTAGTCTTCCTATCGTGCACAAGACATATTTTGATTAGTTTGGGAGACAGGTTGAACTCGAAGCAAGCCTGGAGTGTTTTCCTGCACTTGAGGACCCAAACCGTGTATATACTTCGGTGCAGATATTATGTGAGTGTTCGCGCATATTTAGGTATTATTTAGCTAGAAGACTGTCGTCTTGGTTCCTTGTATAGCAATGGGTCAGTGAAGCAAGGGCTTAGTTGATGGAAAAATTTGTCGAATGAAGACGGGGGGAGTACACTTGAAGATTGCTTGAGACATCAATATGGTCTTGTCAAGGCAATGTAGCACAATTAAGCTCTGTGATGTCGTAGCTTTTGGAAGCTAGTAGCTACTCGTAGTGCTTGAAAAGTATGGTGTACTTTTTTATTGTCTTTCATGCCGTGCTTACCACTGTTGATTGTAATGGCATTGAGATGGAGTGCCAAAGAATTGTGCAAGTGGTCCAGGGTGACAAGTCTAACCATAGGCGAGGCGAGCTCCCTAGGTATGTCCTGCCCTTAATGTGCCCTGAACAATTGTGGGGGATGTACAAAAGGGCTAGGGGGTAGGGACGGAGCCAGCCGACCAAGGTCACTGGACGTACCTAATTTGAGGACCCCTAGGTGTGGTGCTATGATTGTGTGTGTGTTTTTTTTTTGGTGGTGGAAAAATGAATACAATCAATGCCATTGCCATACTTTGAGGCTGTTAGCCTTTCATTTGGATTTGAGAAATGTTGGGATCCAAAGGCTATGAAGAATGGATATTACAGATATGATTGTGTCACCAGCCTCGATACTAGAGGAACTGTCGTTGAGATGAAGAGATACACTTGAGATTTTGCAAACCTCCTTGTGTCACACGTGATGTTGGTACAATTGAGGTAACGACTGCCGTGAGCCAACTATAGAGCTTTACTCAGAAAGAGAGCATAGCCCATGAATATGCTTTGGGCCATGCGATATGGGCGGTTGGCAGCGTGGCTTTGTCGTGGCTCTTTGTGGGGTCGATGGTTTTGCGGTGATTGGGCATTGAACACTTTCGCCCAAAGACCTGTCTCATCCTGTATCCACTTGTCGCTTCATGAGAGTACATGCATGGTATATGCCGCAACTAGAATAAACTAGTGCAATGCAAGGAGACATCACCTATCTGAATTCTATGGTGTTGACTTAGATATTCATCACATGCGCTTGATTAGCTTTTTCTTTTGCTAAAGACGTGAAATATATTAAACGCAGATATGAAAAGTTCGTACAATTCGGGAACATGTCAACACGTAACCACTTAAAGACAAAAAGTCATGGCCAGGTAGCATTTGATAAGCCCTTTATACAACATGGGGCTACTCTATTTGGACGAGGCGGGGCGAGTGTGGGTGGCCGGGTGATTGGGGCTCTGCTGGTGTGGGGCTCCCGTGGGGTCGGGCAGGGAACATGTCGACCGGGACATGAATGGTGTAGTCCCGGGCCGCTACTGTTTCCAGAATGTCTTTAAACAATTCATCAAATTCTGCCCTATCCCTGGCCGCCTTTTCTGCTCTTGAGCATCTGGTGCCCGAGCGTAAGTTGGGGGTTTGTGCCACTAGTGTTGCCACCTGTTGCGCGTTTTGAGTCTCAACTTTCTTGACTCGAGGATTCTTCGGCCTTCGTCCGGGACGGTGTCGCTTAGGGCCTCGCTTCTTGGCATACCTCTTGAGGGTGGGCACATAGCGCTCCGGTGGAGGGGCGCATGCCACATGCTCCCGTCGTCTGTGAAAGAGCGTCTTTGCATGCCAGATGTCCATGGTTCTCCATGTGTTCCGTAAAAAAAGGAAGCCTGCAAGATGCAAGCCAAGGGTTAGACTTGGATATAGGATACAACTGTTTGCATGGAAGGGATTTTAGTGTGGGTTATCAAGCGCATATGACAAGAAGGGGAGGGGTGAGGCATGTAGTGTTTGTTGTAAAGGAATGGCCCCCATGCTGATGTTTTCTTTGCCTCCAGTCATTAGCGGATATTAGCTTATGCTAAGTCGCGTGGACTGGTTGTGGTGGAGTAGGACAGGGCACCCCCTCGAAAGGATAGACCAAAAAAAGAAAAAGAGAAAAAAAAGGGAAGAAGGTGTATAGAAAGGGACTACACCCTGTCTACACCATCAGAGTTGTTGGTCAAGGCTTCCTATGGCGGCAATGTGGGTTGCATGCCCTTCACTTGAAGGTGGGGATGGTCACACGGCTTTTAAATGCGTGATGAGAAGAGGACTTAAGGAGCTTAGTTTATCTGACCCACCTCTTCTCCTTGCGCTTGACTATCATTGCTTGTGTGTGTTGACATTGTTTATACACGGTGACACAAAAAGCAGTGTTTATTTATATACATATTTATGAATCCATGTCACTTCATGAGGATAAGAACCAAGTGTAGAATTCGGGGTTGTACCGGAGCGTGGCACACACATCTAGTATTCTCAGCAGCTTACTTAATACCGATAGATATTTTGCCACGTCAAGTAGCATGGAACCTTGATCGAGTCTACTGGCAATATGTAACTCCTCCTCAGTGAGAACCTTATCAATCAAAGGGCCCTCCAGTCTAGTTCCAGCTAAGTCCGTACCCCGAATTTCAGTTAGCACTCGAAGGGAAGTTGGTGCTAGATAGGTTGGGTCCTTTTGAGACCGCCATTTGGCCAATCACTCTTCTGAGACTGTCATGATCTGAGCCCCTAGTTCGGCCATTACAACACGGCTTTCGCACCAACGCTGCTCAAATTGACTCTGGCCTGCTGACAGTCGCTTTAGTTGCTCTATGTCTACGAGATTCGGTCGGCAGAGCATTTCATTGAACGTGACGGTTAAGCGCAGTTCGTCAGCCTCCTCGTCAGAGATGAGTCGCATGCGTTCATGCAGGAGCCTGTTGTAGTGCTCGTTAAGATGTTCTTGCTCTTCCTACGATAGAGGAAAGGTCAAGTAATCTCCAAGCTGCTCCTTGGGGATTGTGCCCATGTCCGCCAGGACGTAGACACGTGCGACCACTTTGAGCTTAGCACCCAACTCAGTTAAGCATTCTTGACACTTCTATGTTCAACGACGGCTTGCTCGATTGCTATCTCATGCAAAGTTCTAAGCGTTTCCTTAGGCTTTACATGGCTGGGGGCTCAGGCCTAGATGAGCAAGATTGGTCAACGCGAGGATTTCTTATGCTCTTGGGGTTCTCACGTTTCTCCTAAGGTTTTGCTGCTATTTTTTCATGGTTCTTCTTGGATGTGACTGGTATAGATTTGTCACCCTGTTGTGATGACGTTGTATCCACTCTTGATTGGTCAATGCAAGTTCTATCTGTGGATAGAGTGTTGCAAGCAACTGTTGATGGCAACGGTTGCTTTGTTTTTTCAGAGCACACGGGTGCGTCTGAGGGTTCACCACTATTAGAAGAGGCATTAACGGGTTCATTGGTGGGTGGACTTGATGCTTTATTCCCCAGTTCTCCATCGCTTCAATGCTCTTGGGGTCCACAACCGCCTGTGATTGTTGTTGCCTTCATTGTTTTCTCCTCTTTTTCTTGGTCAATGAAGGTGCATCGCTCAACGACTCAGGACCCTGAACTAGATCAACCGTTGATGTGCTTGGTTGGGCCTCAGCATTCTCTTCCTCTAGTGTGTCCTTACGGGACATGGCCGTGGCCTGCTGAATAGCCTTGCGAGGTTGCGACACCTCTTCCATAGGTAAACTACTAAGGACACCGTTCGCAAGGGGTCTTGTTACGGCTAAGGGCTGTGACTGCTGTGATTCTTGATTGGAAGTAGGAGCAACTAGTTTAGTGGGCTGGCTACCCTTGGTGGGTTGCGGTGTCAAGTCCTTAGGGCAATTAGAAGTGGTCGTTGCTCTTAGAGCATTCACTTGTGTAGGCCGAGTATCAGTTGGGCTAGCCACATTAGGTTGCATAGGCATATCCTTGGGCCGAGAGCCACAGATGGTATCATGTCCTGCCTCTTGGACATTTGGAAGCTTTGATGTAGGTCGAGATTGGGATTGAGTAGCCGCACTTGACGAGTGCTGTGCTTCCTGTGTCCGTGTAGGGGAAGAGGGTGTAGGAGACTTAGGACTCCTAAGTGGCTTTGACACTGGCTTGGAGATTTGCTCGTGTGGCTGTTAGATGATTGTGCTATTTGCTTTATTGAGCATTTCACCTTGCCCTGAGCAATGTTGTGCCTATGATGCTTGCTATCCTCTTGGGGAATCAAAAGCTCTTTGGGCGCTAGCGGCTTCTGCGTATCCTCAACGATTACATCTGGCATCTGCTTGTCAAGCACGCTAGGCCGAGGATCTACCCTCTGATTGGTCCCGTTTGGTTTCTTGATTTCGACCATGAGGGGCTCGGTCACTCCACTGTTGTTGACTCGAGACTTGGTTTTTCACTTAGATCTCCTCCTACGCTTCTTTGCTCTTGATACGATCTGGCCTTCAGTCGACCACGGAGGCTTAGCAAGGGGTTTTGGCACCCAAATCCATCACTTGCCTGCATAATACCCTTGAGCCCGAAGCCACGCCTTGGATATCCATCGTGGCATTGTGCTCGCTCTCCATCGATGCTTGCCTCTATAAGGCTTGGGCTTCTTTTGGGGTCTTCTACGATATTTGTAAGTCCAAAGCCTGTCCTTGGCATTGTCTCTTGTCCTTCTTGGTTCAGGCATGGCCTCACCCACTGGTTCTCGTTGTTTGACCTGTGCTTGTATTAACTTTTCCAACAAGTCCTTGCTCTCGTTAATGGGCTTGACTGTTACGTCAGCACCTTCCTTGCCTTTCCCTCGAGGTTTGCTGAGGTCACCCTTGCTAAAGGTCGTGACTATCCTCACACTCGGTAGTGTCAAGTGTATCCTCTGAGCTACGTAGTCCGCCTCACACTTGGTAGCCTTTTTGAAGGGCCTTCCTAGGAGGATTTCCTTTCCACCATTCTCGCTATTGGGAGGAACATAGAACAGGAGTGGCAAGCTTTCTGTTTCAATTGTCACAAGGATTCTGCACTTCCCTAGAAGTGCTTGTGGGTGTTCCCCGTAAGGATTAAGAGTTGCATCAGTCGGTGTGAGCTCTGGTTGGCCTAGTAGGGTCCATGATTCATAGGTCAAGATATTAAAATCAGCTCCTTCATCAATTAGAACATCAATAGTATGCTCTCTTTTCGCGGTGAGTTTGACCCTAAGATAAGCAGGTGGTACTATGTCTTCATCTTCCAGGTCTTAGCTTGTAAATTTAAGCCTTCTGACAGATGCCCTTGAGTTCTCGACTGCATGACCAGATGTGGATTCTCCACTGCTGTCTTGGATCATCAGTGCAGTGCTATTCAAGGTACATCTCTCGTCAAGAGTGTCGTGTCTAGTCATCCTCGCATTTGTAGCTTGCTGAAGTTGCATTTTGCTCTGACTAGACACGGTTTGAACACAATGTCTTTGTGTTCTCGTGGTGTGGCCCTTTTTCCCTTGATGGCTAGATTGGCCCATTGATGTTCTAGGGTCTCTGTTCCTCTCTGTTCGGGTATGGGCTTTTGGTTGCTCTATTGCAAGTGAGACTCCATGCTCATGTAGAGCCATTGCTACACTAGGGTCCAATTTGAAGGACTTGTCACAGCGTGCGTTGTCTCTCCAACCTACTCGGGGGAGGTGCGGAGGGGGCAAAGCCCCTCTGCGGGGGTCCGGGGGGGGGGGACAGTCCCCCCGGCCCGCAGGGCCGTTACGGTAAAAGCCATGCACAGTTTGGAGGACCGTTTATAGCCAAATTTGAACCACTTACTCTCAGTTTCAGCCCGGTAATGGATCTGTGATATGGTTTTAGCTCTATATGGTTTCTCGGTTAATTTCACTGTCTTCAGGTTAAAATTTGAGAAAATCTAAATTCGGCCTAACAGGTCCGAATTGCAGGGTCCGAGTGGGTCACTCGGACGGGCCGAGGCGCATGGGCCGAGGGCTAAGTTCGGACGATTCGGACGAATTTGGACACGGTCACTCGGGCGGGCCGAGGCACTTGGACCGAGGGCCGAATATGGGACGTGGCCGAGGGCCGAATTTGAGTCTCGGATGGGTTTTTCCTTAGACGGTCTGAGGCCGACTAGGGTTGGGCCGAGTGGACCGGGTGGTCCGAGGGCCGAGTCTGGGCCTCGGGCCAGAGTCGATGTGACTCGGACGCGCCGAATGCCGCGCGTGTTTTTTCGTCGAATCTCGCAAAATTCGTCGTGTAAGGCGCTGGGGGTCTTCCCCCTTGTCGAACAACTCCAGATTGGTCCTACTATTGTAGGGGAAGGTGTAGAATTACCTGGGCTAGCCAAAGATCTCCCTGATGCCAAGATTGAAGCGGATTTCCTCGCCAAGCTTTCCTCTTCTCTCCTGCTCTCTTGAAACCCTACAATGCACACTGTGGCCTTTCTTGCCACTTCTGGCCCTTATACCCTCTTCCGGGTATGGTATTGGCACCCCCAATAACTCACTTACCGACCTTAGGCATCACAAGTAAGTTTTTTACCACTTTTGCACGATTCTTGCCCTGTTTCTGCCCTGTTTTGCAACAGTAACCCTACTGCTTATTTTCTTTGTTTTTCTTTGCTTTCTCCTACTCTAATGCATCCAAATCATAAAATAAATGCCTACACTACTCCATCTCACAACATAAATCTCAAGAAAAACACAAACCTACTTGCCAAGGAGATCGAATACCATCTTCAACCCCCTCGCTTCCTACCTATCTCAAGCATCGGTTCGGGGGAAACCCTACTCCAATGCTCGATTCGAAGCGCACAAGTGCTCAAGGCTTGAATCCGTTTGTCCCGGCAACGGAACCAAAATGTGGGAGCTTTCGCTCACCCACCAAGACCCACGGACCGCTTATTGTTTCGAGCGTTCCAAGCCAAGCACTAATGGCTACCTCTCACATAGCCGACGCACCATCCATATCTACGAGTGTAGTGAGCTTACCTCCATGCCGATCGAGTTACCTCCTCTCCCGCGCACTCCGGTAGCTCCACGATCCAAGTGCAAGCTTCAAGCAAGCTCCATCCTCAAGCTCCACGCTTCAAGCTCCATTGCCGCGAGCAAGACAAAAGAAGAGAAGAGAAGAGAAGAAGAGAGGAGAAGATGGAGAGCTTCTCCTCCTCGGTCCCTCACCCTCACACACTCACTCCCTCACACTCTCACACTCCCTCTCTCAAGCACAAGCTCAAGCAAGCAAGAACAAGAAGAAGAAGAAGAAGAGGAGAGCTACTTTTTTGCCACACACAAGAATGAGCTTCTCATTTACTTTTCATCTTTATATACAAAACCCTAAATCCCTTTTGGGCGGTCATCCCCTTTTCCCCTTTTTACATGGCCAGCCGTAGCCTAGGCCCTTTTTCCCATTGTCCTTCTATCTTCCTAGCTTCCTGTCCACCGCCCGTCTACATTTACAACTTGCACAGGTGAGAGCCCGACGCTCTTTTACAAGATTTCAGGGTGCATCTTTTTATTTTAAAATGCGCCTTTCCCCTTTTACCTTTGCCTTGGACTTTTTAAGGTTGCCCTTGCGCTTTTGGCCTTTTCTCCTCTTCTTTCTTCAGTCAGGCTACCTTTTTTCCGCCTTTGCCCTGCGTCTTTTCCATTTCCTTTTGCTTTCTTCGTGTTGGGGTTAACTGTTGAGATGGCAAGCTCAACACATGTGGACATGGATGATGGACCGCCTGGTTAGATGGGTCCACACATCTACACTTAGCACGTCGATGGTCATTATGACTCTCACATGGCCACTGACTCATTACTTATTATATTCAGGTTGTTACACCTATTTACAGCTGGCATAGTTATAGCGCTAGTCGACTAGTGTAGTCGGTTATGCATTGTTTGACTTGGTAGGCCACTTTTCTTTTATGTTGTATCTTATCTATACTTTGAGTACATTGTAAAGTGTGTGGAAGAAGAAGAAGAAACCAGCAAGAAAACGTTTTGGCCTCCATCTCTCTTCTTGTCTCTTGAGTGAGCTTCTCCTTGTGCATTCTGTGTGTGTTCGGCGCAGCATCTTGAGCAACCCCCTCCACCACACGATTCTTGACATGGTATCAGAGCCGCGCCACTGAGAGAGGCTGATTTCGAAGGCTGAAGTGAAGGAGAAGAAGCAAGGTTCGAGCAAGCAAGCTACGTTTAAGAATCTCTCCCATTCTTCCACTCCTTCTCTTGGATAGTGCCTGTGGAGGCACCGGAAGCAGGGCAAAGCAAAAATCTCAGATTGCAGTGAGATTTGGTGTGCGCGAAAAGCGCTGTATATTCTGCAGATTAGCCCTTTAGGGCTTTCCCGCAGTTATTTTGGGCATTTGAGGCTGTTTCAGGGCCCGTTTTAGAGCCGCAAGGTTGCGGACAGCAGTTTCGAGGTACACTGTGACTTCGACTGTATTGACCGAACGTGGGTGCGCAGGTTACAGATTTCAGATCTGTAAGTTCAAAGGTGTTTACCAGTGAGTAAACACAAGGTTTATCTGCAAACTAGTTGCAGATTGCATGTATTGTTGAGCAGACAGTGAAAAAGGCTGTCTGGTGTACTGCTGTGCACTACAGGTCAAGGGTTGCAGAAGATTTGCTTGCTGTTTGGTATTAGTTTTGTGATAATGGCAGAGAACAGTGGAAGCCCCATCATTGAGAAGCTCACATGATAGAGATGTAAGCAGAAATATCCTTGATGTTGTGCATACAGACATTTGGGGGCCTACACAAAATGTATCTCTTGGAGGCAGTTCATACATTGTCACATTCATTGATGATTGTTCTAGGAAGCTGTGGGTATATTTTATGAAGGAAAAGAGTGAAGCTTTTGAGCCCTTTAGAACTTTCAAGGCTGCAGTTGAAAGAGAAACATGCTTGAAAGTAAAGTGCTTGAGGTCAGATGGAGGGGGAGAGTACCTCTCCAATGAGTTCAGTGATTTTCTGAGGTCTCATGGGATAAAGAGACAGTTCACATGCAAGTATACCCCATAGCAAAATGGGGTTGCAGAAAGGAAAAACAGGCATATTGCAGAAGTTACACACGCCTTGATGGCTGAAAAGAATATGCCTAAGCATTTTTGGTCTGAGGCTGTTCATACTGCTGTTTATATTATGAACAGAACTCCCACAGCTGCAGTTCATGGTATGACCCTCGAAGAATGTTTTACAGGTAAGAAGCCTGATGTTTCACACTTGAAAGTATTTGGCTGCATTGCGTATGTTCATGTGCCAGATGAGTTGCGGAAGAAACTGGATCCAAAGGCTGAAAAGTGTGTCTTTATTGGATACTCTTTAGAGCAGAAAGGGTATCGCTGTTACAACCCTGTCACATGTAAGTTTAGAGTGAGCAGGGATGTCATCTTTGATGAAATGAGCAGTTGGTATGCATCTAGTGGTGATGAATTGGATGATGATGATGATCATGACACTCATGTGCAGGCTGAAAAGCAAGAATCACGGACTCTTAGTGGACCAGAGACATCATCTAGTAGTCCTTGGTCTGGGAGACTAAGGAGTACCTCTACATCTTCGGGTGCATCTAGTAGCACTATAGGTAAAGACAAAGGAAAGAATAAGGTGACAGAAGGCATTGATGCAATTCTTGATGGAGACTCCAGTGGCTCAGAGAGCTTGGATGATGAGCTTGGCATTCCTTCAGTGAGGACTCCAGGTGTGCAGAGAGCATGCGTTAATGCAAAGACTCCATTGAGTGATCTAGTGGTACGCAGGTCTAGCAGGGTGAGATACCCTGTTAAAAGATTTGGTTTTGAAGGTTATGCAGCTCACCATTATGCTTATATGGTGAAACTAGTTGAGGATGTTGAGCCCACATGTTTTGAGGAGGCTGTTGGTCATGCTCATTGGGATGCAGCAATGGATGAGGAGATGGCTGCATTAGAGGCCAATAAGACTTGGGATCTAGTATCATTGCCGAAGGGAAAGAAAGCTATTGGATGTAAGTGGGTTTATAAGATTAAGCACAATGCAGATGGTTCTATTAGCAGGTACAAAGCTAGGCTGGTTGCAAAAGGCTATGCCCAGACATATGGCATAGATTATGATGAAACCTTCAGTCCAGTTGCTAGGATGGCAACTGTCAGATGTGTGATTGCTTTGGCAGCAGCCAAAGGTTGGAGGTTGCAGCAAATGGATGTAAAGAATGCCTTCTTGCATGGTGATTTGCAGGAAGAAGTGTATATGGATCAGTAGCAGGTTATGAAGATTTAGAGCATCCCACGTATGTGTGCAAGTTGAAGAAGGCACTCTATGGGCTCAAGCAAGCACCTAGAGCATGGTCTGACAAGATCAGAGAGTATCTTATCAATATTGGCTTTTATGTTTCTGATGCTGATCACTCACTTTATGTGAGAAAGGGAGATGCAGGTTTGGTCATCATAGTCATCTATGTGGATGACTTGATTATTACAGGTGACAGTGATAGTGGGATTGCTGAAGTCAAGGACTTTTTGAAGAAGAAGTTTGAGATGAAGGATTTAGGTGAGCTAAGATACTTCCTTGGCATTGAGGTGATCAGATGTGATGATGGTATATGGCTGTCCCAAAGACAGTATGTCTTGGATATGTTGTCCAAGTATGGTATGACAGCATGCAAACCACTTTCAGTCCCGTTGGAGGAAAATGTAAAGTTGAGTGCTGATGTTGGGGATAAGATAGAAGACCCTACTATGTTCAGGAGGATAGTGGGGAGTTTGATCTACATGACCATTACAAGGCCAGACTTGAGCTACGCTGTTGGTCTTGTGAGTCAGTTTATGCAAGTACCTAGAAAGCCACACTTGGATGCAGTGAGACGCATATTGAGATATGTGAAGTCCACATTACATTATGGGCTTTTCTATGAGGCAGGTACAGATGTACAGGTGTTTGGATACACAGATGCAGATTGGGCTGGTAGTATGTCTGATAGACGATCTACCGGCGGATACATGTTCTCTCTTGGTAGTGCAACAGTTGCTTGGAGCAGCAAAAAGCAATCTACAGTTGCTTTGTCGAGTACAGAGGCTGAGTATAGAGGTGCTGCTGTTGCAGCAGGTGAGGTAGTATGGCTGCAAAAGTTACTGGCTGATTTGGATGTGCAGGTGGAAGGTCCAGTTGTCATTTATTGTGACAACATGAGCAGTATACAGTTGGCTAGGAACCCTGTGTTCCATGCCAGGACAAAACATATTGAGGTACACTACCACTTTGTGAGAGAGAAGGTACTAGCAGGTGAGATTGACTTGGTGTATGTCAGCACACAGGATCAGATAGCTGATATCTTCACGAAGGCATTGGGTACAGAGAAGCTTCAAAAGCTTCGAAGCTTACTTGGAGTTGCAGAGATGCAGTTGAGCTTGAGGGGGAGTGTTGAGATGGCAAGCTCAACACGTGTGGACATGGATGATGGACCGCCTGGTTAGATGGATCCACACGTCTACACTTAGCACGTCAATGGTCATTATGACTCTCACATGGCCACTGACTCATTACTTATTATATTCAGGTTGTTACACCTATTTACAGCTGGCATAGTTATAGCGCCAGTCGACTAGTGTAGTCGGTTATGCATTGTTTGACTTAGTAGGCCACTTTCCTTTTATGTTGTATCTTATCTATACTTTGAGTACATTGTAAAGTGTGTGGAAGAAGAAGAAGAAACCAGCAAGAAAACGTTTTGGCCTCCATCTCTCTTCTTGTCTCTTGAGTGAGCTTCTCCTTGTGCATTCTGTGTGTGTTCGGCGCAGCATCTTGAGCAACCCCCTCCACCACATGATTCTTGACATTAACACCTTCCAAGCCTTTGTGTCATCAGAATTGAAGTTTGCTTATGTACTTGAGGTTTTGCAAGTGTACGAGTTATTCTTACAAGAAGAGAGAATTTTTTGCATCCCCAAGGTCGATTTCACTAAGCGGAAGCTTGATTCGACAAAGGAAGTGCTTGGCCTCCAACTTGAGGTCTTTCAAAATAATCTAGATCTCTTTACAAAAATTGAAAGGTGAAGCAAAACTGGAAGCACAAGTGGAAGAAAGAAGAGAGCAAGAGCTATGGAGGTTCAAGCAAGAGGAGGCCGGTGTGTGGGAACTCCAACCATCAATGTGTGGTCTTCCTTCCCTTATTTTATTACCACTAAAAAATATAAGGAATAAACTGATAGTGATGGGTGTCCACCACTTGCAGTGTGTAGGTCTGGGGGTACATTATGCAAGTAAATATAGGCAGACATGCATGCAACTTTTAACCTTGAACAAAAATGCTTTAGGAAAGAGGATGAATGCTTGACCAATGAAGCAGCTCTCATGTTAGAAGATCATGATACTTTGTTCATGCGAGCTACATCAGAGATAAGCATGGAATTGGGGCAACCCACTGGCTCACTAGGGGAGGAACACTTTCGTGGCTACAAGGCATCATGTCAAAACTGGTCGGAGGACATGAGCCCTTCGAAAATTGATGGCTAAGATAATACAAGGCCTTATTGAAAAATTGATGATGATAATATGCAAGATCATACACTGGACAAATTGATTGACAATATGGTGAGAGAGAGAGAGAGAGAGAGAGAGAGAGAGAGAGAGAGAGAGAGAGAGAGAGAGAGAGAGAGAGAGAGAGAGAGAGAGAGAGAGAGAGAGAGAGAGAGAGAGAGAGATGTTGAGAATAGCAAATGTTGCTTGGCCATAAAGGCCAGATGTATGCCCAAAAGAGGCTTGCCTATAAGTGGCTTTGAATGAGAGATATGACAAAGATGTATGCTCTAGAAGCTCTAGGAAGAGATGTCCAAAATCCCATAAGCACGGTGAGGAACATTGGTACTATCCAGAAAGCTATAAAGGCATGCACTTGGTTGACACTCATTTCAAGAAAATGGAAATATCATTTTGAGTTACTCAAGATTGTCTTTATGAGTCCAAGCTAATCTATCTTGGAACCTAATTCACTTGAGTTACAATCTCTCATTCTGATAATGTATCGTGTGTTTGATTTACGTCCACCATAGCTAACTAGCTCTAGATCTGTGTTTCTCAACATGATATCAAATCCATGGCTGAGCTAGATAGCTAGTGAGCATAGCTTCCTAACATTACCTTCTCTCCTTGCATATTCTAAACCCTTTCCATCTCGTTCTTCTCCTTGCACATTCCTGTCTCTACTTCCAACCTTTCAAGTCAACATCCAGTGTTGTGTACGAGGTGAAGAAGCTCAAGAAAGAAGGTGCTAGGGTGTTGCTTAATTAAGAAGCTTGGTTTGGAGTTCAAATTAGAGGCACTAAGGTTCATTTCTCATTTCAGAAGCTGTCATTTGGAAGAAGAAGAAGAGGGGGCCTCAAGCTGAAAGCTTGCTTTCAGTTGCAAGCAAGGGCTTTGCTTTGAAGAAAAAGGAAAAGGTGTGCTTTTTGGTTTGACAGAGAAGAGAAAGAAAAAGTGGGTGTAATAGACAGAGAAGAAAAGTGGTAAGAAGAGGCAGATGCTGTATCAACACCCCTCTCCCTCTAACTAGGACCAAGAAATCACCATTTGGACAATTCCAAAGAGCATTTGTCCATAGCCATGCTGCTGAGGAGGTTGGTGGTCACCTGTGGCTCTTCATGCAACACCACCACCTATAGCCACTATTGCTATAGTGCCATCACTGGCAACACTACCAGGAGAAGCAAGAATCGTGTTGGACAGGAAGACTAGAAGATCATGGGGGTTTGACTCTGTCACTATGTCGTCTGAAGATGAACTAAATAAGGCTCTTAACAAGATGAACGGAATGGAGGTGGATGGAAAAAGTTTGTGCGTCAATATTGCAGGGCAGCCATCAAAGATTTGAATGTGGGCATGAAGAGGTCGCTGACAGGTGGCGAACTCATTAGCATATTGAGAGGCATCCAAACTGCGCCGATTCATTCCGACATTGTTTCTTTATCATAAGCTTAGTCTATCTAACCTAAGGCTAGAGCACTCACACATAGAGTCAATTCACACTGGCTCACAAACTACATATACACTTTCACACTTTGTCCTCTCAAATCGGTTCAGTCAGAATCCTGTGCACACATGTTGTTATCCAAACCAACTCGTCTAAAGCCATATTCAAACTTTAGAATTTATTCAAATAGGTGAAAAATCCTAGTACTACCACCACATCAATCGTGTTGCCAATTTGTGTTAACATTTAAACCTCATTGTAAAAGGGATTAAACACTACCACTGTGCGAAAAGTCAGTCCAATAAGACATTCCCACATTTAAAATGATCTGCTTGCACCATGCACAAGAGTCCAAAAGGAAATTCAACGTCATGTCAAGCCCTTTCATTAAGCCAAAACGTTCCAAAGAGAAATATATCTATCTTGTAAAGCTGCATGGAATCTCCAAATCTATGCATCCCAAAGTTTATGCCATGTCAAACTACATCAATGTACTTGTTTGTATCCATCTCAAACTCATTGAGAAAGAAGATCAAAAGGACCTCAGAAAGAAGACTAGAGCACAAGATAATGAAGAGCATGAAGAAAATAAAACAAAGACCAAGAAGATCGAAGACATCATCAAAGGGTGCCAAAGAAGCTCAAAGAAGATGAAAAAAATACTTTTTGCTATTGACAACAAAGAATTTCCCATAGTGGATGTAAAAACCCTACCAAAATGTAAAGTTTCAAGCCTTAACTTGATTAGGCTGCCAGAGAGCTAGTCTCTTGGTCCATGTTTATATGCATGGGTGGCAAAAGTCAACAAGGATAGAGACTCACCATTTGAGGGGGGGTGCTGAGAATAGAAAATGTTGCTTGGCCATAAAGGCTAGATGTATGACCAAAAGAGACTTTCCTATAAGTTGCTTTGTATGAGAGATATGACAAAGATGTATGCTCTAGAAGCTTTAGGAAGAGATGTCCAAAATCCCATAAGCATGGTGAGGAACAGTGGTACTATCCAAAAAGCTATAAAGGCATG
The DNA here is from genome assembly GCF_053477565.2 of Lygodium microphyllum. Classification (NCBI taxonomy): domain Eukaryota; kingdom Viridiplantae; phylum Streptophyta; class Polypodiopsida; order Schizaeales; family Lygodiaceae; genus Lygodium; species Lygodium microphyllum. Next base: position 368,667 of record NW_028229521.1, read on the forward strand.
TACTTGGTTGACACTCATTTCAAGAAAATGGAAATATCAGTTTGAGTTACTCAAGACTGTCTTTATGAGTCCAAGCTAATCTAATTCACTTGAGTTACAATCTCTCATTTTGATAATGTATCGTGTGTTTGATTTACATCCACCATAGCTAACTAGCTCTAGAATCCATGTTTCTCAACAAGAGAGACATAGAGTTCAACATGTGTGCACATTGATGAGGGACTACTTGGCTAGATGGGTTTGTACATCTACACTTAGCACGTCGGTGGTCATTATAATCTTCATATGATGATTGACTTATCACTTATTATATTTAGTTTGTTGCACCTACCTACAACTGGAATAGTTATAATGCCAATTGATAAGTATAGTTAGTTATGAACTGTTTGACTTAGTAGGCCACTTTTCTTTAGGTTGTATCTTATCTATACTTTGTGTACATTTTATTGTGTGTGAAAGAAGAAGAAGAAATCAATAAGAAAACCTTTTGGCCTCCATCTCTCTTCTTGTGTTCTTGAATGAGCTTCCTTTTGTGTGTATGGTGTGTCTTTGGTGTAGCAACTCAAGCAAGTCCCCCTACCATATAATTTGTGACATGATATCAGAGCAACACCATTGAGAGAGGCTAGTTTTGAAGGTTGAAGTGAAGGAGAAGAATTAAGGATTCGAGTAAGCAAGCAATGGGTAAGAAGATCTCTTGTTCCTCCACTCTTTCTCTCGGATAGTGCCTATAGAGGCACCAAAAGTAGGGCAAAGCAAAAATCTCAAGTGAGGAACACTTCCTGGACTGCAAGGTATCATGTCAAAACTAGTTGGAAGTTATGGGCCCTTCGAAAATTGATGGCTAAGACAATACAAGGCCTTTTGGAAAATTAATGGTGGTAATATGAGTAAGCATACAATGAACAAATGGATTAACAATATGGTGATTAAAAGAGAGAGGGAGAGGGAGAGGGAGAGGGAGAGATGGCAAGCTCACCATGTGCAGACATCGATGATGGACCACCTAGCTAGATGGGTCCATCATCAGTGGTCATGATGATTCTCACATGGCCACTAACTTATCTCTTATTATATTTAGTTTATTGCACCTACCTACATCTGGCATAGTTATAGTGCCAATCGATAAATATTGTTAGTTATACACTGTTTGACTTAGTAGGCCACTTTTCTTTATGTTGTATCTTATTTATACTTTTTGTACACCGTATTTTATGTGAAAAGAAGAATAAACCAACAATAAAATTTTTTGACATCCATCTCTCATCTTATATTCTTGAGTGAGCTTCCTCTTGTATGTATGGTATATGTTTAGTACAATAACTCAAGCAAGTCCCCCCACCACATGATTCATGACATGGTACTAGAGCCATGCCACTGAGAGAGGCTGGTTTTGAAGGCTAAAGAAAAGAAGAAGAAGCAAGGATTTGAGCAAGCAAGCAATAGGTAAGAAGCTCTCCCATTCCTCTACTCTTTCTCTTGGATAGTGCTTGTTGAGGCACTAGAAGTAGGATAGAGCAAAAATCTTAGATTTTTATGAGATTTAGTGTACAAGCAGAGCAATGTATATTTTGAAGATAAGTCCTATGAGACTTGCCCACTATTTTTTTGATCATCTAAGGCCATTTTGGGCTCTATTTTAGAGCCTCAACATTGTGAAAAGTAATTTCAAGGTATATTGAGATTTCACTTGTATTGATCGAAAGTGGATGCACATGTTATAGATTTTGAATCTATAAGTCTTGAGATGTTTGCTAGGAAATAAAGACAAGTTTTATCTACAAATAGATTGCAGATTACTTGTACTGTTGAGAAACTAGTGAAAAAGGTTGATTGGTATATTGTTGTGCACTTATTGTGAAATGTTGTAGAAGACTTGTTTGCTATTTTGTATCAAATTTGTGATAATGGCAGAAAACAATGGAAATCCCATCATCGAGAAGTTAGACAAGAAAGCTACCCATCATGGAATTTCCATGTGACTAACTTTCTTATTGAAAAATGCATTTATGAGTTCATTTCATGTGAATAAAAGGAGCCAAAACTGAGTAACCATACGATTATAGATGAATTAAAGGCATGGAAAGAATGAAATACAAAGGATAAAAATGTAATGTATTGGCTATTTGTTATGTTGGGGTATATATAAAATACAGAAACTTCAAATGTAGCTTGGACAATCTTTGAGAATATGTTTTTAGTAAATACAAAGGCACAGAAGTTTCAACTCACGCAAGAGTTGAATACCTTAAAGAAAGGAAATATGTCTATAAATGAGTATGTTTTGAAAGTGAGAAGCATTTCAGATGTGCTAGCAAGTATTTATGCAATCCCTAACGATGAAGATTTGGTTTCATCTACTTTGGATAGCCTTAATAATGAGAAGGCTTGAAAATCATTTGTCATTTCTGTGTATGTACGAAAACCGTGTTTCTAGTTTTTGATGAGTTGGTCTCTATCATGATTATTGAAGAGATCAATATGTAGGGGTGAATTGTCTAAAAGAGGTGGTGAACAGGTTCAAGAATTTTACTCAAATTCAGGGAAGGAGGCATGGCAGATTCTCTTTAAGAGAAGACAGTATGAGACGTGTTGGTGATAACTAGCAAAACAGGTTGAATCAACAATTCGGTGAAATACAAGTTTTAGGAGGCTATAAAAACTTTAGAGGTAGAGGAAGCTCCAGAGGAAGAGGTGGATGGCATAATAGAGGTTCTGGTGATTATGGTATTTTTTATCATTATTATGGTAAAACATGTCACATTGCAGCCCATTGTTATACTAAGAAATATAATATCCACAATGGTGAATTGTAGCAAGGAAACTATGCATAATCTTTACGATAGAATGAAGACAAAAATGAGCGTATGTTTGTTATGTATCATATGATGAATGTTGTTACAAGAGAGAAGATACACGATGATGTATTGTATGTTGATTCATGTGCATCTAATCATATGATTAGTCATGTTGAATGGTTTGGAGAAATTCAAGATTTACAAACTCTAGGTTATGTTCAGATGTGATGATTCATGCTATCCAATTTCACACATTGAAAATGTTCCATGGCCTTTACATGATAGCCAAACAAAGTGTTTATCAGATGTATTACATGTGCCATCAATCACAAAGAATTTAGTGTCTATTGGCCAAATGGTAAAGCAAGGGTTGCATGTTTGATTTAATGCAAAACATTGTTTTGTAGAAGACTTTAATGATAAGTGCAGGTTGGTCACAAAAGAAAATAGAGTTATCTGCATGTTCACTTTAGATATTGGAATTTTTGCTATGAATGCTGCTATGGCTAAAGGAAAAAAAGTGGTTACAGACATTCAAATATGACACAAATGTATTGGACATACAAATGTGAAAAGATTGAAGTCCAAAGGATTGATTACAGGGTTGCTTGCTTTTAGAGTTTCAAAATTTCATAAAGTATGTGAAGCATGTCAATTTGGTAAGCAATAAGATAACCTTTTTTGCATGATAGAGATGTGAGCAGAAATATACTTGATATTGTGCATATAGATGTTTAGGAACCTACACAGAACATATCTCTTGGTGACAGTAAATATTTTGCTAAATTTATTAATGCTTGTTCAAAAAGCTATGTGTATATTTCATGAAGGAAAAGAGTGATGTATTTGAGCACTTCAAAACTTTCAAGGTTACTGTTGACTTGAAAGTTAAGTGCTTGAGGTCAGATGGAGGAGGAGAGTACCTCTCTAATGAGTTTAGTGACTTTTTGAGGTCTCATAGAATAAAGAGATAGTTTATTTGCAGATATACTCCCACAATAAAATGGGATTGCAGAAAGGAAAAACTGACATATTACAAAAGTTGCATGGGTATTGATGGTTGAAAAGAATATGCCAAAATACTTTTGGTTTAAAGATATTCATAATGATGTCTATATTATGAACAAAACTCCTATAATTATTACAATTCATGGAATGATCCCCAAAGAATGCTTTATAGGCAAAAAGTCTGATGTGTCACACTTGAAATTATTTGGTTGTATTGCATATGTTCATGTGCGAGATAAACTGCAAAAGAAGATTAATCCAAAGGTTGAAAAATGTATTTTATTGGATATTTTTTAGAGCAGAAACGGTATCATTGCTATAGCCTTGTCATGTGAGTTTAGAGTGAGCAAGGATGTTATTTTTTATGAGGTGAGAAATTGGTATATATCTAGTGGTGATGCATTAGATGATAATGATAGTTATGTGCGAAAAGAGAAGCAAGAATCAAGGATCCTTAGTGAACTAGAAATATCATCTAGTACTATATCTATAGTTAGCCCTTGGTCTAGGAGACTAAGAAGCAGTCCCATATCTTTAGGTGCCTCTATTAGTGTTGTAGGTAAAGACAAAGGGAATAAGAAAGTGTCAAATGTTAATGACACATCTACAAATAATTTGGGATTTGATGGAGGTTCTAGTGGATCAAAGAGTTTGGATGATGAGCTTGGTATTCCTTTAGTTAAGACACAAAGTGTATAGAGAGCACATGGTAATGTAAATGCTTCACTAAGTGATCTAGTGGTATGTAGGTCTAATAGGGTTAGATATCCTGTTAAAGGATTTGGTTTTGAAGATTACGTAGCTCACTATTATGCTTATATGGTAAAGGTGGTTGAGGACGTTGAGTACACTTACTTTGCGGATGCTATTGGTTATGCTCATTGGGATGTAGTAATGGATAAGAAGATGGCTACATTAGAAGCCAATAAGACTTGGGATCTAGTACCATTACCTAAGTGCGAGAAAGCTATTGGCTGTAAGTGGGTTTACAAAATTAAGCATAATGTATATGGTTTTGTTAGCACGTATAAGGCTAGGCTGGTTGCAAAAGGCTATGCTTAAACATATGGCATAGATTAGAAAGAGATATTCAGTCCAATTGATAGAATGGAAATTCTTAGATGTGTGATTACTTTGGCATTAGCCAAAGGTTGGAGTTTACACCAAATGGATGTCAAGAATGCCTTCTTACATGGTGAATTATAAGAAGAGGTGTATATGGAGCAGCTAGCAGGTTATGAGGATTTAGAGTATCCAATATATATATGCAGGTTAATGAAGGTACTTTATGGGCTAAAGCAAGCACCTAGCATGTTCTGATAAGATTGGAGAGTATCTTGTTAACATTGGCTAAAATATTTCTGATGTAGATCACTCACTTTATGTGAGAAAGAGAGATGTAGGCTTGATCATCATAGCCATCTATGTGGATGACCTGATTATTACAAATGATAGTGACAGTGAGATTGCTGAAGTTAATGAAGAAGAAGTTGGAGACAAAGGATTTGGGTAAGCTAAGGTACTTTCTTGGTATTGAGGTGATTAAATGTGATGATGGTATATGGCTATCCCAAAGACAATATGGCTTGGATATGTTGTCCAAGAATGGTATGACATCATGTAAGTCTCTTTTAGTTCCATTAGAGCCATATACAGCATATCCAAGCCATACCATGTGAAGTTGAGTGCTAATGTTGGAGATGAGATAGAAAACACTACTATGTTCAAGAGGATAGTAGGGAGTTTGATTTACATAACTACAAACTTGAGTTATGTTGTTGGCCTTGTTAGTAAGTTTATGCAGATAACTAAAATGTCTCATTTAGATAGAGTTGAATACATATTGAGATATGTGAAGTTTACTTTGCATTATGGACTTTTCTATTAAGTAAGTAAGGATATATAAGTGTTTGGATACATAGATGCAGATTGGATTGATAGTATGTTTGTGACAGAAGATCTACAAGTGGATTCATGTTTTCCCTTCGTAGTGCAACATTTATATAGAGTAGCAAAAAGCAACCTACAGTTGCTTTATTAAGTATAGAGGTTGAGTATAGAGGTGTTGTTATTGTAGAGAGATGGTTCAATTGTCATTTTATGATAACATGAGCATCATATAGTTAGCTAGGAACCCAGTGTTGCATGCTAGGACAAATTACATTGAGGTCCATTACCACTTTGTGAGAGAGAATGTAATTGTACGAGAGATTGACTAAGTATATGTCAGTATATAGTACTAGATAGCTAGTATTTTCACAAAGCATTCGGTGCACAGAAGCTTTGAAAGTTTCGAAGCTTAATTGGAGTTAACACCATATTGGGGAATATGAAAAATTTTCATAAGTTTGGGACACGTGGTCAAATCTTTGGATTTGTCATAACTTGAACACTATAACTCCAAATCAAGTGCTCCATAGCTCAATAGATTCTATTTTTCAAGCGCTTTCCAATGATAGGTCACATCATATGGTTTTGAGAAACTTATGGGTATGTTAACTGGGTATCACCTTTTTAGTATTCAAAAAATAAAAATTGGGAGTTTCCCAAACTCACTAATATTATGTTAGTTGCAGAATATAGTTGAGCTTGAGGGGGAGTGTTGATATGGCAAGCTCAACATGTGCAGACATTGATGATGGACCACCTGACTAGATGGATTTGCACATCCACACTTAGCACGTCAGTGGTGATTATGATCCTCACATGGCCATTGACTTATCACTTCTTATTTTTAGTTTGTTGCACCTACCTACAACTCGCATAATTATAATGCTAGTCGATTAGTATAGTCAATCGTACACTGTTTGACTTAGTAGACCACTTTCTTTTATGTTATATCTTACTTATACTTCATTGTATTGTGTGTGAAAGAAGAAGAAAAAACCAGCAAGAAATTTTTTTTGTCTCCATATTTGTTCTGGTGTTCTTGAGTGAGCTTTCTCTTGTGTGTATGGTGTGTGTTTGATGCAACAACTCAAGCGAGTCCCCGCACCATGCAATTTGTGGAGAGAGAGAGAGAGAGAGAGAGAGAGAGAGAGAGAGAGAGAGAGTCTCATCCATAGGATTTGATAGAAGCATATTCTCTTTAAAACTAGCCCTTATAGATTTGGTGCAAGAGATAGAAGGAAATGTATGCACCATATTTATAGGCACCACAAGAGAGAGAAGTTGATGCAAATGCTACATTTGTGGATAGCCCAAGACAGAGGAGAAGATGTTGGTGAGAGAGAGGAAGGGAAGGGGGGTGAGTCCCAACTACCACATAGGGGAGGTACGAGGGACTCTAAGGGATGGAGCCCCTCACAACTATCTCCCATATGGTCTTGAAGACCCCTAAGAGCTGACACCGATGGCCTGAAGTGCATCCAAGCGCGATATATGAAGGATCATTGTTGATTTCAGTGACAAAGTAAACCTAGCCCAAGTTTTAAATCCTTCCCAAGGTTTTAAAACCTAGGTCATTGAAAAAGGGTGGAATGACTATTGATTGTGGACAGTGGACACCATGGGGACTAGTGTAAAGTCAAGTGGCTGAGAGGCCTTAATGATAAATAATTGCGGGTTATCCCATCCATTTAGTGACTTGATGTGATGAACTGAAGTCCTATCCTCGTGACGAACCTCCGTCTTCGTATTTTTGTTTTGTTCATCAAACGCGCTGGTAACTGCATCAATTTCAATCTTGAACCCCATAAAGCACAGACAGCATCCCCGTTTTTTTGCAGTAAAAAATACGAGGCAACCACCTTTCAAGCACTGAGCACTGCCTTTCTCTGCACATGCGGCCATGGCAATCATGATTGCATGCTCCTTGTTCAGGCGTTCTTTCCTCTCGATTTTCAAGTTACTACCGTCCCACTTTCATGGCCGCCCAAGGAAGCTAGGAAGAGAAGGCCAGGCTCGAGGAAGCTTCATCGCCACCCTCCTTACCATCTGCTTGCAGCAATTCCTCCCAGGCAATTTACATCAGTCGAAGTCTCTAATATCATCACAATCCCCCTTGCCCCCCCCCAAATGCATGTTGTTGTTGGGTTGAGCATGAAGATGGCATTCACTCTGCTGCAGTCTTCTTTTCCTCTTTCCTCATTTTCTGCAAAACCCTTGCAAATTTTCCACACCTCACCCTGTGATGAGTAGGGCTAAAGCATCCCACTTCCTTTTCCCAAGATTAGCTAGCTTTTTCCTAGTAAAGCATGGCAGACTTTTATCTTTTTTTCCACCTCCCTTACTAGCTAGGCTGTGGCCCACTATCACAACAGTGTACTCTTTTGCTGATACCACTCTTATTGTGCTCCAATTTTTACTCTAGCCAAGCAGGTTGGTTCTTATACTCCTTATATGAGCATGCAATCACAATGGTTGCTTTAGCAAGTTCGACTCCTCAGGTTTCCAATTCTTTTACCCTCTCTTGTAATACTTGCACTCTTGTTCCATTGATAATCTACAAAGCCCAAAAACCCACCCCCAAAAGTATAAAGAATCCATGCAAAAAGGATGCCTTCAATGTATAAGCAGTTAGCCTCTCCCAAAAGGCACTATGAATGCCTTCCACATTTCAATGCACCTACATCTTATCTTGTAGGCATTATAAGGCATGAGGGAGGCATGACAACCAACCTTAGCTCTCCACGATCATGATGAGGCCCTTCCATAGTAGAGATGTTATCACTAATGGTACTAAGCATCGTACCAAGCATCAATGATATACTCCATGACTTCAACTTTTGGCTAGACATTGCATTTCACTCTTATATAACTACTCACAAAGAAAATATTTGCAACTTCACCTTTTGACTAGATATCGTCTTTGACTCCTATACAATTACTCACAAAAAAATATTTGCAAGCTTCCACACATGGCAAACCAAAACATATTACTAGTCAAAACATATTACAAAAAAATACTTTGAAAATACTCAACATTTAACTTATGGTCATTCTCCAAGGTTTTTTGCGAGTGGATACGCAATGCCACAACATCCACTACCTCTAACCAGCACATCCCTTGGATGGGCCACAACTACCCATCCTTATCTCCTCTACGGTCCATTGTTAGCTCAAACTCCTCCACTTTCTTTACATTTTGTGCATCCAAAGTTTTAGCTTCATTTTCTATGTCTTCCATACCTCTTCTTCAATCCCTCTATCAATATGTCCTTCCTCTCCTAAGTTTTCCACTGCATATGTCTCTTCATCTCTTCTCTTGAATAGTTTGATTCTCTTATTCACAATAGTTATCCTCAAGACTATCCCATCAAGCTCTATAAGCACATATGTAGCATTGTCATAGACATGCATTGAAATTTGGCATAACCGGATTAGTCATATAAATGTGTAGCATTTGAAAAATATGTATTCAAAATATATTTTCGATGGCTTATTGAATTTTAGAGTTGATGGGATGCATAAAGTATATATATCATGTCAATTTGGAAAAAGTAACGAAGTCATGCGTTTCCACATAAAATGCATATATGTAAGAAGTCACTTGAGTTTATACATTTTGATATGTGGGATCCTACAAAGATTACAACTACCAATGGTTGCAAGTGTCATGTCTTTTTTATTGATGATCATACTAAAAAATTATGGATTTATTTATATATGAGAAAAAGAGGTGTTTACTTACTTTAAAAGCTTTACAGTTCTGGTTAAGAAGGAAACAATATTAGATATTAAATGGCCTAAGGTTGGATGGAGGGGGAGAGTACTTCTCTAATGATTTTTTAGATTTGTTGCGAACACATTGTATTTAGAGATAGTTTATATATAGGTATACTTTGCAGCAAAATGGAGTTCTTGAGTGAAAAAACATACATATTGTAGAGGTGGATTAAGCACTAATCTCTAAAATAAACTTGTCTTACTACTATTAGATTGAAGCAATTGTTATTTTATATATATTATAAACATGACACTGAGGGAAAAAATGAGTACTTGTGGCCTTAACAAAAATGGGATCAATGTCCTCATGTGTTAAGTGATGTGAAAGGGCACCACCTAGACAAATTAGAAGTGGACTATGGTGCTTTTTACATATATGAGTAGAGAGGTGATGATATAAAATAGAAACAGAGGAGAAGGTGTGGTGCAATATAAATCAAATAATTGAAGATACTAATATTTAGAGTTATAACTAATGCATCCGAGTCCAAAATGGTGGGGGAACATGCACACATAAGTAGAGAGATAATTGTAGTGACGATGTAGGAAGAGAAAGAAGAGGAGAGGATGGAGAGTGTGATTGTGTAGAGGGGTTTGGGTTGGTGGAAGGAAGAGAATGGGGATAATGAAGGGATGGAGGATATAAGTGAAAGAAAATGAGGGTATGATAAAGTGGAGAGCAAGGAAGGTGATGGAGTGGAGGAGTAAGGGAGGGGGAGATAATGTGTGTGATGAAGTGGGAAAGAAGGGTGGTGAAGTGGAGAGGGATAGGGCAATGAGGGAGAAGGAGATGGTGCATGTAATGAAGTGGGAAAAAAGAGTGGTGGATTTGAGAGGGATTGGGAAATGGTGAAGGAGAGGAAGAGAATAGAAGTAGCGAGAATGGTGGTAAAGTGGAGTATGTTTGTCCCCCCTACTCACAAGGATTCTCTTTTATAAGCACTTGGATGGATTATATTAATCTGCTAACTCCAATCAATCAAGTGTAATCTTGATTGATTAGAGCTCCAAATTGGATGATGCACTAGGTGATGTAAGGTAGTGCACAGAGCCTCTCATCATAATGCATTTTGTTGTATTGTATGCATAAGTCTTCATAGTCAAGCTTCCTAGAGAAAATAATAAGAAAAGGAAAGATAAAATATGAAGGTTAAAAAATTTGAGGGAGAGTTGTGCACATGCATTACAAGTATAATGCGATGCTCTACACTATGGGATTTGTAATTTTACAGGGGTTTAAGCAAAGAGAATGTGAAAATGTATATACACTTCTTAGAATCATCCTTTGAAAAGAAAAAGAAGATTACTTTGAAGAGAGATTTATGGAATAAAATGCTTTGAATAATAACTGAGAAGAGTCTAAAATCTCCACCATTGTAGATGCCTTTGTTAGGAATCCTTTCGTGCACAAACATATTATTATCTTTTTTTCTTTTGGTATCCCAAAGCTTTTTTCATGCATACACCATTTATAAAGCTCCAAATATTTAAAAAAGAGAGAATATCATAGTTAATTTAATAATAGGATATAAAAAGTGAGATACATAAAAAGAGAAAAATATAAGAGAGAATAAAAAGAGAATTTGATATATATGCCACATGGGAGAGTTTTTGGAGTATTTTCTTAAAATACTCAAAGACACGTGTCCAAGCTTGGCCCTACCTCCTCCTTTTATTTTCAAAGCCCATTCCATAATTTTCTCTCTTTAGTGTTGGGGCTGAAATCAATAAGCTCTTTAACTTCTAAATTGCCTTCGTATGCTGTTTACCCCACAAAAACTTTTTCTCTTTTCTCAAAAGCTAATATAAAATTTTAGCCACATGAGCAAAATGTGGAATCCATATCAAGTAAAAGACACATGCATCCAAAAATCTTCTCACCTCAAATACATTCAAACATATCTTATGCATCCTACTTATGGCATCAATATTTACTGGTGAGGGCTTTTTCCCATATGGTCCACACATGTGCCCAACAACTAATACTTTCTCCACTCCAAAAATTAACTTTTCTCCTGACAGAGTCAAATGCACTTCTTCAAGATGGCTCAAAATCAACAATATGATCAACCACAAATGTTCTACATCCCTGCTCATTCATCTCTTCATTCTTCTCGGACCTATTCTGCGCATGCCACGTTGTCAAGCTCGCCATGCCAGACGTACGAAACATGTGGTTTATGCGGGGGATAAGTGGAAAGTGTTTGAGAACTTTTTGAGGGATGGTTTGCCCTTGCAAGTCCTGTCGATACTTGTGAGCACCACACTTTGGACATGTCTCCATAGTCTCGTATTCTCCTCGAAACAGTATGCAATCGTTGATACATGCATGGATGTTATTGTAGTCCATGCCAAGCTTTCGTAAAACATGTCGTGCATCATCACGAGACTTAGGCATGGTATTTGCATGTGGTAATATATGATATTTCAATAACCTGAAAAAAATCATAAACACCTTGAAAAAGCACAAATTTTTGTAATAGTAGTGTCGAAAAAAATAATCAATGAAGCGTATGTACAAGGTACCTGAACAACTCGGTCACACTCGTATCGCTCCACCCGTATTTTGCTTGCACACTTAAGAGTGCAAGCAGTGTCTTCAGGCGAGATACTCGGCACCCATCATATAATGGTATGGATGCTTCCTCTCTAAGTGGATCAGAAGTCTCGACATCCATGGGAATCAATGCATCGATCATTGCCTCCATCTCAGGCTCCAAGATTGTAGGTAGGTCTGGAAGGTTGCCTGTCTCCTCTGGCATTGACGGTATAGATTGGCCCTGCAAGTGGTGGATTGGCCAAGGCTTTTGTTTCTAGCCTTGATTTTGAAATATAGGGCTTCCCCATACATTCGGACAAGCCACATAAAGATCCCCCTGATGAATTTTTTGCTGCTTGCATGCACCATTCCGGATCTACATCAATTGGCCAACCTCCATTCTCATACAAGCTACGTGCCATAACATTGATTTTGGAACCATGATCCAAGAGTGCTATGCAACACATCTCTCTCTCTTCCACTTTAATAATTGAGCGCGAGCCCAATGAGTTCGTGAATAATGATTGCTTGGAATAAAATAAGCATCTTCTTCTTCATGCACTTGTTGATGGACATCCCCATTATACATAGCCTTCTCTCTATGCTTAGTGTTGCCCATAATACCATTTTCAACTACATACTTGTTGTCTGTACTCCTATTTAACCCATTTTTAACATTAACTTGCTCTAAATTAGCATTACATGCATAATCGTATTCCCTTTGAAGTTGTTTCTCTATGTCTTTGTTAACCTACATCAATGCTTGCAAAACTTCACCATCAAACTGTCTTTTTCGTTTCAACATATTAATGATTACATCATAAAATTTACGCTTTGCAATTTCAAGAACTTTGCCAAGTGTGAATTCCACTCTACTGCCAAGTATGCGATCTTCTAAGACTTTTTAAAGGTTTGTGGCAGTCTCAAGATCCGATTATAACCTATAACTAGGCTTCTTGCCCCTTTTCTTCCCTTCTTGTTTCTTCTCTTGAGATGCATCCTCTATAACATGCTTAGGTATGGATTTTTCAACTTCTTTTTGTTGCTCCATTTTACTTCGTGTTTTGCGTTTAGATGGGCCTGAAGAGAAAGGACTAGCAGTGTCTTCATCTCTTATTTTCTTTTCTTTCACAAGAGCTTCTTGATTATGAACCACAACCAAATAAGCATAGGCTGAAAATGAATCTACTAGTGCACTCCATCCTGTTCTCCCTTGTATACTCTGACTTACATAAGCTAATTCAAACTTTTCAAAATTTCCCTTTTCCATGCAATCTAATGCTTGAATCCAAACATAAGATTTTGCTTCAGTTATGCCTTTTTGATGAGTTTCATCACTCCTTTCAATTCTCAATCCATATGTGGTTGTATCTATGTCAACAAATGCTATCCTTGCAGCCATATCTTTCAACCTCTTTTGCATACCATAATTTCCAAAATTTGTCTCTATTGGAAGACCCATTTCTGTTGCATATATTTTACCATCTTTCCAAATGACTAACCTTTTTGCTTCCACTTCACAGTAGTTTGTATGGTCTCACTTTTCATACTATAAACTGTCACACAAAATGCATCTTCTCTTGTATCCTTCTTTGTACGGTCATTGGGTTGTTGCCCGAGCCTTCTCTTCTACCTTGACATCCAACTTTTTAACCTTTGCATAGATTTTTGTCAAATTTAGCCTCAAATCACATATGCCTTTGATTAATTCATCCACAGCATCACCTTTAAGAGCCGAACCAACAAGTATAGCCGATTGTTTCGCCATAGCTGCAGGTACCTTGTTTGCAATTTCAACCCCCTTTTGAGCACTGGTAGGTGTGATGCCTGTCTCCCATCTTAATTTCATTCGCTCTCTCTTTACCAATATATGCACTACTTTAGTTACATTAGCCCAATCTGATTTCAACCATATTTCAGAAGAGGTATCTTCTAAACGATCAGTTAGCTTCTCCTGCAAGACAAGATTTGCAGCCTTCAAAAAACAAATCAATTTTTAGACTCTCGAATGATTATTGCTTATCGGTATCCAACTGCGCATACCGACTTTCAAATTCACAGAGCAAAGCTGTAGTAGCCAACCCTTTATTAGGATTTTCAATCCAATCTATAAATGTCTTTTTAGTTACCAATTCTGCATCTTCCAAGAAAAACTATTTTCTCAAAGCTTTCTTAAAAGCTGCCAAATCAATATCTCTTTTATATAACTCATCAATCCAATCATGCAATGCATGCATGGCAAACGAGAGAAATACCGACTCCATGCATACTACAACACCCCATGAAACAACATATTTTCTTCATACAACTGGATGAAGGCCGAAACATTCTGACCTTTAAATTGCTTCAATTCTTGTCCCACTACCTGCAATGCATTCATAGCTAAGGAATCGATTCTTTCTGCTTCCTATCAAGTTTTCATCTGCTGTTGTAATAACAACTGTTGTTGTTGCTGCAATAAAGCAACCATTCATTGTAAAGCATCATCACCACTTGAATCTAGAGAATCTCCCATCTTTACAGATCTCCTGTAGACTTTCACATCGGGTTCACCACACTGTCAGAGCGTTTGGGGTCAAAAATAGAGGTGCGAGGGTAAGAGAGAGCAGGGTGAAGGGAGATTCAGGGAGAGGAGTAGACGGAAGAGAAGGGTTCCAAAGAAATAGAAGATGTAGAAGAATATTCATATAAAGAAATAGAAGATGTAGAAGAATACTCACAAAAAGAAATAGAAGATGTAGAAGAATACTCACAGAAAGAAATAGAAGATATAGAAGAATACTCACAAAGGTGAAGCTTGCCAATTTATTTCTGCATTATGAAAAGATAAATCTCTTGTAGACAAAAATGTGCATAAAATAATACATTTCTCTATGCTACTTAGATAGCCAACCTGATGTTTTCATTGGCTCCGAAAGGGGGGTAAAATACTAGGATACCTGACTAGATTTCTGCTAGATCACTCTATCTCCCAGTTCGTAGTGTTGTTTACTGCCTGAAAACAGTGGTCGCGGGTCACACGATTTCACCAATCCTTCTTTTTATATAAAATCCTCCCAAAATAACTGAAAGCTACAAGCTTTCTTTTACATGTCATCCTATTCTAGAAGTTTTCTAGAGTTTTCGAATTTTTACAAGAGATAATATCTAAAATATAAAAAATTGGCTAAACTTTCTAAAAATCTAGTAGTTTTGGACCATCCACACTATGGACACTAACATTAATGACTAATATGGCATTCGCTCTCTAGATCAATAAGAAAGCCGCACTCTAGAGTTTTTCACAATGTCTTCATGTAGATCTCCTCATCATTTCTTGTAGCCTGGATAACTCCATTTTCATCTCTGCTAGCTCCGGGCTTGAGTCAGTGCACTTCCCTTTACCTTGGTTGCTTGGGCCTGATCGTTTGTTGGATGGAATTGTTCTTTTTGGGGTTCTAGAGTCAACATCATCTCGATTCAAGGTCCTAGAGCTTCTCTTCTTAAGCTGGTCATCCCACTCGTATGGTCTCTCAAAGATCCTAGCCAGTGCGTCTCTCTGCAAGCTTGAGTTGCCTACCAAGCCCGTGCCTTGTGCGAAATCAAGGTTTCAGTTTTTCCAAGTGCATTTCAAGTGTTAAAAACAATGTGGGTGTGAACATAGATAATGAATATAGCTTTCACACTCTGATCTAAGTTCTTGGCCAAATGGGGCTTTATACTCAGTCTAGCTGCTCTCTCTTGTCTCTAGGGTGTGTGCTACACTACTAAGCTCGATTTAGGTAAAATGGGGGTCCGTTTTTAGGGCTCTAAAAGGGGGTGAAAGCTGACCTGATAGTGGTCGTGTCTAGCCATCCATCTGTGATGTGCTAGATTTATCAAATTTTCCTATCAAAATTTTGATCCGATTTGATAGTGTTCGATTCTGCAGTGTCCGATCCTTAATATCAGACGTCCAATTTTCAAGTGATTTCCGTGCATTCGAATTAGATTGGTTTGATTCTGGCATCCAATTATTCTATGTCTGGTTTTGACTAGTCCGAGTGGCTGCTAGTTTGATTTTTGCTTGTCTGATTTAGGTCCGTTCAGTTCACCCACAAGTGGTCCAATTTTGGGGTGTCCAATTTACGTGAGTCCGATTGTTCGAGTGCCCAATTGTCCAAATTGGATAGGTCATGTGTCCAATCGAACAGGTTGGGTGGTGTCCAAGAGATTCGATTTTCAAAGACGGACCGTCCGATTATCTAGAATTTTCGAGTCCAATTTTGGGATTCGTACTTTATCAATTGTTTCTGATTCTAATGGTCGTGGTTCCAGTCGAGTCTAAAATCAAATCGATGGCAACGATTTTGGGCATACCAAGCCACACAAACTTTGAGAATGCAAAATTAGACAAGGTTTGTATATACCTGGAATAACCAAAAAATTCCAACACAAGTCGATTAATCCGTTTCTTTGGCCATGGACTCTCTGTTCTCTCTCTCTCTCTCTCTCTCTCTCTCTCTCTCTCACTATTGAAGAAGCTAAAAATGAGCCTTCAATCCCCTTCCTTGGGTCTTAAACCTTTGTTCTAATGCCCCAGTGCTGCCGCGTCAGTGCTTATGCCTTGTCAATGGATTGCAAGCCTGTTTTTCCCCTGTTTTTGCCCTATTATAGTAGAAACCCTAAAACAATTTACTTCGATCTCTTCATCCTATCCTATGCTAAATGCAACAAAAATCAAAATCAAAATACTGAAATGATTCATCCTACTTGTCTACTAATTAAAAACCCAAAATACGTACTTGTTTTGAAGACTAAAACCCCCAAATCTCCTACCTATATCAAGCATTGGTTTGGGGATACAACCCTACTTCGACACTCGATTTGAGGCGCGCAAGTGCTCAAGCTTGAATCCCTTGGTCCTAGTAATGGAACCAAAATGTAGTGGGAGCTCTCACTCACTGCCAAGACCTACAGACCGCTTATCGCTTCAAGCATTTCAAGTGAGCACAAATAGCTATCTCTCACCTAGCTGATGCACCTTTGATCTTACGGGGCTGTAGTGAGGTTACCTTGATGTCTGAAGAATGAGTAGCCTCCTCCCTCAAGCAAGATGATAGCTCCATGATTCAAGATGTGAGCTGAAGCAACCTCAAGTCTCCTCCTTTGAGCTCCATTCTCCATAGTTGCGCGCAAGAGAAGAAGAAGAAGAAGAAGAAGAAGAAGAAGAAGAAGAAGAAGAAGAAGAAGAGAGGAGATGATGGAGAGCTTCTTACTCCCTCACACACTTATACTCTCACTCCCTCTCTCAAGCATACACAAGTAAGTAAGAAGGAGATGTTCGAAAATAAGAATTCTCATACAATGAGGAATATAACCCATAAAATAATAATTCTCATATCAATCAATCCACACATTCATTATTTTCCTTTAGAATTCAATTCCTATTTTGAGTTTTCATCCATTACTCACCTTTCCCCTGAAAATGATGAAAAACCTTCCTAGGATTGTGGAAATCAAAGTGTATTGGGCATTCAGTGCGTCTGTGGTGTGCCTTACTTTCTCAAGAACCAATCGTAAAAAGTGGGGTTATACTCAAGAGTCGCATAATTGTGCATATCATGTGGTGGGAGAATGCCTATTTGCGTGACATAAGTTAGTAATATATCAGTCAAGAGGTCACCTGAGTTGAGCTGACTTGTAATGTGGAGTTCCTCCTCCGTTAGAGTCTTATCCAAGTATGGGAAAAACATGATATTATCTTCTAATGGTGGCTCATTCCTAGTTATGACCAACACTCTAAATGAGGTTAGGGCCACATGGGTCTAGTCATACTCAGAAGTCTTGATGGCGTATCATTGCTCTGCATTGGTCATGATTTGGTAACCCTTTTGAGCTCATGAAAGGTGCAAATTATACCACTTAAGTAAGAAATTTGACTCATACTCAACTAGTTGTCAGAGTTCAAAAATTTCTTGTGGTGGCATGGGGATTTTACTTTTCTTGTAGGAGGTAATTAAGTATTGGCTTATGACCTTTTCTTGTGAAATTTCATTGCTAATCATTTCATATGCAATAGTGAAAGTCTTAAAAAAAATGAATTCATATTCTTCCCAAGAACACGATAAGGAAGGTACCTCATTTGCTATGGATTCGTCAAGTAGGCCTACGTCTAAGCATTTATAACTTCTAGCAAACAACATGAAAGTTGCGTCTAGGTGATGGACACAAGTTGCCAAGTCATCCCCTGTGTTCATGGCCATATTGGATGCCACTTCAAGAATGGATCATCATGGTTGTGGTGGCTTAAGGTGTACTGGTGGCTTGGGTTTAGTTGAACATGACAAGTTGATGCACGGGACTTCCACTGGAAGACTCTCAGTGGGTGTGGCAAGCTTAGATTATGAGGTTTGCAATTCAATTTGATGCTTTGTCATCGGGTTTTGCGGTCGTGATTATCTTAGACTATTTAGACGTGGCCTTTCTTGGTTTCTTATGGACTCTTGGTTGAACTTTTGGTCGATAGACCATTTGAGTACTCAAGGGTTGAGCACCCTCCCTTTTAGTTTTTCTCCTACTCTATTTCGGTAGACGTTGCAGAAGCTTGGTTTTTGGGGCTTGAGATTGAGGATTTGACTTAGCATTCCCGAGTTTGGGAAACCACAGTGAAGTGTTACCCTCATAGTATCCTTGGGCTTGAGCAGGGCTTTCCAAACCTAGCGCTGCTCAGTCACATGTGCACTATAGGAGCTCCAACTCCATTGTTTAGTCCTAGAGCATGAGGCATGGGAACTATGCATTTCTAATGTTTGACATTTGTAAAAATGTGGTTGAGTCTTAGGAACCCACTTGACTGTTTGGACCTTGGTTTTTAATGTGATGGGGCAAGTACCATGGAAGCACATTAGGATGTACCACTTCCCTCCTTAGGGTGAAAACTACTAGTGGAACTATAGGTTTTGGGACAATTGCGCTGACCTTGCTGAAAGCCGTTACGATTCTAATGTGCTCGATGGAAAGGTGGATGCACTGTGAGTCGTAGTCCACATTACAATGAACTTGTTTTTTGAATGCTCGTCCCAATAGTGTCTCCTTACTAGCACCTTGCTTTGTTGGGTAGTATAGAGAACAACAGATATACTCTCAATGTCGATAGAAACCATCAACTTGCATTTCCCCAAGAGGGTAGGATTACCCCCTAAAGGGCTCACTTTTGCATTGGTTGGTTGCAATTAGGGTTGACCCAAGGAGGTCCAGTGTTCATGTGTTAAGATATTGGCATCTGCTCCCTCGTTGATTAGCACATCAAGGTTGTATACCTTTTGGGAGGTTATGGTGATCCATAATAGGTAGGCTCGTGCTACTGCTTCCTCATCTACATCCTTGAGTTCTATGATGGGTGTTCCTTACAAAGAGGCTATAGTGGATGTGACCATTTCTCAACACCCCTCATCAATCACAACCAAGAAAGACACTGAGTATACAGAGGTTGTCATGAGTAGAACCTTGCTAAGTGTAGACATGGAAAGAAACAACCATATAAAGCAAGAGGCTGTAACAAGGTCTCACTAAGTGTGTAGAGGATGTAGTGTGCAAAGGTTACATGAGGAGTACAAGAGCTTATGGTAAGAACATTTGGCAAGTACACATTTAATCTAAAAAAGTCTCAGAAAATGAGCTACAAAAGGACTGTTGAGTCCTATCCTTTTGTTCTTGGGTGTCTTCTTCTTCTTCTTCGTCTTCTTCTTCTTCTCCATTGTTGTCTTCATCTTCTTTGATTGTTGCAAGATATGCTCTTTGAGATCTTTTCCTAGCATGGCAAAACTTCTCAATATGCTCAATTTTCTTACAAAAATCACAAACTATGCTCTTCTTCCCTTTCACATAGAGGAGTTGTTGGTCTTCTCTTGGGGTGCTTGTTTCTCCCTTGCCCTTGATCTTCTTTTCCTCCTCTAGAAGAGAGGCTTTGATTTTTGAGAATCAAGCTTGTGATCAGTATCACCGACATGACTGACCTTATCTAGACAACTATCATCTTAGCTGTCACTCTACATGTGTGTTATAATAGCCGAGTCGATTAGACTCAACCATAGTTAGTAGTACAGTCAGTTTAGTGACCTTGTATGTTTATTAGTTATGTGTGATTAGACTTTAGTAAGCATTATGGAATAATGAGAAGAAGAGAACAATGAGATTTCACTACTCTTTGTTATAGCTCCATGTCTTTGTCTCTCTCTTCCTTTGAATATTGAACATGGTATCATAGTGAACGTGAGTGGGCTCTCTGGAGCATGGCATTGAAGGAGTTTGGATCTGGAGCTTGAAGATAAGAGTCTGTGTTGAAGAAGAAAGGCGGCCATTGTTTCTATCAAGGTATGCGTCAGGGTTTATGCTTTGGGCTTGTGCAAGAGCTTGCTATGGCTTGTTTGGGAGCTTCATAAGGCTTCATTGAGCACCTATGAGTGGCCATTTGACATCAAAGACATCAGATCTGAAAAAATGTCATCAAAGGAGACTAAGTCTATAGGTTGTTTTTTTGGTAGAAGCCATATCTTACTACAAAAACGGGTTTTGGAGAAATGGTCTACATTTCTTGATCGTTTTGACATGGTCTACAACTTTGCAGAAGAAAGTTTTTTCAAATTCTTCACCGATTTTGAGATATTTAGCACAGACATGTGCATACTAGCTATTAACTATAGTAAATAATAGGTGGTTCAAAGGCATTGGTGGCTTTCATCCTAACAATCTATATGCTCTTATTCTCATACATTCGAGCATGATATTGGAGTGTTAAATGCTCAAATTTGGACCTTATTTGCAGGCTGGAAATAGTAAATTGGCCACTGTCCTAAATTTGAAAACAATATACTTATAGGGTTGAAGTATTTATCACGCTTATTTGCTACTGAGACAAATGCTTGGATCATACCAATTAAGTGGTAGATGCTTTTTAGGATATTATGAGTGCTAAAAGACCAAAGTTTGGACTGATTTGTTGCTGGTTATACTAGGGTATTGACTAGTTATTGTTTGCAGGAAGGATACCTATCATCTTCACTTGACATACATACAATCTATTCTGATCGGTTGGACATGTATCAACTCTTGCATAGAGTGGCAATTGAATGAGATATTTTGGGGCTATTTTGAGGTCTAAATACTCTTGTTTCAGCAAAGAAAATACTACTAGTTATAGCAATGGACTGGCTGTAAACAACCTGTGGGAAGAGTATCTGGCATTACTACTTGCATACAATGCAAGCATTGATGCTTGTTTGGTCACATATTGAATCCCCAATGTATCGGGACATGTCTATGGTGGTTTAATGATATTTTTGAGCTAAGAATACCCTGATTATTGTAGATTTTATGCTATTGGTCATAACAGGATGCTTGCCTATCATAAATTGTGGAAAAGTCCAGTGATGACTGTTAGCATTAGTTTTATGCATTTATTGATGCTTGTATAGATATAGTTTGTTCCTGGGATGTTTTGCCACTATCAGTTGACTGTGTTTTTTCATTGCTAGAATACAAATTACGACAAGCAAGTTGTTAGGAAACTCTACCTGAAGAACTGTAGGAAATGTGTCATGAACTGCAGGAAACTGTTCTTGAACTGCAAGAAAATTTTCCTGAACTATAGGAAGATTGTTCCTGAATTGCTGTAGGAAGGCTGTTTCTAAAGTGCAGAAAGTATACTCTTGAACTATTAGACGACTATTCATGAACTGCAAAAAGTCTATTCCTGAGAACTGACAAGGGAGTCAAGCACTTACAGATTGCATATAGCATTGAATACCTTAGTTGCAAATATGGAAAATGCTCAAGGCATTGACAATCTCACTCAAATTGTGGGAGAGAAGCTTGATAACAAAAACTTTGCTCTATGAAATTTTAGGATGCAAAATTTCTTGATTGGCAGAAACTATTGGGATTTATGTACGGGGGCTAAAGTTGAACTGAATTTCCTGAATGGAATCCTACACAAGAACATCAGAGAGCTCATAGTGGTCAGAAAGAGCTAGTAAAGTACTACATTGGTTTTCTTTGTGCATTTCTGATGCAATGGCTATGTAGATTACCAATTGCCATTCGCCGAAGGATGCTTAGGATGCACTCAAGAAGAATTATGGTAATGTCATGTATACAAGGAAGATATAGCTAAAGCAGCAGTTCGACAACATGTCTAGGAATGGCAAGAGCATTCAAGCATACACGATTGAAATAAAGACCATAGCTGACCAGCTCGCTACTATTAGGTCTCGTGTTTCAGAGGATGATATGATTGTAGTGACATTGAATGGGTTAGGTAAGGAGAGAGCAGAACCCCCTGATTGGGATGAGTTACTTGCATTGCTGCTACATGAAGAAGTAAAGCTTGGCTTAAATACAGGTTCAAGCACATCTCAGGGTGGCAGAGACACTGTCTTTTACTCTAGTCGGTGAGCTAGAGGTGGTAGAGCTAGTGGAGCTTTTCACGGTCAAGGAGACACTTCAAACACACATGGACAATAGACAACAACAAAATGCTTGGCATACATCAAATATGCAAGGATAACAAGGATTTGGAGCCTTTAGAGGTAGGGGGAGATCACCTAGAGGAAGAGGTGGCTCCTCCCAGTTGCATGAGCAGTCTAAGAGGGATAAAGACTGTGATTATTGTGGAAGATATAGGCATATCTCAAAGGACTACCATAAAAAGCAAGTTGATATGAAGGCAAAAGGCAGGAAACATGGACATTATGCATCTTTCAGTGGTACTTAGGATGACCAGGGAGATAGATTTTTTGCTATACAACATGTATCAAAGAATATGCCTAAGCAAGGCAAAGATGAGAAATGGTACAAAGAATTAGGAGTATCCAATCATATGACTCCTCATGGCGAATGGTTTGATGAGTTAGTAGCAAGGTCTCATGGATTTGTATGTACTGGTGGTGATGATACACAACATGATATTTAGCATACAGGTGTGGTTCTGTTGCTCATGCCTGATGTTAGAGCCTACATGATGTACTACATGTGCTGGCTGAATATTTACCTTGGATGCATCTATCCCGAAATTGAAGGAAGCCATGTTTGCCCATGATAATGGAGTAGTTCGGGATGTAGAAATATGGCACAAATGCATCAATCATGTTAATGTACAAAAGTTGAAAAATATGCAATAGAAAGAGGTTGTACTTGGCATGCCGAAGTTCAAGTACACTGATCTTGGACATGTATGCTCTGCTTGTCAGTTTGGGAAACAAGTGAGATTCCTTTTCATGAGACATTTCAGAAATACTTCTTGTCCTTTGTAATTGATACATTCAGATATATGGGGTCCTGCCCATAATGCGTCTTTTGGTGGTGCTAGGTAATACGTATCCTTCATTGATGATTTCAGCCCCGACGATACACATGGTTGTACATTCTGAAGCACAAGGATGAGGTGCTAGATGTCAAGAATCGTGTGGTGGAGGGGGTTGCTCAAGATGCTGCGCCGAACACACACAGAATGCACAAGGAGAAGCTCACTCAAGAGACAAGAAGAGAGATGGAGGCCAAAACGTTTTCTTGCTGGTTTCTTCTTCTTCTTCCACACACTTTACAATGTACTCAAAGTATAGATAAGATACAACATAAAATGAAAGTGGCCTACTAAGTCAAACAATGCATAACCGACTACACTAGTCGACTGGCGCTATAACTATGCCAGCTGTAAATAGGTGTAACAACCTGAATATAATAAGTAATGAGTCAGTGGGCATGTGAGAGTCATAATGACCATCGACGTGCTAAGTGTAGACGTGTGGACCCATCTAACCAGGCGGTCCATCATCCACGTCCACATGTGTTGAGCTTGCCATCTCAACACTCCCCCTCAAGCTCAACTGCATCTCTGCAACTCCAAGTAAGCTTCGAAACTTTTGAAGCTTCTCTGTACCCAATGCCTTCGTGAAGATATCAGCTATCTGATCCTGTGTGCTGACATACACCAAGTCAATCTCACCTGCTAGTACCTTCTCTCTCACAAAGTGGTAGTGTACCTCAATATGTTTTGTCCTGGCATGGAACACAGGGTTCCTAGCCAACTGTATACTGCTCATGTTGTCACAATAAATGACAACTGGACCTTCCACCTGCACATCCAAATCAGCCAGTAACTTTTGCAGCCATACTACCTCACATGCTGCAACAGCAGCACCTCTATACTCAGCCTCTGTACTCGACAAAGCAACTGTAGATTGCTTTTTGCTGCTCCAAGCAACTGCTGCACTACCAAGAGAGAACATGTATCCGTTGGTAGATCGTCTATCAGACATACTACCAGCCGAATCTGCATCTGTGTATCCGAACACCTGTACATCTGTACCTGCCTCATAGAAAAGGCCATAATGTAATGTGAACTTCACGTATCTCAATATGCGTCTCACTGCATCCAAGTGTGGCTTTCTAGGTACTTGCATAAACTGACTCACAAGACCAACAGCGTAGCTCAAGTCTGGCCTTGTAATGGTCATGTAGATCAAACTCCCCACTATCCTCCTGAACATAGTAGGGTCTTCTATCTCATCCCCAACATCAGCACTCAACTTTACATTTTGCTCCAACGGGACTGAAAGTGGTTTGCATGCTGTCATACCAGGATGTATGGAGGTTGATCAGACCACTCTTGATGTCAAGGAACGATGGGTAAAAATTACTATTTAGGAAGGAGCTGAAGTTAAAACCATTAGCTGAACCATTGGTAGAAGCATCTGTCGCACGCTCCTGTGGAGGCCACAACACTGTCCCATTAAGAGGGGCAACCTCCCTCGATATGAATGGCTTCTGATCACCTCAATGCCAAGGAAGTATCTTAGCTCACCTAAATCCTTCATCTCAAACTTCTTCTTCAAAAAGTCCTTGACTTCAGCAATCCCACTATCACTGTCACCTGTAATAATCAAGTCATCCACATAGATGACTATGATGACCAAACCTGCATCTCCCTTTCTCACATAAAGTGAGTGATCAGCATCAGAAACATAAAAGCCAATATTGACAAGATACTCTCTGATCTTGTCAGACCATGCTCTAGGTGCTTGCTTGAGCCCATAGAGTGCATTTTTCAACCTGCACACATACGTGGGATGCTCTAAATCTTCATAACCTGTTGGCTGATCCATATACACTTCTTCCTGCAAATCACCATGCAAGAAGGCATTCTTTACATCCATTTGCTGCAACCTCCAACCTTTGGCTGCTGCCAAAGCAATCACACATCTGACAGTTGCCATCCTAGCAACTGGACTGAAGGTTTCATCATAATCTATGCCATATGTCTGGGCATAGCCTTTTGCAACCAGCCTAGCTTTGTACCTGCTAATAGAACCATCTGCATTGTGCTTAATCTTATAAACCCACTTACATCCAATAGCTTTCTTTCCCTTCGGCAATGATACTAGATCCCAAGTCTTATTGGCCTCTAATGCAGCCATCTCCTCATCCATTGCTGCATCCCAATGAGCATGACCAACAGCCTCCTCAAAACATGTGGGCTCAACATCCTCAACTAGTTTCACCATATAAGCATAATGGTGAGCTGCATAACCTTCAAAACCAAATCTTTTAACATGGTATCTCACCCTGCTAGACCTGCGTACCACTGGATCACTCAATGGAGTCTTTGCATTAACGCGTGCTCTCTGCACACCTAGAGTCCTCACTGAAGGAATACCAAGCTCATCATCCAAGCTCTCTGAGCCACTGGAGTCTCCATCAAGAACTGCATCAATGCCTTCTTACACCTTATTCTTTCCTTTGTCTTTACCTGTAGTGCTACTAGATGCACCCGAAGATGTAGAGGTACTCCTTAGTCTCCCAGACCAAGGACTACCAGATGATGTCTCTGGTCCACTAAGAGTCCGTGATTCTTGCTTTTCAGCCTGCACATGAGTGTCATGATCATCATCATCATCCAATGCATCACCATTAGATGCATACCAACTGCTCATTTCATCAAAGATGACATTCCTGCTCACTCTAAACTTACATGTGACAGGGTTGTAACAGCGATACCCTTTCTGCTCTAAAGAGTATCCAATAAAGACACACTTTTCAGCCTTTGGATCCAGTTTCTTCCGCAACTCATCTGGCACATGAACATACCCAATGCAGCCAAATACTTTCAAGTGTGAAACATCAGGCTTCTTACCTGTAAAACATTCTTCGGGGGTAATACCATGAACTGCAGCTGTGGGAGTTCTGTTCATAATATAAACAGCAGTATGAACAGCCTCAGACCAAAAATGCTTAGGCATATTCTTTTCAGCCAAAGGCGCGTGCAACTTCTGCAATATGCCAGTTTTTCCTTTCTGCAACCCCATTTTGCTGTGGGGTATACCTGCATGTAAACTGTCTCTTTATCCCATGAGACCTCAGAAAATCACTGAACTCATTGGAGAGGTACTCTCCCCCTCCATCTGACCTCAAGCACTTTACTTTCAAGCCTGTTTCTCTTTCAACTGCAGCCTTGAAAGTTCTAAAGTGCTCAAAAGCTTCACTCTTTTCCTTCATAAAATATACCCACAGCTTCCTAGAACAATCATCAATGAATGTGACAAAGTATGAACTGCCTCCAAGAGATACATTTTGTGTAGGCCCCCAAATGTCTGTATGCACAACATCAAGGATATTTCTGCTTACATCTCTATCATGTGAGAAGGGTTATCTTGCCTGCTTACCAAACTGACATGCTTCACATACCTTCTGAAATTCTGCAACTTTAAATGTAGGCAAACCTGTAACCAACCCTTTGGACTGCATTAATTTCAGCCTTTGTACATTTGCATGTCCAATGCGTTTGTGCCAAATTTCAATGTCTGCAACAACACCTTTTCCTTTGGCATACATAGCAACATTCATAGTAGGAATTCCAGCATCTAGAGTGAACATACATCCAACTCTACTTCCCTTTGCTACCAACCTGCACTTGTCATTGAAGTCTTCTACAAAGCAGCCCTTTGCATTAAATCTGACTTGCAGCCCTTGCTCTACCATTTGATCGACTGACACCAAGTTCTTTGTAATAGATGGCACATGCAATACATCTAAAAGACTCTTTGTCTTACCATCATGCAAGGACAAGGGAACTTTTCCAATGTGTGAAATTGGGTGGCATGAGTCATCACCCGTCTGCACATAACCTGCATTTTGCAAATCCTGCATCTCTCCAAACCATTCTGCATGGCTGGTCATATGATTGGATGCACCTGAATCAACATACCAAACATCTTCATGTGTTCCCTTTCCTGTAACAGCATTCAGCATATGCTGCATAACGAACAAACGTTCATTTTTGTCTTCATTCTGTCGTGAAGACGATGCATAGTTTCCTTGCTGCAACTTACCACTGCGGATATCATCTTTCTTAGCATAACATTGGGCTGCAATATGACCTGTTTTGCCACAGTAGTGGCACACAATACCAGAGTTGTTAGAACCTCTGTTCTGCCATCCACCTCTTCCTCTAAAGCTCCCCCTGCCTCTAAAGTTACCACGACCTCCTGAAACCTGCATATCGCCAAATTGCTGATTCAATCTGTTTTGCTGGTTGTCACTACCACATCCTGTACCACGGCCTCTTGAAGAGAACCTGCCACGTCCCCTTCCAGAACTGGAGTAGAAAGCTTGGACCTGTTCACCACTTCTTTCAGACGTCTCACTCTGCATGTTGATCTCTTCAGTGATCATAAGGGAGACCAATTCATCGAAATCCGGAAATGGCTTTTTGACATATACGGAAGTTACAAAAGACTTCCAAGCCTTTTCATTGTTAAGTCCACCCAAGGTAGACGACACCAAATCATCATCATCGGGCATTGCATCAATCGCTGCCAATGCATCTGCAATGCTTCTTACTTTCAGTGCATACTCATTGATAGACATATTCCCTTTCTTCAATGTATTCAACTCTTGCTTGAGTTGAATCTTTCGTGCCTTTGTATTTACAGAAAACATACTTTCAAGTATGGTCCAAGCTGCATATGCATTCTCTGCATTTCTAATGTGTCCCAGCATATTATTGTCAATTACTGCAGACAACCAATACATGACCTTCTTGTCTTTTGCATTCCATTCCTTTCGTGCCTTTGTCTCTTCTGCAGTTGGAGGATCACTCACCTCCGGCTCCTTTTCTTCACCTGAAACGAACTCGTAGAGGCCTTTTCCAATAAGGAAGTTCGTGACACGAAACTTCCATGATGGGTAGTTGTTCTTGTCGAGATTCTCAATGATGGGGCTTCCACTGTTCTCTGCCATTATCACAAAACTAATACCAAACAGCAAGCAAATCTTCTGCAACCCTTGACCTGTAGTGCACAGCAGTACACCAGACAGCCTTTTTCACTGTCTGCTCAACAATACATGCAGTCTGCAACTAGTTTGCAGATAAACCTTGTGTTTACTCACTGGTAAACACCTTTGAACTTACAGATCTGAAATCTGTAACCTGCGCACCCACGTTCGGTCAATACAGTCGAAGTCACAGTGTACCTCGAAACTGCTGTCCGCAACCTTGCGGCTCTAAAACGGGCCCTGAAACGGCCTCAAATGCCCAAAATAACTGCGGGATAGCCCTAAAGGGCTAATCTGCAGAATATACAGCGCTCTTCACGCACACCAAATCTCACTGCAATCTGAGATTTTTGCTCTGCCCTGCTTCCGGTGCCTCCACAGGTACTATCCAAGAGAGTTCTATGCAGCCTCTACAAGAATCCATCACTGTGACGGTTGGAAATGATACTAAATGCCCTGCTGCGTGCACATGTACTATTTCTTTTGTTGCTGCGAATGGTGAAGTCAAAAAGCTTTCAAATGTGTTGTATGTTTCCAAAATCAGGAGAAATCTATTATTAGTTGCTGCCATAACTGATCTTGGTCATGAAGTGAGGTTCAAGAAGACGTGCAGAAATTCTTGATAGTGCTGGCACAATTGTTGGCAAAGGAGAAAGAAGGAATAACCTGTATGAGCTAAGTGCTCTTACAGCCACCGCTAGAGTGGGCACAAGTAAGCTTTGGCATGAAAGGTTTGGACACATCGGATTTGCAGTGTTGAAGGAGATGCAAAAGCAAGGTATGGTTGCTCACCTACCTACAATAACTGAATTGAAGGAACCATGTGAAGCTTGTATGATGGGCAAGCAACAGAGAAAGGCATTTCCACAAGAAAGCAAGAATAGAGCACAGGCTCCTCTAGAGTTGGTGCATGCTGACTTGTGTGGTAAGATGCCTACAGAGGCCTTGGGGGGATCTTCTTATTTTATGTTGATTGTCGACGACTATAGTAGGAAGATGTGGGTGTACTTCCTTCGTGATAAGGCTCAAGATTTTGGTAAGTTTAAAGAATGGCTAAAACTTGTTGAGAATGAAACAGGGAAAAGTGTGAAGAAATTTAGAACAGATGGTGGTGGTGAGTTCAACTCAAAGGAGTTTGAAGACTTTTGCAAGAGCAAAGGGATCAAGCATCAATTGACGACGCCTCACACATATCAGCAGAACGGTGTTGTGGAACGCATGAATCGCACCATTGTGGAGATGGCAAGATGCATGCTAAAGGGCAAGGGATTGCCTAACCATTTTTGGGCTGAAGCTGTTAATAATGCAGTCTACATTCTAAATCGGAGCTACACAAAGGCTCTCAAGGGAAAAACACCTCATGAGGCTTACACTGGTAAGAAATCATCTATCTCACATTTCAAAATTTTTGGATGTGAATGTTATGCACATATTCCAAATGAGAAGAGAAACAAGTTAAAACCAAAAAGCAGAAAATGTATCTTCCTGGGTTATAGAGATGAGCATAAGGCCTACAAATTATATGACCAAGAGGCAAAGAAGACCATCGGGAGCCGTGATGTGGTGTTCAAGGAAGAGCCCTATACAGTGGAGGAGGAGAAGGCAAGTTCTTCCACTTTATCATCAAGCGAAGAAGTAGTCCACTATGAACCTATCCCGAGAGATATCCCTATCCTTAAAGAGGAGGAAGCATCATCTTCAGATGATGAGGAAAAAGTTCACCAACTTGACATCACCCCACCGGAAAAGCCATTTTCGCGTTGGGTGAAGCAGCTGTAAGACCACAATAATCCTATTCTTGCATCTGTTGAGGAGAAGGCAAACGGACCAAGGAGGTTTCAGAGAATAGAGGAGCAAAGGAGGGCTTCTGCTCACATAGTCAATATGGCCTTGATGGTGGCTGAGATTATGAGAGAAGTAAAGGAGCCAACTGACTTAGAAGAAGCAGTTGTAGATCCATCATGGAAGGCTGCTATGCAAGCGGAGTTTGATAGCATAATGAAGAATGACACTTGGGAGCTAGTGGATCGACCAGCAAAGCGGAAGGTTATTGGCACCAAGTGGATCTGGAAGGTAAAGTACAAGGCTGATGGTACCTTAGAAAAGTACAAAGCTAGACTGGTTGCCCAAGGATTTTCACAAGTTGAAGGGTTTGATTTTCAAGAGTCATTTTTCCCAACTACCAGAATGACCAGTATTTGCATGGTACTTGCAGTGGCTGCCCACAAGAAGTGGCCAGTGTACCAAATGGATGTTAAGTCAGCGTTCTTAAATGGTGACCTCAAGGAGGAGGTGTACGTGGCTCAGCCACCAGGGTTTGAGGCCCCCCATTCTAAGAACAAAGTGTGTAAGCTGAAGAAGGCATTGTATGGGCTGAAACAAGCCCCTAGAGCATGGTACCAGAGCCGATAGATAAGTTCTTTTTAAACCTAAACTTCAAAAGATGTGCCTCAGATGCTAACTTGTATGTTTACAGGGATGGTAAAAAGTCTGTAGTGATTGTCCTATATGTGGACGAACTTCTTATTATAGGTGACTATGAAGATATGATCAACCAAACTCGAAAGGCTTTGAGTTTTGAGTTTGAAATGAAAGACTTGGGCTTGCTGCACTATTGTTTGGGGATTGAAGTCTGGCAAGAGCCAGGAAAGATCTTCATCTCTCAGAAGAAGTATGCATGGGAGATCTTGAAGGCATTTGGCGATTAGTAGAGGCTTATATGGTAGGTCGGTTAAAAAGGCTTTAGTATGCCAATCATGTATTGAATCGGGTACCTATAAAAGCTTTGAAGACGATCACACCATTTGAAGGTTGGCATGGCGTGAAACCCATAGTTGACTCCTTCGGGTGTTTGGTTGTGTAGCATACTCACATGTTCCGAAAGAGCTTTGTGGGAAGCTTGATGATAAGGTTGTAAAATGCATTTTTATTGGCTACAGTTCGAAAAGCGAAGGCTATTACCTGTATGACCCATGCACGAAGGTGTTTGTGAGTAGGGATGTCATATTTGCTGAAAATGTAACATTTTCACATGAGTTTCAAATGCCAGCTACACATGATATTGGTGATGTTTTTAAAGGCCTTCTACTGCTTTCTTTGGAGTCCATGCATGTTGTAAATGGCAAGACAAACCTGTTACAACAAGCTGTTACTTCTCCATATGCTCTTGAATAGCAGGCTATTGATGAGGGTTTGCGTCATGCAGTGGAGGTAGCAATTTAGCATGAAAAGGCTGCTGTAAATGCAGCAAAAACAGTCTCGAGATGGTTGTTACAAACTCTCTAGGAGAGTAAAAAGGATGCCCCATTACCTCAATGTAGTAGACGGGCTGCTAGGCATGCAACACATAATGCAGGAGGGGCACATTTGGCTGATATAATGGAAGTAGATGATTGTGATGAGCATGTGTTTATGAGCTCATTGTTGGATGATGATGAGCCTACTTCCTTGGACAAAGCTCAGCAAGATGTACATTGGATGTAGGTCATATAGCAGGAGGAGTTAGATTCCATTGCCACTAACTCTACATGGGATCTTGTGGATTTACCACTTGTTAAGAAGGCCATAGGCACAAAATGGATTTTTAAACTCAAATGCAAGGCTGATGGCACTATTGATAAGTACAAAGCACGATTAGTAGCAAAAGGCTATGCAGAGAAGAAGGATATTGATTATGAGGAAACTTTTGCTCTTACATCCCGTTGTTGGAGGGGTTATCGAAAGGTCGAATCCACTGGGGATCAGAGGTAGAAGGAAATAGAGATAGGAGATGGAAGAGAAGATAAAGAATACACAAGAGATAAACACAATAATGACAAAGCACAATGAATCAAATCAATATGTATTGACAGAACTTGGAATCCTTTATCTGGTACTACTCAGAAGCACTTTCCAAGCATTAGATCTCCTGGAGCTCCCTCGTAAAACAAAAACGTGGATAAAAAATAACAGCTTCTTCTTTGCTGCTCGGAACCCAAATTTAATGGCTTCGTTGGCTTCGGAAGGGGGATAAAATTCCAGGACGCCTCAGATCACATTGACTCTCTACATTAATAAGAAAGTCGGATGATGATGCATTTTAGAGTTTTTCACACTGTGTCCGCATAGTGGCACGACATCCACCCCCTTTGAACCTGCACATCCTCCGGTATGTGCCACTGATGCACCACCCAGGTCAAACATCCATAATGTCAACTTGTCGCTTATCATACATATAAGAAAGCATCCCCGTGGATCATAGATCAAAATACTCGGCATTTGTACAACTCTTAAGCCATACCTAGTATCTCCTCTAGAGTCATAAGACCTTGGTTGCATATTATACTCCAGAAGTTGTTGAATCTCCATATACATTCTATCAATGCACCCATCAACAAATACATAGCAACATGTCTGCTCTTTCAAAGTCCATTGCATGGAAAGTTGCTTTTGATAACCTTTTTGCTCCACATCCAACATAAACTGAGCCTCACTTGCATTCAACATATTTTCACAATCGCCGAAAATAGTGAAACAATCCATATCTTAAAAGCATCTTAGAATTGTCAATCAAGGCCTTTGACAAAGCATCCAAAACATTTTTCAGTTGTAAAGCATTACATTTAACATCTTGTAAATGCATATTCTTGAGCTCATGAACTGTTTTAGAAACGATAACTGTATCATCTTGCAAATCATGTGCATCCTACAAGTCATTGATCTCAATTTGAGTTTCTGCATCAAGTAAAACATTATCTTCACAAACCTCTTCAGATGCATTAAGAAAATCTATAGGTGCAGTGGCTGAATCTTCCAGTACAGGATCTTCCAAGGCATTCGTGGTTATCTCAATATCAGACTGCAGTTTATATCTCAGCTATTTGCCCCCTTGCTTGCTATCTTGTTTTTGCTCCTAACTGACCTCTTCCATAACATGCTCGGAAGGTGGCTGATTTGCAGTTTTTGGCAAATCCACACTTCTTCTTGTCACTTCCTTAGATATCCTTGTATTATCTTCATCTCTCTTCTGTTTCTCTTCCACAAGTACATCTCTGTTTTGCCCTTTTGCTAAATATGCATCCATTGAATATGCATCTACCGGTGATTCTCAACCAGTTATGTTACGAATGCCTTGCTCTGCATGAGACATTTCACAATAAGTAACCTTTCTCTTTTCAGCTGCATGTAAAGTATGTGTCCATATTTCAGCCTTTGGACCAACCATCACTTGGCCATGCATTCTATTCAACTGTAGACCAAAAGTAGAAGCATGTACCACCACATTAGCATTTCTAATAACTTTTGCATATCTCTCTTTCCAAAATTCAAAGCAAGAGGCAATCCCGTTTCTTGTGCATGGATCTTGCCATCTTTCCAAAAGATGAGCTGTCGTGCCAAGGCCTCCTGATAGGCAGCACAATCCTTTCTCTCATGCTGCAAACTATCACACTACATACATCTTTTTCCTGGCTTAGGGGCTGCCGCCCGTCCCCTTTCCTCTTGTTCTTTTTCATCCAATTTTGCAACCTTCAGTTGAAGATCCCGCATGCCTTTGACCAATTCATCTAAGACATCTTCCCTAATAGAGGGAATAATAGTAGGTACAGTCATAGGGTTAATCACAGAAGTAGGTGGCTTACTGGATACATCAACTGATTTGCTCGTAACAGTGGGCAAGCTAGAGATATGCAATCTTTCTCTTCCTCTATGTTTTTTTACAAGTGCAGTAACAACTTCCTTGACATGTCCTCACTTTGTTTTTAGACCTATCTCTGTAGTCTGATCCTCCAGCAAATCATCAAGCTTCTCTTGAAGCTCAAGATCAGTTGCCTATAGAAACAATTCAATTTTTTGACTTGCAAAAGCTTGTTGTTCTGCAAGATCCAACTTCTCAAATCAAGTTTTAAATTCTCTTAACAATTCTGTAGCCAGAAGACCTTTATTGGGTTGTAAAACCCACTCTTGAAAAGTCTTGTACATAATTAAACTAGTATCTTCAATGTAAAATTCTTCCCTAAGTGTCTTCTTGAAAGCTACCCAATCAGTATCTTACATATATAATTTAGTGATTCACGCTTTCAGTTCATGTAGAGTGATCCAAACAAAATACCGGCTCCATGCAAGTTGAGCCACTCCAAAGAATTCTATCTTTTGAGTATATGTATGTACATATGCAGATATATTGCTGCCATTAAATAGCTTCATCTCACACTCAATTGCTTGCAAAGCATTCATCACAACACTTTTTGTTTGAGCAAAAGCCTACATCATCTGTTGCAGTTGTTGTATCTGCATAAGCATATTCATATTTTGCATCAACTGTTGCAAAACATCACTGGAGATTGTGTTCGAAGGTTCTTCCATCTTGTCTTTCCTTCTTCTGACGACCTTTTACGTCGGGTTCACCAATGTCGGAGGGGTTTTTGTTGAAAGGTTGAATCCATCGGGAATTAGAGGTAGAAGGAAGCAGAGATAGGAGATGGAAGGGAAGATAAAGAATACACAAGAGGTAAACACAATAATGACAAAGCACAATGAATCAAATCAATATGTATGGACGGAACCTGAAATCCTTTGTTTGGCACTACTCAGAAGCACTCTCTAGGCATTAGATCTCTTGGAGCTTCCTCGTAGAACAAAAACGTGGATCAGAAATAACAACTCCTTCTCTGCTGCTTGGAACCTAAATCTAATGGCTCCGTTGGCTTCGGAAGGAGGATAAAACTTCAGGTTGTTTGGTCAGGGATCTCCCAGATCACTTCTTCCTCTTTTAGTTCAAATTGCAGTTTTCAGCCTGTTAATAGCGATCGCGACCTGCGCGTTTTCACCAATCTCTCTTTTTTATGAAAGATCCCATCACTGGCTGAAAAAGCAACTTGCTTTTTGCATGCCATCATAATCTAGAAGCTTTTCTACATTTTTTAGATTTTTACAATAAATAATATAAAAAATAGGCTTAAATTATTCAAAAATCTAGTATTCTTGGATAATCTATGCCACGGACACTAGCACTAATGACTCAAATCACATTGACTCTCTACATTAACAAGAAAGTTGGATGATGATGCATTCCAGAGTTTTTCACACCGTGTCCGCGTAGTGGCACGACACCGTATGAGTATACGGTGAGATGTGTGATTGCTATGGCTGTAAATTATGGCTGGAAAGTACATCAGTTGGACATTAAGACAACATTTTTGAATGGGGATTTTCATGAGGATGTTTATGTATCACAGCCTCCAAGGTTCGTGATTAAGGAGAAAGAGTATATGGTATGTAAGTTGTGTAAAGCTCTTTGTGGTCTCAAACAGGCTCCTCGTGTATGGTACTCTAAAATTGATACTTATTTGGCTAGCAAAGGATTCAAAAATAGTCCCAACTGCTCCCACTCTATACATTAAGAATGAAGTGGGGGGACTTGTTAATTATCATTCTTTATGTAGATGACATGCTGCTCACCAGACCTACGAAGGGAAAATTTGGAGATTTTAAGATTGAATTAAAACGTGCATCTGTTATGTCAAATATGGCTGTCTACACTATTATTTGGGGATTTAGTTCACCCAAAATCAGCATGGTATCATGTCACAGTCACAATATTTGGATAAGTTGTTTCATAGGTTTAATATGCAAGATTGCAAACCCTTGTATACTCCTATGGAGTCAAGCTTAAAGCCGTCTATGCATGATGGTGAAGAGATATATGATGTTGCAATTTACATTGCCTTATTTACCTTTGCAACACACGTCTTGACATTTAGTATGCAATATGTCAAGTAAGCAGATATATGCACAGCCCATGGACCATACATTGGCAAGCTATCAAGTGGATCTTCAGATACTTGCAAGGTACTTAGTTACATGCATTATTATTTCCGAGAGAGAGAGAGAGAGAGAGAGAGAGAGAGAGAGAGAGAGGTGCACTTACAAGTTTATAGTGATTCAAATTGGATTGGTGATGCAGACACTAGGTAGTCTATTAGTGGACATTGTTTCCTTCTGGGCCGTTTATGCATTTCATTGCTAAGCAAGAAATAGCTTGTAGTGGTTATCTCGTCTTGCAAGGCTAAGTACAAGGCAGTCTTTACCGCAAGAATGGAATGTATATGGTTGCATAGATTGTTGGTTGATCTACAGATTTCTTTGGAGGAACACCCATTCTTTTTGACAGGCATAGTGCTATTGCAGTGGCACAGAATCCTGTGTTTTATGCTTATACGAAACACATTGAGGTACATTAACATTATGTCAGAGAGAGACGCCATGTAAGAGAGATTAGTTTGACGTATGTCCCTACACAAGAGAATGTTGCATACATTTTTATCAAAGCACTTTCTCGTGAGAAGTTTGAGGCTTTTCAAAAGTCCTTGAACTTGCTACCCTTTGGTGATTGGTTTTCCTATATTTCTACCACATTGGCACTACAAGGAGGTGTTAGAATTTGCCAATTCTATGGGCAGTGCCCAATGTTTTAGTTATTTGGTTTGTAGTGTGAATATAACTACATTAATAAGTTGTGTCACTTCTAGAGTTAGTTCTAGAGTTAAATTAGCTTTAGTTGAGTTTGGGATAGGTCTAACCTACTTAAGACCTAGTGTACTTTCATTCTATCATTCTAGCACCTAAAGTGCTTGAAGCACATAAAACGACAGATAAATACAATATTAGAGCTTCTAATGTCCTCATCTGAGTGAGATTGAGGCTCATAGGCAAGAGATGACAACACAAGACGCACATGATTTTTCTAACGCCATTTCCTCTCAGTTTATGGCCTTACTAGACTTGGTACTCGGCTTGTCTTCATTGGGTAGGCCGTATTTATTGAGAACTCTCAACAAAAGCCATTCTTGCGATGAGTTGGTAGGAGAGGGGGTGTGCATCCCCATCCCATAAGTTCTTTTGCATTCCCCACCATCTCCTCTTGCGGTTCCCTTGTATCCCCGCATCCCTTTTAGAGGGTAACAATCTTAGAGATGCAACTACGGATTTTCTGTTACAATGCCTTTAATAGGTCCTAGCTATTATCTTATAGTTGGGTTAGAGGTTTGGCTCAACCATTCTTGATTGGACATCTTTGGGGTGATCCATTTGAGGTCTCCCCACTCTCATTGGCCTATGTGCTTTAGTTGGATCGGGGTTTCATTTGGAGAGGAGGTCTTACTCCTTGGCTAGCATTTATCATTGATGGACCTCATTGGCAATAGAACTCCTCTTGCCACCCTTGAATCAATTCCATCTTCTTTGGCCTTCATCACATCGAGGATGTGAGAGGGGGTGTTAATAGTCATGACTCATGTGTGTCATATAGGTTCATCTCTTGCTTGTGAACCTAAGTTTGAGTTATAGATGAGGACATTTGGAGTTATGATAGTTTGTTCCTCATGTTTTGGGCAAGCATATTAGCAGGGTAGATACTTTGAGTATGAGTGATGTGACCTTGGGCCATTTTTTGTCCTTGACATCATTTTTGACTTGATCGGCCAGCTGGTTGGTCATTTTTGACAGTGGTTGTCTATTCATAGCAGCCCCCTCACTCATTGCATCATCAGATAATTTAGCCAGCCCTCCGTCTCTTTCTATCTCATCCTCCTACCTTTGTTGGCCGCCCATATAGACACTCAAATGGTGTGTTGGGACTGACTGTTGCAACTTTTTATCATTCAGTGTTCGTTCAAAATTTCTCTTCCATTCTAGTGCATTTCCCTTGTGTCCCTCTTCTCTATTCACTCCTTGTTCACGTTCCTGTTGGCTGCTTACTTTACATCTTTCGCCTGAGTCATATCATCATTGCTTGCTGTTAGCAGATTAGTTAGCTCACGAGTGAGTCTGTGCATGTGCTATTGGGGCTTGTTTTCTGGTTGATTGAGGATTTATTGCTGGCTGACCTGATCTGGCCAACCAGCTATTATTTTATTGTTTTATTATTTGCTGGACGACTGTTCCTAGGTTTGTGGCTATTTATAGCCAGGGCCCCTTCTCCTCAATCATTGATCACATCAGCACATTGACATCTGCAGGTCCTATTGGAGAGAGGGAGCTGGTGCTAGTGCCCACACAGCTAGTGACTCACTGTTGTATTTGATTGCCTCATGGTTTATGGATTCCATTTCTTGAGCATATCTTTCAGTTCTCTCTTTGCAGCATTCTTGTGTTCCTCTCTTTCTTTGCAGCCTCTTTCTTCTCTCGTGTTGTGCAGTCTATTACAGTAGAGTCTCACGCTTCCATTGCTGCACCCACTTTTAACACCTACATCATCATCATCATCATCATCATCATCATCATCATCATCATCTGCCATCAGTCTTGGTGCCCTCAACGGCGTGGCACTCACACGTGCAAGGGCTGATTGTTTGTAGCTTGTATTTGTGTTCAGAGTGTTATTCTTTTTACTCTCCTCTGCACTTTGTGTTCCTTTGCTTCCGCTGCCCACTCTCACATGGAGATGTGCACATGAGATGGTAGGGGATATCAGCAACAGTTGCCCAAGTTTCATGTTTCCTCTAGACTCAAGACAATGGATTATGATCAGGGTGATTGCTGACAGGCACAGACTGATGATGATGTGGCTGCAGCTGCAAAGCTGCTGGTGGACCAGCTGTAGTTTGGACTTGGACCTTGGTCAGACCAGATAATGATGTGGCAGGGGCCATGAAAGCAGTCAAATCAATTGCAGGTTGGATCAGCTCATATGCAATCCAAGTTTGCCTGATTTCAGCCACCAGTTAGATGGATTTTCATCTCAAAGCTTATTGTACATGGCTTAAATTGAGTGAGAGATTGTGGACAGCAGCCACCTTTCACTCTCTTTGATTGTATAAAGTATCTTACCAGGATCTCTTCATGATCCCTAGATTCTCTGCTGTTAGAAGTAGATCAGCCTTATGCATTGTATTTTCATCAGTCTGTTAATCGTGTAGATGTGTAAGAATCTCCAGGTTCCAAAGTTTGTACGTGTTGTTCAGGTTGCCACTGCCATTCTCTTTTCTGCCTTTTGTGAGATTTTGTTTTGCTCATTTATAGCAATTTTAGTAGATTGCCACATGAAGCATTCCTTAATGTCGTCAAGGATTTGAAGCATGCCTTTCTCAACTTTATAACAAGATCCTTTTTGGTCTTATGTTCAAAGCTAGTGAACATGGTTTACATTAGACAGATTATATGGTTCATTTGTTAGAAGACCTTTTAATTGTCTATGATTAGAAGTGTGCTAGATAGATGTGTCAGAAAAGGAAAGAAAACAAGTACCTCATGGAACTAGCTTTGCCAAATTGCCAGCTGCTGCTTTAGGAGGAAACATGTTTTTGATGTATAGGGATGAGCTTGGTGACATTTTAAGCTATGCTTTAATGCCAATGTCATGTGTACAAGATGATTAGTAAGTAGAAATGTGGATATGTCTTTCTGACTCTTTCAACTTGTTGTGCATATGGATGATGGTATAACATGTAATTAGTAATGCTGTTAGAAGATTGTACTGTAAAAGTTTTTACTTTGTGACCTGTGTTGGCAGGTTTTTGAGGTTATCAGAAAAGAAATTTGGTACAAGCCAGATGATGGACTGTATACGGAACTTGTTAAAACATTAGCCCGAAATATGCTGATTGAGGAAGTTGACATGTTATACTCCCTCTCCAAAAAAGAAGGATTGCAGCCAGTTATACACTTCTATACAGAAGTCATAGATGCTCATTTGCAGTTGGGCAATTCAGGGAGAGCTATGGAAGTGTATTATGATTTGAAATCACAGGGGCATTTTCCTTGTGAGTTGGCATTTGGCATTCTTCGGAGGGGTTTGAGCAGCAATGAAGAAACCGATCTCGTTGCTGCAGTTGAGGAGGAATACAAGAAGGCTCTAGAGGATGAGTTAGTGAAGCATGCACTTCAATGTTGACATGTAAGGATAGAAGATGAACTCTCTTTTCTCCAGTCCAAAAGCCATATATGGAGTTGCAAACCTGTTCTTCCATCCATCACTCTCAAGTATAGCAAGGACATAGCACTGGAAGAGCAGATGCATCATAGCAGATCCATATTTTGTTCATGATATGGCAATCAAGCATCATTATGTTGTATACATTCCGCTATTGATTTGGCCAACAATGAAGAGGTTTGCAGGTCTAGAAAAAGCTTAATGCTGCTTTCTTCTGAGAGGCTTTTCAGGCCCAAGGCTAGCAAAGCCGAGTATTGATGAAGAGTTGTATTATCCATCATTTATCCATCATTGTTGAATGCCTATATATATAAGGAAAGCAGTGATTCTTTTAATGTCTGTTGCTCTCAGACTATAGCATATCCTGCCCACACACATGCTGTCTTTCCCTCCAAAACCCCAAAACAACAAACAAAAAGCAACTTTTTAATTTTGGGTCCCAATAATCCCTCTTTGACTTGCATAATATGTATATTGTGATGTGCTTTTAAAAGAATTTGTAGGGGCTGTGATTTTTGAACAAAGTGCACAGTAGGCAACCACGATGTCCCTAATTATCTACTTGATACCTCTTACATCCCCTTCACTCCGCTTTCCTATAGCTCGCTACAAAGCACAAAAAAGGGAATTCAGATGGCCAACTTATGCCTCTAATTATATGTATTCAAAAATTTCTCTCCTTTGTTTTTCACGTTCGTATACTTGTGAACTAGTTATGTAAGAGGGCTTTGGAGATTTCAATAGATATATCACTCTAACAATGGGCTTAAATATGGAAAGTTATTGCATTATTGCTTTACCAATGGGACTTATACTTCACCACAAATAGTGCTTGCTCATCACATGTTAAGAAGTATTGTGTTTGTATTCCCCCATTTAGTGATAATGGACTAAAAAAGTCTCGTCACTTTTATCAAATGGTACTTAAATGGTCAGAACATGATTCACATATCATTCAATGTTGCAAAGGCTCGTGGTCTAAAGCAAGGTCTCTTTCCTTGGACTTGGAATAAATTGTTATGATCACTTACATTTAATTTGGTGAGAAAGTTTGCAGGAAATCTTGTGGCATACAAATGGGGTTCTCTTGCTTCTCCCTATGTTGCAATTTCCATCTTGTCTTCTTTTAATAATTGTTTTGCTATTGACTCATGAATAACCAAATACATGACCTTTTGAGATGGTTTTCTCATTGTAATAAATATTATGATATTCTTTTCTTGAATATTCTTAACCCTACCATCTTTCTTAACAGTCACCTATGTAATGAATCTTGCTTTCACATTTACCCCCAAGGAATTCATCTTATTGGACTTCATTGACACCCATTCTATGGATACCCCTTGATGTGTTTGTTTAGATGGGTAATTTCAAAACACACTCCTTTGTTCAATCATAAATATTTGCCTCTCAAATTCTTCATAATTCTTAAATACTTTTTTATAAAATAGTTTCTCACCTAGTGCCCATCTATTTTTGATAAACTTATGGTTCTTAAAGCTTTAGGGTGTTTAAGAATAACCTTGGCTTTAGGCATTCTAACATAGGACTAGGGTGGGGTGTATAAAGTAACCTTTATAACTAGTATTCACCAAAAGAGGAAAAAAAGAGAAAAAGGGTTTAACGAAAGCTCTATTCCCAAATAGCATACTACTCTCCATGAATGGTTATGGCCATGGCTGCTTATCGTGCAATGGAAACTTCTTGAGAGCTTGTAGCTTTCTTGTCT
Organism: Lygodium microphyllum; assembly: GCF_053477565.2. NCBI lineage: Eukaryota > Viridiplantae > Streptophyta > Polypodiopsida > Schizaeales > Lygodiaceae > Lygodium > Lygodium microphyllum. The sequence goes on from NW_028229521.1 coordinate 410,606, forward strand.
TGAGAAACATATGTAAGAAAATGATGATTTTTTTCATTTATACTCGAGTGGTATATGTAGTTGCATTGAAATTATTATGTATGGTGAAGAAGAGATGAATCACATATGTATTGTCTATGCTATATTATAATTAACAAATTTCACTAACCTAACACCAATCTTATGTGGCATCTGTACAATCTTCTTAAACTTGGCTCTCTCTCATTTCCTCTCTTTCTCTCCCTTCCACATGCTAATATCGATCCTATGCGGCAAGTATATAATGTTCCTAAACTGCAAGCATTGTGTAAGAGATGATAATAGTGACAGCTTGAAGCTACTAGAGCTTCTAACAGCCATGATTGAATCTAGAGAGACACTTTCATCAATCTGCTATCAAAGTGGAGCCAGGCCATAATTATAGTTGGAGTCATCACCTGTGTAAACATCGGCCTCAATTCTATCTTCAACTAATATGGATCTCCAGCAACATAATCATCCACATCTTCCTTCTTATGCTACTAAATTACATGTTGCTAGAATATACAAGCTTGAATCAAGCAAATAAACGTAAGTTGGGATTAGGGTTTCAATATACCTCAATCAATGCAAGTTGTGTGTGCTACTTTGATTGATAGCATGCTCTTGAAAGACTTGTATTTGTAGTGCAAGCACATGGTGTGCTATGGATGCAAAGTTGGTCTTGATGGCTACTTTTTTAGTGCACTTCTTGAAGCCTCACATTGATAGTGCAGGCAAGTAGAGAGGAGATTTAGAACAAATGTTAGGGTTTCCCCATCCCCTTGGGCATGTTGCTTCTATTTGTGGTCTTTTGATTGAATGTGTCTCCTATTCTCCTTACTTATGAGTGCATTTTTGAGTAGGCATAGGGCCCTTTGCACGTGGCTTTCTAACTCAACCACTTGTCCTCCATTTGTCCTTTTAATCGACACACCCTTTTCTTTGATCAAGATGCACTTAAAATTGGAATATAAGAAATATTTCTTAGAAACATCTCAACGTGTTATGCTCGCCTTCATGGTGTGTATGTAGTAGCTTATATGTGAGATACACATATCAAATCTTTTGAATGACAACTTTATCTTCCCAAAGGGGCTCTTTTCTCTCTATCCTTTAAAAAAGAAACAAACAAAATTTTTTCACATCCTCTTTTAGAAAAATAAAAGACTGATTAAAGTTTACATCTTTTTATTCTTATTTATGTGCCTTCTTATCACACACACGCACACACGCACACACACACACACACACACTCTCTCTCACTCACTCACTCACTCACTCACTCACTCACTCACTCACTCACTCACTCTCTCTCTCTCTAACTATTGCTCTATGCTAGACTTGTTCTTGTGTAGATTTGAAGGTAGAAATTAAGATACAAACATGACTTGAATGAAGTGCATGGACAAGAGGTGTTTTACACTGCTGATCATTTATGCATGTGGGAAGAGGGCAGAGACTGAACGCTACAGTGTGAGTCTATCCATGCGCAATTAAGGGCTAAGTATGAACTGGATTGCATAAGGATAAGGAGAGGATTAAATTAAAAACTAAAGTAAGATCTATGTGGAGTCTATTGGCAACATTGAATCCTAGCAAGGAGGACTGAAAATAAAGGTAATTTGCACTTGATTTGGGTTGCTCCTTGTTGTCTTGCTTTTGAAGATACAACAAGGGGTATATGGCGCATGCTTTTTGGCTAGATACGAAAGGGTTTGGGCATGCTTTTGGGCTAAGAATAGGGCATACTCTAGGGCTTATTTGTGCAAGTTTAGGATTGATATAGGTAGGTTGAAAACAAGGAATAGATGCTAAATTATAGCAAGCCTATTGCTATCCTGAACCTATCTTTGTGTATCATAAAATAACATGTCTTAACAAGAGGCATGCATGGTCTTTTTGCTTCATATTTATGAGATGCTATTTGAGGGATGTTGTATGCTAAAAAATACTATTTTAAACTAATGCAAACATGGATCATAGAGTAATCCATTGTTGCCATAAAGCTGTGCTCTATGTACGTGGTTGTTCCTGGACAATGAAGATAATGAATTATTTTGATACTTTCTTAGTTCAGTGCTTTTCAAACTTGTAAGATTGATGTATAAGGGTGAAAGAGGGGCTCTTTGATGATCCAATATAGGGATTATTGTGTTTATATGGGTTGAATAAGTCTAGGATTGTTCTTATGTATAGACACGATAATTTTGGATTTACATGTAGGGTTGATTATACCCAAATTTATGCTAAGAAAAAGTATAAAAAATGGAATATATGACATTTATACTTATGTTTTGAGCATATCCGATCCCTTGTGTTTGGATCTACATACCTTCTCTCTTTCTTTTCATGTTTTTCCAATGAAATCCAAATTTCTCTACTATGAGGTCTTCTTATCTGAGACCTGGTGTCTTTTAGCCACACATGCCAAGTCTCTGGGCATCATGCAAGTAGAGGTGTGAGGATTCCTATTGAGTGTGGATGTGCAATATAGCCCCCCTTCTCTCTCTCTCTCTCTCTCTCTCTCTCTCTCTCTCTCTCTCTCTCTCTCTCTTATAGATTACTTCATATCAACATAGATGGTATAGAAACATGCTCTTATTTCATAAGGTGTGTACCAAGCATCATTGCATTTTTTGAGCTTTCTCTCTTATAAATATTTTCATGTTTTACAAAAGCTATGGATGTGTTTTGCATTAGATTCATGCAAGATGTGGGTGTTTGTGGTGCATATCAAGTGCCAATATATCTTGTGAGTTCACACACAAGTGCTCTCTCTTTGTCTCATAAATCTTTTAGTCCATCACAAGAACCATAAAATTTTGCTAGCTTTTAACATTTACAATAATGTTATTCAATCTTGTGAAGTAAGGAATAGATCTACATGTAAGAGAAATTGGTAAAAAAAGAGTGCTTTTATGTGCATGTGTGTATGTGTATGGTTTAAAAAATATGCTTTTGTGTGCATGTGTGCAACACATGTACTGGCATTGGCATGTGGATAGCATATGGCACAGATATGTTGGAGGCTTAATATTGATTCTTTTGTGCTTATATGTGCTTGTACATGAGAGCATCAGATAGATATACTTGAGACTAAAATAGATACAATTTATAATTGTTTTGAAAGCGAGAGAGTATATGCAAAATATTACAAAAACCAAACCTCAATGAAAAGTGACCAAGGTTGAACATGATGAGCTCCTTTACATGCCATACCCCTACCAATACATTCTCCAAAGTCCACCCTAGCTAAGTGCCTTTCAGGGAAGGAAAGCTTGTAAAGACATTCCTTTATGGCCTTCTGTGGGAGCTTTCGTTCACCCGCCAAGACCCACGGACCGCTTATTGTTTCAAGCGTTCCAAGCCAAGCACTAATGGTTACCTCTCACATAGCCGACGCGCCATCCATATCTACGAGTGTAGTGAGCTTATCTCCATGCCGATCGAGTTACCTCCTCTCCCGCGCACTCCGGTAGCTCCACGATCCAAGTGCAAGCTTCAAGCAAGCTCCATCCTCAAGCTCCACGCACCAAGCTCCATTGCCGCGAGCAAGACAAGAGAAGAGAAGAGAAGAGAAGAAGAGAGGAGAAGATGGAGAGCTTCTTCTCCTCGGTCCCTCACCCTCACACACTCACTCCCTCACACTGTCACACCCTCTCTCAAGCACAAGCTCAAGCAAGCAAGAACAAGAAGAAGAAGAAGAAGAAGAGGAGAACTACTTTTTTGCCACACACAAGAATGAGCTTCTCATTTACTTTTCATCTTTATATACAAAACCCTAAATCCCTTTTGGGCGGTCATCCCCTTTTCCCCTTTTTACATGGCCAGCCGTAGCCTAGGCCCTTTTTCCCATTGTCCTTCTATCTTCCTAGCTTCCTGTCCACCGCCCATCTACATTTACAACTTGCATGGGTGAGAGCCCGGCGCTCTTTTACAAGATTTCAGGGTGCACCTTTTTATTTTAAAATGCGCCTTTCCCCTTTTACCTTTGCCTTGGAATTTTTAAGATTGCCCTTGCGCTTTTGGCCTTTTCTCCTCTTCTTTCTTCAATCGGGCTACCTTTTTTCCGCCTTTGCCCTGCATCTTTTCCATTTCCTTTTGCTTTCTTCGTGTTGGGGTTAACATTACCCCCCTCCTAGACGAGTGCCAGTCCCATGGCACTCACCGTCGTAGGCTGTAGCATGCACCGAAGACGTGGGTGACAAGGACGTCTGTGGTTTCCGTGGAGGAGTGGTGGTGGTGGTGTGGAAGAAGGTCTTGGGGGCTTGTTGGTGGCCAAGGTGGCTAGTGGAAGGTTGTTGGAGTTGGTGGTAGGGCTATTCTATGTTGGGGATTGATTGATGGCCAGCACAAGTGTTGGGTTGTTGGGGATTCTGCTCATGACGATTCTTTGTGGGCTTGTCGGAGGGTAAGGGACAAGCATTCAGAGTTGGGTGTTGATGAGAGTGAACGAAACATTCGTTAGAGTCGTCAACACCTGCAATTGAAAACCTCTCATGTGGTCTCTCTCTAAGGGGTAGTGCTAGTCTTCCTATCGTGCACAAGACATATTTTGATTAGTTTGGGAGACAGGTTGAACTCGAAGCAAGCCTGGAGTGTTTTCCTGCACTTGAGGACCCAAACCGTGTATATACTTCGGTGCAGATATTATGTGAGTGTTCGCGCATATTTAGGTATTATTTAGCTAGAAGACTGTCGTCTTGGTTCCTTGTATAGCAATGGGTCAGTGAAGCAAGGGCTTAGTTGATGGAAAAATTTGTCGAATGAAGACGGGGGGAGTACACTTGAAGATTGCTTGAGACATCAATATGGTCTTGTCAAGGCAATGTAGCACAATTAAGCTCTGTGATGTCGTAGCTTTTGGAAGCTAGTAGCTACTCGTAGTGCTTGAAAAGTATGGTGTACTTTTTTATTGTCTTTCATGCCGTGCTTACCACTGTTGATTGTAATGGCATTGAGATGGAGTGCCAAAGAATTGTGCAAGTGGTCCAGGGTGACAAGTCTAACCATAGGCGAGGCGAGCTCCCTAGGTATGTCCTGCCCTTAATGTGCCCTGAACAATTGTGGGGGATGTACAAAAGGGCTAGGGGGTAGGGACGGAGCCAGCCGACCAAGGTCACTGGACGTACCTAATTTGAGGACCCCTAGGTGTGGTGCTATGATTGTGTGTGTGTTTTTTTTTTGGTGGTGGAAAAATGAATACAATCAATGCCATTGCCATACTTTGAGGCTGTTAGCCTTTCATTTGGATTTGAGAAATGTTGGGATCCAAAGGCTATGAAGAATGGATATTACAGATATGATTGTGTCACCAGCCTCGATACTAGAGGAACTGTCGTTGAGATGAAGAGATACACTTGAGATTTTGCAAACCTCCTTGTGTCACACGTGATGTTGGTACAATTGAGGTAACGACTGCCGTGAGCCAACTATAGAGCTTTACTCAGAAAGAGAGCATAGCCCATGAATATGCTTTGGGCCATGCGATATGGGCGGTTGGCAGCGTGGCTTTGTCGTGGCTCTTTGTGGGGTCGATGGTTTTGCGGTGATTGGGCATTGAACACTTTCGCCCAAAGACCTGTCTCATCCTGTATCCACTTGTCGCTTCATGAGAGTACATGCATGGTATATGCCGCAACTAGAATAAACTAGTGCAATGCAAGGAGACATCACCTATCTGAATTCTATGGTGTTGACTTAGATATTCATCACATGCGCTTGATTAGCTTTTTCTTTTGCTAAAGACGTGAAATATATTAAACGCAGATATGAAAAGTTCGTACAATTCGGGAACATGTCAACACGTAACCACTTAAAGACAAAAAGTCATGGCCAGGTAGCATTTGATAAGCCCTTTATACAACATGGGGCTACTCTATTTGGACGAGGCGGGGCGAGTGTGGGTGGCCGGGTGATTGGGGCTCTGCTGGTGTGGGGCTCCCGTGGGGTCGGGCAGGGAACATGTCGACCGGGACATGAATGGTGTAGTCCCGGGCCGCTACTGTTTCCAGAATGTCTTTAAACAATTCATCAAATTCTGCCCTATCCCTGGCCGCCTTTTCTGCTCTTGAGCATCTGGTGCCCGAGCGTAAGTTGGGGGTTTGTGCCACTAGTGTTGCCACCTGTTGCGCGTTTTGAGTCTCAACTTTCTTGACTCGAGGATTCTTCGGCCTTCGTCCGGGACGGTGTCGCTTAGGGCCTCGCTTCTTGGCATACCTCTTGAGGGTGGGCACATAGCGCTCCGGTGGAGGGGCGCATGCCACATGCTCCCGTCGTCTGTGAAAGAGCGTCTTTGCATGCCAGATGTCCATGGTTCTCCATGTGTTCCGTAAAAAAAGGAAGCCTGCAAGATGCAAGCCAAGGGTTAGACTTGGATATAGGATACAACTGTTTGCATGGAAGGGATTTTAGTGTGGGTTATCAAGCGCATATGACAAGAAGGGGAGGGGTGAGGCATGTAGTGTTTGTTGTAAAGGAATGGCCCCCATGCTGATGTTTTCTTTGCCTCCAGTCATTAGCGGATATTAGCTTATGCTAAGTCGCGTGGACTGGTTGTGGTGGAGTAGGACAGGGCACCCCCTCGAAAGGATAGACCAAAAAAAGAAAAAGAGAAAAAAAAGGGAAGAAGGTGTATAGAAAGGGACTACACCCTGTCTACACCATCAGAGTTGTTGGTCAAGGCTTCCTATGGCGGCAATGTGGGTTGCATGCCCTTCACTTGAAGGTGGGGATGGTCACACGGCTTTTAAATGCGTGATGAGAAGAGGACTTAAGGAGCTTAGTTTATCTGACCCACCTCTTCTCCTTGCGCTTGACTATCATTGCTTGTGTGTGTTGACATTGTTTATACACGGTGACACAAAAAGCAGTGTTTATTTATATACATATTTATGAATCCATGTCACTTCATGAGGATAAGAACCAAGTGTAGAATTCGGGGTTGTACCGGAGCGTGGCACACACATCTAGTATTCTCAGCAGCTTACTTAATACCGATAGATATTTTGCCACGTCAAGTAGCATGGAACCTTGATCGAGTCTACTGGCAATATGTAACTCCTCCTCAGTGAGAACCTTATCAATCAAAGGGCCCTCCAGTCTAGTTCCAGCTAAGTCCGTACCCCGAATTTCAGTTAGCACTCGAAGGGAAGTTGGTGCTAGATAGGTTGGGTCCTTTTGAGACCGCCATTTGGCCAATCACTCTTCTGAGACTGTCATGATCTGAGCCCCTAGTTCGGCCATTACAACACGGCTTTCGCACCAACGCTGCTCAAATTGACTCTGGCCTGCTGACAGTCGCTTTAGTTGCTCTATGTCTACGAGATTCGGTCGGCAGAGCATTTCATTGAACGTGACGGTTAAGCGCAGTTCGTCAGCCTCCTCGTCAGAGATGAGTCGCATGCGTTCATGCAGGAGCCTGTTGTAGTGCTCGTTAAGATGTTCTTGCTCTTCCTACGATAGAGGAAAGGTCAAGTAATCTCCAAGCTGCTCCTTGGGGATTGTGCCCATGTCCGCCAGGACGTAGACACGTGCGACCACTTTGAGCTTAGCACCCAACTCAGTTAAGCATTCTTGACACTTCTATGTTCAACGACGGCTTGCTCGATTGCTATCTCATGCAAAGTTCTAAGCGTTTCCTTAGGCTTTACATGGCTGGGGGCTCAGGCCTAGATGAGCAAGATTGGTCAACGCGAGGATTTCTTATGCTCTTGGGGTTCTCACGTTTCTCCTAAGGTTTTGCTGCTATTTTTTCATGGTTCTTCTTGGATGTGACTGGTATAGATTTGTCACCCTGTTGTGATGACGTTGTATCCACTCTTGATTGGTCAATGCAAGTTCTATCTGTGGATAGAGTGTTGCAAGCAACTGTTGATGGCAACGGTTGCTTTGTTTTTTCAGAGCACACGGGTGCGTCTGAGGGTTCACCACTATTAGAAGAGGCATTAACGGGTTCATTGGTGGGTGGACTTGATGCTTTATTCCCCAGTTCTCCATCGCTTCAATGCTCTTGGGGTCCACAACCGCCTGTGATTGTTGTTGCCTTCATTGTTTTCTCCTCTTTTTCTTGGTCAATGAAGGTGCATCGCTCAACGACTCAGGACCCTGAACTAGATCAACCGTTGATGTGCTTGGTTGGGCCTCAGCATTCTCTTCCTCTAGTGTGTCCTTACGGGACATGGCCGTGGCCTGCTGAATAGCCTTGCGAGGTTGCGACACCTCTTCCATAGGTAAACTACTAAGGACACCGTTCGCAAGGGGTCTTGTTACGGCTAAGGGCTGTGACTGCTGTGATTCTTGATTGGAAGTAGGAGCAACTAGTTTAGTGGGCTGGCTACCCTTGGTGGGTTGCGGTGTCAAGTCCTTAGGGCAATTAGAAGTGGTCGTTGCTCTTAGAGCATTCACTTGTGTAGGCCGAGTATCAGTTGGGCTAGCCACATTAGGTTGCATAGGCATATCCTTGGGCCGAGAGCCACAGATGGTATCATGTCCTGCCTCTTGGACATTTGGAAGCTTTGATGTAGGTCGAGATTGGGATTGAGTAGCCGCACTTGACGAGTGCTGTGCTTCCTGTGTCCGTGTAGGGGAAGAGGGTGTAGGAGACTTAGGACTCCTAAGTGGCTTTGACACTGGCTTGGAGATTTGCTCGTGTGGCTGTTAGATGATTGTGCTATTTGCTTTATTGAGCATTTCACCTTGCCCTGAGCAATGTTGTGCCTATGATGCTTGCTATCCTCTTGGGGAATCAAAAGCTCTTTGGGCGCTAGCGGCTTCTGCGTATCCTCAACGATTACATCTGGCATCTGCTTGTCAAGCACGCTAGGCCGAGGATCTACCCTCTGATTGGTCCCGTTTGGTTTCTTGATTTCGACCATGAGGGGCTCGGTCACTCCACTGTTGTTGACTCGAGACTTGGTTTTTCACTTAGATCTCCTCCTACGCTTCTTTGCTCTTGATACGATCTGGCCTTCAGTCGACCACGGAGGCTTAGCAAGGGGTTTTGGCACCCAAATCCATCACTTGCCTGCATAATACCCTTGAGCCCGAAGCCACGCCTTGGATATCCATCGTGGCATTGTGCTCGCTCTCCATCGATGCTTGCCTCTATAAGGCTTGGGCTTCTTTTGGGGTCTTCTACGATATTTGTAAGTCCAAAGCCTGTCCTTGGCATTGTCTCTTGTCCTTCTTGGTTCAGGCATGGCCTCACCCACTGGTTCTCGTTGTTTGACCTGTGCTTGTATTAACTTTTCCAACAAGTCCTTGCTCTCGTTAATGGGCTTGACTGTTACGTCAGCACCTTCCTTGCCTTTCCCTCGAGGTTTGCTGAGGTCACCCTTGCTAAAGGTCGTGACTATCCTCACACTCGGTAGTGTCAAGTGTATCCTCTGAGCTACGTAGTCCGCCTCACACTTGGTAGCCTTTTTGAAGGGCCTTCCTAGGAGGATTTCCTTTCCACCATTCTCGCTATTGGGAGGAACATAGAACAGGAGTGGCAAGCTTTCTGTTTCAATTGTCACAAGGATTCTGCACTTCCCTAGAAGTGCTTGTGGGTGTTCCCCGTAAGGATTAAGAGTTGCATCAGTCGGTGTGAGCTCTGGTTGGCCTAGTAGGGTCCATGATTCATAGGTCAAGATATTAAAATCAGCTCCTTCATCAATTAGAACATCAATAGTATGCTCTCTTTTCGCGGTGAGTTTGACCCTAAGATAAGCAGGTGGTACTATGTCTTCATCTTCCAGGTCTTAGCTTGTAAATTTAAGCCTTCTGACAGATGCCCTTGAGTTCTCGACTGCATGACCAGATGTGGATTCTCCACTGCTGTCTTGGATCATCAGTGCAGTGCTATTCAAGGTACATCTCTCGTCAAGAGTGTCGTGTCTAGTCATCCTCGCATTTGTAGCTTGCTGAAGTTGCATTTTGCTCTGACTAGACACGGTTTGAACACAATGTCTTTGTGTTCTCGTGGTGTGGCCCTTTTTCCCTTGATGGCTAGATTGGCCCATTGATGTTCTAGGGTCTCTGTTCCTCTCTGTTCGGGTATGGGCTTTTGGTTGCTCTATTGCAAGTGAGACTCCATGCTCATGTAGAGCCATTGCTACACTAGGGTCCAATTTGAAGGACTTGTCACAGCGTGCGTTGTCTCTCCAACCTACTCGGGGGAGGTGCGGAGGGGGCAAAGCCCCTCTGCGGGGGTCCGGGGGGGGGGGACAGTCCCCCCGGCCCGCAGGGCCGTTACGGTAAAAGCCATGCACAGTTTGGAGGACCGTTTATAGCCAAATTTGAACCACTTACTCTCAGTTTCAGCCCGGTAATGGATCTGTGATATGGTTTTAGCTCTATATGGTTTCTCGGTTAATTTCACTGTCTTCAGGTTAAAATTTGAGAAAATCTAAATTCGGCCTAACAGGTCCGAATTGCAGGGTCCGAGTGGGTCACTCGGACGGGCCGAGGCGCATGGGCCGAGGGCTAAGTTCGGACGATTCGGACGAATTTGGACACGGTCACTCGGGCGGGCCGAGGCACTTGGACCGAGGGCCGAATATGGGACGTGGCCGAGGGCCGAATTTGAGTCTCGGATGGGTTTTTCCTTAGACGGTCTGAGGCCGACTAGGGTTGGGCCGAGTGGACCGGGTGGTCCGAGGGCCGAGTCTGGGCCTCGGGCCAGAGTCGATGTGACTCGGACGCGCCGAATGCCGCGCGTGTTTTTTCGTCGAATCTCGCAAAATTCGTCGTGTAAGGCGCTGGGGGTCTTCCCCCTTGTCGAACAACTCCAGATTGGTCCTACTATTGTAGGGGAAGGTGTAGAATTACCTGGGCTAGCCAAAGATCTCCCTGATGCCAAGATTGAAGCGGATTTCCTCGCCAAGCTTTCCTCTTCTCTCCTGCTCTCTTGAAACCCTACAATGCACACTGTGGCCTTTCTTGCCACTTCTGGCCCTTATACCCTCTTCCGGGTATGGTATTGGCACCCCCAATAACTCACTTACCGACCTTAGGCATCACAAGTAAGTTTTTTACCACTTTTGCACGATTCTTGCCCTGTTTCTGCCCTGTTTTGCAACAGTAACCCTACTGCTTATTTTCTTTGTTTTTCTTTGCTTTCTCCTACTCTAATGCATCCAAATCATAAAATAAATGCCTACACTACTCCATCTCACAACATAAATCTCAAGAAAAACACAAACCTACTTGCCAAGGAGATCGAATACCATCTTCAACCCCCTCGCTTCCTACCTATCTCAAGCATCGGTTCGGGGGAAACCCTACTCCAATGCTCGATTCGAAGCGCACAAGTGCTCAAGGCTTGAATCCGTTTGTCCCGGCAACGGAACCAAAATGTGGGAGCTTTCGCTCACCCACCAAGACCCACGGACCGCTTATTGTTTCGAGCGTTCCAAGCCAAGCACTAATGGCTACCTCTCACATAGCCGACGCACCATCCATATCTACGAGTGTAGTGAGCTTACCTCCATGCCGATCGAGTTACCTCCTCTCCCGCGCACTCCGGTAGCTCCACGATCCAAGTGCAAGCTTCAAGCAAGCTCCATCCTCAAGCTCCACGCTTCAAGCTCCATTGCCGCGAGCAAGACAAAAGAAGAGAAGAGAAGAGAAGAAGAGAGGAGAAGATGGAGAGCTTCTCCTCCTCGGTCCCTCACCCTCACACACTCACTCCCTCACACTCTCACACTCCCTCTCTCAAGCACAAGCTCAAGCAAGCAAGAACAAGAAGAAGAAGAAGAAGAGGAGAGCTACTTTTTTGCCACACACAAGAATGAGCTTCTCATTTACTTTTCATCTTTATATACAAAACCCTAAATCCCTTTTGGGCGGTCATCCCCTTTTCCCCTTTTTACATGGCCAGCCGTAGCCTAGGCCCTTTTTCCCATTGTCCTTCTATCTTCCTAGCTTCCTGTCCACCGCCCGTCTACATTTACAACTTGCACAGGTGAGAGCCCGACGCTCTTTTACAAGATTTCAGGGTGCATCTTTTTATTTTAAAATGCGCCTTTCCCCTTTTACCTTTGCCTTGGACTTTTTAAGGTTGCCCTTGCGCTTTTGGCCTTTTCTCCTCTTCTTTCTTCAGTCAGGCTACCTTTTTTCCGCCTTTGCCCTGCGTCTTTTCCATTTCCTTTTGCTTTCTTCGTGTTGGGGTTAACTGTTGAGATGGCAAGCTCAACACATGTGGACATGGATGATGGACCGCCTGGTTAGATGGGTCCACACATCTACACTTAGCACGTCGATGGTCATTATGACTCTCACATGGCCACTGACTCATTACTTATTATATTCAGGTTGTTACACCTATTTACAGCTGGCATAGTTATAGCGCTAGTCGACTAGTGTAGTCGGTTATGCATTGTTTGACTTGGTAGGCCACTTTTCTTTTATGTTGTATCTTATCTATACTTTGAGTACATTGTAAAGTGTGTGGAAGAAGAAGAAGAAACCAGCAAGAAAACGTTTTGGCCTCCATCTCTCTTCTTGTCTCTTGAGTGAGCTTCTCCTTGTGCATTCTGTGTGTGTTCGGCGCAGCATCTTGAGCAACCCCCTCCACCACACGATTCTTGACATGGTATCAGAGCCGCGCCACTGAGAGAGGCTGATTTCGAAGGCTGAAGTGAAGGAGAAGAAGCAAGGTTCGAGCAAGCAAGCTACGTTTAAGAATCTCTCCCATTCTTCCACTCCTTCTCTTGGATAGTGCCTGTGGAGGCACCGGAAGCAGGGCAAAGCAAAAATCTCAGATTGCAGTGAGATTTGGTGTGCGCGAAAAGCGCTGTATATTCTGCAGATTAGCCCTTTAGGGCTTTCCCGCAGTTATTTTGGGCATTTGAGGCTGTTTCAGGGCCCGTTTTAGAGCCGCAAGGTTGCGGACAGCAGTTTCGAGGTACACTGTGACTTCGACTGTATTGACCGAACGTGGGTGCGCAGGTTACAGATTTCAGATCTGTAAGTTCAAAGGTGTTTACCAGTGAGTAAACACAAGGTTTATCTGCAAACTAGTTGCAGATTGCATGTATTGTTGAGCAGACAGTGAAAAAGGCTGTCTGGTGTACTGCTGTGCACTACAGGTCAAGGGTTGCAGAAGATTTGCTTGCTGTTTGGTATTAGTTTTGTGATAATGGCAGAGAACAGTGGAAGCCCCATCATTGAGAAGCTCACATGATAGAGATGTAAGCAGAAATATCCTTGATGTTGTGCATACAGACATTTGGGGGCCTACACAAAATGTATCTCTTGGAGGCAGTTCATACATTGTCACATTCATTGATGATTGTTCTAGGAAGCTGTGGGTATATTTTATGAAGGAAAAGAGTGAAGCTTTTGAGCCCTTTAGAACTTTCAAGGCTGCAGTTGAAAGAGAAACATGCTTGAAAGTAAAGTGCTTGAGGTCAGATGGAGGGGGAGAGTACCTCTCCAATGAGTTCAGTGATTTTCTGAGGTCTCATGGGATAAAGAGACAGTTCACATGCAAGTATACCCCATAGCAAAATGGGGTTGCAGAAAGGAAAAACAGGCATATTGCAGAAGTTACACACGCCTTGATGGCTGAAAAGAATATGCCTAAGCATTTTTGGTCTGAGGCTGTTCATACTGCTGTTTATATTATGAACAGAACTCCCACAGCTGCAGTTCATGGTATGACCCTCGAAGAATGTTTTACAGGTAAGAAGCCTGATGTTTCACACTTGAAAGTATTTGGCTGCATTGCGTATGTTCATGTGCCAGATGAGTTGCGGAAGAAACTGGATCCAAAGGCTGAAAAGTGTGTCTTTATTGGATACTCTTTAGAGCAGAAAGGGTATCGCTGTTACAACCCTGTCACATGTAAGTTTAGAGTGAGCAGGGATGTCATCTTTGATGAAATGAGCAGTTGGTATGCATCTAGTGGTGATGAATTGGATGATGATGATGATCATGACACTCATGTGCAGGCTGAAAAGCAAGAATCACGGACTCTTAGTGGACCAGAGACATCATCTAGTAGTCCTTGGTCTGGGAGACTAAGGAGTACCTCTACATCTTCGGGTGCATCTAGTAGCACTATAGGTAAAGACAAAGGAAAGAATAAGGTGACAGAAGGCATTGATGCAATTCTTGATGGAGACTCCAGTGGCTCAGAGAGCTTGGATGATGAGCTTGGCATTCCTTCAGTGAGGACTCCAGGTGTGCAGAGAGCATGCGTTAATGCAAAGACTCCATTGAGTGATCTAGTGGTACGCAGGTCTAGCAGGGTGAGATACCCTGTTAAAAGATTTGGTTTTGAAGGTTATGCAGCTCACCATTATGCTTATATGGTGAAACTAGTTGAGGATGTTGAGCCCACATGTTTTGAGGAGGCTGTTGGTCATGCTCATTGGGATGCAGCAATGGATGAGGAGATGGCTGCATTAGAGGCCAATAAGACTTGGGATCTAGTATCATTGCCGAAGGGAAAGAAAGCTATTGGATGTAAGTGGGTTTATAAGATTAAGCACAATGCAGATGGTTCTATTAGCAGGTACAAAGCTAGGCTGGTTGCAAAAGGCTATGCCCAGACATATGGCATAGATTATGATGAAACCTTCAGTCCAGTTGCTAGGATGGCAACTGTCAGATGTGTGATTGCTTTGGCAGCAGCCAAAGGTTGGAGGTTGCAGCAAATGGATGTAAAGAATGCCTTCTTGCATGGTGATTTGCAGGAAGAAGTGTATATGGATCAGTAGCAGGTTATGAAGATTTAGAGCATCCCACGTATGTGTGCAAGTTGAAGAAGGCACTCTATGGGCTCAAGCAAGCACCTAGAGCATGGTCTGACAAGATCAGAGAGTATCTTATCAATATTGGCTTTTATGTTTCTGATGCTGATCACTCACTTTATGTGAGAAAGGGAGATGCAGGTTTGGTCATCATAGTCATCTATGTGGATGACTTGATTATTACAGGTGACAGTGATAGTGGGATTGCTGAAGTCAAGGACTTTTTGAAGAAGAAGTTTGAGATGAAGGATTTAGGTGAGCTAAGATACTTCCTTGGCATTGAGGTGATCAGATGTGATGATGGTATATGGCTGTCCCAAAGACAGTATGTCTTGGATATGTTGTCCAAGTATGGTATGACAGCATGCAAACCACTTTCAGTCCCGTTGGAGGAAAATGTAAAGTTGAGTGCTGATGTTGGGGATAAGATAGAAGACCCTACTATGTTCAGGAGGATAGTGGGGAGTTTGATCTACATGACCATTACAAGGCCAGACTTGAGCTACGCTGTTGGTCTTGTGAGTCAGTTTATGCAAGTACCTAGAAAGCCACACTTGGATGCAGTGAGACGCATATTGAGATATGTGAAGTCCACATTACATTATGGGCTTTTCTATGAGGCAGGTACAGATGTACAGGTGTTTGGATACACAGATGCAGATTGGGCTGGTAGTATGTCTGATAGACGATCTACCGGCGGATACATGTTCTCTCTTGGTAGTGCAACAGTTGCTTGGAGCAGCAAAAAGCAATCTACAGTTGCTTTGTCGAGTACAGAGGCTGAGTATAGAGGTGCTGCTGTTGCAGCAGGTGAGGTAGTATGGCTGCAAAAGTTACTGGCTGATTTGGATGTGCAGGTGGAAGGTCCAGTTGTCATTTATTGTGACAACATGAGCAGTATACAGTTGGCTAGGAACCCTGTGTTCCATGCCAGGACAAAACATATTGAGGTACACTACCACTTTGTGAGAGAGAAGGTACTAGCAGGTGAGATTGACTTGGTGTATGTCAGCACACAGGATCAGATAGCTGATATCTTCACGAAGGCATTGGGTACAGAGAAGCTTCAAAAGCTTCGAAGCTTACTTGGAGTTGCAGAGATGCAGTTGAGCTTGAGGGGGAGTGTTGAGATGGCAAGCTCAACACGTGTGGACATGGATGATGGACCGCCTGGTTAGATGGATCCACACGTCTACACTTAGCACGTCAATGGTCATTATGACTCTCACATGGCCACTGACTCATTACTTATTATATTCAGGTTGTTACACCTATTTACAGCTGGCATAGTTATAGCGCCAGTCGACTAGTGTAGTCGGTTATGCATTGTTTGACTTAGTAGGCCACTTTCCTTTTATGTTGTATCTTATCTATACTTTGAGTACATTGTAAAGTGTGTGGAAGAAGAAGAAGAAACCAGCAAGAAAACGTTTTGGCCTCCATCTCTCTTCTTGTCTCTTGAGTGAGCTTCTCCTTGTGCATTCTGTGTGTGTTCGGCGCAGCATCTTGAGCAACCCCCTCCACCACATGATTCTTGACATTAACACCTTCCAAGCCTTTGTGTCATCAGAATTGAAGTTTGCTTATGTACTTGAGGTTTTGCAAGTGTACGAGTTATTCTTACAAGAAGAGAGAATTTTTTGCATCCCCAAGGTCGATTTCACTAAGCGGAAGCTTGATTCGACAAAGGAAGTGCTTGGCCTCCAACTTGAGGTCTTTCAAAATAATCTAGATCTCTTTACAAAAATTGAAAGGTGAAGCAAAACTGGAAGCACAAGTGGAAGAAAGAAGAGAGCAAGAGCTATGGAGGTTCAAGCAAGAGGAGGCCGGTGTGTGGGAACTCCAACCATCAATGTGTGGTCTTCCTTCCCTTATTTTATTACCACTAAAAAATATAAGGAATAAACTGATAGTGATGGGTGTCCACCACTTGCAGTGTGTAGGTCTGGGGGTACATTATGCAAGTAAATATAGGCAGACATGCATGCAACTTTTAACCTTGAACAAAAATGCTTTAGGAAAGAGGATGAATGCTTGACCAATGAAGCAGCTCTCATGTTAGAAGATCATGATACTTTGTTCATGCGAGCTACATCAGAGATAAGCATGGAATTGGGGCAACCCACTGGCTCACTAGGGGAGGAACACTTTCGTGGCTACAAGGCATCATGTCAAAACTGGTCGGAGGACATGAGCCCTTCGAAAATTGATGGCTAAGATAATACAAGGCCTTATTGAAAAATTGATGATGATAATATGCAAGATCATACACTGGACAAATTGATTGACAATATGGTGAGAGAGAGAGAGAGAGAGAGAGAGAGAGAGAGAGAGAGAGAGAGAGAGAGAGAGAGAGAGAGAGAGAGAGAGAGAGAGAGAGAGAGAGAGAGAGAGAGAGAGAGAGATGTTGAGAATAGCAAATGTTGCTTGGCCATAAAGGCCAGATGTATGCCCAAAAGAGGCTTGCCTATAAGTGGCTTTGAATGAGAGATATGACAAAGATGTATGCTCTAGAAGCTCTAGGAAGAGATGTCCAAAATCCCATAAGCACGGTGAGGAACATTGGTACTATCCAGAAAGCTATAAAGGCATGCACTTGGTTGACACTCATTTCAAGAAAATGGAAATATCATTTTGAGTTACTCAAGATTGTCTTTATGAGTCCAAGCTAATCTATCTTGGAACCTAATTCACTTGAGTTACAATCTCTCATTCTGATAATGTATCGTGTGTTTGATTTACGTCCACCATAGCTAACTAGCTCTAGATCTGTGTTTCTCAACATGATATCAAATCCATGGCTGAGCTAGATAGCTAGTGAGCATAGCTTCCTAACATTACCTTCTCTCCTTGCATATTCTAAACCCTTTCCATCTCGTTCTTCTCCTTGCACATTCCTGTCTCTACTTCCAACCTTTCAAGTCAACATCCAGTGTTGTGTACGAGGTGAAGAAGCTCAAGAAAGAAGGTGCTAGGGTGTTGCTTAATTAAGAAGCTTGGTTTGGAGTTCAAATTAGAGGCACTAAGGTTCATTTCTCATTTCAGAAGCTGTCATTTGGAAGAAGAAGAAGAGGGGGCCTCAAGCTGAAAGCTTGCTTTCAGTTGCAAGCAAGGGCTTTGCTTTGAAGAAAAAGGAAAAGGTGTGCTTTTTGGTTTGACAGAGAAGAGAAAGAAAAAGTGGGTGTAATAGACAGAGAAGAAAAGTGGTAAGAAGAGGCAGATGCTGTATCAACACCCCTCTCCCTCTAACTAGGACCAAGAAATCACCATTTGGACAATTCCAAAGAGCATTTGTCCATAGCCATGCTGCTGAGGAGGTTGGTGGTCACCTGTGGCTCTTCATGCAACACCACCACCTATAGCCACTATTGCTATAGTGCCATCACTGGCAACACTACCAGGAGAAGCAAGAATCGTGTTGGACAGGAAGACTAGAAGATCATGGGGGTTTGACTCTGTCACTATGTCGTCTGAAGATGAACTAAATAAGGCTCTTAACAAGATGAACGGAATGGAGGTGGATGGAAAAAGTTTGTGCGTCAATATTGCAGGGCAGCCATCAAAGATTTGAATGTGGGCATGAAGAGGTCGCTGACAGGTGGCGAACTCATTAGCATATTGAGAGGCATCCAAACTGCGCCGATTCATTCCGACATTGTTTCTTTATCATAAGCTTAGTCTATCTAACCTAAGGCTAGAGCACTCACACATAGAGTCAATTCACACTGGCTCACAAACTACATATACACTTTCACACTTTGTCCTCTCAAATCGGTTCAGTCAGAATCCTGTGCACACATGTTGTTATCCAAACCAACTCGTCTAAAGCCATATTCAAACTTTAGAATTTATTCAAATAGGTGAAAAATCCTAGTACTACCACCACATCAATCGTGTTGCCAATTTGTGTTAACATTTAAACCTCATTGTAAAAGGGATTAAACACTACCACTGTGCGAAAAGTCAGTCCAATAAGACATTCCCACATTTAAAATGATCTGCTTGCACCATGCACAAGAGTCCAAAAGGAAATTCAACGTCATGTCAAGCCCTTTCATTAAGCCAAAACGTTCCAAAGAGAAATATATCTATCTTGTAAAGCTGCATGGAATCTCCAAATCTATGCATCCCAAAGTTTATGCCATGTCAAACTACATCAATGTACTTGTTTGTATCCATCTCAAACTCATTGAGAAAGAAGATCAAAAGGACCTCAGAAAGAAGACTAGAGCACAAGATAATGAAGAGCATGAAGAAAATAAAACAAAGACCAAGAAGATCGAAGACATCATCAAAGGGTGCCAAAGAAGCTCAAAGAAGATGAAAAAAATACTTTTTGCTATTGACAACAAAGAATTTCCCATAGTGGATGTAAAAACCCTACCAAAATGTAAAGTTTCAAGCCTTAACTTGATTAGGCTGCCAGAGAGCTAGTCTCTTGGTCCATGTTTATATGCATGGGTGGCAAAAGTCAACAAGGATAGAGACTCACCATTTGAGGGGGGGTGCTGAGAATAGAAAATGTTGCTTGGCCATAAAGGCTAGATGTATGACCAAAAGAGACTTTCCTATAAGTTGCTTTGTATGAGAGATATGACAAAGATGTATGCTCTAGAAGCTTTAGGAAGAGATGTCCAAAATCCCATAAGCATGGTGAGGAACAGTGGTACTATCCAAAAAGCTATAAAGGCATGTACTTGGTTGACACTCATTTCAAGAAAATGGAAATATCAGTTTGAGTTACTCAAGACTGTCTTTATGAGTCCAAGCTAATCTAATTCACTTGAGTTACAATCTCTCATTTTGATAATGTATCGTGTGTTTGATTTACATCCACCATAGCTAACTAGCTCTAGAATCCATGTTTCTCAACAAGAGAGACATAGAGTTCAACATGTGTGCACATTGATGAGGGACTACTTGGCTAGATGGGTTTGTACATCTACACTTAGCACGTCGGTGGTCATTATAATCTTCATATGATGATTGACTTATCACTTATTATATTTAGTTTGTTGCACCTACCTACAACTGGAATAGTTATAATGCCAATTGATAAGTATAGTTAGTTATGAACTGTTTGACTTAGTAGGCCACTTTTCTTTAGGTTGTATCTTATCTATACTTTGTGTACATTTTATTGTGTGTGAAAGAAGAAGAAGAAATCAATAAGAAAACCTTTTGGCCTCCATCTCTCTTCTTGTGTTCTTGAATGAGCTTCCTTTTGTGTGTATGGTGTGTCTTTGGTGTAGCAACTCAAGCAAGTCCCCCTACCATATAATTTGTGACATGATATCAGAGCAACACCATTGAGAGAGGCTAGTTTTGAAGGTTGAAGTGAAGGAGAAGAATTAAGGATTCGAGTAAGCAAGCAATGGGTAAGAAGATCTCTTGTTCCTCCACTCTTTCTCTCGGATAGTGCCTATAGAGGCACCAAAAGTAGGGCAAAGCAAAAATCTCAAGTGAGGAACACTTCCTGGACTGCAAGGTATCATGTCAAAACTAGTTGGAAGTTATGGGCCCTTCGAAAATTGATGGCTAAGACAATACAAGGCCTTTTGGAAAATTAATGGTGGTAATATGAGTAAGCATACAATGAACAAATGGATTAACAATATGGTGATTAAAAGAGAGAGGGAGAGGGAGAGGGAGAGGGAGAGATGGCAAGCTCACCATGTGCAGACATCGATGATGGACCACCTAGCTAGATGGGTCCATCATCAGTGGTCATGATGATTCTCACATGGCCACTAACTTATCTCTTATTATATTTAGTTTATTGCACCTACCTACATCTGGCATAGTTATAGTGCCAATCGATAAATATTGTTAGTTATACACTGTTTGACTTAGTAGGCCACTTTTCTTTATGTTGTATCTTATTTATACTTTTTGTACACCGTATTTTATGTGAAAAGAAGAATAAACCAACAATAAAATTTTTTGACATCCATCTCTCATCTTATATTCTTGAGTGAGCTTCCTCTTGTATGTATGGTATATGTTTAGTACAATAACTCAAGCAAGTCCCCCCACCACATGATTCATGACATGGTACTAGAGCCATGCCACTGAGAGAGGCTGGTTTTGAAGGCTAAAGAAAAGAAGAAGAAGCAAGGATTTGAGCAAGCAAGCAATAGGTAAGAAGCTCTCCCATTCCTCTACTCTTTCTCTTGGATAGTGCTTGTTGAGGCACTAGAAGTAGGATAGAGCAAAAATCTTAGATTTTTATGAGATTTAGTGTACAAGCAGAGCAATGTATATTTTGAAGATAAGTCCTATGAGACTTGCCCACTATTTTTTTGATCATCTAAGGCCATTTTGGGCTCTATTTTAGAGCCTCAACATTGTGAAAAGTAATTTCAAGGTATATTGAGATTTCACTTGTATTGATCGAAAGTGGATGCACATGTTATAGATTTTGAATCTATAAGTCTTGAGATGTTTGCTAGGAAATAAAGACAAGTTTTATCTACAAATAGATTGCAGATTACTTGTACTGTTGAGAAACTAGTGAAAAAGGTTGATTGGTATATTGTTGTGCACTTATTGTGAAATGTTGTAGAAGACTTGTTTGCTATTTTGTATCAAATTTGTGATAATGGCAGAAAACAATGGAAATCCCATCATCGAGAAGTTAGACAAGAAAGCTACCCATCATGGAATTTCCATGTGACTAACTTTCTTATTGAAAAATGCATTTATGAGTTCATTTCATGTGAATAAAAGGAGCCAAAACTGAGTAACCATACGATTATAGATGAATTAAAGGCATGGAAAGAATGAAATACAAAGGATAAAAATGTAATGTATTGGCTATTTGTTATGTTGGGGTATATATAAAATACAGAAACTTCAAATGTAGCTTGGACAATCTTTGAGAATATGTTTTTAGTAAATACAAAGGCACAGAAGTTTCAACTCACGCAAGAGTTGAATACCTTAAAGAAAGGAAATATGTCTATAAATGAGTATGTTTTGAAAGTGAGAAGCATTTCAGATGTGCTAGCAAGTATTTATGCAATCCCTAACGATGAAGATTTGGTTTCATCTACTTTGGATAGCCTTAATAATGAGAAGGCTTGAAAATCATTTGTCATTTCTGTGTATGTACGAAAACCGTGTTTCTAGTTTTTGATGAGTTGGTCTCTATCATGATTATTGAAGAGATCAATATGTAGGGGTGAATTGTCTAAAAGAGGTGGTGAACAGGTTCAAGAATTTTACTCAAATTCAGGGAAGGAGGCATGGCAGATTCTCTTTAAGAGAAGACAGTATGAGACGTGTTGGTGATAACTAGCAAAACAGGTTGAATCAACAATTCGGTGAAATACAAGTTTTAGGAGGCTATAAAAACTTTAGAGGTAGAGGAAGCTCCAGAGGAAGAGGTGGATGGCATAATAGAGGTTCTGGTGATTATGGTATTTTTTATCATTATTATGGTAAAACATGTCACATTGCAGCCCATTGTTATACTAAGAAATATAATATCCACAATGGTGAATTGTAGCAAGGAAACTATGCATAATCTTTACGATAGAATGAAGACAAAAATGAGCGTATGTTTGTTATGTATCATATGATGAATGTTGTTACAAGAGAGAAGATACACGATGATGTATTGTATGTTGATTCATGTGCATCTAATCATATGATTAGTCATGTTGAATGGTTTGGAGAAATTCAAGATTTACAAACTCTAGGTTATGTTCAGATGTGATGATTCATGCTATCCAATTTCACACATTGAAAATGTTCCATGGCCTTTACATGATAGCCAAACAAAGTGTTTATCAGATGTATTACATGTGCCATCAATCACAAAGAATTTAGTGTCTATTGGCCAAATGGTAAAGCAAGGGTTGCATGTTTGATTTAATGCAAAACATTGTTTTGTAGAAGACTTTAATGATAAGTGCAGGTTGGTCACAAAAGAAAATAGAGTTATCTGCATGTTCACTTTAGATATTGGAATTTTTGCTATGAATGCTGCTATGGCTAAAGGAAAAAAAGTGGTTACAGACATTCAAATATGACACAAATGTATTGGACATACAAATGTGAAAAGATTGAAGTCCAAAGGATTGATTACAGGGTTGCTTGCTTTTAGAGTTTCAAAATTTCATAAAGTATGTGAAGCATGTCAATTTGGTAAGCAATAAGATAACCTTTTTTGCATGATAGAGATGTGAGCAGAAATATACTTGATATTGTGCATATAGATGTTTAGGAACCTACACAGAACATATCTCTTGGTGACAGTAAATATTTTGCTAAATTTATTAATGCTTGTTCAAAAAGCTATGTGTATATTTCATGAAGGAAAAGAGTGATGTATTTGAGCACTTCAAAACTTTCAAGGTTACTGTTGACTTGAAAGTTAAGTGCTTGAGGTCAGATGGAGGAGGAGAGTACCTCTCTAATGAGTTTAGTGACTTTTTGAGGTCTCATAGAATAAAGAGATAGTTTATTTGCAGATATACTCCCACAATAAAATGGGATTGCAGAAAGGAAAAACTGACATATTACAAAAGTTGCATGGGTATTGATGGTTGAAAAGAATATGCCAAAATACTTTTGGTTTAAAGATATTCATAATGATGTCTATATTATGAACAAAACTCCTATAATTATTACAATTCATGGAATGATCCCCAAAGAATGCTTTATAGGCAAAAAGTCTGATGTGTCACACTTGAAATTATTTGGTTGTATTGCATATGTTCATGTGCGAGATAAACTGCAAAAGAAGATTAATCCAAAGGTTGAAAAATGTATTTTATTGGATATTTTTTAGAGCAGAAACGGTATCATTGCTATAGCCTTGTCATGTGAGTTTAGAGTGAGCAAGGATGTTATTTTTTATGAGGTGAGAAATTGGTATATATCTAGTGGTGATGCATTAGATGATAATGATAGTTATGTGCGAAAAGAGAAGCAAGAATCAAGGATCCTTAGTGAACTAGAAATATCATCTAGTACTATATCTATAGTTAGCCCTTGGTCTAGGAGACTAAGAAGCAGTCCCATATCTTTAGGTGCCTCTATTAGTGTTGTAGGTAAAGACAAAGGGAATAAGAAAGTGTCAAATGTTAATGACACATCTACAAATAATTTGGGATTTGATGGAGGTTCTAGTGGATCAAAGAGTTTGGATGATGAGCTTGGTATTCCTTTAGTTAAGACACAAAGTGTATAGAGAGCACATGGTAATGTAAATGCTTCACTAAGTGATCTAGTGGTATGTAGGTCTAATAGGGTTAGATATCCTGTTAAAGGATTTGGTTTTGAAGATTACGTAGCTCACTATTATGCTTATATGGTAAAGGTGGTTGAGGACGTTGAGTACACTTACTTTGCGGATGCTATTGGTTATGCTCATTGGGATGTAGTAATGGATAAGAAGATGGCTACATTAGAAGCCAATAAGACTTGGGATCTAGTACCATTACCTAAGTGCGAGAAAGCTATTGGCTGTAAGTGGGTTTACAAAATTAAGCATAATGTATATGGTTTTGTTAGCACGTATAAGGCTAGGCTGGTTGCAAAAGGCTATGCTTAAACATATGGCATAGATTAGAAAGAGATATTCAGTCCAATTGATAGAATGGAAATTCTTAGATGTGTGATTACTTTGGCATTAGCCAAAGGTTGGAGTTTACACCAAATGGATGTCAAGAATGCCTTCTTACATGGTGAATTATAAGAAGAGGTGTATATGGAGCAGCTAGCAGGTTATGAGGATTTAGAGTATCCAATATATATATGCAGGTTAATGAAGGTACTTTATGGGCTAAAGCAAGCACCTAGCATGTTCTGATAAGATTGGAGAGTATCTTGTTAACATTGGCTAAAATATTTCTGATGTAGATCACTCACTTTATGTGAGAAAGAGAGATGTAGGCTTGATCATCATAGCCATCTATGTGGATGACCTGATTATTACAAATGATAGTGACAGTGAGATTGCTGAAGTTAATGAAGAAGAAGTTGGAGACAAAGGATTTGGGTAAGCTAAGGTACTTTCTTGGTATTGAGGTGATTAAATGTGATGATGGTATATGGCTATCCCAAAGACAATATGGCTTGGATATGTTGTCCAAGAATGGTATGACATCATGTAAGTCTCTTTTAGTTCCATTAGAGCCATATACAGCATATCCAAGCCATACCATGTGAAGTTGAGTGCTAATGTTGGAGATGAGATAGAAAACACTACTATGTTCAAGAGGATAGTAGGGAGTTTGATTTACATAACTACAAACTTGAGTTATGTTGTTGGCCTTGTTAGTAAGTTTATGCAGATAACTAAAATGTCTCATTTAGATAGAGTTGAATACATATTGAGATATGTGAAGTTTACTTTGCATTATGGACTTTTCTATTAAGTAAGTAAGGATATATAAGTGTTTGGATACATAGATGCAGATTGGATTGATAGTATGTTTGTGACAGAAGATCTACAAGTGGATTCATGTTTTCCCTTCGTAGTGCAACATTTATATAGAGTAGCAAAAAGCAACCTACAGTTGCTTTATTAAGTATAGAGGTTGAGTATAGAGGTGTTGTTATTGTAGAGAGATGGTTCAATTGTCATTTTATGATAACATGAGCATCATATAGTTAGCTAGGAACCCAGTGTTGCATGCTAGGACAAATTACATTGAGGTCCATTACCACTTTGTGAGAGAGAATGTAATTGTACGAGAGATTGACTAAGTATATGTCAGTATATAGTACTAGATAGCTAGTATTTTCACAAAGCATTCGGTGCACAGAAGCTTTGAAAGTTTCGAAGCTTAATTGGAGTTAACACCATATTGGGGAATATGAAAAATTTTCATAAGTTTGGGACACGTGGTCAAATCTTTGGATTTGTCATAACTTGAACACTATAACTCCAAATCAAGTGCTCCATAGCTCAATAGATTCTATTTTTCAAGCGCTTTCCAATGATAGGTCACATCATATGGTTTTGAGAAACTTATGGGTATGTTAACTGGGTATCACCTTTTTAGTATTCAAAAAATAAAAATTGGGAGTTTCCCAAACTCACTAATATTATGTTAGTTGCAGAATATAGTTGAGCTTGAGGGGGAGTGTTGATATGGCAAGCTCAACATGTGCAGACATTGATGATGGACCACCTGACTAGATGGATTTGCACATCCACACTTAGCACGTCAGTGGTGATTATGATCCTCACATGGCCATTGACTTATCACTTCTTATTTTTAGTTTGTTGCACCTACCTACAACTCGCATAATTATAATGCTAGTCGATTAGTATAGTCAATCGTACACTGTTTGACTTAGTAGACCACTTTCTTTTATGTTATATCTTACTTATACTTCATTGTATTGTGTGTGAAAGAAGAAGAAAAAACCAGCAAGAAATTTTTTTTGTCTCCATATTTGTTCTGGTGTTCTTGAGTGAGCTTTCTCTTGTGTGTATGGTGTGTGTTTGATGCAACAACTCAAGCGAGTCCCCGCACCATGCAATTTGTGGAGAGAGAGAGAGAGAGAGAGAGAGAGAGAGAGAGAGAGAGAGAGTCTCATCCATAGGATTTGATAGAAGCATATTCTCTTTAAAACTAGCCCTTATAGATTTGGTGCAAGAGATAGAAGGAAATGTATGCACCATATTTATAGGCACCACAAGAGAGAGAAGTTGATGCAAATGCTACATTTGTGGATAGCCCAAGACAGAGGAGAAGATGTTGGTGAGAGAGAGGAAGGGAAGGGGGGTGAGTCCCAACTACCACATAGGGGAGGTACGAGGGACTCTAAGGGATGGAGCCCCTCACAACTATCTCCCATATGGTCTTGAAGACCCCTAAGAGCTGACACCGATGGCCTGAAGTGCATCCAAGCGCGATATATGAAGGATCATTGTTGATTTCAGTGACAAAGTAAACCTAGCCCAAGTTTTAAATCCTTCCCAAGGTTTTAAAACCTAGGTCATTGAAAAAGGGTGGAATGACTATTGATTGTGGACAGTGGACACCATGGGGACTAGTGTAAAGTCAAGTGGCTGAGAGGCCTTAATGATAAATAATTGCGGGTTATCCCATCCATTTAGTGACTTGATGTGATGAACTGAAGTCCTATCCTCGTGACGAACCTCCGTCTTCGTATTTTTGTTTTGTTCATCAAACGCGCTGGTAACTGCATCAATTTCAATCTTGAACCCCATAAAGCACAGACAGCATCCCCGTTTTTTTGCAGTAAAAAATACGAGGCAACCACCTTTCAAGCACTGAGCACTGCCTTTCTCTGCACATGCGGCCATGGCAATCATGATTGCATGCTCCTTGTTCAGGCGTTCTTTCCTCTCGATTTTCAAGTTACTACCGTCCCACTTTCATGGCCGCCCAAGGAAGCTAGGAAGAGAAGGCCAGGCTCGAGGAAGCTTCATCGCCACCCTCCTTACCATCTGCTTGCAGCAATTCCTCCCAGGCAATTTACATCAGTCGAAGTCTCTAATATCATCACAATCCCCCTTGCCCCCCCCCAAATGCATGTTGTTGTTGGGTTGAGCATGAAGATGGCATTCACTCTGCTGCAGTCTTCTTTTCCTCTTTCCTCATTTTCTGCAAAACCCTTGCAAATTTTCCACACCTCACCCTGTGATGAGTAGGGCTAAAGCATCCCACTTCCTTTTCCCAAGATTAGCTAGCTTTTTCCTAGTAAAGCATGGCAGACTTTTATCTTTTTTTCCACCTCCCTTACTAGCTAGGCTGTGGCCCACTATCACAACAGTGTACTCTTTTGCTGATACCACTCTTATTGTGCTCCAATTTTTACTCTAGCCAAGCAGGTTGGTTCTTATACTCCTTATATGAGCATGCAATCACAATGGTTGCTTTAGCAAGTTCGACTCCTCAGGTTTCCAATTCTTTTACCCTCTCTTGTAATACTTGCACTCTTGTTCCATTGATAATCTACAAAGCCCAAAAACCCACCCCCAAAAGTATAAAGAATCCATGCAAAAAGGATGCCTTCAATGTATAAGCAGTTAGCCTCTCCCAAAAGGCACTATGAATGCCTTCCACATTTCAATGCACCTACATCTTATCTTGTAGGCATTATAAGGCATGAGGGAGGCATGACAACCAACCTTAGCTCTCCACGATCATGATGAGGCCCTTCCATAGTAGAGATGTTATCACTAATGGTACTAAGCATCGTACCAAGCATCAATGATATACTCCATGACTTCAACTTTTGGCTAGACATTGCATTTCACTCTTATATAACTACTCACAAAGAAAATATTTGCAACTTCACCTTTTGACTAGATATCGTCTTTGACTCCTATACAATTACTCACAAAAAAATATTTGCAAGCTTCCACACATGGCAAACCAAAACATATTACTAGTCAAAACATATTACAAAAAAATACTTTGAAAATACTCAACATTTAACTTATGGTCATTCTCCAAGGTTTTTTGCGAGTGGATACGCAATGCCACAACATCCACTACCTCTAACCAGCACATCCCTTGGATGGGCCACAACTACCCATCCTTATCTCCTCTACGGTCCATTGTTAGCTCAAACTCCTCCACTTTCTTTACATTTTGTGCATCCAAAGTTTTAGCTTCATTTTCTATGTCTTCCATACCTCTTCTTCAATCCCTCTATCAATATGTCCTTCCTCTCCTAAGTTTTCCACTGCATATGTCTCTTCATCTCTTCTCTTGAATAGTTTGATTCTCTTATTCACAATAGTTATCCTCAAGACTATCCCATCAAGCTCTATAAGCACATATGTAGCATTGTCATAGACATGCATTGAAATTTGGCATAACCGGATTAGTCATATAAATGTGTAGCATTTGAAAAATATGTATTCAAAATATATTTTCGATGGCTTATTGAATTTTAGAGTTGATGGGATGCATAAAGTATATATATCATGTCAATTTGGAAAAAGTAACGAAGTCATGCGTTTCCACATAAAATGCATATATGTAAGAAGTCACTTGAGTTTATACATTTTGATATGTGGGATCCTACAAAGATTACAACTACCAATGGTTGCAAGTGTCATGTCTTTTTTATTGATGATCATACTAAAAAATTATGGATTTATTTATATATGAGAAAAAGAGGTGTTTACTTACTTTAAAAGCTTTACAGTTCTGGTTAAGAAGGAAACAATATTAGATATTAAATGGCCTAAGGTTGGATGGAGGGGGAGAGTACTTCTCTAATGATTTTTTAGATTTGTTGCGAACACATTGTATTTAGAGATAGTTTATATATAGGTATACTTTGCAGCAAAATGGAGTTCTTGAGTGAAAAAACATACATATTGTAGAGGTGGATTAAGCACTAATCTCTAAAATAAACTTGTCTTACTACTATTAGATTGAAGCAATTGTTATTTTATATATATTATAAACATGACACTGAGGGAAAAAATGAGTACTTGTGGCCTTAACAAAAATGGGATCAATGTCCTCATGTGTTAAGTGATGTGAAAGGGCACCACCTAGACAAATTAGAAGTGGACTATGGTGCTTTTTACATATATGAGTAGAGAGGTGATGATATAAAATAGAAACAGAGGAGAAGGTGTGGTGCAATATAAATCAAATAATTGAAGATACTAATATTTAGAGTTATAACTAATGCATCCGAGTCCAAAATGGTGGGGGAACATGCACACATAAGTAGAGAGATAATTGTAGTGACGATGTAGGAAGAGAAAGAAGAGGAGAGGATGGAGAGTGTGATTGTGTAGAGGGGTTTGGGTTGGTGGAAGGAAGAGAATGGGGATAATGAAGGGATGGAGGATATAAGTGAAAGAAAATGAGGGTATGATAAAGTGGAGAGCAAGGAAGGTGATGGAGTGGAGGAGTAAGGGAGGGGGAGATAATGTGTGTGATGAAGTGGGAAAGAAGGGTGGTGAAGTGGAGAGGGATAGGGCAATGAGGGAGAAGGAGATGGTGCATGTAATGAAGTGGGAAAAAAGAGTGGTGGATTTGAGAGGGATTGGGAAATGGTGAAGGAGAGGAAGAGAATAGAAGTAGCGAGAATGGTGGTAAAGTGGAGTATGTTTGTCCCCCCTACTCACAAGGATTCTCTTTTATAAGCACTTGGATGGATTATATTAATCTGCTAACTCCAATCAATCAAGTGTAATCTTGATTGATTAGAGCTCCAAATTGGATGATGCACTAGGTGATGTAAGGTAGTGCACAGAGCCTCTCATCATAATGCATTTTGTTGTATTGTATGCATAAGTCTTCATAGTCAAGCTTCCTAGAGAAAATAATAAGAAAAGGAAAGATAAAATATGAAGGTTAAAAAATTTGAGGGAGAGTTGTGCACATGCATTACAAGTATAATGCGATGCTCTACACTATGGGATTTGTAATTTTACAGGGGTTTAAGCAAAGAGAATGTGAAAATGTATATACACTTCTTAGAATCATCCTTTGAAAAGAAAAAGAAGATTACTTTGAAGAGAGATTTATGGAATAAAATGCTTTGAATAATAACTGAGAAGAGTCTAAAATCTCCACCATTGTAGATGCCTTTGTTAGGAATCCTTTCGTGCACAAACATATTATTATCTTTTTTTCTTTTGGTATCCCAAAGCTTTTTTCATGCATACACCATTTATAAAGCTCCAAATATTTAAAAAAGAGAGAATATCATAGTTAATTTAATAATAGGATATAAAAAGTGAGATACATAAAAAGAGAAAAATATAAGAGAGAATAAAAAGAGAATTTGATATATATGCCACATGGGAGAGTTTTTGGAGTATTTTCTTAAAATACTCAAAGACACGTGTCCAAGCTTGGCCCTACCTCCTCCTTTTATTTTCAAAGCCCATTCCATAATTTTCTCTCTTTAGTGTTGGGGCTGAAATCAATAAGCTCTTTAACTTCTAAATTGCCTTCGTATGCTGTTTACCCCACAAAAACTTTTTCTCTTTTCTCAAAAGCTAATATAAAATTTTAGCCACATGAGCAAAATGTGGAATCCATATCAAGTAAAAGACACATGCATCCAAAAATCTTCTCACCTCAAATACATTCAAACATATCTTATGCATCCTACTTATGGCATCAATATTTACTGGTGAGGGCTTTTTCCCATATGGTCCACACATGTGCCCAACAACTAATACTTTCTCCACTCCAAAAATTAACTTTTCTCCTGACAGAGTCAAATGCACTTCTTCAAGATGGCTCAAAATCAACAATATGATCAACCACAAATGTTCTACATCCCTGCTCATTCATCTCTTCATTCTTCTCGGACCTATTCTGCGCATGCCACGTTGTCAAGCTCGCCATGCCAGACGTACGAAACATGTGGTTTATGCGGGGGATAAGTGGAAAGTGTTTGAGAACTTTTTGAGGGATGGTTTGCCCTTGCAAGTCCTGTCGATACTTGTGAGCACCACACTTTGGACATGTCTCCATAGTCTCGTATTCTCCTCGAAACAGTATGCAATCGTTGATACATGCAT
Source organism: Lygodium microphyllum (assembly GCF_053477565.2). Classification (NCBI taxonomy): domain Eukaryota; kingdom Viridiplantae; phylum Streptophyta; class Polypodiopsida; order Schizaeales; family Lygodiaceae; genus Lygodium; species Lygodium microphyllum. Next base: position 441,845 of record NW_028229521.1, read on the forward strand.
GGATGTTATTGTAGTCCATGCCAAGCTTTCGTAAAACATGTCGTGCATCATCACGAGACTTAGGCATGGTATTTGCATGTGGTAATATATGATATTTCAATAACCTGAAAAAAATCATAAACACCTTGAAAAAGCACAAATTTTTGTAATAGTAGTGTCGAAAAAAATAATCAATGAAGCGTATGTACAAGGTACCTGAACAACTCGGTCACACTCGTATCGCTCCACCCGTATTTTGCTTGCACACTTAAGAGTGCAAGCAGTGTCTTCAGGCGAGATACTCGGCACCCATCATATAATGGTATGGATGCTTCCTCTCTAAGTGGATCAGAAGTCTCGACATCCATGGGAATCAATGCATCGATCATTGCCTCCATCTCAGGCTCCAAGATTGTAGGTAGGTCTGGAAGGTTGCCTGTCTCCTCTGGCATTGACGGTATAGATTGGCCCTGCAAGTGGTGGATTGGCCAAGGCTTTTGTTTCTAGCCTTGATTTTGAAATATAGGGCTTCCCCATACATTCGGACAAGCCACATAAAGATCCCCCTGATGAATTTTTTGCTGCTTGCATGCACCATTCCGGATCTACATCAATTGGCCAACCTCCATTCTCATACAAGCTACGTGCCATAACATTGATTTTGGAACCATGATCCAAGAGTGCTATGCAACACATCTCTCTCTCTTCCACTTTAATAATTGAGCGCGAGCCCAATGAGTTCGTGAATAATGATTGCTTGGAATAAAATAAGCATCTTCTTCTTCATGCACTTGTTGATGGACATCCCCATTATACATAGCCTTCTCTCTATGCTTAGTGTTGCCCATAATACCATTTTCAACTACATACTTGTTGTCTGTACTCCTATTTAACCCATTTTTAACATTAACTTGCTCTAAATTAGCATTACATGCATAATCGTATTCCCTTTGAAGTTGTTTCTCTATGTCTTTGTTAACCTACATCAATGCTTGCAAAACTTCACCATCAAACTGTCTTTTTCGTTTCAACATATTAATGATTACATCATAAAATTTACGCTTTGCAATTTCAAGAACTTTGCCAAGTGTGAATTCCACTCTACTGCCAAGTATGCGATCTTCTAAGACTTTTTAAAGGTTTGTGGCAGTCTCAAGATCCGATTATAACCTATAACTAGGCTTCTTGCCCCTTTTCTTCCCTTCTTGTTTCTTCTCTTGAGATGCATCCTCTATAACATGCTTAGGTATGGATTTTTCAACTTCTTTTTGTTGCTCCATTTTACTTCGTGTTTTGCGTTTAGATGGGCCTGAAGAGAAAGGACTAGCAGTGTCTTCATCTCTTATTTTCTTTTCTTTCACAAGAGCTTCTTGATTATGAACCACAACCAAATAAGCATAGGCTGAAAATGAATCTACTAGTGCACTCCATCCTGTTCTCCCTTGTATACTCTGACTTACATAAGCTAATTCAAACTTTTCAAAATTTCCCTTTTCCATGCAATCTAATGCTTGAATCCAAACATAAGATTTTGCTTCAGTTATGCCTTTTTGATGAGTTTCATCACTCCTTTCAATTCTCAATCCATATGTGGTTGTATCTATGTCAACAAATGCTATCCTTGCAGCCATATCTTTCAACCTCTTTTGCATACCATAATTTCCAAAATTTGTCTCTATTGGAAGACCCATTTCTGTTGCATATATTTTACCATCTTTCCAAATGACTAACCTTTTTGCTTCCACTTCACAGTAGTTTGTATGGTCTCACTTTTCATACTATAAACTGTCACACAAAATGCATCTTCTCTTGTATCCTTCTTTGTACGGTCATTGGGTTGTTGCCCGAGCCTTCTCTTCTACCTTGACATCCAACTTTTTAACCTTTGCATAGATTTTTGTCAAATTTAGCCTCAAATCACATATGCCTTTGATTAATTCATCCACAGCATCACCTTTAAGAGCCGAACCAACAAGTATAGCCGATTGTTTCGCCATAGCTGCAGGTACCTTGTTTGCAATTTCAACCCCCTTTTGAGCACTGGTAGGTGTGATGCCTGTCTCCCATCTTAATTTCATTCGCTCTCTCTTTACCAATATATGCACTACTTTAGTTACATTAGCCCAATCTGATTTCAACCATATTTCAGAAGAGGTATCTTCTAAACGATCAGTTAGCTTCTCCTGCAAGACAAGATTTGCAGCCTTCAAAAAACAAATCAATTTTTAGACTCTCGAATGATTATTGCTTATCGGTATCCAACTGCGCATACCGACTTTCAAATTCACAGAGCAAAGCTGTAGTAGCCAACCCTTTATTAGGATTTTCAATCCAATCTATAAATGTCTTTTTAGTTACCAATTCTGCATCTTCCAAGAAAAACTATTTTCTCAAAGCTTTCTTAAAAGCTGCCAAATCAATATCTCTTTTATATAACTCATCAATCCAATCATGCAATGCATGCATGGCAAACGAGAGAAATACCGACTCCATGCATACTACAACACCCCATGAAACAACATATTTTCTTCATACAACTGGATGAAGGCCGAAACATTCTGACCTTTAAATTGCTTCAATTCTTGTCCCACTACCTGCAATGCATTCATAGCTAAGGAATCGATTCTTTCTGCTTCCTATCAAGTTTTCATCTGCTGTTGTAATAACAACTGTTGTTGTTGCTGCAATAAAGCAACCATTCATTGTAAAGCATCATCACCACTTGAATCTAGAGAATCTCCCATCTTTACAGATCTCCTGTAGACTTTCACATCGGGTTCACCACACTGTCAGAGCGTTTGGGGTCAAAAATAGAGGTGCGAGGGTAAGAGAGAGCAGGGTGAAGGGAGATTCAGGGAGAGGAGTAGACGGAAGAGAAGGGTTCCAAAGAAATAGAAGATGTAGAAGAATATTCATATAAAGAAATAGAAGATGTAGAAGAATACTCACAAAAAGAAATAGAAGATGTAGAAGAATACTCACAGAAAGAAATAGAAGATATAGAAGAATACTCACAAAGGTGAAGCTTGCCAATTTATTTCTGCATTATGAAAAGATAAATCTCTTGTAGACAAAAATGTGCATAAAATAATACATTTCTCTATGCTACTTAGATAGCCAACCTGATGTTTTCATTGGCTCCGAAAGGGGGGTAAAATACTAGGATACCTGACTAGATTTCTGCTAGATCACTCTATCTCCCAGTTCGTAGTGTTGTTTACTGCCTGAAAACAGTGGTCGCGGGTCACACGATTTCACCAATCCTTCTTTTTATATAAAATCCTCCCAAAATAACTGAAAGCTACAAGCTTTCTTTTACATGTCATCCTATTCTAGAAGTTTTCTAGAGTTTTCGAATTTTTACAAGAGATAATATCTAAAATATAAAAAATTGGCTAAACTTTCTAAAAATCTAGTAGTTTTGGACCATCCACACTATGGACACTAACATTAATGACTAATATGGCATTCGCTCTCTAGATCAATAAGAAAGCCGCACTCTAGAGTTTTTCACAATGTCTTCATGTAGATCTCCTCATCATTTCTTGTAGCCTGGATAACTCCATTTTCATCTCTGCTAGCTCCGGGCTTGAGTCAGTGCACTTCCCTTTACCTTGGTTGCTTGGGCCTGATCGTTTGTTGGATGGAATTGTTCTTTTTGGGGTTCTAGAGTCAACATCATCTCGATTCAAGGTCCTAGAGCTTCTCTTCTTAAGCTGGTCATCCCACTCGTATGGTCTCTCAAAGATCCTAGCCAGTGCGTCTCTCTGCAAGCTTGAGTTGCCTACCAAGCCCGTGCCTTGTGCGAAATCAAGGTTTCAGTTTTTCCAAGTGCATTTCAAGTGTTAAAAACAATGTGGGTGTGAACATAGATAATGAATATAGCTTTCACACTCTGATCTAAGTTCTTGGCCAAATGGGGCTTTATACTCAGTCTAGCTGCTCTCTCTTGTCTCTAGGGTGTGTGCTACACTACTAAGCTCGATTTAGGTAAAATGGGGGTCCGTTTTTAGGGCTCTAAAAGGGGGTGAAAGCTGACCTGATAGTGGTCGTGTCTAGCCATCCATCTGTGATGTGCTAGATTTATCAAATTTTCCTATCAAAATTTTGATCCGATTTGATAGTGTTCGATTCTGCAGTGTCCGATCCTTAATATCAGACGTCCAATTTTCAAGTGATTTCCGTGCATTCGAATTAGATTGGTTTGATTCTGGCATCCAATTATTCTATGTCTGGTTTTGACTAGTCCGAGTGGCTGCTAGTTTGATTTTTGCTTGTCTGATTTAGGTCCGTTCAGTTCACCCACAAGTGGTCCAATTTTGGGGTGTCCAATTTACGTGAGTCCGATTGTTCGAGTGCCCAATTGTCCAAATTGGATAGGTCATGTGTCCAATCGAACAGGTTGGGTGGTGTCCAAGAGATTCGATTTTCAAAGACGGACCGTCCGATTATCTAGAATTTTCGAGTCCAATTTTGGGATTCGTACTTTATCAATTGTTTCTGATTCTAATGGTCGTGGTTCCAGTCGAGTCTAAAATCAAATCGATGGCAACGATTTTGGGCATACCAAGCCACACAAACTTTGAGAATGCAAAATTAGACAAGGTTTGTATATACCTGGAATAACCAAAAAATTCCAACACAAGTCGATTAATCCGTTTCTTTGGCCATGGACTCTCTGTTCTCTCTCTCTCTCTCTCTCTCTCTCTCTCTCTCTCACTATTGAAGAAGCTAAAAATGAGCCTTCAATCCCCTTCCTTGGGTCTTAAACCTTTGTTCTAATGCCCCAGTGCTGCCGCGTCAGTGCTTATGCCTTGTCAATGGATTGCAAGCCTGTTTTTCCCCTGTTTTTGCCCTATTATAGTAGAAACCCTAAAACAATTTACTTCGATCTCTTCATCCTATCCTATGCTAAATGCAACAAAAATCAAAATCAAAATACTGAAATGATTCATCCTACTTGTCTACTAATTAAAAACCCAAAATACGTACTTGTTTTGAAGACTAAAACCCCCAAATCTCCTACCTATATCAAGCATTGGTTTGGGGATACAACCCTACTTCGACACTCGATTTGAGGCGCGCAAGTGCTCAAGCTTGAATCCCTTGGTCCTAGTAATGGAACCAAAATGTAGTGGGAGCTCTCACTCACTGCCAAGACCTACAGACCGCTTATCGCTTCAAGCATTTCAAGTGAGCACAAATAGCTATCTCTCACCTAGCTGATGCACCTTTGATCTTACGGGGCTGTAGTGAGGTTACCTTGATGTCTGAAGAATGAGTAGCCTCCTCCCTCAAGCAAGATGATAGCTCCATGATTCAAGATGTGAGCTGAAGCAACCTCAAGTCTCCTCCTTTGAGCTCCATTCTCCATAGTTGCGCGCAAGAGAAGAAGAAGAAGAAGAAGAAGAAGAAGAAGAAGAAGAAGAAGAAGAAGAAGAGAGGAGATGATGGAGAGCTTCTTACTCCCTCACACACTTATACTCTCACTCCCTCTCTCAAGCATACACAAGTAAGTAAGAAGGAGATGTTCGAAAATAAGAATTCTCATACAATGAGGAATATAACCCATAAAATAATAATTCTCATATCAATCAATCCACACATTCATTATTTTCCTTTAGAATTCAATTCCTATTTTGAGTTTTCATCCATTACTCACCTTTCCCCTGAAAATGATGAAAAACCTTCCTAGGATTGTGGAAATCAAAGTGTATTGGGCATTCAGTGCGTCTGTGGTGTGCCTTACTTTCTCAAGAACCAATCGTAAAAAGTGGGGTTATACTCAAGAGTCGCATAATTGTGCATATCATGTGGTGGGAGAATGCCTATTTGCGTGACATAAGTTAGTAATATATCAGTCAAGAGGTCACCTGAGTTGAGCTGACTTGTAATGTGGAGTTCCTCCTCCGTTAGAGTCTTATCCAAGTATGGGAAAAACATGATATTATCTTCTAATGGTGGCTCATTCCTAGTTATGACCAACACTCTAAATGAGGTTAGGGCCACATGGGTCTAGTCATACTCAGAAGTCTTGATGGCGTATCATTGCTCTGCATTGGTCATGATTTGGTAACCCTTTTGAGCTCATGAAAGGTGCAAATTATACCACTTAAGTAAGAAATTTGACTCATACTCAACTAGTTGTCAGAGTTCAAAAATTTCTTGTGGTGGCATGGGGATTTTACTTTTCTTGTAGGAGGTAATTAAGTATTGGCTTATGACCTTTTCTTGTGAAATTTCATTGCTAATCATTTCATATGCAATAGTGAAAGTCTTAAAAAAAATGAATTCATATTCTTCCCAAGAACACGATAAGGAAGGTACCTCATTTGCTATGGATTCGTCAAGTAGGCCTACGTCTAAGCATTTATAACTTCTAGCAAACAACATGAAAGTTGCGTCTAGGTGATGGACACAAGTTGCCAAGTCATCCCCTGTGTTCATGGCCATATTGGATGCCACTTCAAGAATGGATCATCATGGTTGTGGTGGCTTAAGGTGTACTGGTGGCTTGGGTTTAGTTGAACATGACAAGTTGATGCACGGGACTTCCACTGGAAGACTCTCAGTGGGTGTGGCAAGCTTAGATTATGAGGTTTGCAATTCAATTTGATGCTTTGTCATCGGGTTTTGCGGTCGTGATTATCTTAGACTATTTAGACGTGGCCTTTCTTGGTTTCTTATGGACTCTTGGTTGAACTTTTGGTCGATAGACCATTTGAGTACTCAAGGGTTGAGCACCCTCCCTTTTAGTTTTTCTCCTACTCTATTTCGGTAGACGTTGCAGAAGCTTGGTTTTTGGGGCTTGAGATTGAGGATTTGACTTAGCATTCCCGAGTTTGGGAAACCACAGTGAAGTGTTACCCTCATAGTATCCTTGGGCTTGAGCAGGGCTTTCCAAACCTAGCGCTGCTCAGTCACATGTGCACTATAGGAGCTCCAACTCCATTGTTTAGTCCTAGAGCATGAGGCATGGGAACTATGCATTTCTAATGTTTGACATTTGTAAAAATGTGGTTGAGTCTTAGGAACCCACTTGACTGTTTGGACCTTGGTTTTTAATGTGATGGGGCAAGTACCATGGAAGCACATTAGGATGTACCACTTCCCTCCTTAGGGTGAAAACTACTAGTGGAACTATAGGTTTTGGGACAATTGCGCTGACCTTGCTGAAAGCCGTTACGATTCTAATGTGCTCGATGGAAAGGTGGATGCACTGTGAGTCGTAGTCCACATTACAATGAACTTGTTTTTTGAATGCTCGTCCCAATAGTGTCTCCTTACTAGCACCTTGCTTTGTTGGGTAGTATAGAGAACAACAGATATACTCTCAATGTCGATAGAAACCATCAACTTGCATTTCCCCAAGAGGGTAGGATTACCCCCTAAAGGGCTCACTTTTGCATTGGTTGGTTGCAATTAGGGTTGACCCAAGGAGGTCCAGTGTTCATGTGTTAAGATATTGGCATCTGCTCCCTCGTTGATTAGCACATCAAGGTTGTATACCTTTTGGGAGGTTATGGTGATCCATAATAGGTAGGCTCGTGCTACTGCTTCCTCATCTACATCCTTGAGTTCTATGATGGGTGTTCCTTACAAAGAGGCTATAGTGGATGTGACCATTTCTCAACACCCCTCATCAATCACAACCAAGAAAGACACTGAGTATACAGAGGTTGTCATGAGTAGAACCTTGCTAAGTGTAGACATGGAAAGAAACAAACATATAAAGCAAGAGGCTGTAACAAGGTCTCACTAAGTGTGTAGAGGATGTAGTGTGCAAAGGTTACATGAGGAGTACAAGAGCTTATGGTAAGAACATTTGGCAAGTACACATTTAATCTAAAAAAGTCTCAGAAAATGAGCTACAAAAGGACTGTTGAGTCCTATCCTTTTGTTCTTGGGTGTCTTCTTCTTCTTCTTCGTCTTCTTCTTCTTCTCCATTGTTGTCTTCATCTTCTTTGATTGTTGCAAGATATGCTCTTTGAGATCTTTTCCTAGCATGGCAAAACTTCTCAATATGCTCAATTTTCTTACAAAAATCACAAACTATGCTCTTCTTCCCTTTCACATAGAGGAGTTGTTGGTCTTCTCTTGGGGTGCTTGTTTCTCCCTTGCCCTTGATCTTCTTTTCCTCCTCTAGAAGAGAGGCTTTGATTTTTGAGAATCAAGCTTGTGATCAGTATCACCGACATGACTGACCTTATCTAGACAACTATCATCTTAGCTGTCACTCTACATGTGTGTTATAATAGCCGAGTCGATTAGACTCAACCATAGTTAGTAGTACAGTCAGTTTAGTGACCTTGTATGTTTATTAGTTATGTGTGATTAGACTTTAGTAAGCATTATGGAATAATGAGAAGAAGAGAACAATGAGATTTCACTACTCTTTGTCATAGCTCCTTTGAATATTGAACATGGTATCATAGTGAACGTGAGTGGGCTCTCTGGAGCATGGCATTGAAGGAGTTTGGATCTGGAGCTTGAAGATAAGAGTCTGTGTTGAAGAAGAAAGGCGGCCATTGTTTCTATCAAGGTATGCGTCAGGGTTTATGCTTTGGGCTTGTGCAAGAGCTTGCTATGGCTTGTTTGGGAGCTTCATAAGGCTTCATTGAGCACCTATGAGTGGCCATTTGACATCAAAGACATCAGATCTGAAAAAATGTCATCAAAGGAGACTAAGTCTATAGGTTGTTTTTTTGGTAGAAGCCATATCTTACTACAAAAACGGGTTTTGGAGAAATGGTCTACATTTCTTGATCGTTTTGACATGGTCTACAACTTTGCAGAAGAAAGTTTTTTCAAATTCTTCACCGATTTTGAGATATTTAGCACAGACATGTGCATACTAGCTATTAACTATAGTAAATAATAGGTGGTTCAAAGGCATTGGTGGCTTTCATCCTAACAATCTATATGCTCTTATTCTCATACATTCGAGCATGATATTGGAGTGTTAAATGCTCAAATTTGGACCTTATTTGCAGGCTGGAAATAGTAAATTGGCCACTGTCCTAAATTTGAAAACAATATACTTATAGGGTTGAAGTATTTATCACGCTTATTTGCTACTGAGACAAATGCTTGGATCATACCAATTAAGTGGTAGATGCTTTTTAGGATATTATGAGTGCTAAAAGACCAAAGTTTGGACTGATTTGTTGCTGGTTATACTAGGGTATTGACTAGTTATTGTTTGCAGGAAGGATACCTATCATCTTCACTTGACATACATACAATCTATTCTGATCGGTTGGACATGTATCAACTCTTGCATAGAGTGGCAATTGAATGAGATATTTTGGGGCTATTTTGAGGTCTAAATACTCTTGTTTCAGCAAAGAAAATACTACTAGTTATAGCAATGGACTGGCTGTAAACAACCTGTGGGAAGAGTATCTGGCATTACTACTTGCATACAATGCAAGCATTGATGCTTGTTTGGTCACATATTGAATCCCCAATGTATCGGGACATGTCTATGGTGGTTTAATGATATTTTTGAGCTAAGAATACCCTGATTATTGTAGATTTTATGCTATTGGTCATAACAGGATGCTTGCCTATCATAAATTGTGGAAAAGTCCAGTGATGACTGTTAGCATTAGTTTTATGCATTTATTGATGCTTGTATAGATATAGTTTGTTCCTGGGATGTTTTGCCACTATCAGTTGACTGTGTTTTTTCATTGCTAGAATACAAATTACGACAAGCAAGTTGTTAGGAAACTCTACCTGAAGAACTGTAGGAAATGTGTCATGAACTGCAGGAAACTGTTCTTGAACTGCAAGAAAATTTTCCTGAACTATAGGAAGATTGTTCCTGAATTGCTGTAGGAAGGCTGTTTCTAAAGTGCAGAAAGTATACTCTTGAACTATTAGACGACTATTCATGAACTGCAAAAAGTCTATTCCTGAGAACTGACAAGGGAGTCAAGCACTTACAGATTGCATATAGCATTGAATACCTTAGTTGCAAATATGGAAAATGCTCAAGGCATTGACAATCTCACTCAAATTGTGGGAGAGAAGCTTGATAACAAAAACTTTGCTCTATGAAATTTTAGGATGCAAAATTTCTTGATTGGCAGAAACTATTGGGATTTATGTACGGGGGCTAAAGTTGAACTGAATTTCCTGAATGGAATCCTACACAAGAACATCAGAGAGCTCATAGTGGTCAGAAAGAGCTAGTAAAGTACTACATTGGTTTTCTTTGTGCATTTCTGATGCAATGGCTATGTAGATTACCAATTGCCATTCGCCGAAGGATGCTTAGGATGCACTCAAGAAGAATTATGGTAATGTCATGTATACAAGGAAGATATAGCTAAAGCAGCAGTTCGACAACATGTCTAGGAATGGCAAGAGCATTCAAGCATACACGATTGAAATAAAGACCATAGCTGACCAGCTCGCTACTATTAGGTCTCGTGTTTCAGAGGATGATATGATTGTAGTGACATTGAATGGGTTAGGTAAGGAGAGAGCAGAACCCCCTGATTGGGATGAGTTACTTGCATTGCTGCTACATGAAGAAGTAAAGCTTGGCTTAAATACAGGTTCAAGCACATCTCAGGGTGGCAGAGACACTGTCTTTTACTCTAGTCGGTGAGCTAGAGGTGGTAGAGCTAGTGGAGCTTTTCACGGTCAAGGAGACACTTCAAACACACATGGACAATAGACAACAACAAAATGCTTGGCATACATCAAATATGCAAGGATAACAAGGATTTGGAGCCTTTAGAGGTAGGGGGAGATCACCTAGAGGAAGAGGTGGCTCCTCCCAGTTGCATGAGCAGTCTAAGAGGGATAAAGACTGTGATTATTGTGGAAGATATAGGCATATCTCAAAGGACTACCATAAAAAGCAAGTTGATATGAAGGCAAAAGGCAGGAAACATGGACATTATGCATCTTTCAGTGGTACTTAGGATGACCAGGGAGATAGATTTTTTGCTATACAACATGTATCAAAGAATATGCCTAAGCAAGGCAAAGATGAGAAATGGTACAAAGAATTAGGAGTATCCAATCATATGACTCCTCATGGCGAATGGTTTGATGAGTTAGTAGCAAGGTCTCATGGATTTGTATGTACTGGTGGTGATGATACACAACATGATATTTAGCATACAGGTGTGGTTCTGTTGCTCATGCCTGATGTTAGAGCCTACATGATGTACTACATGTGCTGGCTGAATATTTACCTTGGATGCATCTATCCCGAAATTGAAGGAAGCCATGTTTGCCCATGATAATGGAGTAGTTCGGGATGTAGAAATATGGCACAAATGCATCAATCATGTTAATGTACAAAAGTTGAAAAATATGCAATAGAAAGAGGTTGTACTTGGCATGCCGAAGTTCAAGTACACTGATCTTGGACATGTATGCTCTGCTTGTCAGTTTGGGAAACAAGTGAGATTCCTTTTCATGAGACATTTCAGAAATACTTCTTGTCCTTTGTAATTGATACATTCAGATATATGGGGTCCTGCCCATAATGCGTCTTTTGGTGGTGCTAGGTAATACGTATCCTTCATTGATGATTTCAGCCCCGACGATACACATGGTTGTACATTCTGAAGCACAAGGATGAGGTGCTAGATGTCAAGAATCGTGTGGTGGAGGGGGTTGCTCAAGATGCTGCGCCGAACACACACAGAATGCACAAGGAGAAGCTCACTCAAGAGACAAGAAGAGAGATGGAGGCCAAAACGTTTTCTTGCTGGTTTCTTCTTCTTCTTCCACACACTTTACAATGTACTCAAAGTATAGATAAGATACAACATAAAATGAAAGTGGCCTACTAAGTCAAACAATGCATAACCGACTACACTAGTCGACTGGCGCTATAACTATGCCAGCTGTAAATAGGTGTAACAACCTGAATATAATAAGTAATGAGTCAGTGGGCATGTGAGAGTCATAATGACCATCGACGTGCTAAGTGTAGACGTGTGGACCCATCTAACCAGGCGGTCCATCATCCACGTCCACATGTGTTGAGCTTGCCATCTCAACACTCCCCCTCAAGCTCAACTGCATCTCTGCAACTCCAAGTAAGCTTCGAAACTTTTGAAGCTTCTCTGTACCCAATGCCTTCGTGAAGATATCAGCTATCTGATCCTGTGTGCTGACATACACCAAGTCAATCTCACCTGCTAGTACCTTCTCTCTCACAAAGTGGTAGTGTACCTCAATATGTTTTGTCCTGGCATGGAACACAGGGTTCCTAGCCAACTGTATACTGCTCATGTTGTCACAATAAATGACAACTGGACCTTCCACCTGCACATCCAAATCAGCCAGTAACTTTTGCAGCCATACTACCTCACATGCTGCAACAGCAGCACCTCTATACTCAGCCTCTGTACTCGACAAAGCAACTGTAGATTGCTTTTTGCTGCTCCAAGCAACTGCTGCACTACCAAGAGAGAACATGTATCCGTTGGTAGATCGTCTATCAGACATACTACCAGCCGAATCTGCATCTGTGTATCCGAACACCTGTACATCTGTACCTGCCTCATAGAAAAGGCCATAATGTAATGTGAACTTCACGTATCTCAATATGCGTCTCACTGCATCCAAGTGTGGCTTTCTAGGTACTTGCATAAACTGACTCACAAGACCAACAGCGTAGCTCAAGTCTGGCCTTGTAATGGTCATGTAGATCAAACTCCCCACTATCCTCCTGAACATAGTAGGGTCTTCTATCTCATCCCCAACATCAGCACTCAACTTTACATTTTGCTCCAACGGGACTGAAAGTGGTTTGCATGCTGTCATACCAGGATGTATGGAGGTTGATCAGACCACTCTTGATGTCAAGGAACGATGGGTAAAAATTACTATTTAGGAAGGAGCTGAAGTTAAAACCATTAGCTGAACCATTGGTAGAAGCATCTGTCGCACGCTCCTGTGGAGGCCACAACACTGTCCCATTAAGAGGGGCAACCTCCCTCGATATGAATGGCTTCTGATCACCTCAATGCCAAGGAAGTATCTTAGCTCACCTAAATCCTTCATCTCAAACTTCTTCTTCAAAAAGTCCTTGACTTCAGCAATCCCACTATCACTGTCACCTGTAATAATCAAGTCATCCACATAGATGACTATGATGACCAAACCTGCATCTCCCTTTCTCACATAAAGTGAGTGATCAGCATCAGAAACATAAAAGCCAATATTGACAAGATACTCTCTGATCTTGTCAGACCATGCTCTAGGTGCTTGCTTGAGCCCATAGAGTGCATTTTTCAACCTGCACACATACGTGGGATGCTCTAAATCTTCATAACCTGTTGGCTGATCCATATACACTTCTTCCTGCAAATCACCATGCAAGAAGGCATTCTTTACATCCATTTGCTGCAACCTCCAACCTTTGGCTGCTGCCAAAGCAATCACACATCTGACAGTTGCCATCCTAGCAACTGGACTGAAGGTTTCATCATAATCTATGCCATATGTCTGGGCATAGCCTTTTGCAACCAGCCTAGCTTTGTACCTGCTAATAGAACCATCTGCATTGTGCTTAATCTTATAAACCCACTTACATCCAATAGCTTTCTTTCCCTTCGGCAATGATACTAGATCCCAAGTCTTATTGGCCTCTAATGCAGCCATCTCCTCATCCATTGCTGCATCCCAATGAGCATGACCAACAGCCTCCTCAAAACATGTGGGCTCAACATCCTCAACTAGTTTCACCATATAAGCATAATGGTGAGCTGCATAACCTTCAAAACCAAATCTTTTAACATGGTATCTCACCCTGCTAGACCTGCGTACCACTGGATCACTCAATGGAGTCTTTGCATTAACGCGTGCTCTCTGCACACCTAGAGTCCTCACTGAAGGAATACCAAGCTCATCATCCAAGCTCTCTGAGCCACTGGAGTCTCCATCAAGAACTGCATCAATGCCTTCTTACACCTTATTCTTTCCTTTGTCTTTACCTGTAGTGCTACTAGATGCACCCGAAGATGTAGAGGTACTCCTTAGTCTCCCAGACCAAGGACTACCAGATGATGTCTCTGGTCCACTAAGAGTCCGTGATTCTTGCTTTTCAGCCTGCACATGAGTGTCATGATCATCATCATCATCCAATGCATCACCATTAGATGCATACCAACTGCTCATTTCATCAAAGATGACATTCCTGCTCACTCTAAACTTACATGTGACAGGGTTGTAACAGCGATACCCTTTCTGCTCTAAAGAGTATCCAATAAAGACACACTTTTCAGCCTTTGGATCCAGTTTCTTCCGCAACTCATCTGGCACATGAACATACCCAATGCAGCCAAATACTTTCAAGTGTGAAACATCAGGCTTCTTACCTGTAAAACATTCTTCGGGGGTAATACCATGAACTGCAGCTGTGGGAGTTCTGTTCATAATATAAACAGCAGTATGAACAGCCTCAGACCAAAAATGCTTAGGCATATTCTTTTCAGCCAAAGGCGCGTGCAACTTCTGCAATATGCCAGTTTTTCCTTTCTGCAACCCCATTTTGCTGTGGGGTATACCTGCATGTAAACTGTCTCTTTATCCCATGAGACCTCAGAAAATCACTGAACTCATTGGAGAGGTACTCTCCCCCTCCATCTGACCTCAAGCACTTTACTTTCAAGCCTGTTTCTCTTTCAATTGCAGCCTTGAAAGTTCTAAAGTGCTCAAAAGCTTCACTCTTTTCCTTCATAAAATATACCCACAGCTTCCTAGAACAATCATCAATGAATGTGACAAAGTATGAACTGCCTCCAAGAGATACATTTTGTGTAGGCCCCCAAATGTCTGTATGCACAACATCAAGGATATTTCTGCTTACATCTCTATCATGTGAGAAGGGTTATCTTGCCTGCTTACCAAACTGACATGCTTCACATACCTTCTGAAATTCTGCAACTTTAAATGTAGGCAAACCTGTAACCAACCCTTTGGACTGCATTAATTTCAGCCTTTGTACATTTGCATGTCCAATGCGTTTGTGCCAAATTTCAATGTCTGCAACAACACCTTTTCCTTTGGCATACATAGCAACATTCATAGTAGGAATTCCAGCATCTAGAGTGAACATACATCCAACTCTACTTCCCTTTGCTACCAACCTGCACTTGTCATTGAAGTCTTCTACAAAGCAGCCCTTTGCATTAAATCTGACTTGCAGCCCTTGCTCTACCATTTGATCGACTGACACCAAGTTCTTTGTAATAGATGGCACATGCAATACATCTAAAAGACTCTTTGTCTTACCATCATGCAAGGACAAGGGAACTTTTCCAATGTGTGAAATTGGGTGGCATGAGTCATCACCCGTCTGCACATAACCTGCATTTTGCAAATCCTGCATCTCTCCAAACCATTCTGCATGGCTGGTCATATGATTGGATGCACCTGAATCAACATACCAAACATCTTCATGTGTTCCCTTTCCTGTAACAGCATTCAGCATATGCTGCATAACGAACAAACGTTCATTTTTGTCTTCATTCTGTCGTGAAGACGATGCATAGTTTCCTTGCTGCAACTTACCACTGCGGATATCATCTTTCTTAGCATAACATTGGGCTGCAATATGACCTGTTTTGCCACAGTAGTGGCACACAATACCAGAGTTGTTAGAACCTCTGTTCTGCCATCCACCTCTTCCTCTAAAGCTCCCCCTGCCTCTAAAGTTACCACGACCTCCTGAAACCTGCATATCGCCAAATTGCTGATTCAATCTGTTTTGCTGGTTGTCACTACCACATCCTGTACCACGGCCTCTTGAAGAGAACCTGCCACGTCCCCTTCCAGAACTGGAGTAGAAAGCTTGGACCTGTTCACCACTTCTTTCAGACGTCTCACTCTGCATGTTGATCTCTTCAGTGATCATAAGGGAGACCAATTCATCGAAATCCGGAAATGGCTTTTTGACATATACGGAAGTTACAAAAGACTTCCAAGCCTTTTCATTGTTAAGTCCACCCAAGGTAGACGACACCAAATCATCATCATCGGGCATTGCATCAATCGCTGCCAATGCATCTGCAATGCTTCTTACTTTCAGTGCATACTCATTGATAGACATATTCCCTTTCTTCAATGTATTCAACTCTTGCTTGAGTTGAATCTTTCGTGCCTTTGTATTTACAGAAAACATACTTTCAAGTATGGTCCAAGCTGCATATGCATTCTCTGCATTTCTAATGTGTCCCAGCATATTATTGTCAATTACTGCAGACAACCAATACATGACCTTCTTGTCTTTTGCATTCCATTCCTTTCGTGCCTTTGTCTCTTCTGCAGTTGGAGGATCACTCACCTCCGGCTCCTTTTCTTCACCTGAAACGAACTCGTAGAGGCCTTTTCCAATAAGGAAGTTCGTGACACGAAACTTCCATGATGGGTAGTTGTTCTTGTCGAGATTCTCAATGATGGGGCTTCCACTGTTCTCTGCCATTATCACAAAACTAATACCAAACAGCAAGCAAATCTTCTGCAACCCTTGACCTGTAGTGCACAGCAGTACACCAGACAGCCTTTTTCACTGTCTGCTCAACAATACATGCAGTCTGCAACTAGTTTGCAGATAAACCTTGTGTTTACTCACTGGTAAACACCTTTGAACTTACAGATCTGAAATCTGTAACCTGCGCACCCACGTTCGGTCAATACAGTCGAAGTCACAGTGTACCTCGAAACTGCTGTCCGCAACCTTGCGGCTCTAAAACGGGCCCTGAAACGGCCTCAAATGCCCAAAATAACTGCGGGATAGCCCTAAAGGGCTAATCTGCAGAATATACAGCGCTCTTCACGCACACCAAATCTCACTGCAATCTGAGATTTTTGCTCTGCCCTGCTTCCGGTGCCTCCACAGGTACTATCCAAGAGAGTTCTATGCAGCCTCTACAAGAATCCATCACTGTGACGGTTGGAAATGATACTAAATGCCCTGCTGCGTGCACATGTACTATTTCTTTTGTTGCTGCGAATGGTGAAGTCAAAAAGCTTTCAAATGTGTTGTATGTTTCCAAAATCAGGAGAAATCTATTATTAGTTGCTGCCATAACTGATCTTGGTCATGAAGTGAGGTTCAAGAAGACGTGCAGAAATTCTTGATAGTGCTGGCACAATTGTTGGCAAAGGAGAAAGAAGGAATAACCTGTATGAGCTAAGTGCTCTTACAGCCACCGCTAGAGTGGGCACAAGTAAGCTTTGGCATGAAAGGTTTGGACACATCGGATTTGCAGTGTTGAAGGAGATGCAAAAGCAAGGTATGGTTGCTCACCTACCTACAATAACTGAATTGAAGGAACCATGTGAAGCTTGTATGATGGGCAAGCAACAGAGAAAGGCATTTCCACAAGAAAGCAAGAATAGAGCACAGGCTCCTCTAGAGTTGGTGCATGCTGACTTGTGTGGTAAGATGCCTACAGAGGCCTTGGGGGGATCTTCTTATTTTATGTTGATTGTCGACGACTATAGTAGGAAGATGTGGGTGTACTTCCTTCGTGATAAGGCTCAAGATTTTGGTAAGTTTAAAGAATGGCTAAAACTTGTTGAGAATGAAACAGGGAAAAGTGTGAAGAAATTTAGAACAGATGGTGGTGGTGAGTTCAACTCAAAGGAGTTTGAAGACTTTTGCAAGAGCAAAGGGATCAAGCATCAATTGACGACGCCTCACACATATCAGCAGAACGGTGTTGTGGAACGCATGAATCGCACCATTGTGGAGATGGCAAGATGCATGCTAAAGGGCAAGGGATTGCCTAACCATTTTTGGGCTGAAGCTGTTAATAATGCAGTCTACATTCTAAATCG
Organism: Lygodium microphyllum; assembly: GCF_053477565.2. Taxonomy (NCBI): domain Eukaryota; kingdom Viridiplantae; phylum Streptophyta; class Polypodiopsida; order Schizaeales; family Lygodiaceae; genus Lygodium; species Lygodium microphyllum. Next base: position 459,647 of record NW_028229521.1, read on the forward strand.
GAGCTACACAAAGGCTCTCAAGGGAAAAACACCTCATGAGGCTTACACTGGTAAGAAATCATCTATCTCACATTTCAAAATTTTTGGATGTGAATGTTATGCACATATTCCAAATGAGAAGAGAAACAAGTTAAAACCAAAAAGCAGAAAATGTATCTTCCTGGGTTATAGAGATGAGCATAAGGCCTACAAATTATATGACCAAGAGGCAAAGAAGACCATCGGGAGCCGTGATGTGGTGTTCAAGGAAGAGCCCTATACAGTGGAGGAGGAGAAGGCAAGTTCTTCCACTTTATCATCAAGCGAAGAAGTAGTCCACTATGAACCTATCCCGAGAGATATCCCTATCCTTAAAGAGGAGGAAGCATCATCTTCAGATGATGAGGAAAAAGTTCACCAACTTGACATCACCCCACCGGAAAAGCCATTTTCGCGTTGGGTGAAGCAGCTGTAAGACCACAATAATCCTATTCTTGCATCTGTTGAGGAGAAGGCAAACGGACCAAGGAGGTTTCAGAGAATAGAGGAGCAAAGGAGGGCTTCTGCTCACATAGTCAATATGGCCTTGATGGTGGCTGAGATTATGAGAGAAGTAAAGGAGCCAACTGACTTAGAAGAAGCAGTTGTAGATCCATCATGGAAGGCTGCTATGCAAGCGGAGTTTGATAGCATAATGAAGAATGACACTTGGGAGCTAGTGGATCGACCAGCAAAGCGGAAGGTTATTGGCACCAAGTGGATCTGGAAGGTAAAGTACAAGGCTGATGGTACCTTAGAAAAGTACAAAGCTAGACTGGTTGCCCAAGGATTTTCACAAGTTGAAGGGTTTGATTTTCAAGAGTCATTTTTCCCAACTACCAGAATGACCAGTATTTGCATGGTACTTGCAGTGGCTGCCCACAAGAAGTGGCCAGTGTACCAAATGGATGTTAAGTCAGCGTTCTTAAATGGTGACCTCAAGGAGGAGGTGTACGTGGCTCAGCCACCAGGGTTTGAGGCCCCCCATTCTAAGAACAAAGTGTGTAAGCTGAAGAAGGCATTGTATGGGCTGAAACAAGCCCCTAGAGCATGGTACCAGAGCCGATAGATAAGTTCTTTTTAAACCTAAACTTCAAAAGATGTGCCTCAGATGCTAACTTGTATGTTTACAGGGATGGTAAAAAGTCTGTAGTGATTGTCCTATATGTGGACGAACTTCTTATTATAGGTGACTATGAAGATATGATCAACCAAACTCGAAAGGCTTTGAGTTTTGAGTTTGAAATGAAAGACTTGGGCTTGCTGCACTATTGTTTGGGGATTGAAGTCTGGCAAGAGCCAGGAAAGATCTTCATCTCTCAGAAGAAGTATGCATGGGAGATCTTGAAGGCATTTGGCGATTAGTAGAGGCTTATATGGTAGGTCGGTCAGGCTGACCTAACGGCCTTCGCGGGCTATAAAAGCTAAACCCCTTCACAGCCATCTATCATTCATCTTTCACCTAGTCAGAGTTGTTGTTCCAGCTAGCCTTAAGCTCTTCACCTATCTTCTGTTTAGATCGCCATCTAAGCTTCACACAGTGGAAGCGCATGGGTGGACAGAGCCATCTTTGTATCAGTTGTTTGGAGCTAAAGAATTTACTAATTCTCCTCTTATCTGTTGTGCGCTCTCTATCTCTTTCTTGAATTCTGTTCGCTGCACCGTGTAATTTTTTACAATATGTATGTAAGCTGAAAAAGGCCTTGTATGGACTGAAATAGGCACCGAGAGCATCGATTGCTTGCGTAAGCACTTATTTGGAATAGCTTAGTTTTCAGATAGGTCATGCAGATCACAACCCATTTACAAAGAAGACAAAGAACGGTTATGGTTTTTTGGTGGTTTATGTCGATGATTTGATAATCACTAGAGATGATGATCATGGGATTGTTGAAATTAAAGCAATGTTACAAGCTAAATTCAAAGTCAAGGATCTTGGTGAGCTTAAGTACTTTCTCAAGATTGAGATTGTGTCTACACCTCAAGGTATATGGTTGTTGCAAAAATAGTATGCTCATGATATGTTGCTGAAATATGGCATGATGGAGTGTAAAGCCATGGAAACACCATTGGATCAGAATGTCAAACTTGCAGTTGATATTGGGATTGAGATCGAGAATGCCACTATGTACAGACAGATGGTGGGTAGTTTGATTTATCTTACTATTACCTGTCCTGACTTAAGTTATACAGTGGGGCTAATTAGCCAATTTCTGCAAAAACCTTGTAAGCCACACTTAGATGCAGTCATGAGGATTGTGCGGTACGTGAAGGGTACTGCTGATTATGGGCTATTTTATGAGAATGGGAAATCATTCGACTTGACAGGCTATATGGATGCTGGTTGAGCTGGTTTTCTCTATGATAGGAGGTCAACCAGTGGTTATGCTTTCAGTTTGGGCAGTAGTATGATCAGTTGGAGTTGTAAGAAACAACCGATTGTTGCTTTATCTAGCATAGAGGCAGGGGTGCAACCTTAGCGGTGTGCCAAGCAATTTGGCTTGTGATATTGCTACATGACTTGGGTATACAGTTGGACAACAAAGTCACATTGCATTGTGATTAGTAGTGTGATGCTGGCTAGCAACCCCTCTATCATGCTAGATTTAAACACATAGAAGTTCATTACCATTTTATTAGGGAGATGGTACTTGCTAGAAAGATTGATCTACGCCATGTGAAGACAAAAGATTAGGTAGCAGATATCTTTACCAAATCACTTGGTAAAGAGAAGTTTGTGCATTTCAAGGAGCTACTTGGAGTATATCAATTAGCTCGAGCTTGAGGGGGAGTGTTGAGAATCAAGCTCGTGTGATCAGTATCATCGACATGACCGACCTAATCTAGGCAATTGTCATCTTAGCAATCACTCTACATTTGTGTTGAAATAACTGAGTCGATCAAACTCAACCATAGTTAGTGGTACGATCAGTTATTAGTGACCTAGTGTGTTTATTAGCTATGTGTGATTAGACTTTAGTAAGCATTATGGAATAATGAGAAGAAGAGAACAATGAGAGTTTACTACTCTCTTTACAGCTCCATGTCTTTGTCTCTCTTCCCCTCTGAATCTTGAACATTGATATCCACAAGCGGCTTTGGCATGTTGATTAATGTGGTAGACACATTATCAAACTCAAGTTGAAGACTCTTGAGGAGCACTCCAATGCAAATGTCTTCATCAATCTTCAAGTTGATTCTTGCAAGTTGTGTCAACAAGCTTTCCATATAATTCAAATGAGTTGCAAGTGAGGTGCTGCTTTTCATGTCAAGCCTAAAAAATTCAATTAGTAAGCCATATTTGGAGGATTTTGAGTGAGCTCCAAATAGGGTTTCTAATCGATCCCATGTTTCTTGAGAGGTTTCACAATCATCAACATGATGAATGTAGCTATCATCGAGTTTGATCTTGATAATAGCTTGAGCCTTATCATCATTTTTATCCCATATGACTGAGAGTGCATCTTCCCTTGGTTATTTCTCTTGACCACTTGTGATTGACCACAAGCTTTTCTTCATCACGATGGTCAATTTGATCCTAGTTTTCCATGTGTGGAATTTGACATCATTGAATCGGTATGAGGGTGAATCTTTGCCCATTTTGTTGGCAGGAGTACCAACAAATAATTGAGAATAGATGAGCAAAAGAGTTGAATTTGAGTGTGTCAAGAGACACAAGAAGATTACTGTTAACCAATACTAGTTAGCATCAAGAGATACTATGTACTTGATGTTGAGTCTTCTTCTTTTGCTGATTTGAAGTGGTAGCTTTGTTGAGAATTGAGTGTTGTAGCAGACGAGAGAGTCAGAATTGACATTATTGAGCCAAAGAAAGTAAGAAAATGAAGCGAAATCTGAGCTTGGAGATTAATGGCTATGGCTGCCCTCTTTAGGGTTTTGACAGGTGACTAATATTTTGCTTATTGTTGCTCATAGAGATAGCCATTTGAGAAAACCTCTGAGCTGGAGAGAGCTTTGATGTATAGCTTCAAATGCCCTATGGTAATGGATAGCATCATTGCATGTGTAAGAACAATGAGTAGTACGAATCAAAGATGGTGTAATTTAGGCAGCGAGATGTTGCAAACGGAATGCTAAAGCATTAAGCGCACAATGTTATGCCTTGAGGTGATAGGAAGGAGCACCTAGAGTAGAGGAAGATTCAAGTCCTCCAATGAAGGTGGGTGGCTATGGAGGTAGGTGAGAGATTCATGGGAAAGTGAAGGGAGCCAAAAATTCAAATTGAAGTGACCTAATTAGAGGCCTAATGACTCATTAGCTTAAAAGTCGCTTTGATACCATGTGAAAATATTGAGAATGCATGCTAAGGTGGATCACTAATGTGCAAATAGACAATCATAATGAGGCATAAGTAATAACAAAGAAGAAAAACTGATGTTATCCAAGAATAATGCAAGTACAACTAAATGAGAATAACTAATCAAATGAGTGTGGGGATGAGTGCATTTTATAGGCTTATAATAGGTGGTATTGGTAGGTGAAAAAAGGTGAAAAGGGACCATGGTATTCATCAACTATGGTTTTAATAAACCATGCATACCTGACCTAGCCTAAGGATTTATTTGCAATGTGTTTCTTTGCCTTGTTGTTCCTTTACAAAAAGGCTATAGTGGATGTGATTGCACATTTCTCAACAGACTTTAGTATGTTGCCACTCATCATCACAATATTTTATACACTTGTTTACATCGCGGAATATCATTATCCACCACAGTTGGAACTGGAGCACCTTGCATGTGGCAATGTCCCCCACTGAAGTGTCCCCCAGCTATCCCGCCATGTGCGTCCTTGAGCACATCATACATTTTGTGTTCACAAACACATATCCTTAAATGGCCATCCTGTCCTACCCAATACAGTCGTCCTGTAATCAATTGATAAGGTTGGATCTTCAAGTTTAGTCTTTTTAATCTAGAGATTGTTCATTGGATATTTTAAAAAGGTGTGCATCTGGTAGGTCATCATTGATTCCTTGTCCAATGGCCTCTCTTGTGGGTATGCATGACATATGATCTGCCATATAATGTTGTTTGCCCTTGCGTGCAACCATAGAGAAGTCAAATTCCAAGAGTAGAAGCAACCATCAAGCAATGCATCCCATTGTTCAAGGTTTATTCACAAGATAAGGCAATGCTTGATAGTCCACAAAGAAGGTCAAGGGCGCCAGTAAAAGATAGTGTTTGAACTTATTTATGGTGAATACCAATGTTTGAACTTCTTTATGGTGAATACCATGGCTAATCCTTCTCTCTCCATTGTGGAGTAGTTCATTTCAATTTCAGTGAGTTGTTTGCTAGAAAACTCATTGGATAGTCTAGGTTATGTTCACTAGGTTGACATAGCATTGCCCCTATGGAAAATTTTGATGCATTAATGTGCACGTGGAAGGTAACAGACCAATCTAGGGCTCGCAAGATAGGAGTTGAAGTTAGAGCCTTCTTAAGTCTTTCATAAGCATGTTGATATTATTCCGTCCACTTAAAGACTATTAGTAGCTTGTACAAGGATCTAGCAATTAACACATAGTTTAGTAAAAGCTGCTAGTAGTATCTTGTGTGACCTAAGAAACATTGAACTCTCTGAAAGTTGGTAAGAGGGGGAAGGTATACAATCACCTTGACTTTGGAAAAGTCCGTGGCTATGCCATTCCTTGATACAATGCGCCCTAAGATGTACCCATACTTCACCCAAAACTAGCACTTTAAGGGATTCAGTGAGAGATTGTATTGCCAACATTGTTCAAAGACTATTCGTAGCTTTTCCAAGTGCTCGTCCTAGGGTGTGAATGCATAGGTCATCATGAAAGACTTCCAACCATTGTTTGAGCATGTCCTTGAGAATGGTACATATGAGGCACTGGAAGGTAGTGGGGGCATTAGTCAATCCAAATAACATGACTACATAGGTAAACACCCCCCATTCAAGGGAAAATGCCGTTTTGTGCCTATCATCTGGATGGACTTGCACTTGGTTATAGCCTGAGAAGCCATCCAAAAAGTTGTAGGCTTCCTTTCTTGCCACTCTCTTTAGCATATGCTCCGTGTATGGTAGCAGGGGTAGTTGTCTCTCTTGATGGTTGTGTTAACCTTCTTATAGTTTACACATACTCGTATATTCCCATTCTTTTTCATGACTATGACTATGGATGACACCCTGTCCGTATGCTCTATCTCATAAATGAATCTGACCTTCAATAGCTTATCAATCTCCTCCTTCACGGCATGTACATGCTTAGGATTCATTGCATATGATCATTGCTTGACTGATGCTGTATCGTGGATCATGGGGATGTTATGAGTCACAATACTTGGATCTATTCTCTTCAACTCATCTAAGGACCATGCAAATACATAGTCAAACTTCCTAAGGAGATTTATGAGATCATGCTCCTCCTCCTCGATTAGGTCGTTCGCTATGTACACGGGTCAAGGCTTGTCCTTCTCCCCTACCAAGTTGACCTTCTTAACCTTTGCTAGTCCTTCAATGGGTTCACTTACTTGCCCTTTTCATTTGGCCCCTACTAATATCACTATTCTATCACCATTTTTGTTCTTCGTGAAATGCTTGGGTAGGTCTTGGGGTTTCTTTTTCCTTTCAAATTCTGAAGACTTTGACCATTTCCTTTTCTCCTCTCTCTTAACCTCGTGCGCCTCAGGTGGACTAGAAGGTCCCCCATGGTGTGTCAAGTCCTAGGTGGTCAAGGTATCTCATGGTCACTATTAGAGCTTGCCTCCTCTGACTCAAAATTATACTCACCTCCCTGTAAGAATTTATCTCCCCTGGTGCTCAGAATTCTAAAGTTGACTCAACTCCAAATAGTGGTGGGATGCAAGGACGAGATAGTCCTGTTGCTTACTCATGATCTACCACCTCGAGGCATTCTAGCCAAGCTCAATCACAATCTACCTTGGTAACTCCTTTGCTCACTTGAGACATGTTTATCTTTAGGGGTTTAGTGTCTGCTCTGATTTTCTCAATTATTTTTCCTTCCATATCATATTCTATGGTCCGTACTTTCTCCTTGCTCTCCTCATTGGTGAAACAACAGTCCTCGTGCTCGTTGTCAGAATTTTCAAATTAGGGCTGTAGGTTGCTTGCAGGGTTTCTACTTCCGACCACTCTCTCACTTGTCATGAGAACCCAGTTATATGCCAAATTTAGGTCGTGCACCTTAGTCCATTGCCACTCTCTACTTTCCATATAAGATCCTTGAGGGGTTTCAAGTTGGGGGCTGGGTTACCCCCAAGCTAACTTGACAAGCACTCAAGGATTTTGTAAAGTTCAAGTTTGTTTGCTGGGACATGACAGGTGATTGGTGTTGGTTGTCCCATGGAGCTTCTAGTCATCATGCGTAAGGGCACTCTGTTGGGTAGGTTAGAAGTGATGGCACTCTTAGGGTTGCTAGCAAAGTTTATAGCTTGCATGTATTTATCCTCATTGTCCAAGAATGGGAGATCAATGGTTTCCAATATGTGCATCCAAACCTGCTCATCCTGAGGGCAAAGAATGTACCTTGTTAGAGGTCCATAATTGCTTCTAGATTTTGAGTCACCCTTCAACAGGGTAGGGATGGCATAAAGTCCACTGGTGAGGTTTTTCAAGTGTCCATGTCTATTCCAGTTGCTTCTGATCTATTGCCCAAGAATATGAGCTCATTACTTTAGTCCTCTATTACTCTAGCGTTTCACATCCAAGGCCTACCTAGTGGGATATCATAATCCACTCCCTTCATAACTATGTTGGATTCCCATTATCTTTAGTGGCTAGTCCTTTAGGACTCCAAAGGGTCTAACATTCATTCCATTTCTAGAGTGACATTGAACCTTGCAGTCTCCACCGGTGGATTTCCACAAGCTTGCAGTGTTGAGTGACTAAGTACGCTAACCCCTGCTCCTGTGTCCACTATCCCCTTCCATGTAGTGTTTCTTAAGGAAATGATAGGTAAGATTGTGTGCATCTTGGTGTCCTCCCAAAAGGCATTTACTTGTGGGGACTTAGACATGGGATTCGGTGTTAGGCTTGGTATGTGCATCACATCATTGTGGTCTGGAAAGTCTTGCAACTTATGGTCATTATTGTGTTCTACCCATCATTGCTTTAATTCTTGCCAAGGTCCGGGGTTTTGTCTAAGCAGTTCTCCCAACAACAATGTCATAGGAGTTGTTATGAGTGTGGTTAGCAAGTTTCCATCCCTCTTTCCCTCCTCAACTTCATGGGCTCCTTGCCTTTGTTTTTGAACTGTTTGTCTATTCCTAGCCTTCTCATTCTGCCCATGCAGTTGTTCATGTGGTGGTGTTGTTTTTCCTGCCCTCAAATATGTGGGTGAGATTGATGGGCTCATGGTTGAGAGTTCATCAATCTCTTCCTCGACTATAGGTTCGACATCTTGAAGGTGAGCCTCTGCTTCTTTTATCCACTCGATCTTATATGTAACCTTCAAATGCTAGTTGGAGGTTAGGGTTCTCTCCAACCTTAGTGCTTCCCTTCTCTCTCGTCCTAAGGGTAGATGTTTCTACTTTGACTTTTGTGCACCGGTTTACAAATGTACAACACTTATATACTAGCAGTGCATCTTGATGTGAGAGGTGCATATTAGACTTTCCAATTTCCACATGTCCTTAAATGCCTACACTGTCCAGTGTGACCTTTGATGAAGTTAACTGCTTCAATCTGTTCCTGACCTTGGTGCTTTTGGAAGGGGTTTTGATTACTCTTGACCTAGTTGAAACTAGGTTCTCTAACTACGGGTTGTGACAGGTGGCTAGTGAATCAACTTGGGTCCCTAATCAGTTAGCTGCCAAAGGTTGGATCTTTTAGTCCCCCCTTCCCCTAGTGATTCCCCCCTTCCCATGTCTCCCTATTTCCTAGTTATCCAGAGAGTTACCTTTACCTTATTTTTTCTTATTTCCCAAACCTTAGTGTCTCAAATTTGATACAAAACACACAACTCCTACTCTAACCAATGCACATAAAGATTCCTACACCTAAACTAGTCTGCAAAAGAGATCTAATAGCCTCTGAATCGCTTGCTTCCTACCTAAAACCAAGTGCCGATTCGGAGTCAAACTCCTACTTTGTCGCTCAATTCAAAGCGCGCAAGCACTCGAGGCTTGAATCCGTTGGTCTCGGCAACAAAACCAAAATGTGGGAACTTCTTGCTCGACTGCCAAGACTCAGAGATCACTTATTACTTCAAGCATTTCAAGCCAAGTGCAATGGCTACCTCTCACATAGCCATACATGCCGTCACACCTACAAGTGTAGTGAGCTTATCTCCATGCTCGATCGAGTGATAGCTCCACAATCCAAGGTACAATCTCAAGCTAACTTAATCCTCAAGCTCCAAGATCCATGCTCCATTGCCGTGTGCAAGAGAAGAGAAGAGAAGAGAAGAGAAGAGAAGAGAAGAGAAGAGAAGAGAAGAGAAGAGAAGAGAAGAGAAGAGAAGAGAAGAGAAGAGAAGAGAAGAGAAGAGAAGAGAAGAGAGGAGAAGACAGAGAGTTTCTCCACCACAACCCGTCACCCTCACACACTCAATCCCTTAGTCCCTCAGACTTCCTCTCTCAAGCACAAGCTCAAGCAAGCAAGAACAAAAAGAAAAAGAGAAGGAGAGGAGAGCTAGTTTTGGCCGCACACAAGAATGATCTTCTTCATTCCCTTTTTGCCTTTTTATACATGCCCTCCTCTTTGGACACCCATCCCTTTTTACATGGCTGGCCATTTTAGCCAAGGTTCTATTTTCTTATTCCTTTCTCTTTTCACGATTCCTTTGCCCATGCTCGTCTACGTTTACAAATTGCATAAGAGGGAGCTTGATGTTCTTTTACAAAATGAATTACAATGCACCCACCAACGCTTTATTTGCTAGAGTATTTGGTGCACTCATTATTGTGTGCTTTCTTTTGCATTATGGCTTTTTCCACATTTTTTTTAGCTTGCCTTTTTTGACTTTTTTGGGGCTTTTCTATCTTGGACTTCCTTTTGGGCTGTAACAACTTATTTACAAAATAAGAATACATATTTATGCAAAAGTGAAAATTTTTAAAGGCTTTTTATCCAAAGCAAAATGAAAAGGAAAAGAAATAAATCTTTTTTGGAGGAGCTGAAAACTATATAAGGAGGAAAGAGTAAGTAGGAGGGGCCTTTATCTTACGAATGTTTTTTCCTTTTCTATGGTGAGGAGAGGAGGATCACACCCAATATTTTTGAAGCAAGGCCCATATTTTTTGAACATCTATAGGCATAATGCAAATCGCTCGATGTATCACTGCAATTAAAATTTGAGGTATGAAGATTGTATTTTGTTTTTTTAAGATTGAAGATGATTTATATTGAGTGTGTGCTCTCTAGTTTGTGTTTGAGGCTACAAGAGGCATTGTTATTGTTTATATAAGAATATGTTTGATGGTGTTCAAATTGTGTATTGTTAAAGTTTCTAGTTGAGTTTAGCTCCCCAACAAAGTCATTCACTTTAATGGCACTCCTTGTCGTCACGTTGTCGTATTGCTGCACATCCGAGGTGTGAAATCCACCCAAAAGTTGTGTGTGGGAGTTGATATTTTGTACATACTTAGTCGTTATGTTTGCATCTTTATTCTGCGTGGTAATATAGTAAAGAGGGGCTAGAAAAAAAAATACTGTTGTTGGCAGTGCATTGGTTGCTATGTATGCCATGTGTGGTTTATTTGCAGAAGCACAGAAAGTATTTGACATAATCTCGTGGAATACTGCATTATCTTGGCTTGAAGGTGACAAGGGATTTTGTTTGCTTGTATTATGATGATCAAGGAAAAGAATTCCAAAGTTTGGAGGCAATTTGAAAGCATATGATATGTCATTGTAAGTTATGATATGATGAAGAAGGCTTGTATGCTTTCCTAAGGGCCGCTTTTCTTTGTGCCATTTTATGTTTTTTTGGGAAGGGAAAATGACGGATGCTATTTGGAAAAGGATGACTATTTTTGAAAAGGGCTTTTTGGGGGGAAGAAGCTTAATGGAGAAGAAGAGCAGAAAAGCAGAGGGGAACAGAGGAGCTGGACAAAAGGAAAAAAAAAAGGATTTTTGTCAATCAATGAGGAGCTATGGAGACAAAAAGGGAGGGTCAATGCTTGATGGAGGGAATGAATGGAAAGTGATTGACAGGAAGACGGCGGACTGAGATGGCGGACTAAGGAGCGATAAAGCTGCTGCAATACGAGAGGGGGATTGAAAAACAACAGTCAGTCGTCGCAGACAAAGGGGACGACGTTCTCAGAGATCGGGAGATACAGACAGAGAATGGGCTAAAGTTGACGAAGGCTAGGACGAAGCCGGAAAACAACGATTGAGGGAGGAGAAACAAACTGGTATGGCATACTGCACGTCAATTCCAATGCTGACGAGAGTACAATCAGGAAACAGTACAGGAAGCTTGCCCTGCTTTTGCATCCTGACAAGAACAAGTCGCTCGGTGCAGAATCAGCCTTTAAATATATTTCGAAAGCTTGGAGGGTGCTTTCTGACAAGGTGAAAAAGGCCCTATATGATGGAAGATGCAGCGCGGAGGCTTCTCAAAGCTCTAAGCAGGCTCAGTTCAAGGAAGGTGCCAATGGTGGCCACAATGTGACTCGTACCTATACAACTAATCAACCACAGCCTCACCCTCAATCTCAAGCTTAGCCCCAGGCTCAACCACAGCGGTAGCCACCGTCGCAACCACCGCTGCCTCGGCAACGTCAGTCTCAGCCCCCTCCAATACCTTCATATCGTGGCCCGTTCCACCTCCAATAAATCTAATGACTTTCTGGACGGCATGCCCATCATGCAAGATGCAATTTGAGTATCAAAGAATCTACATCAACAAAAATCTGTGCTATCCTATTTGCTACACATATTTTACCCATATAAAGAATTCCTGGTACTGTTTGTATTGGCAACAGAAATAGACAGAAACAAAGAGAGAGAGAGAGAGAATCTGACAGAAGATTTCAAACTGGCAAACTATTTTACACCCTGACTTATGCATTCAGTTGCTTGAACAGAGTTCTATCACAGGAGACTGCAGAGAAGGTTATGGGCATGTCTATTACATTTGAAGGACTGGATACAAGTGTTCTTCTGGACATGAAGATTGGGTTCAGAATTCTCAAAAACTACGTGAGTCTTCTGAAGAGTTGTTGGAATGCAAATATGATCCTTTGTGGAAGCCATCACTATTGAACTTCTATCCTGAAATTATTTAAAGTCCTCTGTGGTCGCGACTTTGCTTTCGAAACCCCTTCGACAACGTTTTCAGATTGTGTAAAGAGGATTGCTTTGTGAAACATCTTTTTTGATGCCCCTGTTGAGGAGTGTTGAAAACAGACTTTGTTTGTGATTTGTGAATTGTTTTGCTTGAGATCGTGTTTCAATGGCTAGTTCTTTTCCACAATTTCATGGTACAAAATGAGAGGATCCTCAATGATTCCTTGAAAAGCTTGAGCTTGGATGTATACTCTAGCAAATAATTGACTCAACCTTGAAACTTTAGATTTTAAAAATTCAATTGTTAGATGAATGTAGAAATTGGTTTGAGGATTATGAAAAAAGTCTAAGATTGAGAACTCCTATTTCTATGGAATATGAATCTATAAAACATACGTTTCTTGATTGATTTAAAGAAACAAAAACTTTCCAAGACCTTTGGCAAAAATTAGAAACTTGCAAGAGAAAAGAAGACCAGACCATAGAATTTTTTTCCCTAGAATACACTTGACTTTGGGACTGTTGGAACACATCATTAGGCCTAGGAGAGAGAGCACCCAAAATTTTGAAAACTAAATTATTTTGTGGAAATTTTACAAGGAGAGTTGAGAAAAAAATTAGAAATTAAGGAATCGAGCACCTTTGAGGAAGCAGTGACGATTGCCATAGAAAAAGAAAGAAAATTTGAGAAAATACAAAAGAGAGAACCAAATAGAATATCTAACATTGAAAACAAAGATCAAAACTAGCAAGGGGATGAAACAAAATTTTCAGCTTTTAGCGAGACAAAACGCTCAATTAGCTCTAGAGGTTGAGGATCAATTGTTTGGACAAATGCAAAACGCCAGGTTAGGAGATTTGAGAGGAAGGCATGTAGGAAGAGGTAATAGGGGATTGATGGGACAAATTAATCAAGAAAATATGAGAGGAGAAGAGGAGGAAATAGAAGAGGATATTTTAGATGATCGCCAATCTGTAATTCATGTGGGGAGATAGGTCACATAAGCACAAATTTTCTATATCCACCAAGAACAGGAGGGGACATGTGTCATTTGTCTCAAAATATTCCCAATAATAGATATGATGATTATGGTAAAGAAATAAAAAACCATACTTCTTCTCAAACACCAAAGCCAACGGATGAAGAAGAAGGAGAGGCTGCTATAAATTGTATCCTTGTTGAAAAAAGGGTGAGGAAAATAAAACTATAGATATTATGCCAATAACCAAAAGGAGGAGAAATGTAATGAGAGATGAACCTGAGGAACCTAAGACTAGTAAGGTTAGAGAGGAAAGAGTGAGACATATAAAAAAAGAAGAATAGAACAAAGGAGAGAAAAAAACAAAACCTAGAAAACATTATCATGCTTGTGATATCCCTTTAGGAGAAGGGAAAAGTGACTATGACCTAAGAAATGATTTAATGAGAAGAGAAGTAGATATAACATTTGCTCAGCCTGATGGAGTTGTGCCTAAAATGAGAGGACAGTGGAAGAAATTAGTAAATTCAAAAGAGAGAGAAAGAAGAAAAGTAATTGTAAGAATTTTGAGTGTAGAGGAGTTACCTGATATTTTTATTGTGGTTGATGCTTGGTATGAAAATCAGAATATAAGAGAGGCATACATTGATGGAGGACCATAAGTCACTGTGATTACATAAGCATGTGCAGAACAATTCGGACTCCGAATAATTTTTGGATCTAGATTTCGGATCATGCTTGCAAATCATGCTAAAGTGAAATGTATAGGAAAAATCCAAGATTTGAAAGTCAGGGTGTATGGAGTAGCTATGAAAATAACTTGTCCTAGGTAGACCTTAGCTTAGAAAGAGGTTGAAACTAAAGCCCTTCACTTTAGAACAAAAATGTATGTTTCGAAAGAAGAGGTTGAAAAGCTATTGCAATCAGGATTTATTTATCTTGTTGAACATTCTGAATGGATAAGCACAACACTCATAGCACTAAAGAAAGCTAGAGGCTGAAGAATTTGTGTAAAATATAAACCTCTAAATGTAATCACAAAGAGAGACAATTATCCATTTTCTTTATTGATGAAATTTTGGATTCATTTGCAAGATATTAAAGGTATAGTGTTTGTGATGGATATTTAGGTTACTTTCAATTACCCATTGCTCTTGAAGATTACAGAAAAACAACTTTTATAATACTGTGGGGATGTTTTTGTTATAGAGTGTTACCTTTTGGACTTAGTAATGGACCACCTTGGTATAAAGGAAGGGTAAACAACGTGCTAGCTCCTTTCCTAGGGAAGTTTGTGAGAGATTTCATTGATGATGTCTATGTACATAGTACAAGACTTGAACATTGTGAAAAGCGGATAAAGTGTTTGAAAGAATGGACAATTATATCTGTCAATTAAATCCAAAAAATGTAAGATAGCTCAACCAAAAGTAAAACTTCTTGGTCATCTAGTATCAAATAATGGAATTGAGCTTGATCTCAAAAATATTAAAGCTTTGGTTACCTTAATGTCTGTAATATTCCCCCCACGGTGCTTCATATAAAAAAAATGAATTCGAGACTTGAGGCATTTTAAAAATTACTCGTCAAGCTATCACATAAGTGACCACATGTAATTTTGTTAATATCGAGTCTTGCATTAAATCAATTCTGCAATCCGACATGAGAAGATCCCTCATTGTTCCTAGCCAACAAAAAGTAAAGATGCATTGTAAATAATATTACGATAGCTTGATCATAATTTTTTCCACATTATATTTGATTTAGCATTTTCGATTCCATTTAATGTATCAAAGATCGCATTAATTTCGTAACTGCAAGACAAATCGCAAAAGCCTTAATAGCGCATAAGAGCAAGCATGATATTGAGTAAGTTAAGTATCAAAGAGTATAGCATGACTTTATAAACTAGATAAGTCATGAGGTAACTTGGCCAAAAACCACTAGATGAAGTCGTTTTGAAGAAAAAAGAACGTTTTTGAAAAAATAGACCCAAATTTATGACTTTTTTTACGCCTCGAGGGAGAGAAAATAATTTTAAATCATCTCCATGCCACCATCCAACATGTAGGTAATCAAAATGCATTTTTAATAAAGCTCACTTGGCTGTTGACAAGTAGCCAAAAAAATGAGTCAAATGCATTCTCCCTCCTCATGCCTGTAAATATACCCCCTCTCCTTCACAAAGAAAGTAAAAAGGAAGACCTCTTGATGATGGAAAATCTTTTCTACTTCTCTTTTTCATTATATCTTGAGCCTTGAAGGGAAAAAATGCCCCTATTCTACCTCATTTCCTTTTTCTCTATCCCCTGTTATGCCTTTCTCCCATACATCCATATTGCGGAGCAAAAGACTAACAAATTTTTTTTGGACGACCACCAACTCTCCTTGAACTACCGCATCAATTTCACCTGATATCCATAGCTCCATGAGGTCATAGAAATTCAAAAAGCCCATTTGAAGCAAGGGAAGCAAGAAACATGGTCGATGGAGAAAATGACACGGTAGGAATTAGTGAAACCCCCCTTATAGCAAACTTGAGAGATGTAACATCTCATTGGTTTAAATAAAAATAAATTTTTATAAGCTTATCGCTATATTTAGCTTTAAATGATTACAAACACATTCCAAAGAAAATACATATAAATTATCGCTTAGGAAAATAGCTTAAGTAATATAATAATTAACTATTCAGTGAAAAGACTCTTTCACTTGGAAAAGAATTATATGCTTGTCATTAAGAAAATATCGTAATTATGGTTTATTTCGTGATACTTATTGTTATTTCATTAATGATGCATGTGATTATAATAACATTAAAAAAATAGATGTTGTGAGAAAAGAGAATATTTTATAATTTTTGTTGAAAGTGACTATCTTTATTATTATTTTAATCATTAAAAAATGCATCTGAGTTTTATAACAATTTGTAAAAAATAATTTAGATAATATTATAAAATAATCATTGCATTAAATCAATAGAAAATTGTACATGAACATATATACTAGACATGCATAAATTAGGTGCATAGTAATATAATTTGATATCTAAAAGATGAAAGAAAAATTACACTTATGATTTTTTCATTGCCTAGAATAAAGTTTTCAGAAAAAAATCAGCATTGCACTTAGGATATAGCTAAATGAAAATCGATCTTTCTAAATAACGTTGAAAGTTCAACAAATGGTCGGACATCATCGATGATTAAACCATAGAATATGAGTAGAAAAAAATAATGATTATTTTCTTACTGAAAACATACACAATTTTAATATTAATGATTATATTAGCGAGAGTGTCAATATCGTGAGTTGACCCACGTATGAATCAACGAGAAAACCTAACTTAAAATATCAAGAATATTGAAGTAAAAACAACTATGAAATACTTAACAACCCTAAAACTATTAGTATTAGGAAATTAAATAAATATCGGAAGTCTATAGGACTTGTTAGATATTGATAATAATTTGTCGACACAAACTCTAAAGTCTAAACAGACTTGGAAAAGCATTTGAAATCCTATTAAGCATGGGTTAGGGTAGAATAGCATATGAATTGCCTGCCATAGGTATAAATGCCCGTATTATCTTTTAGAGCAGAAATACCAAATTTTTCATATGGATAAAATAGACTTCATATTCGCGAAATAACTTGTAGATCTCGACAAAGAGTTGTAAATAGGAAGCAAAACCCTAAGAATAAGGTGGGACCTTAGAAGAGAAACCCGAGATTTGAGTGGGACTGCTTCATATGCTAAAAACACTTACTGATGTTTCTTTTTTATTTGTGCATGCATTGATGGTATGCACATAAAAGATTGATTGTGCTTGCAGCAGTTACATCTGATTATAAATATATAATCTAGATAATAAGAGGAAAGATCGCGCTATGCCTTCCCCCATGGCTAGATGCAGAATCTTGCTCCAAGGGGAATTGTTTTGTACTGTCGTGAGGAGATTTGGACTGGCCCCAACATCGAGAGGTCGCTCAATGAGAAATCAGTTAGGTAGCAGGAGACAGGAGTGTTAGAGGGAATTTGGTCATAAATCTCTTGATTGCTCCTAGGGTCTGCTTGATACTCACACGAATCAAGATGGGATCTTGGAGTCCTCAATACTAGGAAGAGACGGAAATCTTGGAGGGTTTTTTTCTTCTACACAGATAGAAGGGATTTCCCGTTGAATGAAGGTTTATCTTTTGTGTAGGCAGAAGGAAAAAGTCATTGTAAATAACTTTGCAAAATATATTTTGCCAAAATATTATTTTCTCTATCTTTGTGTTGTGCCCTAAAAATAACTCGAAGAAACATGTGATAATGGGTTAATTAACAAAGTTGCTTTTATATGTCATAACTTAATGTGATAGGTAATTAGAAAACTAAAGAAAACCATTTGTGGAAAGCAGATGGACAAGATGCCTGAAGAATCCGTCCTATGAATGGGTGGTCTCGGTAGGGTAGGAGCTTCTCTTAAGAGATTGAACGAAACATTAATTTTAGGAAAATTTATGTAGAGCTAAGCATTGACTTACCTAGGGTCAGTTTTTAAAATCTTAATTAGTAATTATCTTAGGGGAAAGGTGCGGCGGCTGTGCCAAAACTCCGTTAAGGTTCCCTGAATCCTAACTAGTTGATGAAAAAAAGTGTTGCACTCCATGAATCAAGGGTAACTACGATCGCTCCAGTCGGACGAGAAGCCTTTGTGGAACACCTTCGACGGAGCTAGTTGATGTATTAAGACCTCAATTGTCAAATTAGGACCTCGAGCTTGCAGGTTGATCATTGTGGGAACGGCTGGTACCTTCGCTTATGGGGTGGGATCTGGGAAACCTAGACGATAGACCCTGTGCATTCTTCGAGTATTGGGCGAAGCCATCTAGGATAGTTTCCTGATGGACCAGTAAAATGTGATGCCAACAAGGAATTGTTAGGCAAGCACCTGACACATGGTATCAGAGTGTAATTGAAGCAAAAAATATCTATAGTTTTTAAGACCAACTGTTTTAAGGAATAATGAGTCTACTAATTGTTAAGGGATAAACTCTGGTAGAATAATGAAGCGTGGAACAAGTTCCTTGTTTTTCGAGCAATGTACACATCTCCACTAAACTCCACAGATGACGAGTGGAGAAGAGAAATGATGAGGATACTCGATCGCCTATACGATCCATCCCCTGTGAATTGCAAAAGAAGATGGTTTTGGGATGAGCGTTATTGTTACATCGAGGCCGATCGATTCTTCAGCATGCAGACTAATCTGAAATGCCTTGAATGGATGGAAAATTCAAAAGTAGTTGAGGTCTTTATCTTTTGTTCGCCATCCAAAAGGAATCCACTTATGATTACAAGTGGTCAGCAAATATGTCTAGACCATTATGTCTATGATAAGGTACTGAAGGTAATCCCAATCGACAGGATTATAATCCAAGGACATCGTAAGTATCGAGATTACCATATCCATGGTTTTCCAGATCTTCTATTTCCACAATATAGGTTTCTGGACATGGATAGCAATTGGCCTACGTTCTTCTACATGAATGTAACTGATATCCATCCCTGAAAATTTAAGATATAATGATATCTTGTTTTGAAAATTGTACATAACATCTAGTCTATCCTATTGATGTTGATGTATCTCTACTTGTAAACATGTGCCATTTGTAAATATCCCTTACTTGTAAGAATCGTAGTATATGGCTATTGATAATAAAATATAACAATGGCTAGATTTTGTAAAAATATTGTGCTCTTTGACCCATCATTATTTTACAAATCTAGTAAGATATTTTAATGTGGAAATGAAGCTGAAAAGTTTAAGCGCTAAACTAATTCGTGAAACTTATGATAAACCAGGGTAATACAACTATTACTAGTCCGACTAAAATTCTGAAGAAGAAGTATCTCCTTAAGTAGGTTAAGCCACCGGAATTCGATGGCAAGGACAAAGACATTGAAGTTGAGGTAGATATTTGGATTGAGATCATGGAGGACTACTTTACTGCCATGGGAACTACCCCTGCTAATAAGGCCATGATTGCCAAGTTGAAATCAACCAGCAAGCCACACTTGTGGTGGAAACAATAGTGTAAAGACCAAGGACTTGCTGAGATAGCTATTACATGAGAAAAGCTGAAAGAACCTGTGCATGATCAATATTTGCCACAAGCTTATCACACACTAAAAATGAATGAGTTCTTTAACTTAAGACAGTTAGGAATGATCTGGGAGGCATATTACTCAAATTTTATCTCACTACTTAAATATGCACCTTCCATGACTATTGCTCAACAGGTATCTAAGTTTTGTCATGGATTGAATGTTCCTCTGAACACACACCTTGAATCTATGCACCCAACTGATCTGCAAGATGCTTTGATTCACGTATCACCTGTTGTTCAAAAGATTCAGTCAAAGCCAAGGAATAAAAGGCTTTGGAATCAAAATAAAGGAACTTCACGGGCTATGTTAAGCGAGCCTAAGGTCATCATCCACTTGGTCAAGGAAAGAGGGCCAAAACAAATGAAGTCGGAAACTTCATACCTACGGGAAGTAATTCAAGAGTACCTAGGTATTTCCACTGTAATGAGCCAGGCCACTTTAAAAGACAGTGCCCAAAGCTTGGCCAAATTCCTCACCAAGGATATTACACATGTCAGAACCAAGCTTCAATTGCAAAAGGAAAAACATCTGCTGTAATTCTTAAAAAGATTGAAGAAGAGGGAAACCCAACTATGGAAGCCAATATGGAGAGGGCATCAGTTCACACCACCCTCCATAAGAAAGTCCCAAATTTCCAGTTTTCGGTGATTCAAACACTAGCAGAATATCAAGGTAAGTCCTTTAAAATTATGATTGATTGTGGAAGCACACACTCATTCAAAGTGTGCCAAGAAATTAGGTATAGACACGATACCTACATCTAGGTTGCTTGTGAAACTTGCCAATGGAAAATAAATCCTGTCTACTCAGCAAACTTGCAAAGTGACATTTAGTATGGGAAGCAATCTCTCTGAAATGGGATTTAGAATCATGAATTTAGGAGCCTACGAATGTCTATTGGGTATGGACTACTGGCTAATCCCCAATGACACACATATTCAGTGCAAAAAAGGCCAAGTGACTTTTTAAAACCTAAAGGGAAAAAAAGTGATAACCCAAGGTGAGACAGGAAAATCTTGTTTTACTAGCCAAATCATCTCGCATAATAAAAGGGTTAAGAAAATGATTACATGTGTATCTCATAAAATTAAATAAGGTTGAGTAGAATAAACAAGACGAGGGAGAGCCATATTGGTCGAAGGAATATGATGACATCTTCCTAGAAGAGCTAACTAAATTACCACCTCGAAGAGAAGTCAAACACAAGATCAGACTTGAACTAGGAGCCACTCCAATCGCTAAGATTCCATATAAAATATCTATCCGTGAATCAATTGAGCCGAAAGAGCAATTCAAGTAGTTATTGGATTAAGGATACATCAGATCTAGTAATTTGCCATGGGGAGCCCTAGTACTGTTTCAAAAGAAAAGGACGGAACTCTCCACCTTTGCATTGATTACTAAGGTGTAAACCAGGTAACAATCAAGAATAAGTATCTGATCCCAAGAATAGACGAGCTCCTTGATAGACTGCAAGGCGTAAAATCTTTTCCAAGATTGATCTCCGATGTGGTTATTACCAAGTAAGGATCAAGGAAAAAGATATCCCCAAAATTGCCTTCAATACCAAATATGGTCATGTTAAATTTCTTGTAATGTCTTTTAATCTAACTAATGCCCCTGCTACATTTAACAAATTAATGCATGACATTTTTTGACCTTATCTTGATGAGTTTGTCCTAGTCTTCTTTGATGACATCTTAGTATAATCTAGAGAGACAAAGACCATGAGCTGGACACAATAAGGACGCACAAGCTCTATGTGAAGAAAAAGAAGTGTGTCTTTTTCAAAAGATAGATGAAATATCTTGGATTCATAGTATCTACTGAATGAATCTTTGTAGACCTAACCAAAGTTAGAGATGTTCAAGAGTGGCAACCTCCAACGAAAATCAAAGAAGTGAGAAGTTTATTAGGGATAACTGGATGGTATAGAATTTTCATAAAAAACTACGCCCTAATAGCTACACTTCTCATTGATTTGCTAAAAAAGAAAACAGCTACTGTGTGGATGCCCATTGAGTAAGCCAGTTTTGAGCAGCTGTTTTGGTAACGGCACCCATTTTAAAGCTAACTGACCTAAGTTAAGAGTTGAGGTCGTAACAGATGCAAGTTCTCTTGCACTAGGTTATATGCTTATGCAACAAGGTCATTCGATAGCCTATTTCTCAAGGAAACTGAAAATCCATAAGATGAATTACACTACCCATGATCACGAGCTATTAGCTGTGATCTATGCTTTCAAATTGTGGCGACACTATCTGCTTGGAAGTAAGTTTACTTTGGACTGTTTGTGAAAGAAATCTTTAGGCTTCATGGATTGCCTAAACAGATCGTTAGTGACCGTGACTCTCTGTTTACATCACATATCTAGAGAAGTCTATAGCAAAACTTACCATCCCCAAACTGATGGTCAACAGAGAGGGTTAATCAGGTCACTGAAGATGTACTGAGAGCTATTCCAGAGAACTGACAAGATGGATACAGTATTTTCTCTTAGTAGAATTTTCCTAGAATGCATCATATCACCAGAGTATTCAAATGACTCCATTTCAAGCATTGTATGGGCAAGTTTATTTGACACCACTGAATTTCTCTGATCCAACCCTAAAGGTTGAGGCTTCTGAGACAATGCTAAAAGACATGGATGATCAAGTCAAAACTATTAGATAAGATATCCAAGTTGCCAAAGACTGCCAAAAAGCTTATGTTGATCTAGGACGGCAAGAGCGTATCTTCCAAGAGGGAGACATAGTTTTCATCCATATACACCCAAAGAAGAGTTCTCTATCATTAGGAAATTTCAAAAAGTTGAGTCCAAGGTATTGTGGACCATACAAGGTTCTCAAATGCCTAGAAGCTATGCCTACAAATTGCAACTTCTTGATCATGTGAAAGTTCACAATGTATTTCACATTAGTCTTTTGAAAGCTTATGTGGCAAATCAAGATCATATTCTTGATGACCAGCAAATTGTAATGCCTAGTCAAGGAGCCCTTGATCTCTAGAGTGATAAGGTCCTAGATGTAAAAGAGAAACCTCTGAGAAACAAAACCATTAGAGAGTATCTTATCTAGTGGAAAGACTATCTTGAGGAAAATGCCATCTGGATACAAAAGACAACTCTAGAAAAACAAGTTCCCCAGCTATTTTCGAGATGAGGACATCTCGATTCCTCTAAGGAGGAGAGGATGTAATATTCCTGCCACAGTGCTTCATATATAAAAAATGAATTTGGACTTAAGGCATTTTAAAAATTACTCGTTGAGCTATCACATAAGTAACCCACGTGATTTTCTTGATATCGAGTCTTGCATTAAATCAATTTTGCAATCTGACACGAGAATATGCCTCAATGTTTCCAGTTTAAAAAAAAGCAAAGACGCCTCGTAAATAATATTACGATGGCTTGATCATAAATTTTTTCACATTATATCCAAACACATTGCAAGATGCTCGAGTATTATCTATTGAGGTGGTTTGTTTGGTGGAGGAAATTTTTCCTCGATCCATTTTGACTACTCAATTACATTTACTCGTACATTTGATTGATGAGATCGCACTTTGTGGGGCACTTCATGTAAGGTGGATGTTTTTTCTTGAGCGCTTCATGAAAACCTTGAAAGATTTTGTGAGGCAAAAAGCACGGCCTGAGGGAAGAATGGCTGAGGGTTGGTTAGTGCAATAATCCCTTGTTTATATCTCTGAATATCTTGCTAAAGTGGATCCCTCTCAACCACGACTATGGAAAGATGATGAAGACTTGAGGATGACCTCTATAATACCTCAAGGAAAAGGAATGAGTAAAGTGCTAACAAAAGAAGAACTTCGTAAGTTAAATAGTTTTTGTGTGCTCAATAGTGATGTAATGAGCAAATGGGTGACACTATATAATGAAGCAAGGGCAAGAAGAAAAAGCAAAAGACAAGAATTTCGCACTAGATATGGACGTAATGTCTCATTTCCAGATCATCTAAATGCGCTTTCTCGATTCCATTTAATGTGTCAAAGATCGCATTGATTTCGTAACTGCAAGACAAATCACAAAAGCCTTAATCGATAGAAGAAGAATGCACATAAATAAACATGATATTGAGTAAGTTAAGTATCAAAGACTATGACATGACTTTATAAACTAGATAAGTCATGAGGTAACTTGGACAAAAATCACAAGATGAAGTCGTTTTGAAGAAAAAAAGACGTTTTTGAAAAAATGTGCTAAAATTCATGACATTTTTTACGCTGGGAGAGAGAAAAATCATTTTCAAATCATCCCTATGCCACCATCCAACAAGTAGACACTCAAAATACATTTTTAATAAAGCTCACTTGACTCTTTACAAGTAGCCAAAAGAATGATTCGATTGCATGCTCCCCCCTCATACATATAAATACATTCCCTCTCCTTCATAAAGAAAGGAAGAAAAAAGACTTCTTGATGATAGAAATTTTTCTCTACTTCTCTTTTTCATTGTAGCTTGAGCCTTGGAGGAGGAAAATACCCCTCTTCTACTCATTTCCTTTTTCTCTACCCCCTGTTACGCCTTCCTCCCATACAGCCATATCGCTAAGCAAAACACTCGAGAAATTATTTTGGACGACCAAACTACCACGTCAATTTCACTTGACATCCATGGCTCCACAAGGTCGCAAAAATTCAAAAAGCCCATTTGAAGCAAGAAAAGTGAGGAACACGGCCGATGGAAAAAATGACGTGGTAGAAATTGACAAAACTTCCATTACAACAAAACTGAGAGAGGTAACATCTCATTGGTTTGGAAAAAAATAATTTTTTATAAGCTTATCGCTATATTTGGCTTTAAACGATTACAAACTCATTCCAAAGAAAATACATATGAACTACTGCTTAGAAAAATAGCCTAAGTAATATAATAATTAACTATTCAATGAAAAGACTCTTTCACTTAGAAAAGTATTATATGCATGTCACTAAGAAAATATCGTAATTATGCTTTATTTTGTGATATTTATTATTATTTTATTAATGATGCATATGATTATAATAGCAAAAAAAATGTAAGCGTTGTTAGAAAAGGAAATATTTTATACTTTTCCTTTGAAAGTGACTATCTCTATTTCATTTTGCTAATGATAAATAAACACACTTGAGTTTTATAATTATTTATAGAAAATCATTTACATAATATCATAAAATAATCAATGCATTAAATCAATAGAGAATTGTATAGAAAAATATATACTAGACGTGCATAAATTAGGTGTGTAGTAATATAATTCAATATCTGAAAAATGAAAGAAAATTACACTTATGATTTTTGCATTGCCTAGAATAAAGTTTTTAGAAAAACAATAAGTATTATACTTTAGGACATATTTAAATGAAATCTAATCTTTCTAGATAACATTGAAAGTTTGACAAATGGTCAGACATCATCGACGATTAAACCATAGAATATGAGTAGAATAAAATAATAATTATTTTCTTACTAAAAATACACATAATATTAATATTAATGATTATATTAGCGAGATCGTCAATATCGTGAGTTGACCCATGTATGAATCAATGAGAAAACTTAACCTAATATATTGAGAAATTGAAGCAAAAACAATTATGAAATACTCAACAACCATGAAACTATTAGTATCATAAAATTAAATAAATATAAGAAGTCTGTAGAACTTGTTGGATATTGATAAGAATTTGTTGATACAAATTCTAAAGTATAAACAAACTTGAAAAAGCATTTGAAATCCTGCTAAGCACAGGTTAGGATAGGACAAACATGAATTACCTACCATAGGTATAAATGCCCATAATATCTTTTAGGGTGGAAATACCAAACTTGTCATATGGATAAAATAGACTTCGGATTTGTGAAATAACTTGCAGATCTTGGAAAAGAGTTATAAGTAGTAAGAGAAACCCTAAGAATAAGGTGGGACCTTAAAAGAGAAACCCTAGATTTGGATGGGACTGTTTTCTATGCTAAAAATACTTACTGATGTTTCTTTTTGGTTTATGCATGTATTGATGGTTGCATAGCAAAGATTGATTGTGCTTGCAGCAGTTAGATCTGATTGTGAATATATAATCAGGATAATAAGAGGAAAGATCACGCTATGCCTCCCCCATGGCTAGACGCAGAACCCTGCTACAAGGGGGATTATTTTGTACTGTCGCGAGGAGCTTTGGACCGGCCCCGACGGCGAGAGGTTGCTTGGTGAGAAATCTGTTAGGTAGGAGGAGACAAGAGTGCCAGGGGGTTCTAGTCGTAAATCTCTCAATCGCTCCTAGGAACTGCTTGATCCTTACACAAATTAGGATGGAATCCTAGAGTCCCCGGTACTAGTGAAGGGACGAAAATCTTGGAGGGTTTCTTTTCTTTTGCGTAGATAGAAGGGATTTTTTGGTGAATTGAGATTTATCTTCTACGTAGGAGAATGAGAAAAACATTGTAAATAACTTTACGAAATATATTTTACCAAAAGTTTGTTTTCTCTGTCTTTGTGTTGTGCCCTAAAAATAGCGTGAAGGAACATGTGATAACGGGTTAATTAACAAAGATGCTTTCATATGTCATAAGTTAATGTGATAGGTAATTAAAAAACTAAAGAAAACCATTCGTGAGAAGCGGGTGGATGAGTTCCCCGACGGATCTGTCCTATGGATAGGTGGTCCCAGTAAGATGGGAGCTTCTCTTAAGAGATTGAACGAAACATTAATTAAGAAAAAATAGATAGAGCCGAGTATTGACTTACATAAGGTCAAGTCTTAAAACCTTGATTAGTAATTAACTTACGGGAAAGGTGTAGCAGATATACTAGAACTCCCATTAAGGCTCCCTAAATTCTAACCAGTTGTTGGAAGAAAGTGTTGCACTCCATGAACCGAGGGTAACTACAATCGCTCCAATCAGACGAGAAGCCCTTGTGGGACACCTCCGATGGAGCCAGCTAATGTATTGAGACCTTAGTTGTCAAATTATGACCTCGAGCTTACAGGTTGATCCTCATGGGGATGACCAGTACCTTCCATTACGGGGCGGACTCTAAGAAACCTAGACGATAGACCATGTGCATTCTCACGAGTGCTTGGCGAAGCCGCCTAGGATGGTTCCCCGATGGACCACTAAAATGTGCTGCCAGGGAATTGTTAGACAGGCACCTAACAGTATCACATGCAAATACAAAGGAGCTTATGACTTTCATACATATAGGTAAGATATCTATCAAGATTTATACCTTTGGCATCTTAGTTGCTCTATCCATTGCATATGGTAGCCAAGAAAGATCCTTTAGAGTGGACAATAGAAGCTAAGAAAGTATTTCAACAAGTTAAGAAAACTGTAAGCCATGCATCATCGGTCGATGCATCTCAGTTGCTCTATCCATTGCATATGGTAGCCAAGAAAGATCCTTTAGAGTGGACAATAGAAGCTAAGAAAGTATTTCAACAAGTTGAGAAAACTGTAGGCCATGGATCATCGGTCGAGGCACCAGATTGGAAAATGGTTTTTTTAATGAATCCATAAGTAGGAGAATATGCTATGAAGCAATTCTTATGCAACAAGAAAATTATTCTCGATACATGAGATCTGTCTATTTTTCTTAGAAAAAATCTTGAGGATGTGCCTTTTTATCAATGAAATATTCATAGATATTAATAAGTTTCATTATCCTGTTGTTACTATACAAACAATGTATGCCTATGTGTATGATTTATATGCATATCCATTTGACAAGTCTCATAAGCTTATCATTTTTCTATCCTCTTGTTTTTCTATACTCTCATTTTCTTTCACCATCCCCTTTTCATCCTCTCTCCTTGGTGCGCAGATCGGTCGCTGTATGCTCACGTAGTGAATCCAGAAGGTCCCCAAGAACAATGAACTCTACCTTTTTGCACAAAAAACAATGTAAAAGCATGAACGACAAGAAGCAAGAGACCAATTGGGTTCAATCTCCCCCCATGCCTTGTGTGAGCGCTTCACAAAGCATGTATTTTTATGTATATTTCCATCTTCATGCTCAATAATAGCCCAATTTACAAAAATATAACAAGCTTTTAGCTTTTGAGTTTGCTTTCTACAAAAATAGGAAAGTAAAGCTAATGGATGGTGCCCATAGAGTCTGGCACGCCCAATCTCAATGTCCAAAATAGAAATAACATATCCGTACACATAGGCGCATACAAAATAATAATCAATAATCAATGTCTCGATAGACATAACAAAATATAGGCGTGGCGCCTATCAAAATATAATCCAAAGGTCGAATACTCGCTAGACTCCAATGCTTTCCTCCGCCACTGCTGCTATCTCTACACATCAACTGAAGCATTCACAATCGTTAGTAAAATAATACAATTAAACCGACAAAAGTGAATACCTAGCAGTCTTCAGCTACAAAAATAAATCAACTGGTTAGAAATAAATCCTAACCTTAATTTATTACGAGTGCGCACTCTAAACTCATAAACGTTTATTAATTTAATATGCATTTTGCGGAATCACCCGCTATGGAATCACCCATGTACACACTAAATTAATGAAACGCCCGAAAAGGACAGGCGTCCCCATCAACTTCTCGCACAAAGAATCCTCTTTGTGTATGAGCCCCGGTCATCTAAGTTTACGGAATCCACTGTAAAACCTCACGGAATCCACCGTGGCACGGAATCCACCGTGGAATATGCCTTCTGGCATCATACCCCCAAATCAAAGAATCAAAAGATATGACAGAAATATTATGAATTGCAGGTCTTCTACTCAATGCATCAGCAACTACATTTTCTTTTTCAGGTTGGTATTGAATGATAGGATGAAAGCTTTGAATGAAGGAAGCCCATTTGATATGACGATCAGAAATTTGGGGTTGGCTAAGTAAATGTCTAATGCTTTGCTGGTCGGTCTTTATCATGAATTCTGAACCCATTAAGTAGTGCTTCCACTATTTTAATGCTTGTACAACTGCTAATAGTTCTTTGTCATAAGTGGAATATTTGAGCTCAGAGGGTTTCAGCTTAGAACTAGAATATGCTATTGGATGATTGTCTTGCATTAGTACGGCTCCTATTCCTGATCCGCTAGCATCGGTCACAACTAGAAAGAATGGTCTATTAAAGTCAGGCAATTGTAGAACAGGGGCATTGGTTAATGCATGTTTCAGTAAGTCAAAGGATTTCTGCTGAGTTTCAGTCCATTGATAAACAATTCCTTTCTTAAGAAGTTTGGTTAATGGTAAAGCAAGTAATGAAAAATTACGTACAAACTTCCTATAGAAATTAGCAAGACCAAGGAATGAGCGTAACTCATGCACATTTTTAGGAATAGGCCAATGCAATATTGCATCAATTTTCTTAGGGTCAACTTTAATTCCTTCTTTTGATACAATATGACCTAAATATTCTATTTCTGTCTTAAAAAATTCACTATTTTCAGGATTTGCAAACAATTGATTTTCTTTCAGTAATTGAAAAACTAATGATAAATGCTCATAATGCTCTTTTTCACTTTGACTAAACACCAAAATATCATCAAAGAAAACAATCACACAATACTGATATTTCAGAAAGATACGGTTCATCATTCTACTGAAAGTAGCAGGTGCATTAGTTAATCCGAATGGCATGACTAAGAATTCGTAATGGCCAAACTGTGTTCTGAATGCAGTCTTAAATATGTCGGATCTATCTAGCCTCACCTGATGATATCCAGACTTAAGGTCAATTTTGCTAAATATAGAAGATCCTTGCAGTTTGTCCATAAGGTCATCAACTCTAGGTATAGGATACCTATTCTTTACAGTGATTTTATTTAATTCTCGGTAGTCAATACACATACGATAAGTATTATTCTTTTTCTTGACTAAGAGTACAGGTGCACCGAATGGAGAACTGCTAGGTCGAATTAAACCTCTATTTAGTAATTCTTCAACTTGACTCTGGATTTCTTTTTGCTCTATTTGATTGTGCCTATATGGTGCTTTGCAAGGTGGTTGTGTGCCAGGAATTAAATCAATCTTATGGTCTTCTGGACGTGAAGGTGGTAAACCTGGTGGTAGGTCTTCTGCAAAAGAGTCCTTAAAATATGCAAGAAATTCCTTATGCCTAGGGTGCATATGATTTTCCTTTGCTTGTAATTCATTCACCCAAATGAGATATGATTTAGTACTCTTGCGTAGTGCACGTTTTGCTTGAGTATGCGAAAGCAGTGGAAAAATATTAGATGCATGCATACCATATAATATAATAGATTTTCCTTGAAAATTAATATGCATTGTGTGCGTGGAATAATCTATATTTGGATTATGCTGGTGTCTCCAAGGCATTCCTAAAATAATGTCGCTTGACTGTAATGGAACAACTAAGAAATTTCTTCTTTCAATATATGAACCAATTTGAATCTCTAAATCTTGTACTTCTTGTGTGCCATTGTATCTAGTGCCTAAAAATGCAGCTTTTATGCGATAATGCGTAGGTACTGTATGTAATTTCAATTCCTTTACCAATTTTGCTGAAATAAAGTCATGAGTACTACCGTCGTCATGCAAGATAGTTCTTTCCTTTCCATGCACCAAACATTTCATAGTTAACAATGAATGTGGAGTAGGCATACCTGGTAAAGTGTCGGAAGTAGTAGTAGGATCATCCTCATCTTCAGTGAAATCAGGCATATCCTCATGCTCGTCTTCGTCCATGGCTCCAAGATAGTTGATATGTGCTGGTGGCTTCTTTGAATGACAATTTGCTGCGAGATGCCCTGGCTGGTGACACTTATAGCATACTATTGGTTTGGCTTTGGTTACATTATTTGCAATGGCTGGAAGTCTGGGTACATTTGGATTTGCTTGTGGAATAGGCTTAGGATTTGTATTGACATTGGATGGTAATGCAGGTGGTTTAGCCCAATTCTTGCGGAAAGATGGTGATGAGAAACGACCTGGATTAAACCTTCTAAAATTGGAATTGAATTGTTTAGATCCATAGTTACCATTGGCTTGGAATTGCTGTGGTCGTCTGTCTCTTCCGCGTAACTTATCTTCAGTGTCGTGAGCTAGTGAGATGGCGTCTTCAAGGGTAGCAGGCTTGAACATGTTCACTTCAGCGTAGTAATGTCCAAGAAGTCCAGACATATACTTCCGCTTATGTGTCGTCTTTGGTACGTCTTCAAGCATGCGTAGCTGTAGGAGTGCACTCCAAAAACGCTCTGTATACTGTGGAATAGGCTCACGATCCCGTTGTTGAAGTAAATCCCATTGCTTGATAGCCTTCTCATGAAATTGCGGTGGAAGGAAATTCTGCATGAACTTCTTCTTGAAATCTTCCCAAGTAGCAGGACATTCTATGCTCTTGCGTCCTACAGTCCACCATAGTGATGCTCTGTCTATCAGATGATTAGTAACACACTTGATTTTATCTTTTTCTGGATAAGTTTCCTCATGGAAATAGTCATCAAACTGGCTAATGAATGATAAAACAGTCTTTCCTTCTCGTATGCCATTGAAAGTGCGAAATTTGAAACTTCGTTTACTTATCTTGGATTCCTTGCGAATGGTTTGTGCTTCAAGAGTGGCGTCGATGGTACGTCGAATCAAATCTTCAGCTTGAGGTTCTTCTTTATCGGTGGACGCTCTTTGTAATTTTTTCAATTGTGCTTGCAATGCTTACCTAGCCCTTCGCTCTTCTTCCAATTGTAGCATGATTAGATCCAGCTTTTGTTCCATGGTAGGCTCAGGTAAGTTGTCTTCTTCAGCCATAGGATCATCCATATGTAGTGTCATCATCCTGTAAAACTCAATAAACCTTTCTCACTCAAAATCAGGTTAGCGGGATGAGAGTAGCTTAAATTCGGGGTTTCAAGGCTATGTATTTTTGGGTATTTCTTTCTCAATTTTCAGAAAATCTGCAATATTTCCGTCTTCGTTTGCTGAAAATACTTCAACGAACCTGTAGATAGGTAGAACACCTTGCCACGAACAACTTTCCAGTTCAGAGTTTTTGCGTAGGAACAAGCCTTCTAGGAGTTTTAAGCACTAGTCAGTTTTGACTCCAGTTGACTAGTCTGACTTGCAGAGTTGCAGACTTAGCCGACTTGCAG
Organism: Lygodium microphyllum; assembly: GCF_053477565.2. Taxonomy (NCBI): domain Eukaryota; kingdom Viridiplantae; phylum Streptophyta; class Polypodiopsida; order Schizaeales; family Lygodiaceae; genus Lygodium; species Lygodium microphyllum. The sequence continues at coordinate 491,131 of NW_028229521.1, forward strand.
AGTTACAGACTTGCAGAACTTAGGCAGACTTGAGGAATTTGCAGGACTTGATTCCACTTGACTTACAGAACTTGACTTCGGAGGTGCAGGACCTGGAGTTTGTCAACTTGTGTGTCTTATACAACTTGATGAAAGCTTAAGGATTTAAGCTTAATAGCTTAAGCTATGGAAGGGGGAGCTAATTGAGAAAAAACGGCGCAGATCGTGGAGGACGTGGGCAGCCGTTTGTTGACGACGCGGATTTTTCGGACGTCCTCAGATACCTCGATGAAGATTTTTGTAAAGCTTGTTGAATTTCCTTAAGCTTTTAAGCTTTATGACTAAGCTTTTGAAGAAGAGAGATATGAGCTTCTTACTGTATTTCCACGACTTGTGTATGGAGATGAATGCGTGGTCCTCCGCCTATACAGCCTGGTCCTTCGCGATCTGAGAGTAGAAACAGGGGTTCTTGATCGCCAGAAGTCTGCCTGTATCGACGGTTCGCGACGAGATTGACTGTAGAGCCCAATCGTTCCTGGAGCTCCGCCTTCGCTCGAGATTGATAGCGATTGGAAGCTCTTGATCTCAGCTCCGCTCTGATGCCACTGGTGCACAGATCGGTCACTGTATGCTCACGTAGTGAATCCCAGAAGGTCCCCAAGAACAATGAACTCTACCTTTTTGCACAAAAAACAATGTAAAAGCATGAACGACAAGAAGCAAGAGACCAATTGGGTTCAATCTCCCCCCATGCCTTGTGTGAGCGCTTCACAAAGCATGTATTTTTATGTATATTTCCATCTTCATGCTCAATAATAGCCCAATTTACAAAAATATAACAAGCTTTTAGCTTTTGAGTTTGCTTTCTACAAAAATAGGAAAGTAAAGCTAATGGACGGTGCCCATAGAGTCTGGCACGCTGTCGAAGGGTTTGTGAAAGCAAAGTCGCGTCTTCAGAAGACCTTGATAAATTTCTGGATAGAAGATCAACAAAGATGCGAAGATGAAAGAATTTATCAAAAATTTTCTGTTATTGATAGTCGGTCAACATCCTCTAGTTCTGTCGGCATTCAATCCAAAACCTTTGTACAAAGCTGTTGTCACTATTTTAACAGTGACCAGTTGTGCTAGTAGCCCTTTTTCAGGTATAGAGGCAGTCTTTTGAAAATGCAAAAGCTCTTCATCATTTGTAAAGCTCAATACAAGATTCCAGGGTACTTCAATGCAATCAATCCCAGCAGGTTTTGTGTTATTTTTTATAAGAAAGATCCACCAGCAACAATGTCAATTTTATGTTGGTCCACAATATAATCCACCATTGCACGAGACATATTCTCATGACTCCACTTTACACCCCAGGTACTACACGTGGCAGAAACTCGTTCTCAAAAACATGACTGAAAGGGCCATGCCCACATCATGCAGAAGGCCTGCTATTTAACCTATGAGCAGCATCAATTGTACCACCCGCCTATATCTGGTAGAACTCAAAAAGGTTATCAAATACAAGACAGTCTTCTCCCAGGTTATATTTTAGAAGCTCTTTGGAAAATTGATCCTATGTCTCCAGTGTAATTCTGTGCAGAAACTCAATGCAATCAGTTGAATGAAACTGAGCAAGCTCCACTGGATACGCTTTGTGCGGTCTATAAATCTCCATCTCGTTGTGAAGTCCATATGCTAAAACCAGATTATGTGTCATACACAGTCGATGAGACTTCGTTGGATGATTTGGTCCATAATAAACACTTCCAATATCATCTGCACATCCCCAGTTCCAGGGAAGAAGCAATCTCCAAACTTGTGAAATCTCACAGTCATTACCCTGTCAGTTAGATAAAATGCCTCTTCCACACCGTCACCGTCCTGAACGTCAATATCGATGTACAGAACCCGTGCATGGAACTTTAAAAGCTCCAAAATACCAAGAACAAGATCATTTACATAACAAAATCTAGATGCCTCACACTTCCTAGCATGATGTAGACCGCCTGCCCTTGCTCATGCGCTGTCTCAGCCAATCATCACTGAGCAATGTGCGTATCTCTGAGACCTTGACTTTTGAGACAATGTACTGGTAGCTGTTCCTCAGAAAAAGATATGAAAGTGCCGAGTCCCTTCATTACTTGCTTATTTTGAGGCACCTGAGATGGTAGCATCCAACATGTTATTCCGAGGAAGATTCATGGCGAGAAGATTTTTGAAGACTTCGTCACGTTCATTTTTTTTTAATGAAACACAAGCAGGTCATTACATCCATCCATGCTGAAAAGCTCAGTAGCTACAGGACGGAGTTGATATCGGCGTTTCAGGCGTTTCAAGATCTCATGCACACTCTCCAACTTCCACATGTGCCAAGGGTGGACCATATGACTGATGCTTTGAACCTCCTTTCCTCTTCTCCATCTTCATGAACAGAACTTCTTCGTCCTTTTTATTTAACTTCATCGTAGCTCTGACTTCAGCACCGTCTTCTCCAGTTCCTCACCTCAGTGTAATTCCTCTCCTTCCAGCAACATCGCGGACCTCAGTACCAAACGAATGAACCTTTTCGATGACGATCAGCTACAACTTCTTAGTAATCCAGAGCATTCGCCAAGTGACAGGATTCGTGACTGGTGGTAACGCTGTCAGTGCCAAGGACAGCAAGAGCGTCGATGACGCTGACGAATTGAGATTCGAAGATTCCCCTCTGTTTAGCCCCACTCAGATTAGCGTTTTCTCTCCTCTTCTGGTGTAGAACCCTTGAATACCGTCAATGTTACCCTCCATAAGCTTCTACCAGCTTGGGCAGCAGATTAAACTGCAGACAGCGTCCTCTTGCTCACAACCACCTCATGTATCCCAACCACGAGCTGATGCCCCCTCAGACTCCAGAGTTTTTCTCTTTTTCTGCATGTCGACCCCTCTTCCCTTCCTCAAAATAGCTCCTTTTTTTTTCCCTAAAGCAAGGCTCCCTTCCGAATACTCTGTTTCTCTGTCGTTTTTTAGTCCTCCTCCCTTTCATGCCGCGTTCCTCCCTCCCAAAATACCTCTTTTCCTTTCAAAAATAGCTCCCCTTCTTTTCCTCATTCGTATCCTCTGTTCCCCTTTTTTCCCTCCTTCTTTAGCTTTTCAAAAATCCCCTCTTTTTCCTCTTCTTTTTGTGTTTTCTTTTCCCCTTTTGTTTCCTCTCAAATTAGCTTCCCTCTAGAATCAGAAAAGCACCAAGGAAGAGTAGGCCCAAAGTAGCCGCGAGCTGTAATGCCAAAGAACTTCAATCGAAAGTATTCCCGCTCGGAAGAAAAGCACAATTTCAGCATCACATGTGTATGTAAGCATATTGAATGCATGTCAAAGGTTCAAACTTTTCTGTTCTGTAAAATCCACTCAGCTGAGTACATGAACAATAGTGCTAATGAATTTTGGCAAGCAGTGGTTCCATGATCAAGGATAACACATGAGCCTCATGTTCATCTGAAAATTCACTGGTCTTCTTAAACCCCCTTGTTGATACCATTTGCATCTCCAGCATAAGCAAACATCTTGTGAAGCTCGGAAAAACCATACTCATTGCAGATCTAGAACCCGTTCTCCTTCTAATTTGTTTATACCAAATATCAGATTCAATCCCAAACAGCGCTTGTCTCTTCTGTAAAATTGAACATGAACCAACTGAAAGAAAAATGTTCAAGCAAAGCAAAGCACAACGTCTACGCCAAAGTATGTACAAAGTAACAAATCTCATGTACAACTTTTGGGTGGTTTCACACCTCGAATGCGCAGCAATACGACATCCACCCCCTCTAATCCTGCGCATCCTCCGGATGGGCCAACTTACCCATGATCATTATCATCAAGATCCACAAACAAATCAATCTCTTCGTTATGCATTTCCGGTAGATCAACAAGATTATCAGCCATATCATCTGTCTCTTCCATTGGAGTTTCTTGTCGTTGCTCTTCTCTTGAAAATTCTTCCAATGCATAATCCTCATCATTTCTTTTCTTGAAAATCTTGATTCTTTTTCCAGCAATTGGCACTCTAAGCACTGTCCCATCCAATTCTGTCAACTCATATGTTGCATTATTAAAGACATGTCTGACTATGTATGGCCCAAACCATCTTTTCATCATCTTCCAAAAAATCTGCAATAACTTCCTCATTTTCCGCATGGTTCTAGTGTGGCTCTCATCCCAAAATAGTTTTTGCCCCTTTCGAAACAGCTCATATAAACAATCTGCTATGTGTGCAAAATGGGGTGTCCAATTCATGTAAAACACACAAGCTCCAATGAATCTCTGTATCTCTGAAGTAGTAGAACAATACTCCATAATCTTGCCTATAAAATCCACATTCTTATCCACAGTCTTGTATTTCGTGTCAACCCTGGCTTCATTATGCTCTTCTGCATTACATAAACCTTGCTGTAAATCAGCAATTCTGCACTCCAATGGCTGAATATTCTCAGCCCTCTGCTCTATGGACTACATAGAAACAGCCCCAAACTCTGAATGCTGAAATATTTCAGCAGTAAACTCTGTTGGCTGAAAATTTTCAGCCCTCTGTCTCTCTGAAAGCTGATCATAACCAGCTGGAAACTCTGTTTGCTGAATTTCTTCAGCACTCAATACTCTTTGCTGAGTTTCCTCAGCCTCTGACTCAATCTGTGACATAAAATCTGCAATTTCATGAAACATGTCCAGGGACTGCACTAATACATTACCATGACAATTCAGCATATCAGTTTTCAGCATATCTCCCATCTCTGTCATCGTGTCTGCACAAATCACACTGTCATACATACCATCTATGTGCTCATCATCCTCCAAAATTCCTGCATTTTTCAAATTTTTCTCCTTCCTGCATATATACTGCCTGGCAGCTCTAGACAATCTAGAAGTCTTCTGATAGCTCATTGAACTGTTTGCTGAAATCCCAACATAACCGGAGGAGAAAACACTGCTGCCAGGAGGCGAGAACTCCAATCTCCTCTCCTCTGTACCACCGTCGTCTCGCGAAACGGCGGTACCTAATGAAAACCCGAATCCCTCACAGTGGGTAAGGGTGCATCTCTGAGAGTATCTCTGTTTCTAACATGGTTCACACATACAGTCATAAACTGAACTGCTCTCATACCATCTTTACTGCGAATCCGTGCATAAGCAGATCCATCATCCATGACCTTTGTCTCCATGCGCATCTCTGTAATGAATGGCTGTCCAAGAATTATGGGATACGAGCATGAATCCTGCACAAAGAAATGAAAATCCTCCTCTACATCACCAATAGAAACCCTGACACTAGGGCAAGCAGCATATAAATCACCTGCAGTGTTATTGGCGGCTCTCATACGCCACCCATGCTCTACATCCATAGGCCATCTGTTACTCTCATAAACTCCACGAACAATGAGATTAATCTCTGAACCATGATCAACCAATGCAACATAAGGCACCTGTTTCTCTCCAACCTTAACCATCGTCTCTGTAGTTGCCCTAGCCCAATGGCTCCGCGAAAAGTGACTACGCGGTATCAAAACAGGCTCATCAATTTCAGCGTAATGCATAGGCTGAACCCTCTTTTCTACCTGCGGCAAAACAGAAGCATTATCAACCATAACCGCATCATCATCCTCATCCAACTCTCCAATCAAAACTCCCTGCGTATCAGTGGTAGACAATGCATGTCTTTTCCTCTTCAGGACCTCTTGAAACTGATCCTGAAACTCTCTTTTCGAGATGCCCAAAATCTCGGAAATAGTGAAAGTCACCTCACTGCCAAGTATCTTATCATTAAAGATTTTCTTCATGTCTGTAGATGTCTCAATATCGGACATCAATCTGAATCCTGGCTGCTTTCTCTCTCTAGGCTCTTGCCTCTTTTCTCTCTTTTGAGCATCCTCCATCTGTCGATCTGGCCCTGGTCGTGAAGACGGTCCTGCAGTAGGTGGAGTAACAAACTCACCCCCTCTAGTCTTCTTAGCTGCACTTGGATTTTCTTCATCCCTCTTACGCTTCTCCTCAACAAATACATCTGCACCATGAGATTTAGCCAAATAAGCATAAATAGAATACCTGTCAACAGGCGAGTCCCATCCTGTCTCTGATCTGATGCTAGAGCCTGCGCTAGTCAAAACAGTTTGCTGAATTTTCCCCTTGTTTGCAGTCTCCAAAGCATAAGTCCATAGTGCGGACTGAGTCTCCGATCCCTTCTCAATCTGTACTCCATATGCAGGAGCATCACCTCTAGCCGTCACATAAGAAGTACGCGCAGCCATGTCCTCCACTAACTTTACCAAAATTGGTAGCAAGTGGAGCTCCTGTCTCAGTCAACCAAATCTTACCATCTTGCCCCCAATATACCAAATTCTGCCTCCTTGCATCCTGGAAAGAGTCACAATCCCTGCAATGCTGATGTTCCGTACTATCACACCAAATACATCTCCAATCTCTCCTAGGAGCACTAGGAGCACTCCTAGGTGCAGTAGGAACACTGGAAGAAGTAGTAGGCACAGTCGAAGCAAACTGCTCCTTCAACTTACCCACCAACTCCGCTTTGACTGACTCAAGTGTCAAATCTGTGATACCTTTGATTATGTCATCAAGAGAAGTAGGCACCGATGGAGCGGATGGTTTTGGAGCAGAAGGTGTAGGCATCGGTCGTGGAACAGGAGGAATAGGTGGAGTAGAAACAGTAGGCACTGGCATAGGCCAAGAAACTGGCTGAGGAGGAGAAGAAATAATAGGGATAGAAGTAGGCATAGGAGCAGATGATGATGTAGGTGTCATGGAACCATTCTGTAGGCGAGTCTTCCATATCCTCCTCTTGGTCAAAGTTGAGACTGCATCCTGAGCATCCTGCCAATCAGTTTTAAGTCCCATAGGCTTCGTGCGATCTTCAAGAAGCTCACCCAATTCTTCTTGAAGAGCAGGATCTGCAGCTTGCAAGAAAAGCTCAACTTTTTCAACATCCAATGCTCTTTGTTCAATGGCATCAAGCTGACTATACCTCTCTTCGAATTCCCGAATCAACTCCGAAGCAGCAAGACCTTTGTTTGGCATGTAGACCCACTCTCGGAATGACCGCCGAGTAGCCATACCAAAGTCCTCAAGGAAGTATTCTTCTTTTAGTGCCTTCTTAAAATCTTGCCAATGTGTATTTTGAATAAAAAGATCAGTCACTTTTGTCCTCAAAGCAGGTGTGACAAGACGAAGGAAGTACTTACTCATAAGTCCAGCAGGAACTCCAAAAAACCCCATCTTGATCTCATATGTCTTCAAATATGCTGAAACATTACGCCCGTCAAATAGCTTCTTCTCACTCTCAACTGCTTCAATAGCCTTAGTCGTGCTGTTTGCATTCTCTTGCTCCGAATAGAGTTGCCTTTGCTGAGACAACTGCTGTTGATGCAATTGTTGTTGCTGCTGCATATACATTTGTGTTTGCTGATTTTGGAGCTGCATATACATGGACATATTCTGCAAAATCTGTTTTAGATCCTCCGTTGAAGTACTTGACGCAGCAGTCATAGATGGAGCTGAAGTAGACGCAGCTGGAGTTGAAGAAGAAGCTGAAATAGAGGCTGAAGTGTCTCCCATCCTGAAATTTCTGCGACGCTTTCACGTCGGGTTCACCAAAGATGTCGAAGGGTTTGTGAAAGCAAAGTCGCGTCTTCAGAAGACCTTGATAAATTTCTGGATAGAAGATCAACAAAGATGCGAAGATGAAAGAATTTATCAAAAATTTTCTGTTATTGATAGTCGGTCAACATCCTCTAGTTCTGTCGGCATTCAATCCAAAACCTTTGTACAAAGCTGTTGTCACTATTTTAACAGTGACCAGTTGTGCTAGTAGCCCTTTTTCAGGTATAGAGGCAGTCTTTTGAAAATGCAAAAGCTCTTCATCATTTGTAAAGCTCAATACAAGATTCCAGGGTACTTCAATGCAATCAATCCCAGCAGGTTTTGTGTTATTTTTTATAAGAAAGATCCACCAGCAACAATGTCAATTTTATGTTGGTCCACAATATAATCCACCATTGCACGAGACATATTCTCATGACTCCACTTTACACCCCAGGTACTACACGTGGCAGAAACTCGTTCTCAAAAACATGACTGAAAGGGCCATGCCCACATCATGCAGAAGGCCTGCTATTTAACCTATGAGCAGCATCAATTGTACCACCCGCCTATATCTGGTAGAACTCAAAAAGGTTATCAAATACAAGACAGTCTTCTCCCAGGTTATATTTTAGAAGCTCTTTGGAAAATTGATCCTATGTCTCCAGTGTAATTCTGTGCAGAAACTCAATGCAATCAGTTGAATGAAACTGAGCAAGCTCCACTGGATACGCTTTGTGCGGTCTATAAATCTCCATCTCGTTGTGAAGTCCATATGCTAAAACCAGATTATGTGTCATACACAGTCGATGAGACTTCGTTGGATGATTTGGTCCATAATAAACACTTCCAATATCATCTGCACATCCCCAGTTCCAGGGAAGAAGCAATCTCCAAACTTGTGAAATCTCACAGTCATTACCCTGTCAGTTAGATAAAATGCCTCTTCCACACCGTCACCGTCCTGAACGTCAATATCGATGTACAGAACCCGTGCATGGAACTTTAAAAGCTCCAAAATACCAAGAACAAGATCATTTACATAACAAAATCTAGATGCCTCACACTTCCTAGCATGATGTAGACCGCCTGCCCTTGCTCATGCGCTGTCTCAGCCAATCATCACTGAGCAATGTGCGTATCTCTGAGACCTTGACTTTTGAGACAATGTACTGGTAGCTGTTCCTCAGAAAAAGATATGAAAGTGCCGAGTCCCTTCATTACTTGCTTATTTTGAGGCACCTGAGATGGTAGCATCCAACATGTTATTCCGAGGAAGATTCATGGCGAGAAGATTTTTGAAGACTTCGTCACGTTCATTTTTTTTTTTATGAAACACAAGCAGGTCATTACATCCATCCATGCTGAAAAGCTCAGTAGCTACAGGACGGAGTTGATATCGGCGTTTCAGGCGTTTCAAGATCTCATGCACACTCTCCAACTTCCACATGTGCCAAGGGTGGACCATATGACTGATGCTTTGAACCTCCTTTCCTCTTCTCCATCTTCATGAACAGAACTTCTTCGTCCTTTTTATTTAACTTCATCGTAGCTCTGACTTCAGCACCGTCTTCTCCAGTTCCTCACCTCAGTGTAATTCCTCTCCTTCCAGCAACATCGCGGACCTCAGTACCAAACGAATGAACCTTTTCGATGACGATCAGCTACAACTTCTTAGTAATCCAGAGCATTCGCCAAGTGACAGGATTCGTGACTGGTGGTAACGCTGTCAGTGCCAAGGACAGCAAGAGCGTCGATGACGCTGACGAATTGAGATTCGAAGATTCCCCTCTGTTTAGCCCCACTCAGATTAGCGTTTTCTCTCCTCTTCTGGTGTAGAACCCTTGAATACCGTCAATGTTACCCTCCATAAGCTTCTACCAGCTTGGGCAGCAGATTAAACTGCAGACAGCGTCCTCTTGCTCACAACCACCTCATGTATCCCAACCACGAGCTGATGCCCCCTCAGACTCCAGAGTTTTTCTCTTTTTCTGCATGTCGACCCCTCTTCCCTTCCTCAAAATAGCTCCTTTTTTTTTCCCTAAAGCAAGGCTCCCTTCCGAATACTCTGTTTCTCTGTCGTTTTTTAGTCCTCCTCCCTTTCATGCCGCGTTCCTCCCTCCCAAAATACCTCTTTTCCTTTCAAAAATAGCTCCCCTTCTTTTCCTCATTCGTATCCTCTGTTCCCCTTTTTTCCCTCCTTCTTTAGCTTTTCAAAAATCCCCTCTTTTTCCTCTTCTTTTCGTGTTTTCTTTTCCCCTTTTGTTTCCTCTCAAATTAGCTTCCCTCTAGAATCAGAAAAGCACCAAGGAAGAGTAGGCCCAAAGTAGCCGCGAGCTGTAATGCCAAAGAACTTCAATCGAAAGTATTCCCGCTCGGAAGAAAAGCACAATTTCAGCATCACATGTGTATGTAAGCATATTGAATGCATGTCAAAGGTTCAAACTTTTCTGTTCTGTAAAATCCACTCAGCTGAGTACATGAACAATAGTGCTAATGAATTTTGGCAAGCAGTGGTTCCATGATCAAGGATAACACATGAGCCTCATGTTCATCTGAAAATTCACTGGTCTTCTTAAACCCCCTTGTTGATACCATTTGCATCTCCAGCATAAGCAAACATCTTGTGAAGCTCGGAAAAACCATACTCATTGCAGATCTAGAACCCGTTCTCCTTCTAATTTGTTTATACCAAATATCAGATTCAATCCCAAACAGCGCTTGTCTCTTCTGTAAAATTGAACATGAACCAACTGAAAGAAAAATGTTCAAGCAAAGCAAAGCACAACGTCTACGCCAAAGTATGTACAAAGTAACAAATCTCATGTACAACTTTTGGGTGGTTTCACACCTCGAATGCGCAGCAATACGACAACGCCCAATCTCAATGTCCAAAATAGAAATAACATATCCGTACACAAAGGCGCATACAAAATAATAATCAATAATCAATGTCTCGATAGACATAACAAAATATAGGCGTGGCGCCTATCAAAATATAATCCAAAGGTCGAATACTCGCTAGACTCCAATGCTTTCCTCCGCCACTGCTGCTATCTCTACACATCAACTGAAGCATTCACAATCATTAGTAAAATAATACAATTAAACCGACAAAAGTGAATACCTAGCAGTCTTCAGCTACAAAAATAAATCAACTGGTTAGAAATAAATCCTAACCTTAATTTATTACGAGTGCGCACTCTAAACTCATAAACGTTTATTAATTTAATATGCATTTTGCGGAATCACCCGCTATGGAATCACCCATGTACACACTAAATTAATGAAACGCCCGAAAAGGACAGGCGTCCCCATCAACTTCTCGCACAAAGAATCCTCTTTGTGTATGAGCCCCGGTCATCTAAGTTTACGGAATCCACCGTAAAACCTCACGGAATCCACCGTGGCACGGAATCCACCGTGGAATATGCCTTCTGGCATCATACCCCCAAATCAAAGAATCAAAAGATATGACAGAAATATTATGAATTGCAGGTCTTTTACTCAATGCATCAGCAACTACATTTTCTTTTTCAGGTTGGTATTGAATGATAGGATGAAAGCTTTGAATGAAGGAAGCCCATTTGATATGACGATCAGAAATTTGGGGTTGGCTAAGTAAATGTCTAATGCTTTGCTGGTCGGTCTTTATCATGAATTCTGAACCCATTAAGTAGTGCTTCCACTGTTTTAATGCTTGTACAACTGCTAATAGTTCTTTGTCATAAGTGGAATATTTGAGCTCAGAGGGTTTCAGCTTAGAACTAGAATATGCTATTGGATGATTGTCTTGCATTAGTACGGCTCCTATTCCTGATCCGCTAGCATCGGTCACAACTAGAAAGAATGGTCTATTAAAGTCAGGCAATTGTAGAACAGGGGCATTGGTTAATGCATGTTTCAGTAAGTCAAAGGATTTCTGCTGAGTTTCAGTCCATTGATAAACAATTCCTTTCTTAAGAAGTTTGGTTAATGGTAAAGCAAGTAATGAAAAATTACGTACAAACTTCCTATAGAAATTAGCAAGACCAAGGAATGAGCGTAACTCATGCACATTTTTAGGAATAGGCCAATGCAATATTGCATCAATTTTCTTAGGGTCAACTTTAATTCCTTCTTTTGATACAATATGACCTAAATATTCTATTTCTGTCTTAAAAAATTCACTATTTTCAGGATTTGCAAACAATTGATTTTCTTTCAGTAATTGAAAAACTAATGATAAATGCTCATAATGCTCTTTTTTACTTTGACTAAACACCAAAATATCATCAAAGAAAACAATCACACAATACTGATATTTCAGAAAGATACGGTTCATCATTCTACTGAAAGTAGCAGGTGCATTAGTTAATCCGAATGGCATGATTAAGAATTCGTAATGGCCAAACTGTGTTCTGAATGCAATCTTAAATATGTCGGATCTATCTAGCCTCACCTGATGATATCCAGACTTAAGGTCAATTTTGCTAAATATAGAAGATCCTTGCAGTTTGTCCATAAGGTCATCAACTCTAGGTATAGGATACCTATTCTTTACAGTGATTTTATTTAATGCTCGGTAGTCAATACACATACGATAAGTATTATTCTTTTTCTTGACTAAGAGTACAGGTGCACCGAATGGAGAACTGCTAGGTCGAATTAAACCTCTATTTAGTAATTCTTCAACTTGACTCTGGATTTCTTTTTGCTCTATTTGATTGTGCCTATATGGTGCTTTGCAAGGTGGTTGTGTGCCAGGAATTAAATCAATCTTATGGTCTTCTGGACGTGAAGGTGGTAAACCTGGTGGTAGGTCTTCTGCAAAAGAGTCCTTAAAATATGCAAGAAATTCCTTATGCCTAGGGTGCATATGATTTTCCTTTGCTTGTAATTCATTCACCCAAATGAGATATGATTTAGTACTCTTGCGTAGTGCACGTTTTGCTTGAGTATGCGAAAGCAGTGGAAAAATATTAGATGCATGCATACCATATAATATAATAGATTTTCCTTGAAAATTAATATGCATTGTGTGCGTGGAATAATCTATATTTGGATTATGCTGGTGTCTCCAAGGCATTCCTAAAATAATGTCGCTTGACTGTAATGGAACAACTAAGAAATTTCTTCTTTCAATATATGAACCAATTTGAATCTCTAAATCTTGTACTTCTTGTGTGCCATTGTATCTAGTGCCTAAAAATGCAGCTTTTTTGCGATAATGCGTAGGTACTGTATGTAATTTCAATTCCTTTACCAATTTTGCTGAAATAAAGTCATAAGTACTACCATCGTCATGCAAGATAGTTCTTTCCTTTCCATGCACCAAACATTTCATAGTTAACAATGAATGTGGAGTAGGCATACCTGGTAAAGTGTCGGAAGTAGTAGTAGGATCATCCTCATCTTCAGTGAAATCAGGCATATCCTCATGCTCGTCTTCGTCCATGGCTCATAGATAGTTGATATGTGCTGGTGGCTTCTTTGAATGACAATTTGCTGCGAGATGCCCTGGCTGGTGACACTTATAGCATACTATTGGTTTGGCTTTGGTTACATTATTTGCAATGGCTGGAAGTCTGGGTACATTTGGATTTGCTTGTGGAATAGGCTTAGGATTTGTATTGACATTGGATGGTAATGCAGGTGGTTTAGCCCAATTCTTGCGGAAAGATGGTGATGAGAAACGACCTGGATTAAACCTTCTAAAATTGGAATTGAATTGTTTAGATCCATAGTTACCATTGGCTTGGAATTGCTGTGGTCATCTGTCTCTTCCGCGTAACTTATCTTTAGTGTCGTGAGCTAGTGAGATGGCGTCTTCAAGGGTAGCAGGCTTGAACATGTTCACTTCAGCGTAGTAATGTCCAAGAAGTCCAGACATATACTTCCGCTTATGTGTCATCTTTGGTACGTCTTCAAGCATGCGTAGCTGTAGGAGTGCACTCCAAAAACGCTCTGTATACTGTGGAATAGGCTCACGATCCCGTTGTTGAAGTAAATCCCATTGCTTGATAGCCTTCTCATGAAATTGCGGTGGAAGGAAATTCTGCATGAACTTCTTCTTGAAATCTTCCCAAGTAGCAGGACATTCTATGCTCTTGCGTCCTACAGTCCACCATAGTGATGCTCTGTCTATCAGATGATTAGTAACACACTTGATTTTATCTTTTTCTGGATAAGTTTCCTCATGGAAATAGTCATCAAACTGGCTAATGAATGATAAAACAGTCTTTCCTTCTCGTATGCCATTGAAAGTGCGAAATTTAAAACTTCGTTTACTTATCTTGGATTCCTTGCAAATGGTTTGTGCTTCAAGAGTGGCGTCGATGGTACGTCGAATCAAATCTTCAGCTTGAGGTTCTTCTTTATCGGTGGACGCTCTTTGTAATTTTTTCAATTGTGCTTGCAATGCTTGCCTAGCCCTTCGCTCTTCTTCCAATTGTAGCATGATTAGATCCAGCTTTTGTTCCATGGTAGGCTCAGGTAAGTCGTCTTCTTCAGCCATAGGATCATCCATATGTAGTGTCGTCATCCTGTAAAACTCAATAAACCTTTCTTACTCAAAATCAGGTTAGCGGGATGAGCGTAGCTTAAATTCGGGGTTTCAAGGCTATGTATTTTTGGGTATTTCTTTCTCAATTTTCAAAAAATCTGCAATATTTCCGTCTTCGTTTGCTGAAAATACTTCAACGAACCTGTAGATAGGTAGAACACCTTGCCACGAACAACTTTCCAGTTCAGAGTTTTTGCGTAGGAACAAGCCTTCTAGGAGTTTTAAGCACTAGTCAGTTCTGACTCCAGTTGACTAGTCTGACTTGTAGAGTTGCAGACTTAGCCGACTTGCAGAGTTACAGACTTGCAGAACTTAGGCAGACTTGAGGAATTTGCAGGACTTGATTCCACTTGACTTACAGAACTTGACTTCGGAGGTGCAGGACCTGGAGTTTGTCAACTTGTGTGTCTTATACAACTTGATGAAAGCTTAAGGATTTAAGCTTAATAGCTTAAGCTATGGAAGGGGGAGCTAATTGAGAAAAAACGGCGCAGATCGTGGAGGACGTGGGCAGCCGTTTGTTGACGACGCGGATTTTTCGGACGTCCTCAGATACCTCGATGAAGATTTTTGTAAAGCTTGTTGAATTTCCTTAAGCTTTTAAGCTTTATGACTAAGCTTTTGAAGAAGAGAGATATGAGCTTCTTACTATATTTCCACAACTTGTGTATGGAGATGAATGCGTGGTCCTCCGCCTATACAGCCTGGTCCTTCGCGATCTGAGAGTAGAAACAGGGGTTCTTGATCGCCAGAAGTCTGCCTGTATCGACGGTTCGCGACGAGATTGACTGTAGAGCCCGATCGTTCCTGGAGCTCCGCCTTCGCTCGAGATTGATAGCGATTGGAAGCTCTTGATCTCAGCTCCGCTCTGATGCCACTGGTGCACAAATCGGTCGCTGTATGCTCACGTAGTGAATCCCAGAAGGTCCCCAAGAACAATGAACTCTACCTTTTTGCACAAAAAACAATGTAAAAGCATGAACGACAAGAAGCAAGAGACCAATTGGGTTCAATCTCCCCCCGTGCCTTGTGTGAGCGCTTCACAAAGCATGTATTTTTATGTATATTTCCATCTTCATGCTCAATAATAGCCCAATTTACAAAAATATAACAAGCTTTTAGCTTTTGAGTTTGCTTTCTACAAAAATAGGAAAGTAAAGCTAATGGACGGTGCCCATAGAGTCTGGCACGCCCAATCTCAATGTCCAAAATAGAAATAACATATCCGTGCACATAGGCGCATACAAAATAATAATCAATAATCAATGTCTCGATAGACATAACAAAATATAGGCGTGGCGCCTATCAAAATATAATCCAAAGGTCGAATACTCGCTAGACTCCAATGCTTTCCTCCGCCACTGCTGCTATCTCTACACATCAACTGAAGCATTCACAATCATTAGTAAAATAATACAATTAAACCGACAAAAGTGAATACCTAGCAATCTTCAGCTACAAAAATAAATCAACTGGTTAGAAATAAATCCTAACCTTAATTTATTACGAGTGCGCACTCTAAACTCATAAACGTTTATTAATTTAATATGCATTTTGCGGAATCACCCGCTATGGAATCACCCATGTACACACTAAATTAATGAAACGCCCGAAAAGGACAGGCGTCCCCATCAACTTCTCGCACAAAGAATCCTCTTTGTGTATGAGCCCCGGTCATCTAAGTTTACAGAATCCACCGTAAAACCTCACGGAATCCACCGTGGCACGGAATCCACCGTGGAATATGCCTTCTGGCATCACTCCTTCTCCCTCTCCCTCCCTCCCTCCCTCTCCTCTCGAAATAAATTACACACGCATACATACACTCTCTACAAAATACATGCCTCATATCGACATTCAAAGCAACGTAAATGTTCATTAAAAAAAGTACTCCCGTCGTTGTTAAACATGTCGATATCAACATCTCTATAAAACCGTCGCTATACGCATAATTATTTGCGTCATAATTTTTGTTGGTTTTGCCACGCAAATAGTGACGTATATAGCGACGGTTTGCGACACATTGCGATGCCAATAACGACAGCGCATGTAAATTTATGACACTAATAGCGACAATAACATAATTTTTTTCGTGGCAAGACATATTTTATAAATAAATTACATGTTAGGTACACAATGATGGTCAAGATAAGCATAAAATGTTCTTGAGCCCATAAGACTAATACATATAGAATGAGTACAAGATCGCTAATGAAAACCCATGAAATTATAGCAAGATACAAATGATGATAAGTACATAATACATAGAAGATACATGCATAAATCACATGACCAAAAAATAAGAACATGTACGCTCCACGAATCCAAGCACGAGCTATAGATCCTTACTATCCGAAAGCTTGTCCCGACGTAAAGGAGCATCGAACGGACTTTGAAAAATAAACTACACATCAATCCACCATACATAATGCATTTTAAAAAAGATAGTAACTACATATAAAAAAGATGATTGACTTATTGGGCCATTGCATACATATAATCTATCGATCAATAGTGAAATTGTGTCTCTCTGCATATGGAGTCTCCAAGCTGATGGGATCACGGTTTATAATGGAGTGTTGCAAAGAAAATAGAATGCAACTGTTAGAAACACGATTGTTAGTAAAAGTAATATTGCAAATAAGAAAGTGAAAAGAACAAAAGAAACACTCACAAAGTCCTCAAAATAAGTCATGGCCACTACTCTCCAAATGATGCATGACCCTTGCCTCCAATCGTGCCCTCGCTGTGCTGTCGCCAGTGTCCTGGAGAATCTGTAACCTCCTCTGTGAGTCTCCACCAGTCATCTGTATCTAGCCACTCAAGCTTTGAGGTGCCACTCTTGAGTGCCTTGCGTGCATCTGATTGTCTATGTGACATGTATGCACACATACACTCCATCATCCACCTAATGTAAAACCTCTCTACCGCAGTAGAGGTACCAAAAACTCCTCATGCAAGGATATTACTATATAGTCCTTGCTCCTCTTGGGTATATTTTTCCAATGGTCTAAGACGTGCCGAAAAACTTGTTGAAACAACTCTCTCATGCAAGACATCACCCTCCTTCCCTCATCATTCATGATCACAACTCTTGTCGTTCTGTAATCTACGAGGTATCTATATCTCTTTGGGGTATGTCTAAGGTGTGTCCTCTCCCACCTACGACCACACTCTCGGATATAACCAAGATACCCTTGTATATCTTGTGTATCCACAGGGGTAATATCTCTCAGAGTAGCACCCATAGGGGTGCCACTTACTGCGGACGGCTAAGCAAAAGGTTGAGTCACTTGAGTAGATATCTCCATAGATGTGACAAATCCTACATGTGACACGCCTCCATCAGAACGATGAGACAGAGACATTGCATTGGTTTCTCCACAACACCCACAAACATTGAGCCACTCTACCTCAAATCTGTATACGAGAGCGAGAAGTAGCACCCCTATCTCAAGCCGAGACCACAGGCTCACATCATCCACATCTCCATAGCACCCCCCAAAACCACTTCCTTCGTCCGGGCCTAGTCTGGAGTGTCAATATCGTCTAGTAGAAACTGAAGCATCAAAGCGTGCCGAAGTAGATCTAATGGAACAACCCGATGGCCTCCGAGACAACTATTTGTTTGCCATATCTCTGAATTTGGCCATTTGATCTGGAGACATATGTATGAATATCTCTTACAACTCCTCGTCGCTCATCTCTCGACTCATCTTGGTCTCCAAATATCGTCAAAAGTAATCTGTACAAATAGAAAATGATGTTAGTATAATCAATATAAAGATTGAAGTAAAGAATGATAATATAACTCTGAAAAAAATGATATTACTTAAAAGGCATATTTTAAAGTATCCTTATAAGTGATTCATCAACCAATTGAGTAGGCAGATGCTATAAGTATGACATAGCCTAATCCTATGTCAATCTCCTGTTACAACTCTGCATACACTGAAAGGTCTATAAATAGGTCACCACAAAAGGAGTGCACTTTGTTCTCAAATAATTCCTAGCCTCTTGTCTTTGCATCATTGTTACCCGAATCTGCCTCCTCTACACATTCCAAGTCATCTTCGACCTATACCGCTTGCAATATCGACCTCTCCGCCTGCATACTCTCCTCATCTATGCTGGGAACATTGCTTTCATTAAATACTCTCACACTTTGAGGAGCTGAAGGCACAACATACCACCATCGAGGTTCTCGGAGGTTTTAATAAAAAATTACTTGTTCAAAATCACATATAAGAGAGATTTAACATTTGTGACTGTTTTGTGTTGTCGTGAATTTTTTTAAAAAAAGTTTATTCACCTATTTACAATGAGGCAAAAACACAAATGTGTTACACGAATCCGTCCATATTTTCTCGGAATCTATTTCAAGAAATCTAAATGAACCTCGCCGAACGATTGTTCCGGCTTCTTCCAATACCACTTTGAACCATTATACATCGAATATGATCATGGAGAAGCTATAGTAGTCTCTACTGAGATAACACTTTGCAAGTTTCCAAAATACTCTATCTTATCTATAATGGTATTTGGATCCACGGGTCACCGTCGGCTCTCTTGCTCAAACTTTACTATGACACCACAATCCATTGAGCGCATTTTGTCAATACACTCCACCCAAAAATGTCACCCGCGTAACCATGCCACACTGTATATTTGGTAATGTATATTAAAATGATTAGATTAGTTGTCACATATAAAATCTAGATATTATAGCTTATAAAACATGCGGTCACCTTCGGACTACATCCCCTAAAGAATTTCCACTTCTTAGCAGAGACCTTCACCCCTTTGCAAACGAGAAGCTGTGATCAAAGCTCCATGTAACCATCGCATAGATATAAACCATAGCATCTCCTCCATGCCCTCAGGATATTGAATCGATCAATGGCGCGTACTATGTCAAAATTTCGATCACACTTCTTCCCGATCTTTTCTAGCCTGCTTGTACTATCTAGTGAGCCACGTCTCCATGGATGCATGATGCAATATACAAAAATGATTCACTTTCTTCTCCAATGCAGCATTTATCATTTTTTCTACCCCATTTCCAACCATATCTCCGATTATCCTATTATCTTCCTTCAATGACCATAGCATATTGTTGTATAAATCCATCGTTGGTAGCCGCTATAAAATATGCATTAATGCCTTTGACACCGGTTAACCTTTAACCATGCTACCTTCTGGCGAGCTCGTTATCACACAAAGTCTTTCAGGGTTTTCATGAAGAGCTCCAAGAAAAACATCCATCACGTATAGAGGGGTTCCGCAATCTCCACTTCATCTACAAGATGCATCAGGAGGTGGGTTTGTATCATAAGCATGTTGGTGGACAAGTACTTCTCAAAGAGACAGACCGTCTCTATTGCTCCCTGCCTTGTGGAATCAATAGAGGATGTCTTGATCTCCTTCTGTGAGATTCATTGCACTAAATTCAACAACTTGTAAATCGCCCCTCATATTTTTGGAGTGAAGCATCCTGTGATCGTGCTCGGTAGTATAAACTGCCACAAATGAAGAAGCATTACGAACACTGAGTAGACACTAAATAGAAAAATACGCAGGCCACTTTCAATCGAAAACTTGACATATCTTATACCAATCATGAAAGTTTAGCCTTGATAGTTGGTTATATTTAGAAAAAGTGAATATGAGGGAACACATCATACTTGCGGGGTATGAATAGACCTGATAATTTGCTTCACAATGCACTCTTCTTTAATGGACAGAAACCAAGGAGCGCGAGGTAGTGGTGCGCAGATCGGACGCAGATAGCTCACGTGGTGAATCCCGGAAGGTCCCCAAGAACAAAGTACTCTACTTTTTACCACAAAAATCCATGAAAAAACAAGCACGACATGAGGCAAGAGACAAATTGGGTTCAATCTCCCCCATGCCTTGTGTGAGCGCTTCACAAAGCATGTATTTAATGTATATTTCCAATCTTCATGCTCAATAATAGCCCAATTACAAAAATATGACAAGCTTTTAGCTTTTGAGTTTGCTTTCTACCAAAAATAAGAAAATAAAGCTAATGGACGGTGCCCATAGAATCTGGCACGCCCAATCTCAATGTCCAAATAGAAATAACATATCCAGGCGCATAAGCGCATACAAAATAATAATAAATAATCGATGTCTCAATAGACATAACAAAATATAGGCGTGGCGCCTATCAAAATCTAATCCAAGAGTCGAAAACCCGCTAGACTCCAATGCTTTCCTCCGCCACTGCTGCTATCTCTACACATCAACTGAAGCATTCACAATCGTTAGTAAAATAATACAATTAAACCGACAAAAGTGAATACCTAGCAGTCTTCAGCTACATAAATAAATCAACTGGTTAGAAATAAATCCTAACCTTAATTTATTACGAGTGCGCACTCTAAACTCATAAACGTTTATTAATTTAATATGCATTTTGCGGAATCACCCGCTATGGAATCACCCATGTACACACTAAATTAATGAAACGCCCGAAAAGGACAGGCGTCCCCATCAACTTCTCGCACAAAGAATCCTCTTTGCGTATGAGCCTCGGTCATCTAAGTTTACGGAATCCACCGTAAAACCTCACGGAATCCACCGTGGAATATGCCTCCTGGCATCATACCCCCGGGGTGGGATAGCAATTGACCTCAATTGCTATTAGCTCAATGTGGAGCTAACAGAGTGGGGAAAGCATTTAAGTCTCTAGCGTGCATCCATTGTGCTTCCTCTACAGGATGGTTCTTAAATTTCACTAGATATCTAGAATACCTTCGGCCAGTTCTAGTGGTCATGTAGTCTGTGTCTATAATGGCTTCTGGTTCAAGTATTTCAGTCTCTTCTTCTAGTAAAGGTGGATTTTCATAGACAGGGTGGATAGGTAATTGGCCTCTAAATGGTCTCAATAAACTAATATGAAATGTATTATGAATTTTCCAATGAGATGGCAATTCTAACTTGAATGCATTGTCATTAATCTTATGAATGATTCTAAATGGTCCGTAGAATCTAGGAGCTAATTTGACAACTGGATGTCTATCTACACTTTGCAGTCTACGCTTTTCTATTCTAAGCCAAACATAATCATCAACTTTGAAATTCATGGCTTGTCTTTTCTTGTTGGCTTGTTTGGTATATGATTGTTGGGCTTTAGCAATCATATCCTTGACCTCATCAAAAATAGTGTTATGCATAACAGCAATATCATCGGCACTTTGTATTCTATTAGACAAAGATGCAACAGGGGTAGATAATCTATATCCATAAATAACTTCAAAAGGTGCTTTCTTTGTAGATGTGTGCGGTGTATTGTTGTAAGCAAACTGTAATAAATGTAAATGAATATCCCATGTCTGAGGTTTAGAGATAGTGTATGCACGTAAAAGATCTAAAATGGTACTATTTGTGGCTTCTGTTTGTCCATTTGTTTCTGGATGAAATGCAGATGAGAAATCAATCTTTGTGCCTAAATTTGCAAACAGTGTTATCCAAAAATTATTACAAAATCTAGAATCTCTATCTGAAATAATCACTTTTGGCAATCCATGGTTAGTAAAAATAGTTTTCAAAAATAACTGTGCTGCTTGTGATGCTATTAAAGTTTTCTTACATGCAATGAAATATGCTTGCTTACTAAATCTATCTACAATTGTCCAAATCATGTCATGGTTAGATTTAGTATTTGGTAAACCAATAATGAAATCCATAGATATATGTTCCCAAGGTTTAGATGGAATAGATAAAGGCATTAATAATCCATACTGTTTACCATGATGTCTCTTTATTCTTTGACAAATCAAACATTCAGAAACGAAATTAGATACATCTGCATCCATATGCGGCCAATAAAAATCTTCAGTTAACATGCGTAATGTAGAAATGATACCTCTATGACCTTGATATGGGGGACAATGAATTTCATTCAAAACAAAAGATCGGAATGGAATAGTAACACACAGTCTCTTTTCAAAGAACATGAATCCATCATTATATGACAATGAATCAACAGGAATGAAATTATTTTGAACTAATTTTTGCCAATCAGAATGAAAAGTAATATCCTGGTGATATGTATCTTTCATGGTAATCAAAGAATCAAAAGATATGATAGAAATGTTATGAATTGCAGGTCTTCTACTCAATGCATCAGCAACTACATTTTCTTTTCCAGGTTGGTATTGAATGATAGGATGGAAACTTTGAATGAATGAAGCCCATTTGATATGATGGTCAGAAATTTGGGGTTGGCTAAGTAGATGTCTAATGCTTTGCTGGTCGGTCTTTATCATGAATTCTGAACCCATTAAATAATGCTTCCATTGTTTTAATGCTTGTACAACTGCTAAGAGTTCCTTGTCATAAGTGGAATATTTAAGCTCAGAGGGTTTCAGCTTAGAACTAGAATATGCTATTGGATGGTTGTCTTGCATTAATACGGCTCCTATTCCTGATCCGCTAGCATCGGTGACAACTAGAAAGAATGGTCTATTAAAGTCAGGCAATTGTAGAACAGGGGCATTGGTCAATGCACGTTTGAGTAAGTCAAAGGATTTCTGCTGGTTTTCAGTCCATTGATAAACAATGCCTTTCTTAAGAAGTTTGGTCAATAGTAAAGCAAGTAATGAGAAATTACGTACAAACTTCCTATAGAAACTAGCAAGACCAAGGAATGATCGTAATTCATGTACATTTTTAGGAACAGGCCAATGCAATATTGCATCAATTTTCTTAGGATCAACTTTTATTCCTTCTTTTGATACAATATGACCTAGATATTCTATTTCTGTCTTAAAGAATTCACTCTTGTCAGGATTTGCAAACAATTGATTTTCTTTCAGTAATTGAAAAACTAATGATAAATGCTGATAATGCTCTTTTTCACTTTGACTGAACACCAAAATATCATCAAAGAAAACAATCACACAATATTGATATTTTAGAAAAATACGGTTCATCATTCTACTGAAAGTGGCAGGTGCATTAGTTAATCCGAATGGCATGACTAAGAATTCGTAATGGCCAAACTGTGTCCTGAATGCAGTCTTAAATATGTCGGATCTATCTAGCCTCACCTGATGATATCCAGACTTAAGGTCAATTTTACTAAATATAGAAGATCCTTGCAGTTTGTCCATAAGGTCATCAACTCTAGGTATAGGATACCTATTCTTTACAGTGATCTTGTTTAATGCTCGGTAGTCAATACACATACGATAGGTATTATTCTTTTTCTTGACTAAGAGCACAGGTGCACCGAATGGAGAACTGCTAGGTCGAATTAAACCTCTATTGAGTAATTCTTCAACTTGAGTCTGGATTTCTTTTTGCTCTATTTGATTGTGCCTATATGGGGCTTTGCAAGGTGGTTGTGTGCCAGGTATTAGGTCAATCTTATGGTCTTCTGGACGTGATGGAGGTAAACCTGGTGGTAGGTCTTCTGCAAAACAGTCCTTAAAATATGCTAGAAATTCCTTATGCCTAGGGTGCATATGAGTTTCTTTTGCGTGCAATTCATTTACCCAAATGAGATATGATTTAGTATTCTTACGTAGTGCACGTTTTGCTTGAGTATGCGAAAGCAGTGGAAACATATAAGATGCATGCATACCAAATAATGTAATAGATTTTCCTTGAAAATTAATATTCATTGTGTGTGTGGAATAATCTATATTGGGATTATGTTGCTGTCTCCATGGCATTCCTAGAATAATGTCGCTTGACTGTAATGGGACAACTAAGAAATTTCTTCTTTCAATATATAGACCAATTTGAATTTCTAAATCTTGTACTTCTTGTGTGCCATTGTACCTAGTGCCTAAAAATGCAGCTTTTATGCGATAGTGCGTAGGTACAGTATGCAGTTTCAATTCCTTTACCAATTTTGCGGAAATAAAGTCATGGGTACTACCGTCATCATGCAAGATAGTTCTTTCTTTTCCATGCACCATACATTTCATAGTCAACAATGAATGTGAATTAGGCATACCTGGTAAAGTGTCGGAAGTAGTAGTAGGATCATCTTCTTCTTCAGTGAAATCCGGCATATCCTTATGCTCGTCTTCGTCCATAGCTCCAAGATAGTTGATATGTGCTGATGACTTCTTTGAATGACAATTTGTTGCGAGATGCCCTGGCTGGTGACACTTGTAGCATACGATGGGCTTGGCTTTGGTCACATTATTTGCAATGGCTGGGAGTCTGGGTATATTTGGATTTGCTTGTGGAATAGGCTTAGGATTTGGATTGACAGTGGATGGTAATGCAGGTGGTTTAGGCCAATTCTTGCGGAAAGATGGTGATGAGAAACAACCTGGATTAAACCTTTTGAAATTGGAATTGAATTGTTTAGATCCATAATTACCGTTTGCTTGGAATGGCTGTGGTCGTCGATCTCTTCCGCGTAACTTATCTTCAGTGTCGTGAGCTAAGGAGATGGCGTCTTCAAGGGTAGCAGGCTTGAACATGTTCACTTCAGCGTAGTAATGTCCAAGAAGTCCAGACATGTACTTCCGCTTATGTGTCATCTCTGGTACGTCTTCAAGCATGCGTAACTGTAGGAGTGCATTCCAAAAACGCTCTGTATACTGTGGAATAGGCTCACGATCGCGCTGTTGAAGTAAATCCCATTGCTTGATAGCCTTCTCATGAAATTGCGGTGGTAGGAAATTTTGCATGAACTTTTTCTTGAAATCTTCCCATGTAGCAGGACATTCTATGCTCTTGCGGACTACAGTCCACCAAAGTGATGCTCTGTCTATCAGATGATTAGTAACACACTTGATTTTATTTTTTTCGGGATAAGTTTCCTCATGGAAATAGTCATCAAACTGGCTAATGAATGATAAAACAGTCTTTCCTTCTCTTATGCCATTGAAAGTGCGAAACTTGAAACTTCGTTTACTTATCTTGGATTCCTTGCGAATGGTTTGTGCTTCAAGAGTAGCGTTGATGGTACGGCGAATCAAATCTTCAGCTTGAGGTTCTTCTTTATCAGTGGACGCTCCTTGTAGCTTTGTCAATTGCGCTTGCAAGGCTTGCCTAGCTCTTCGCTCTTCTTCCAATTGCAACATGATAAGATCCAGCTTTTGTTCCATAGTAGGCTCGGGTAGGTCGTCTTCAGCCATAGGATCATCCATATGTGGGGTAGTCATCCTGTAAAACTCAACAAACCTTTCTCACTCAAAAATCAGTTAGCGGGATGAGCGTAGCTCAAATTTGGGGTTACAAGGCTATGTATTTTTGGGTATTTTCTTCTTCAATTTTCAGAAATTCTGCAATATTTCTGTCTCCATTTGCTGAAAGTACTTCAACGAACTTGTAGATAGGTAAAACAACTTGCTGCGAACAACTTTCCAGTTCAGAATTTTTGCATACGAACAAGTCTTCTATGAGTTTTAAGCACTAGTCAGTTCTGATTTAGTCTGACTTGCAGAGTTGCAAACTTAGCAGACTTGCAGAGTTGTTGACTTGCTGGACTTAGGCCGACTTGCAGAACTTGCAGAACTTGCAGAACTTGATTCTACCTGACTTGTAGAACTTGACTTTGGCAGCGCAAGACCTGGAGTTTGTGGACTTTGTTGCCCTGTGTGACTTGTAGAAAGCTTAGAAGCTTTAATTGACTTAATGGATTAAGAAGCTTTAAGCTTCTTAATCCGTCGTGGATTTTGAGGACAAGAATATGTCCTTCACAGATTTGCGCCGCCCTGGACAGCCTCACGCCGCCGATTGACGAATTGTTGTTTGAAGCTTTCTTAAGCTTATAACTAAGCTTATTAACTGATAACTTTAAGCTTTGAAGCTTAATGAAGAAAAAGAATTACTCTTTTTGTCTGTTATCCACGATTTTAGTGAAGAAGATGATTGCGTGGTCCTCCGCCGACAGAGCCTGGTCCTTCGCGATCTGACAGTGGAAACAGGGGTTCTTGATCGCCAGAAGTCTGCCTGTATCGACGGTTCGCGACGAGATTGACTGTAGAGGCCGTTTGTTCCTGGAGCTCCGCCTTCGCCCGAGATTGGTAGCGATTGGAAGCCCTTGATCTCTGCTCTGCTCTGATACCACTGGTGCGCAGATCGGACGCAGATAGCTCACGTGGTGAATCCCGGAAGGTCCCCAAGAACAAAGTACTCTACTTTTTAGCACAAAAATCCATGAAAAAACAAGCACGACATGAGGCAAGAGACAAATTGGGTTCAATCTCCCCCATGCCTTGTGTGAGCGCTTCACAAAGCATGTATTTAATGTATATTTCCAATCTTCATGCTCAATAATAGCCCAATTACAAAAATATGACAAGCTTTTAGCTTTTGAGTTTGCTTTCTACCAAAAATAAGAAAATAAAGCTAATGGACGGTGCCCATAGAATCTGGCACGCCCAATCTCAATGTCCAAATAGAAATAACATATCCAGGCGCATAAGCGCATACAAAATAATAATAAATAATCGATGTCTCAATAGACATAACAAAATATAGGCGTGGCGCCTATCAAAATCTAATCCAAGAGTCGAAAACCCGCTAGACTCCAATGCTTTCCTCCGCCACTGCTGCTATCTCTACACATCAACTGAAGCATTCACAATCGTTAGTAAAATAATACAATTAAACCGACAAAAGTGAATACCTAGCAGTCTTCAGCTACATAAATAAATCAACTAGTTAGAAATAAATCCTAACCTTAATTTATTACGAGTGCGCACTCTAAACTCATAAACGTTTATTAATTTAATATGCATTTTGCGGAATCACCCGCTATGGAATCACCCATGTACACACTAAATTAATGAAATTCCCGAAAAGGACAGGCGTCCCCATCAACTTCTCGCACAAAGAATCCTCTTTGCGTATGAGCCCCGGTCATCTAAGTTTACGGAATCCACCGTAAAACCTCACGGAATCCACCGTGGAATATGCCTCTTGGCATCAGGTAGTTGCAAGCAACCATCAGCACCTCGATTGTGGCCAAGGCACCTCCATCTTACCTATCTCCTTCAAATCCATTCATGCCCCTGTAGTGTCTCTCTTTCCTATTATGTGGTCCTATAGTAAGCTGCCCATATTCTTAAAAATATGCATGAGATCCAAGTGGTTGATCTGTAAGTGGGTCAAATATGACAACTCATAAAAAACCAAGAACTGTTGTGTTCCAATTGGATGTGACTCCGTGTGGATTATTTTCAACTCGTATCAGCTTTGGGCATTTATTCCTGCTGGAGATCATCCAAGAAAACCTTCTCTCAGTTCATGACCCTCCGACAAGAAAGGGGTGTGTCCTTGATATACCATCTTCTTCATGGTTTGTGACCTTTCAAGAGTCTAACTGTGGCCCACACAATGGACATGCATCATAACTTGAGGTAACCACACATGTCCCAACACTGCTATTTAGTCAACACAAACTTGAACAAGCTATGATAGATATAACCAAGGAGAACAAAAGCCTACTTACCTGAGCACTCCTCGAATCCCGGAAAGTCATGCATAGTCCACATGAGAATGGCTCATATATTGGTAGACCGTTGACCATTGCGCTTGCTCATATCTTCGACGGTGACCCCCTCCTTCCACAAAATCTTAAGCTTATCGACTAATGGATAGAGATAGATGTCCATATTCTTAACTTTGTAGCGGCCATGAATGAGGAAGCTAAGGATCAGGTGTCCTTTCTTCGTAAAAAGCCATGGCGGGATGTTGTAATTAACAAGGACTATAGGCCACACACTGTAAGAAGTTGAGCGGAGACCAAATGGATTTATACCATTCATAGCAAGACCGAGCCGAAGATTCCTTAACCCTCGTACAAAGCATGGAAAGGTAGAGTCAATGTGGCTCCATGCATATGAATCTGCTCTCCATCTGTGGATCTATTTTGTGCATGTCATGTTATCAAGCTCGCCATGCCCGACATACGAAACATGTGACGTATATGTAAGATAAGTGAAAAATGTCTAAGAACTTTCTGAGGGATTGTTTGCCCTTGTAAGTCCTGTCGATATATGTGAGTACCACACTTTGGATATGTCTCCATAGTCCCATAGTCTCCTCGAAAGAGTATGCAATCGTTGACACATACATGGATGATGTTGTAGTCCATGCCAAGCTTTCGTAAAATATGTCACACATAATTACAAAACTCAAACATGCCACTATTTTCAAGAGGAAATATATAATACTTTAGCAACTTGAAAAAAAATCGTAAAACACCTTGAAAAAGCACGTGTTTTTTATAATGGAGTTAAAAAAATCAATGGAACGTACGTAGAATGTACCCCAACAATTCGATCATACTTGCATCGCTCCACCCATATTTTATATGCACATTTAGGAGCGCAAGCAACGTCTTCAGGCGAGATACTCGACACACATCATATAATGGTATGGATGCTTCCTCTCTTAGCGGATCAGATGACTTGGCATCCATGGATATCAATGCATCGATCATTGTCTCTATCTCAAGCTCCAAGATTAGAGGAAGGTCCCAAATGCTGACTATCTTCTCTGGTATTAAGGGTATAGACTGAGTCGTGCCTTCCAAGTAGTGGATTGGCTCAAGCACTCCATATATTGTATGCCCACGAACTCTTCTAACTGGCCGCAATAGGTGTATTCCTCCTTGGGATGAGACGTCACCTCCTTGTATAAATTTTACGGGCATGTCTAATGTTTTCATACATGATATTCAATTAGTTTGCAAATGTAAGGCATGATCGATACACACTTTTCTTACCGTTCGCTCAAAGTCTGAGATCACCTGATCAATGATTTTCGATATTAAAACTCGGTGAAGCATCGTGTGTGTTCTATAAACAAGCAATGCTTTCGTCTCATTGCTAATGTGCATTGAGAGCAAGGACACTGGATATATTGATTAAGATACACCTCGCGATCTTGGACATCATGACCATCATCATTTTTCATTTTGTCTACGTTACAACAAACAACATGTTTTTATTCTCTTTCTCTTTATCTATTTTTATTTGCCTCACTTCATCCTTCTTTGCTTCTCTCTCCCCCTCTATTTCTATAAATGTTTCTTTATCCACTCCATCTTCCCTCTCCACTCTCACTTTTTCTCTCTTTTCCTTTCCCTCCCTTATTTTCTCTATATATTTCTCTCATTTCCTCTTCATTCTTCACACTCGACGCATCTCACTAAAATCAAAATC
Source organism: Lygodium microphyllum (assembly GCF_053477565.2). Taxonomy (NCBI): domain Eukaryota; kingdom Viridiplantae; phylum Streptophyta; class Polypodiopsida; order Schizaeales; family Lygodiaceae; genus Lygodium; species Lygodium microphyllum. The sequence goes on from NW_028229521.1 coordinate 520,426, forward strand.
GAAGATAAAAATAAAAAACTCATAAAACTAAGCATTAAAAGACTCTCTCTCCCCACCCTTCTTCATGCCTCTCTTTCCCCTCTTCCATTCTCTTTCTATAATTTTGTTCTCTAGTTCCTTCGTTTCTGTTTTTCTCTCTCTTTCTCCCCCTCTATTTGTTGTTTTTTCTATCTCTCTTTTTCTCAAATTCTCTTTCTAGCTCTTTTATTTCCACTATCATTCTTCTCTTTACTTCACCCTTTTATCCACCTCTCCCTTCACTCTCCATTTCCTGTTCTCTCCCCTCTCTTTCTCTTTCTTTGTTGCCCCTCTCTTTGTTTCTCTCTGTTCCCTTATTGTTTTCTCACTCATTCTCATGTCTCCCTCCCTTTCTCTCTCTCTTTATTTGTTATCTTTCATTTTTTTAATCTATGTCGTTCTTTTCCTTTTCATTTATTCTTTTTCTTCTTCTTCTTCTTCTTCTTCTTCTTCTTCTTCTTCTTCTTCTTCTTCTTCTTCTTCTTCTCTCTCTCTCTCTCTCTCTCTCTCTCTCTCACTCACTCTGTCTCTCTCTGTCTCTCTCTCTCTCAGTCTCTCTCTCTCTCTCTGTCTCTCTCTCTCTCTCTCTCTCTCTCTCATTTCCTCTCTTTCTCCCTCAATGCATCTCATTCTCAAGAAAAACAAACAAAAGAAAAGAAAAAAACACAAAAACAAACCAAGAGGAGACAATGTACTCACCCTATAAAGACAAGAGGATGGATTCTTTGTCTCCTCTTCGTAACGTCTCCTCCTTCTCCTTCGTGCACTTCTCCCTCTTCTTCACATACGGCGGCGGCGGCAGTGAGAAGCTCTCATTTTCTCTCTTTCTCTCTTCCTCTTCCTCTCTCTCCCAAAGTCACGATCTCTTTTGCTCGCTCTTAAACTGTTTGTAGCAAAATACCGCACTTCGATTTTTTATACTTTTTTTTCTTACTGGCGTCACTATTGGTGTCGCAAATGCGACACAAATAGCGACACAAATAGAGACTACTATTTTGGGTTGGAAACCACAATCGCCACACACACACACACATTTTCCTTTCTCCCCTCTTGTTATTTTCTATGTTCTATGTATGTGTTTATGTATGTATACACACATGTATGTATATATATGTGTAAGTACATAATACACGTGTTTCCATTTATGTGGTCTCATAAGTGTGTGTCCTCTCTCTCCTCATAATATTTCTCTAATCTACTTTTCTTTTTTCCTAAGTTCTATGTCTCCATCTTTTTTCATATCATATATGTGCATGTGTATATGTATGCGTATCTGCGTATATGTACATGTATGTGTGTGCTTAATATGTGTGTTTTCATTCACATATTTTCGTAAGTGTATATCTTCTCTTTCCCTCTTCGCACCATAATTTTAGGCCAATGCTTCACATCGATACTCTAACTCAAGGTCTTCTATAGTTGTGTTGTGCGTATATCGATTTGTTGCAAAGATCACACACACACACACTCTCTCTCAATATGTGTGTGTGTGTGTGTGTGTGTGTGTGTGTGTGTGTGTGTGTGTGTGTGTAGCATACCAATATATGTAAATCTTAATGCCCATTGCCCAAGATGTTGATTCTCCTTCCCCCTTATTTTTTTCTATCTTTTATAAACTCTTATGTCATGCAAGTAGTGCTCTATATATATATATATATATAATTTACACTTTGGGTAACTCTTTCTCATGTGTACATAAGTATTTCTAGGTGAATTTACTATAAAGATACGATTGCATATTCATAATTATTAACACTTAATATGCTATTAATGATAGTGAAAAATATTAAATATGTTACAAACAACCAAATATACAAAATATTCATATTACTCTTAATTTGATAATGTATAATACTCAATCAATAACTAGTGAATATATATTCTTCATTATTACAGGATCTATTTACTATTAAAAAGTAAAATTATATATTCATAATCATTGATATAAAAATGTATACTAATTTATTATATTATTGAGCATATCAATATATTGATATAGTTAATGTAATAATTATTAACAATATAGTTAACTTATGTCCCTAACTCTTAGTATACATTAATATTGATATACTTTAGAGAATATATATTTACTACAAATAGTAAATAAACTATACTAGTAACAATCCTTTGTATGAAAAAAATATAATAAATATATTTATAATGTATCATTTATAATATTATTAACATGGTTATTAAAAATATTTATACTTATCAACATTTATATAGTCAAAATTGATATTATTATATCATTATGATTATTTATATTATACATAACATTATTATATTCACAATATGTTTTAGAAAAAATGTAATGAAAATGTAACTAATAGGTAAATATTTAAAATATCAATATTAACAATAAGTATATTCATAGCTATATAATATTACATCAATAATTACATTAATAAAATATAAATAATGGATATTAGTAATCAAGTATATATAAGCTATACTAACATATTGACTCTAATAGTATATACAACAACATAGTAGCTATATACTATTGTATTAGTAAGATATTGATTTAGTAATATTAACTTATAATAATTAACATAATACTTAGTAGTATAATTATTTACTATAACTAAAAAATATAATTAAATATATTGCTAATTATTTATCAATCTCATTAACAAGTGTTAGAGTTAACACTAAATCAACAAATTTTATAAACATTAAATGAAAAGCATATCTTAATATTTTTAATCAATAATAATAGATAAGTTTATTTATCAATATCATTGAAATATAATTACGAAAGTCAACATAATATAAATAAATACTTAGCATTAAGTATATAACATTTATTAAAACTTATTAACAATACTCAAACACATGTGGACACACACATCCCCCCTCCCCCTTCTCTCTCTCTCTCTCTCTCTCTCTCTCTCTCTCTCTCTCTCTCTCTCTCTCTCTCTCTCTCTCTCTCTCTCTCTCTCTCTCTCTCTCCATTGCATCTGCACGTGTAGGCATGTGGGTGAGCAAGTGAAGCACATTAATAGTAAGCAACGAGGGTGGGAATGAAGAGCCTCTCAATGGTAGACACATGATGTGAGGACAATGACGGACAAAAGATGCAAGATGGTAGTGAAAAGGAGAGAACAATGACGAGAGAGAGAGAGAGAGAGAGAGAGAGAGAGAGAGAGAGAGAGAGAGAGAGAGAGAGAGAGAGAGAGAGAGAGAGAGAGAGAGAGAGATATTGTGCAACATTAGGAGAGATTTGGACTCAAGTTTAGGCATTTTAGTTTTAGAGAAAGAAAGCCTCTCAACCAATAGGGGGAGAGCTACTATTACACTAAAATAGGGTTTTCCAAATTTGAAGCCTTTTATCCCATTTTGATATATTTTTGAAAAAAAAACATTTTAAGGTAATTTTTGGAGAACAAATTTGTGAAGGCACAAGAAACAAGAGGTATTGGTACAATTTAAGATACTAGATGGAAACATTTCTTGTTAGTCCCGTAGTCTCCTATTTATTTTCTTGAATTCTTGAATAATACACCTGAACATTTTCCCTCCATTGTGCTATCCCTCTCTTTTTCAACACAAAAATCTAAAATAGTTTAACAAAGTGCATGTTCTCTCTCCATTTTTACATAGGATTTGCTTTCATATTCTATGTCAATGGAAGCTTCACATCCTTGACATCCTTCCTATTCATCAGAGCAATGGAAGCTCGACCTCTTTAGCATCCTTCCTCCTCTACTAGAGCAATCACAATATATAAAAATTTTGATCTTGACAACAATAGGTGGATTCCTACTATCATATATGTTGGTACTTGGGTAATATTGCAAACAAAGAAGAGGAGAAGATGTGGAAATGAATTCATTGATACTTACAAGGGACAAGTCAAGGATTTCAATCTCAAAGGATTAGGAAAAAAAATCAAGGAGGTGCTTATACAACATGCATATATGCACTTAGAACTGCCCTTGTAGAATTGGCCCATTGACGTGCCACGCCATAGACCAAACTATAAGTTCAAAAAATTTCAATAGCCTTCAAACTGGGTTTTATGTTTCAAGTTTTTGCTAAAGTTTATCTATCTACATATCAAACCTTAAAGATTAGCAACCTATCAAAAGCATACTTGGAATATTTTATGTATCTCATGGCTCTATTTGCAAGCAATTGTACAAAGTGACATCAAACAAGTCATTAGCTAAGGAAGGGTTTTTCTTTTATGACAAATTTTACAATGCACCATCAAGCACGATAAGATTTGGATCTCTCAAGCCTCTTCCACTCCTAGCTTTAGAGAGTGCAAAGTTGCCAATTCCGAAACAAGAGATATGTGAATCTTTTAGATTAAAGATTTATGCAAATATTCAAATATATTTGTGACCTAATGTATTGAGTCGACAAGTGAAGATCACAATCTTCATGCCATTACATGTTTTTGTGGCATTCTTTTATGGTGAGGAAGTTCGGAAAACATATTCAATGTTCATATGCAGATCAAAGAAATGCATGGACTTCCTAGGTTAAAAGCTGGGATACAAAAAAAGTTTGTGGGATTAGATCCAAAGACGAATGGAATCCCATTGTTTGTAAATATATGATTGCATCACAATTTTTTTTGAATTTATATTACATGAGATGGCATTATGTGGATGTAAAGATTGTAGCAATTGATCAAGACTTACATGATGATGCTGATAATCCTATGACAATGTTAAAGGTTTGATTAGAGAATGAGCTCTTAACGATGCTCAATGTAAGGGCAAAAGTTTCTTTACATCAAGTATGAATGGACCTAGCAAACAAGGACCTAAATATCCATGCTACTAATTCGTTGAAGTGTAATGGTTACAAGGTAAATAGAATATATAATCCAAAATTGTGATACATTGTCTAAGTTACATTTTTTAAAATTTGCTAATAATGTTAATCATGATGAACCTTATGTGTAGGTACCCCATAGAAAAGAGAGAAATACTTTATGTAAGGACATTCCCACTAAACAAGTTTTTCTCTACCACAACTTATCCAATAGAATTACAAATACAATAGTTGTAAACATGTCAGTCATGTCCAGATCATCTAAGTCTATAGTATTTTGATGGGATTCTGGCCTTCTAACTTCTTTGGGAATTTGGCATGGTGGTGGAGGCACATAGGTAGGTGGTATGAAAACGTCTCGATGTCATGTGTAGTTGATTAGATTTTCAACCATCTTTGCTCTAAATAGAAGAATATCATCTTATGTGTAATTTTCTAAGTGATCACCCTACATAAAATCATACAAAATGTGCCTAAGTATAAAGTCATAAACGATATGTGCCTTTAAATTAAGAAAAGCTAAACTTACATTGCTTGTTTGTAACCCGATTAGATGGTATAGAAGAAGTTTGGGCATTGTAGCAAACTCTCCACCCATAGATGTGGCTGTCACCTTGTTTTGACACTCTATAATTGATTATTCTTGTATTCTCCAGCATTTTTTGGTCTTAAAAAATAGCCTCAAAGCTCCTAATACATTTCTCAATAGATTTATTTTGGTAAATAAAAACAAGGTTAGTGCCTCTCTTTCTTGCCCTCCCCCTCTCCCTCTCATGGGCTTAAGGAACTTACTTCTTCATGTTATTATGGTAACCATCACTTGAATTGGCAAGAAAACATCTCCTTGTCTGGATGTCATATACTATTAGGCTCCAATGAGATCTCCAAGGCAAGGAGGAGAACAAAATTACGAGGATTTTTCAATAAAAAATATAACTTGGAAGAAACACACCAAAGAGTTTCTTACCTCTCATTGTATGCCATCACAAGATATTGTACAAGATCCAAATTACAATCTCTGTACCATAGGCACACGTCAATAGGGGATGTTCTCTCTTGGATCAACACTGTACATAGGAGAGAATCTATGATGAAAACCTTCTCTTGTACATGAAAAGGAAAGTTTACAAGAATTAAACTACAAAAGTAAATAAATAGTAAGTTTCAAGCCCATCTACTTATAAAAAAATCAAGTAGAAGTTTCAAAGTTTATGATTTCACAACATACCTTAAGATGGCGTTCATTATGAGATCGTTGACCTCCTTGTGAAGGTTTACAAGGACAAGTCTATCCTCCTCACTGAAGTGAAAGGCACTGAACTGCTCTTGCTACTGGTGCGGGTTTCTAAAAGAGGCAGCACAACATCAAAGCATGGGCTGAGCATCTCTAGGGTCTCACGGTTCTCCTCATGCATGCTAACGTGCCTTTCTCTGATCTCCCAAGCCTCTATCTACCCCGTCTCTATCTCCTTGGCCTTTGTCTCACTCGTCTCCCTTTGGTCTTAGGTTACCCTCTAAGCATTTAGCCTTATATTGTGGAGATGTGAGAGTTGTGTGATATTAGTCACCTTTATCTTTTTGCTCTTTTTTCAGGGGAGAAATCTCCAAAATTCCATTAATTTTTTTGTCACTAATGCCATTTGGGCTCAAGAATTTATCGTATTTCAGTCTTAGAAGCCTAAGGGATGTGAAGTTCCTTGGCTTTAACTGTAACCATGTGCGCATGAGGTGCCAAAATCTGTGTCTTGGAAGAATTTGATAAAAAAGTCTTCAATAGCTTCATGTAGGTAATCCAGTATCGAGGAATCCTAGCAAAAGTCAAGATTGCTTCTTTTTTATATATCTTTTACAACCCTGGTGAACTTTCAAGCTTGGCAAGGGTAGGCTCATGGACATTCATAATCCCCCTTTGCTCCTTAAGGACAGAGGCGTGTCGTTGGTATCCCTTTCATCGAGATTTGGCCTACAATGTAGGCATGCTCTTCCTAGTACTGGGTTCTTGCTGCACAATGTGCAAATCTTTGGAAGACACGTGCCTTGAGATCTGCTTTATTCTAGCCATGTCTATGAAAATGTACAAAGACAATATAAGAACTCCAAATGGAGGAAATGATAAAAAACTAGAAAAATGAAATAAAGAGGCCAAATAAGCACAACGCGAGAGAGGGGTGTTCTAGAATTAGGAAACTCTCCCCCTTCTTTGTGTTGTGAGAATCAAGCCCGTGGAGGGGGGACCACACAACACGAGATAGGGGTTTCGAAAATTAGGAAGCCCCCCCTTCGCGTCGTGCAACTCCTGCTAGACCAAACAATGTGAAGGGGGGTCCTTCTAATTTTGGGACCCCCCCTCGTAATGTGCAGCTCTGGCTTGGGGGGGGAGGAAGGGGAGGCACAATGCAAGGGGAGGGGGGTGCGAGATGCACAATGCAAGGGGACACCTTCCTAATTTTGGAAACAATCCCCTTGAGTTGTGCAATGCCCCCTCCCCCCCTCACCTAGTGGGAGCCACAGAATGTGTGTGGGGGGGGAGGGCTATTCCAAAGTTAAGAAGCCCCCTCCCCTTAACCCCGTGTTATGTAGGTCCTTGTCATCAAGAGGGGGGGAGGGGACCACACAATGCGAGGAGGGGGGTTCCAGAATCTCAAGGCCCTATTCTCATGTTGTGCGGCTTCCATCGCGGGTGCGGGAGGGGACTGTACAATCTGAGGAGGGATCTCGAGAATTTGGGACCCTCCCCTCCTTGCGTTATGTAGGTAACGGGGGGTTTTCCTCAAAGCCAAACAACATGAGGGGGGAGGTTCAAAATGTAGAAATGCCCCTCTCACGTTGTGCATGGATTTACTAGTGGAAGAGACTTACTATAGATTAGTGCTAAGAACGTCCAAGATGTTGCTGCTATGGAGGTCTGAGAGGCATGTAACGTGTGAAATGAAATTTTTACTTTCAAGTTTGGGCTATATAAGGTGATTGCATATGTTGACATCAATTGGTGCCATGCTATCAAGAACTATTTGTCCACAGGTGTTGTGAAGATTAATGATGCACGTATGTGTCATGTGTCCACAATCGAGGTCTCTTTGTGCATGTGGAAATGCTTGTGTACTTACCCACTACCGATGCAATATCGAAGGCCATAAAGGCTCGAGCAAGGGGCACGTCGGCTCCTCCATTTTCACTCACACACACACACTCTCTGCTCCGGCTTGTGTTGTGTGCCCACCCTCTTCTCTTCCTCTTTCTCTATTGAAGGCCTGCCCTCTTCTCTTCCTCTTGTTTTCAAAGGCCTATCCTCTTTTCTCCTTAGATGAGGCCCTCGGTGCATTCTCTTTTGGACTATTATTATTGTTGTGGTATCATTTTTTTTGTTGTCTTATGGGCTATTTATCTCGTCTTGTGAGGAATCTAGACAACACATGGAGGAAGGGGGTCTCAAAATTTTACACCCCCACCCCCTCATGTTCTACGGGTCATATTATCACTTGTTGGCTTTTTTGTATCCTTACAAAAGACCTAAAAGCTAACATCGATCTTTTTAAGATTTATATATGTGCTTTTCAATGAAAAGCACATATCATGAGTCGTATGCACACCAAGATACTTTAAAAGTATTGTCTCTATATGTTTTTTTCTCATATCAATTTATATTTAAAAATAAATACTTAAATATTAAATTAATATAAGTTATTTTTAAAAAGTAAATATGATATTTTAAAATACATATTTATATGATTATAATTTTAAACAAACACCATGTATAAATGAAAATAAGTCTTTAGAAAGTTACCCTTTGAATGTCACTGAAAATATCAATTTCAATGCTTGGATTTGAAAGATTTTTACATTCCTAATCTAAATAAAATAACCAAATAATATTATTTTTTAAATGTAAAACCTATAAAAATACGAAATTCATGTACAATACCTTTAATCTCTTTTCTTTGATATTGTTGCCTCCTTTTCAATTTGTTTGTTACAAACAATTTATCATTTTTTATTTAGCTAAAATAAATATATAGATAATTAAATACTAAATTATATTTTTTACTTTTACTAATATATATAAATATTACTATCACATTAATATTAATAATTACCTTTTACTTTCTCAAACTTTTTCGTGTTACTTCATAAATTTTCTCATCTACATAAACCTATATTTGAAAATAAACTTATTAATCAAATTTAAAAACATATTATTATAAAAAAATAAAACATATACTTTATCTTAGCTTGAGTTGTTGAGGTTTTGTTGTATGGTTTATTTAGAATATACCCTTTTTTTTAGACCATGTAACAACAGCTTTGAAAAGCTTGCATGACTTTTCACATAAAGATCCTTATATTCAATTTTAACATCCTTTAGTAATAACACATTTTTAACAAAGTAAATAATAAAATAAAATATTAAGAATAGAAACATATAAACAAAATGAATTTTAACATAGATATTGAAACCTAATTTGTTGTATAGTCTTGAAATTCTTAAAAGATTTCTTTTTCTTCGACAAACATATTCATCTAAGACAAATAAACCTTCATATATAAACATATATAAAATATACATTATCTAAAAAATATAAACTTTTAAAATAGAATCATTAATTGTAATGATAAATATGTCTCTTTATCTTCTTATGAACCTTCAAAGATTTTTTCTTCTTCAAGAGGATAAGATAATGCCATACATATATATTAAATGCATAAAATACTATAAAAGTAAAAAAATCATGCATTAAAAAATAAACACCCAATTCCATAGGATACATTTTCCAAGGCTTAATCAATTGGAATATCCTCCATAGTTGAGTTGTATACATCTAGCTTCTGATAGTCAGCGACATAAGTATATACTTCACACTACAATCAAAAGGTACATATATGGGTATGGAAGTAGTGGAACTAACAAGATAATCATAAAACCAAGCATATAAATCATATTATCTTACTGGTGATGCTATTGTATTTGAAATTAAATCTTCGGGTATAGATTCAACCTTATTTAAAATTTCCACTCCAAGAAAGGCTGTGAACTCTTTCTATATGCCAAAAAATTAATGGATTCATCGACTAAATTTCTCTATCTCAAATATTAGGAAAGTTAATGAGGAAAAAATTGACTAACTTACATTCTTTAAAATGCCCTTTCTCCTCAAATACTCCCTCTTATCTTGCCTCGTACTTTTCCACCAATCATAAATATCACGCTCTCTCCACAAGTGCTCACATCCATGAAACTTCAATGGTAAAATCTCATGGTGATTTTGAGAGATTATTAATTCAATAGGTCCTTTTTCAGCCTTTTTGTAGAGTCAAATCATTTGACTTTGAGGAGTCAAACCATCTTCATATCTGTCGATAATTTTCAAGCATGACTGCATATTGGCTTTTAAAGCATTCAACCAATAGTTTTTTCCCTTAAAATCTACCATTTTCTCTCTTTTCTAAGGTGGATAGTCGAAAGATTTCATCATATGACGACATGTTGATTATACCTAATGAAACTTGAGCTATCAAATATCCCTAATTTGATAGTTGTTTATGATAATTAATCATTATCTATAAAAACAAGGTACCTATTTCTAGACTCGATGAAACATAAAAACAAGTGGTCTCCTTGTCTTCCTTTCGCGCATTTTTCCTTGTACCATCTTTAGTAATATTTTCTTCTGTAATTGCACACAATTAATTAAAGTTTGTACTGACAATGAGATTAAAATTTTTTGAGAAAGTAAAGAAACAAATAGAAAATGACGTATTTGATTGAACCACCTATTACTAAATACTTAGATTATAAAAAATATTGTGTCTTTCATCTCATTCATCATAAAGTCCACAAGCCTAAGGAACCTCGAATCTTCACTCGTCGTCTTGTTTAAAAGAGCCATCATCTCTACACTAGAAGTTGACATTTGAAACTCACGTAAATGTGGTGACTATGAGAAAATGTGTATTAATTCTGTTGAAAAAATGTTAGGCAACATAAAAAAGAACGTTAATAAATATACTATCATAAGTTTGTTAAGTCATATTCAAGTGAACGCCACATAATAGGTATAACTTTTTTTCTTTTATTGATTATCATTATTTGTGTTGATTACACGTCATAGCTTTTGTGTGGATACACACAACCACCAATCTTTTCATTCTCGATCCTCTCCTCTCACCTTCCAAATATTTTCTTGTAAGTGAACCTTAGTCAACAACCATCCCACTTTAACTTACTTCATTTCATAATTAATTGACCTCATGATGGCATAATTTAAGTCATTTGACCCACACAATGCTGATAAATCACATTTTATATAAATGATTTTATTCTCCTCTAGCTAAGGAGAGATACAACCAATATAATCTATCTTTGTTAAGCATTACCTTAGTCCCAAATCCTTTGTCTCATATGCAATAATAGAATTTTCATGTTAAAGTGGGATAAATTTATGTAATAATGATAATATTGGTATAATACAATCCCATAAAATTGGCATAAAACTATTTTACAAGTGAGTCATGCATGTAGTGATATCCACAATCAAACTTTTATGGCCCCTTTCATTCATAACACATTGTCTATAATGTGCACCAAAGAAAATCCTCACTTCACCATGACATTTCAATGAGAAAAGTGATGATATGCATGCTTCCCAATGGCCAACATTCATATCAACAGTGGTATTGTCGTCACATCTTACAACTACTTTATCTCCCCATGATATATGCATGAGACCTAATGCATGTCATTCTGGACATTCATCACATCTATCAAGATCCACTAAGTATCCATCACGTGGCAAGAGAGCTTTGTGAAACTGTCTTATTATCCTTTGATGTGGTGTAAGTTTGTCAAGCTTATATTTTGTTATATGAATGATTACCCATGTAAAGAAACTCAGCTTTTGATAATTTGCATAAGAAATTTCTTATCTTTGTTGTTTGTTTTAATATTAACATATATTGAGACCATTGGTTCATATGTATAGCATCAAAAAGCATCATGGCTGTTGTGACGAAGATTATCATCCAAGAGCTCTCTAAAGTCTATAATTGATTAAAAAAGATGCATTATTAAATTGAAATGCAGATATAGTAAATACATAAACAAAAGGAAAGTTAAGAAGAGTTTACACATGCAACATGCTCCAATGGTACTGACTTGGATCCTAAGAGTTCTTTAAACCTTACTCTCCAAGAAGCAAGCAATTCTCTCAAAGTATCTATATATTCTCTAGATCAACCATGGTCATGAGTAGTTATAAAAAGCTTGAGCGATGTTTATGAGTATTAATTCCAACTCATAAAAAATGTTTCTAATACCTTCAATCTTACACAATACATATGGTAAACATTATTGTATCCACTTTTGATTTTCTTCGGCCTTGTAGCTTTCACAATATTTACTAGGATACCTTGTCCATCAACCATATCATAAAGAGTACGGAGTTAATTTTGTAATATGATGTGTTGTCTTATCAATGTGTGGTTTTCACTCTATTGTCCACAATCCTATTAGAGCACACGTATAATTTGAGAACAAATTTAGAGCCAAAATATGCATGCAATCATATACAAGATCCAAGGACAAATCAAAGCTGTAGAGATAATATAATCTCCATAACCATGATCTACCAAAAGGTCTTGCTGCTTTTAAAAGTTAATCCATATGTGCTTGAGTGAGGGCTCTCTCTGTTATAATCAAAGAAGCAATCATTTTATCACTTGATTTTTTGATTAGTCTACGTTTTAATTGAAACATGTTTTGATCATATAAGTAGCGTCCTGATCCCTCACTATCCAAGGTAGCTATCACTTTGTGTCTATGACAGAAAGATTGACCACCCTCTTTAAAAGATCCAATCTTCCACTGAGCTGGATGATCACCAATTACCATCATTAGCATGGCACATGCAATTAATCTTCTATTGAGAGAATTTCTATGTTCAGTAATGTGTGTGCCTAGATAATTGAAATCTACTTTAAATCCATCAATAAACATACTTTCCAACTCATCAATCAATGGCTACACAAAGATATGAAAAATCTTGCTAGAGCTTCTAAGCACCTTTTTACAACTAAATGGAATAAATAAATCTGGTATAACTCCAATAAAAGAGTTCTTTCCAACATTGAGAACCTTCACCTCAACAACTCGAAAATTCTTCTGGGTTGTCTTTGATGCTTGAAACCCGTCCTAGTGTAATAATAAAGCAAAATTTCAACGATCACCCTGTTCATCTAAAACAAGAAATATATATTTTTTAGTAATCTATATCAAATATTATTCATGCGATTTTAAAAAATTGCATTGCAATAAAATGTACCATATAAAGGCTTTTGTCTTTGTGTATGTGAGTTCGAAGTGATTTGCAAATAAACTTATAGGTTTTCTTTGTCTCATTCCAACCATCTATAAGCGCCAACAACCTTTGGGAAGGAGGCCATGCTTGCAATGCATATTATTACATATCAGTAGAAGCTCAATGTATGATTCTGGATCCTAGAAATCTTTTATAATCTTGCACTTTGCACCATCCCAAAACTCATTTATATGTAAAGTACCAATTGCATTATCCTCTGTTAACCAATTTTTTTGTTTCTCCACATTTTCAATAATTCATGATATATGGTTCTACTTTTGGTTAGTAATTGTAATTGTTTGGTAATGGTGTTATAATAAAAAGAAAGCATATCTTCCTAGGTAATGAACACTTGGAATACTTTTTACAGCATTGTGGAAAATCATGCTTTAACTTCTTTCTTCCCATGGCATTGAAGTTACATTGACATTCCAGAGTGTCCCATGTATAGTTATCTTCCTTGCTTGGTTTGTACAATAATGGTGCATGAGAAAAACTCTCACGTCCTTGGCATATTCTGTATCGTTGAGAGTTAATCATACCGAGTCGTGTTAACATAACATTGAGTTGATCCTAATAAGTAGGAATACTTATACCACCTAAGTCTCCATCTCATGTGTTGGGTAGCTGAACTAGTAGTTTGCCTAAGCTTGGAGTGAACATATTGTCTACACAAGTTTGAGAAGGCTTCCTCCCAACAATATCACCAAACAAAATCTGAAGCAGCTTGTTCTAAAACTCAACCGAAGCTTGATGTTCATCCCAAAGTGCTTGCATTTCAACTAGTCTTTGAATGATTTTATCAAACAAAGATGGCTCAATATCATCCATCTCAACCTCATCTTCTTCACCTTCATCCAAGCTATCAATCTCATGTAAGTACTCATTATGGGCTTCATTATCCAACTCAATGTCACGTCCTTCTAGCATATTCTCCAATAATAAATCATGAGGGTCATGTAGACCTAGATGGATTGTAAGACTCTCGAATCTCTTCTCAATTTTTTGGTGTCGTGCATAAGTTGAAGGAGAAACCAAACTTCCACCACCACTATGTTTTGCATCTACACCATACACCTCTACGTCTAGGCCATGATTGAGATAATAGATGACTTCCAACAGGGTTGTCATCACTCACAATAGCATTATCTCTCAAAGAATTTTGACTAGTTTCATGAGCCACAACTAATGGATGCATATTGTGCATAATAAATTTATCTTGTAACATCTTGATAACCAAGAGATGAATGTCTACACTTGTAATTGCACAGATATCTCGCAATACAATTCATTATAATTACCTGAAATATAGAAATTGACCAAAACTACCCAACCCATATATTCAAACTTTACATCAAAGGAAGAAGCTTTGTAAGATAAGAAAAATATCTTCATGAACACTTACATCAAAAAGACCAACACAATATTCAATCATTATTATTGCTACATAAATATAAGTCGTCTCAATACTAGAGACACAAAACCAAAATTGCATACTAGATCACTATGAATTCTTAAGTCAAAAAGGCCAACACAATATTCAATCATTATTTTTGCAAAGGTTTAACTATATAAATATCTAAAATAAACGTCCACTAGGCAAGAGTAACACTTGGGACATATCCATGACCTTTTCAAATTGCATGCATACTTTCTTATACACATTTGATGTTTGAAATGCATGGTATGATCTTCAATGCATATAAAGTCCAACATAAAAATCTTGAGCATAAGTCCATTCATGTGCAATGAGCATATCTGTTTAGCAGCACTTGAGCATTGTGGAGATAACCCTATCAATGGGACCTAGTATGAGGTTCATGTCTTTTCTCAATCCAAATAGAACTGCTAGGAGGCATTGAGGTGAGAGTAGTTTCTTTAAGAATTTGAGAGGTGAGAAAGAAGTGTTAGAGAGTCATTCCCTAGACAACATGCAACAGTACAAACATAAGGAGGAGGCATGTCAACATTCGCAAGAGCCATGTTAGCAAACAATTAGACAGATAGTACAATTGCCACGTAGCATAACAAAATTCGGCTAGGTTTTCTATGCAGTCGACTGCATTAAATGTAGCCGACCTGATTCTGTCTATTATTTGTGTTATTTCTTGCCATTTATAACAGTTTCATTCCAACACTTGTTCATCTTGGATCTTGAGATCTAACAGAGACAACTTGCTGAGACTGATAGCATGCGGGCTGATGGAGATCAAGGTCCTCAAGGCGGAGATATACTCAGATATTTTCTTTGCATCCGTGTATATTTCTGCACTCCTATATAGCATACTACACTGCAAATTTTGTTTTTCACTGTCTCTTTCTCTCTCTTCTCTCTGTATTCACTCTCTCTCAATCTTGGTCCTACGCTTCCGCATCGCTACACTCTGACATGGTATCAGAGCTGTGAAATCTGACTAACTGATTGAAGAACCCACCTGAAGAGGAGATTTCGGCGCGACACAAGATTGCATTTTCAGCATTCGAGGGCGAGCGAGAGGGCTGCGCATCGGAACAAGGCTGAAGCGAGTGTGGGCGTGTGGGAAAGGAGTCCAGCTGGTGAATTTGCTACATGCTATTGTTGTTTGAAGGGGAGAAAGGCTGTGTTTTAGGCCTTCCGCTGCAGATTTTACCTTTTCATTGCCTCTGATGGGGTTGAAGAAGGTTCGGGAAGCAAAGAAAAGAGCTCTAGTAGGTTGTGTTTACATAATCAGAGGGGGACTGATTTTGCGTTTGTGCAGGCATTGCAGGTGAACATGTTTACAAAGACTGATTTGGAGTTCCATGTGATCATGGACAAGAAGGTGCCTGTCCTACTATCCTTTCCATCAGATCATCAACTTCATGGTGATAATTATCGCATCTGGCGAATGATGATGTTGGCCATTCTGGAGTCTTATGATTTGGCAGAGCTTGTGATGGAGCGGATTAACAGGCCCTTAGTCAGAGATGAGTCCAAACTCTCTTTCAATGCTCGTGCGGAGTGACCAAGGCCCAGTCTCATTGGGACAAACTGAATGCCAAGATTCGTTCTTTTCTTTTTCTGTCTTGTACTACAACCGTGATAGCTCACATCGAGCACTTAATGGTAGCGCTCGAGAGATATGGCTGGAGCTCGCGATGAGATGTATAACCAAATGACCCTAATGAAGAGGGTTTCTTTGGAGGTGTAGATGTGGACCTTGTCTGTGAATAAGTCTTCTTCGCTTTGGGAACACATCAACAAGCTTCGGTAGCTTCAGATGCAGGTTCAAACTGCAAGAAAGCCTATTTCCTCCGAAGACATGGCGATCACTTTATTGTCCTAGTTACCGCCATGATTCAACACCTTTTATTCTACTCTTATTGCATCAGGGCAGGAGTTGACTCTTCAGTGGGAAGAGCTAATTCCTATGGTCTTGGACCAAGAGGAACAATTGAAGGGACAGAATGCTTCCAAATCGGAGGCTTTGGTTGGTCAAGCCTCTTAGAAGAAGGGGAAGGACCAAAAGAAGAAGAAGCAGGACAACAAATCCAAGAAGGACAAGGAGAAAGAATCGACCTGCCATATTTGTGGTAAGACCAATCATTGGAAGAAGGATTGCGCTAACAAGGACAAAAAGGACACCAAGAAGCAGGACCCAAAGGATCCTGGAGCAATGGCTGCACCCTCATCAGTTGCTTTTCTACACTTAGCGGTCATTGAGAACTCTACACTGAAGACTTCTAATACTGTGATGACAACTCCCCAGGCTCGAGAGTGGATCGTGGACAGTGATACCTCCCAACACATGACTCCTCCCTTGGTGTTGCCCATTTGCGACCTTTGTGTGGGCATATTCTCATTGGAGACAGCTCTCATGTGTCTATTGCCGCGTGGGATGAGATGCAGCTAATTCCAGATGGACGTGGTGGTATCTACACTTCGGAGGTGTTGCATGTGCCGGGCTTGGGGTATCATTTGCTTTCGATCCATAAGATTTGTTCTCTTGGCCTCTTGGTGGAGTTTGACAGTGATGTTGTTCGAGTCCTTGATCATGGATCGAGGAAGATTCTCTCTGCAGGATATGAGGAGAACGGCGTCTACAAATTGAAGTCTTCTACAACTGTTACCCCTCTTCTTCTTACCTCTCAAACAAAGTCAGAGCTATGGCAACTTGGTTTGGCCACCTGAACTATGAGTACCTTCGGAAGGCGTGTCGAGGATCGTGGTAAACTGCATCGGGATGCGATTCCCAACAAAGCTTCATGGCGGTCTACTTCACTTATGGAGCTTGTATCTATGGATCTTTGTGGCCTAATCCTTGAAGGGGAGCTTGTACTTCATGTTGATCGTAGATGACTACAAGATGACATGGGCCTATTTCTTGATATTAAAGTCGGAGGCTTTCTCCCACTTCAAGGGTTGGCTTCTCTTTGAGGAGAATTATTCTGGTTGGCGACTGAAGACCTTGTGCTCAGACAAGGGTGGTAAAGTGTAATGAGTTTGCTCGTTTTTGTGCCGATAGGGGCATTCACCAAGAGTTTGCTAGCACCAACACTCCTCAAGAGAATGGCATTTTGGAGTGAAAGAACCAAATTGTGATCGAGATGGCGCACACCATGATGGAGCACCAACAGATACCTCAGTTTCTATGGGCCGAGGCAGTGGCTACCACAGTTCACATCCTCAATCGATCTCCCACTTAGGCCGTTAACATGATGACACCTTTTGAGGCTTACTTTGGAATTAAGGCAAGTGTCTTATTTTAGGATCTTTGGGTGTGACGCCTATGTGCACATTCCAAAGACATAGCGTGACAAGTTTAAGATGACTTCTTGATGACAGGTTTTTGTTGGTTACAACTCCCAGTCCCAAGGTTATTGTCTGTTTGATCCCGTCAAGTGGAATTTCTACATGAGTCGAGATGTAGAATTCTGTCGAAGTTCCGAGCACATAAGGGGGTGAGGAGCACTCTATATTTGGAGATCCAAGGGAGAGTTGGGCTCCCGAGACAATTCCTTTAAGCCAGAGCCTCTTGATAGAGATTCTTCTTCTGATTCAGAATCTTCCCTTCCACTGGCCACCCCAATGGAGCTTCCACTGGTGGATGTACTCGATCTTCAAGATGGAGCGTGACGGGGAGAGGCCTCGGCCTCCTCCTCATTGGGCCCTTGATACACTCCAAGATTCAGGTATCGAGGGGATCCTTGAGGAGTGGGAACCGTAGGATGGACGGCGAAGGTCACGAAGGAATCCGTCGCATTCTAGAAGCTTATTTGCTCTAACTATTGTTTAATGACCCGTATTATGTAGGATCGAGAGCCCACTTCTGTGAAGAAGACTTTGCAGTCTAATCATTGGCGAAGGGCTATGGAAGCCAAGTTGGAGGCTATTGAGAGGAATGGCAGTTGGTCCCTTATGCCTCGTTTTCTCACAATAAGGTGATTGGTGTCAAGTGGGTCTTCAAGACCAAGTACCTTAGCGATGGTTCTTTGGACAAGCACAAGGCTCGCCTTGTTGCTAAAGGTTTTGCTCAATGCCCAGGCATTGACTTCCATGATACTTTTACTCCCACTACTTGTATGGCGACTATTCGAGCTATTCTTGCCTTGGTTGGCCATAGGAGATGGCATGTCTATCAGTTGGATGTAAAGTTGACCTTTCTCAATGGTGACTTGCAGGAGGAGATCTATGTAGAGTAGCCTCTTAACTTTGGATCCTCGGACATAAAAGTTTACAGGTTGAAGAAAGCCAAGTATTGCCTCAAGTAGGCTCCGCGTGCATGGAGCAAGAAGATTAACTCGTTTATTCAGTCCAAGTTGCGATATTGCCGCTCCAAGGCTGATCCGCAGCTTTATGTGCACACTTTTCAAGCTGGTCGTGTGTTGCTTGTGTTGTATGTTGATTTTTTGATTCTTACAAGTGACCATGCACAGAAGGTCCAAGAGACCAATACAGCAAACGTTTGAGATGGCAGATTTGGGGCTTCTTTCTTTCTTGTTGGGTCACGAGATTTATCAGTCTCACAGGGGGATTTTTATCTCTTAGCAGAGACACATTCAAGAGCTCTTGGTGACTTTTGAGATGGAGACTTGTCGGACCATTTCTACTCCTATGGATTCGATTTGGAAGGCCACTTCACACTCAGATTCTCCCTTGACGGATGCTTCCCACTACCGTCAGTTGATTGGATCCTTGATTTGGCTACTCGACACTCGTGTTGATCTTTGTTTTGCTGTGGGTCTTTTGGTGGGGTTCGTGAGTGAACCCAAACAGGTGCATTGACAGGCTACCCTGAGGATTAATGAAATGCAGCAAGCCATGGATAAATTTGTGAGCAAAGCTCATTGATCCTCCAAGTGGAGAGGAATGCACAGCTCAAAGCTACCCAAACAGAGCTGGATGCTGCACCTACCACATGAAAGGAACGGGCGCTTCTACAGCAGAACACCTAGTCAAAGAGAAAGGAAGCTCATTGATGTAGGAGACAAGTCGAATCAAAGAGCAAGGAAGCTCATTGATGCTGCAGGAGGGGCTGCCATAAATGATGTGATGTATTTTGCAGCATTGGAAAGGAAGGGGCACTTCTGTAATAAGCAGAATAGCTGGTCAAAGAGCAAGGAAGCTCATTAATGCTGAAGGGGGGGCTGCCATGAATGATGTGATGTATTTTGCAACATCAGAAAACCAGCCTCAGATCACTTTGGAAGAAAATCAACAATCTGTGTACAACCAGAGAAGTTGTCTGACTGCTGATGTACAATAACATACACCACCTATATCTAACCAGACACCAAATACCTCTGTAAGGTGTGTTTACAACCTATCACCAAGGATAGCATATCCATTCACCACATCAAGAAAAAATCAGATATGTGCTTTGCAAACTTGCTTAATATACTGGACATGTTATAAAGTGTAGACATTTCATGGACGATGTTGTGAGTGGAATATACTGCTCCTGGATCACTGGTCTTGGCAAGAAAGTGTCATCAAAGAGTTGCGAAAACCCCTCTTCCTTAATTGTACATCTCAAACTTCAAAGTCGATAAGCAGAGTCGATGAGCTTGGACTAACCTTAATTTTCGAAACTGCGATTCACGTCCGGATGATTCTCGGGTTCAGGTCCATGGATTCTGCAAAGCGCCTTTCTCTGTACTACGTTGGCTTGCTACCACAATCAAAGTTCGGGCTTGGCGCCAAAATCGACATTGCAAAGCCTAAGCCTATCTCTAATGCTGGAAATGCACTTGCGGTGTAATATGTTGATAAGTAAATTGACAATGTCAACTTATGAAGCCAACATATATGACAAATCACAATAAGAAGGGGGTGGTTGACTAGTGGATGCACGAGATTGATCATGGGCAATGACAAAAATCATTACACACCGCGTGCACTATCATTATTGAGATTAAACCCCTATAAAATGAAAGTATATGTGGTTATGTGGTATTATTTCCATGACATGTAGTGGGTTGATTACATTGTGTGTTTCAATCTCTCTTGTTTACTTGTTGTTTGATAGACCATGTTTGCAAGCTATTGCTAATCCTTCAAACCTGGCCTAGTTGTACACAAGGTGTTGGACCTGCCCTGTCATATCATGTGGCCTCATTACATGAGTTATAGCCATCAGACTTGCAATACAACCATGACACCACCGGTAGACATCTCTAAAGACCTAATTCTTTAGACTTAGAACTGATACATGTACTGTTCAAAGGCATACACATAATCTTCATTAAAAATTGTTGGGTATGTATTATTCCTATGATTCATTTTTTTGGTAATGCTCACTCCATAGCCATGTATGCATGTTTCTTTAGGCAAAACCCTCCTTGAGAAGGCCCTACCATGTTTACATGATAGCTTCTTCAAATGCTACCATCTCTAAAGCATGAGACTAGCAACTACCCTCAAAGTCTAATAGTCATGGATAAACTAGTGTTGGGTAAGGCACCCACTCTTAACAAATCTTGAAACATGTAAACTGAGTTCATGGTTGTAATCTTAGGAAAAAAGGGGGATGTTTATGCCTCACTTTACAAATCCTACCTGCTACTGTGTCATAAGGTCTATATGTACGGTCTATGTGTAGACTAAATTCTCTGGTTGAAGTGTGCTCATGCACAACTCCCACTGCAATGCTAACAAGTTTATATTGACTATTCTACAAACTCATAAGTTGCTACTAATATCTATCTACATACTTGCAAATTGCAAGTTGCTCCTCTATTGCTCACCACATGAATATCCCCAAGACCATGTCCAATTCTGGGACATATTGATTACTAGTCTTATTCACAAGGAACTTTTAATCAATCCCTATATAGGAAATCTTGTGAACTGTAGGAAATGTTGTAGTATATTCAATGTGTGTGTGCATGCATTCCCTATATACAACTAGGTAATCACATTCCCCACATCTAATAGTAGGGAATTAAAGGTCAATATAGACTATTTCCTACCTTCTTTTAAAATTCCCTATATAAGGGTATACATGAATGTAATTCCCTACATCTCCTTGTAGGGAAACATAGGTCACTATGAAGATTTCCTATGTTCTCTCCAAATTCCCTATATAACAGAATTATGTAAGAATGCCATTTCCTAATTGTAATACTGGGGAATTATAAGTACATAGAGAATTTTCTACCTTCTCTCAAAATTCTCTGTATAGGAAATTATAAGAAATTCAAGCTTTGATCTAGCTCGTAAACACAATATCAAAATTAATGAAATTGAAAGTAAACATATGGAGGTGAATTTTCTAAACCCCCCACCCCCCCCACACACACACACACATATGAACATGTTGCATGCACATGTGTCTGCATGTATGTGCACACACACACACACACACACACACACACACACACACACACACACACACACACACACACACACACACACACACACACACACACACACACACACACACATGCACATAGATACACACACATGCAAGCCTCTTCACTTTTAGTCAAAAGGCCATATCTAAATATAGTCATGGGCTTGTTTATCCTAGCACTAAATATTGGAAATGACCACCATGTTGTAGAAAAAGGAGGCCTCAAACCAAGTAGTTACATACCTATTTTCTGCAATATTACTCTCTTTTCTCTAACTTTTTCAATGATGTAACCATTTAATGCACATGTTTTAATATTTCATGCAGACATAGGATATTGTATAATGGCACACATGGCAATGTTTGAATTAAAAACCTTATAGGTTTTCATGCACTCCTTGCATGAATTGGTTTACAAATCATGGTTAATTTAAGAACAATAGTAAAATACTCACCCTTGCAAGCTTGGACATGCCAATGTAAACATAATCTTGGTCTAGCACCCTATGAGCCTTGGATGAGAAACCATCAAGATTTTGAATAGTTATAGTGCTTTAACTAATGACCTAGATAGAGTGACAATGTTAGAAAACATCCATTTTGAGCTATGTCCATGTAATTCATAAGGGACCTAAGCATACAAATTAAGACAAAAGTGTTTGCCATTTGGATCGATGCTCTAGAATAACAAAGGGTCATTTCATATTCATTCGAGGACAAATGTGTGCAACAAAGCTGTTGATTGAGGTTGCAATTATTCAATGGGGGATAGAACTATCTTAGTGTTGCTAAATTTGACAAGCAAGAGGTAGTTTTCTATAGTACACAAAAAGGAGTGGCTAGCCATTGCCACCGATCAAATGCATGCAAGCATCTAGACAAATTTGAAATCAAGAGCACCCAAATCATGTTTGATCTACCTTTCATTTCTTTTGGTTTATGCATTCTAAGGTGTTTGTTCATCTGGACATTTATGAAACCTTCCTAAGCCAACAATGTTTCTCAAGGTGATGAGGTCCACAAGTCAACTTTGGCTCTTTACATCCATAACCTAGTCACAGGGGATTCACTAGAAGTAATAAGGAGACGTCACCTGTGTGCAAGAAATATATGAAAATACCCCTTATCTACCCCCTATTTATGGGACCTTACCTTATAAAATGTATCTTCCTTCCCTTAAATAACCCCCCTCCCTTACACTCACGTGGTACCATATGGTAAACCCTAGTGGACCCCTCGGGAACCTAGTATGTCTAACCAACAAAGAGCCATTCCAAGTCTATTCATAACCTAGTACATTTATCCAAGATTGCATAGAGCACCATTCCAAGTCTATTAATAAATCACACTTGTTGGCTTATGGGGGCTAAAATCTTTTCCAACTTACAATTATCAAAAGTACAATCCCAATATGGTGATGAGAATACATCTCACGCAATATAGTTATCAAAGATACCACAGAGAAAATTGGATTACACCAATCAAAATACATCACAGAGAGAGAAAATGGATGTTTGTGAAATATGAGCAAAGTTTGATTCTGGTTATGGCATGTGAGCTTTTGAAGGACTTGTGCCTATGTGGTTTCTGAAGTGTGCCTCAATTGCTTCAATATTATAGCGTTAGGAGATGAAAATGGATCCCATCAGGTTTCATGTGCTAATGGAGCCATGAAAGGTATTGGTGGTTATTGAAGGTAGATTATGTGCTCTCAGATTCAATTTAATTTTCTAGGAAGAAAGGACATGAGAAGTGGGCAATTTTTTTGGTATAGTTGCTCTTGATTTGCATACAATATATTCAACAATCAAATTTTTGCATGTTTTTACTGATATAGATAGCTGACGCATATATTTCTTATTTGAACCTTCAGCAATTTGTCAACCTCTTGCCATTTGTATGACAATTCCACTATGCATCATTAGGCCACATGTGACCAAACAAAACAAACAAGGGGGCATGTTCTTGGATAAGAAAAGAAGGAGCATATTATGGTGGGCCCATGAGAACCTTGAATAGGGGTTGCTACTATCTTTCAAGGGAGGCAAATAATATTCTGGACTTGCATCAAGAAGAAGACCATGGTGATGAAGGTGACCAAACTATGAAAAGAGGCCGATACAAATAGAACTAGTGAGTGCAGCAAATCATCAACAAAAGGGTGGACAATTTCTTTGAAAGCAAGAGAAATAGAGTGTTGTAGTACACTAGACCTGGTTGGGCTTCTCATGCATTGTACAACCTCAATGCTGGTATTTATTTCTACCATAAGGGAGGTTGTTTAAAAATACCTACAGACAATCATCCACACGTAGAGAGCAAACACAATGTAAGAATAAAGATGATCAAACAATCATAATGAAAACATGAGAACTTTATTATATGTCCATGTCTACAAGAGCCACAATTTTACTACTATTGAAATCCAAGATGTCTACTTTTCCATATAAATTATGGTGGGCTGATTTTGAATGTGGGAATATAAGAAGAGGGATGCTCTTTTGAGGCAGATAATGTGGAGGTTCAACACTTCTTCAAGAAATGAGGCACCTAGCTCCTGAGATTGGCATGAGGGGTGAAAATGCAAGTATGGATAACTTAAAATTCAAATATGTAGGTTTGTCAGGATGGCTTTGAAAATGGAGACTAACTCAAACATGAAGGAAACAAATATCGATGGCATGTTGTAGCATGGGAGTTTTTAATAGCTGAGAGGTCAAAAGAAGGACTTGGATTAATGAAACCAAAAGAGGGAACATATTCCTTGGTGTTTCAACTATTAAAATACGCGGGATCTAGAGCATGGCTATGGCAGCTTGTAAGCATAGACTAAACTCATGATGACATTGACTAAAGATCACAATTGTTACACAAGTGAATTAGGTTCCAAGATGGAAGGTTGGACTCATAAACACAATCTTGTGTAGGATTGACAAGTACAAGACTGACACTATCTGATAAAGAAAAGCATAATCATGTATTCATTCATCTATCAAAAGTGGTGGTCAAGTACAATGCTTTATAGTTGTTGGATGGGTACAATTTTCCCTTTCTGTGCATATGGGATTCCTGCAGCCTGCATGTCTTCATCCCAAACTACCTCATACAAAGAGGCTACATTAGGTGTGATTGCTAATGTCTCAACACCCCTCCTCAATCACAACCAGAATGTACAAAGTGTGTAGAGAAGTAACACCTGCAAAGTGTGGGCGCACCATAAACATGGCAAAACACCAGAGGATGTCTCATAGAAAAGGCTAAGTGTGGGTACCACAAACATGATGGACATCCAGAGGCTGTAGCAGGGGCCTTACAAAGGCTGTAGTACAAGGCTACATGAGGAGTTTTACAAGCTTATGATAAAGACATTTGGGCTAGACATTACAAGGCATAAAAAAGTCAGTTAAAAATAAGATCAAGGACCGTGAGGCCCTTGCGGTTTTTAGCATTTCTTTTGACATAGATATTCGATTCATTTCAGTTCTTCTTGTCTAGCTTCCTGTACTTGTACTTCACTTTGTTTGCCACTTCAAAGTCTTCATGATTTTTCTGCTTCTTATTCCTGTTCTTTTGGTCCTCTTGATTTGCTTCTACATTGACTTTGCTTACAATAGTTGCATCAGTCTTTATGTCCATGTCCCCCTCAAGCAAAGGTATCATTGTCTTTGAGGCAGCAGAAATGTCTTCAAAATCTTCAAATAAATTCATCGATTGCTCTTCAAAACAAGTAAATCCATCCACCCCTGCAAGCGGAATAAACAAGTCTTCCATGTAGTTGAATGGAGCAACAAGAGTAATGTTACTCTTCATGAGAAGCATCTTCATAAAAGACTTGATTTTGGTCATTCCCATGATGGAAATCAGCTTCAAATGATTGAGAATAACCAACAATGAGTTGATCTTTTTTTGTGTCAAAAGACATAAGAAATGGTAGTGAAGTATCAAAGGATACTAGTTTGAAATTTGATGTTTGTTGCTTAAGTTTGACTTTATGATCTTCAAAAACTCTTCATAGCTTCCCCTCCTTGCTAATTTGATGGTTGAATACTTGCTGAAAACTTCATATTAGAGTGGACTTGGCTTGGTTTAAGTGGCAGGAGAGAGAAAATGAAGGAAAAATGAGCTTGAAGGTAAGTGGCTATGGTTGTCCTGTTAAAACAGGGACCAGTGATGACTGGTAAATGAGCTCCCACGAGCTCCACAGGTTGAATCTTCTCAAACCCTTTAAGATGGAGGACTATCACTAATGGATCTAACTTCCCCTACGAGGGTTTGTACTCATTTTGCTCGAGTTGAGAGATCTAAGCCTTCAAAGTGGTCGTTGTCAAAACAACACCCATATTTGGGAAAATGCAAATGTCGGGCATGGTGTGCATCAATCTCCTTGATTTTTGTGCCAATAAGTTGCTCCTTCACCTGAAGAACAAGTTTTGAGAAGAAAGCTCGAAGAGATATGGCCTGGTTGATGAGATATGGTTGCTCCAACAGAGGTAGTAGGTAGGTTCTGTCCACAAGCACAGTTATGGCAACGACTCTGAAAAGAGGCAATGCTGAAGCTATAGTTGCCCAATCTCAATGATTGAGGTGCCATGGAGGAGCTCTAGAAGTAGAGAAACACTTCTCTAGAAGGAATTTTAGAGAGATTTGGCATGTGGAGAGAGACACAAAAGCTTCAAGCTGATAGGGTGTTGCTGGCTATGGCTGCCATGGAAGCTTCATTGAAGGTAGGAATGCAAATGAAGTTGGAGATAGGGTCCAGTACTCAAACTGAGCTGAGCAGAGATGGAAAGGAGCTGAGAGGAGTGAAAGGAGAGTTGGGCCATGCTCAATTGAGCTCTAATACCATGTTAAAATACACAGGATCTAGAGCATGGCTATGGCGGCTTATAAGCATAGACTAAATCTCATGATGACATTGACTGAAAACCACAACTATTACACAAGTGATTTAGGTTCCAAGATGGAAGCTTGGACTCATAAACACAATCTTGTGTAGGACTGACAAGTACAAGACTGACACTAACTGATAAAGAAAAGCATCATCATGTATTCATTCATCTATCAAAAGTGGTAGTCAAGTACAATGCTTTATAGTTGTTGGATGGGTACAGTTTTCCCTTTCTGTACATATGGGATTCCTGCAGCCTGCATGTCTTCATCCCAAACTGCCTCATACAAAGAGGCTACATTAGCTGTGATTGCTAATATCTCAACATCAACTACTTAAGAGGTTGGATGCACACCAACTATGGGCTATCATTATCAAGAATTGGGTGGCAACCTACCATGATTTAGTAGGTTTGTGGTGGATAGGCCCAACATCTTGGGATATCCTAATAGCTAAAGCTATTATAATCAAGATTATTGCCTTAGAAATGGCCCAACAATTGGGAAAGAAATCAAAATACAATGGAATATTAATGTTGAGGAGTCTCTTGAGTTACAATGGAATCAAGATTATTGCCTTAGAAATTTCCCAACAATTACTCACACTTGAGTTGTGGTGTGCCAATCAGAAGATGTAAGGTTGTGTCAGATGTTGGTGAAAGTTGCAAAAACAATCCCAAAAAAAATCAACAAACAACAACATGAGAGAAAAACCTCTTTATAGGATGTCCATATCATGCATGATTTTAATTTCATCATAATAATTCCCCTTGAGTTGATGGCTCTCTAGATGTGAGATGTGACATGATTCGAACTTGCATCACATTCACCAAATATGTCCCTTAATGGATCATTGCATGAAAGATAAAATATAGCATTATGTTTGTCCCTCAAGATTGTAATTATCCCCCTTCACTTGGTAGACCTCAAATCCTTGTAGGAACCCTATAATAGAGGTCTAGAGTGAATCTAGGCAAAGACTCACTCATCGGGGAGCTTGAAACTACACCATCATGATTGATCTCAACCGCCTCGATAAGGTTTGGAGATAGAAACTGATTCCATTTGGTTTACAAAGTGTTGTGGTAGTGATTTCAGGCAAAAAGCAAGTAGAGTTGTAGCCATCGAAACCAAGAGCGGTTTGAATAATTAATCCACAAGTAGAAGAGGGTCATTTTGGGGCAATTAGATTGGTACCAATGCATCTAAAGTCACATGGCAAGCTATGGATCTTCACAAAAGAGAAAACCACTATTCAAGAGGAATTTTGGATTGAGGGTGCTTTTGATTGGAAAGAAAATTTGAACCAAAATAGGCTGCCTTATATTACTAGTTTGGACACTACTAATGGAAGAATTGCACTTGCTTGAGACGTTGTGGCTTCTATTGCACGAATGAATTATTCGGCACTTAGGTAAGTAGCCTCATCATCATCATTTTGCTCAGCACATATGACATCTCCATAATACACAATAGGGAAAGTAATTTGTATTGTAGAGGGCTTGTAGTCCATATTCACAACTTGAAGAATTTGTGGCATATTATGCATTGGTAGAAGCATAGTGCTGAGACAGTAGAAAAAAACAAAAAGAAGCATCTATTTATTTTGAAGAGGGTAGAAGCAGGAATATGAGTATTGGTTGAGGACAAGTCGGCAGTGATTGCTTCTCCATTTGAGTATTCTTTTTCGTGTGCTTCTTGCACTAGATCAAGGACTCCATGAAGGAAGTCTAGAGCATCATTGATGACATTTGCTGCATAGTTCGTGAAAGTGGAGGATGACGGAGGCATATTCAATAGTGCGTGTTGTTCCAAGAAAGAAGGCATCATCATCTAGAAGATTTGCCAGTGTCAGCGTACGTGAGTGTCGATCTGTAGGGCCAATGTTAGTGTTAATCTACAAATTTAGCAGTATGAAAGGAGAGTGATCCCCTGAATGAATAGTAGCAAGGGGGGGAGGCTACAAGGACCAAATGTTCACCTTCATTTTCTTCTTTTGTCACTTCAGTTATTGCACCCGAATGGCCTCATTGACCTCTTCAGATGCTATTGCATCACTATTGGTGGGTATCAGAGGTATGGCTTCTTTGGAGGTGGCCATTGCACCCAAGTCATGTACTGGGTGGTTGGATCCAAGGGCATGGGCCTCAACGTCTTCCCTATTATTAAGTTCAATAGTGCTGGGCAAGTTGTGATCTCCCCCAAAGGCTTCCATGTATGTATCAACTACATATGGCTACATTAGTTGTTGTGAAGTAGCTACATATGGCTGCTATTCCATAATTGCGACATCAAGTCACGAAGTTGAATTATGGAGCATGGAGGAGAAGGGGCATGGACTGGTTGCAAGTTTTTGGGCCCATATATGCATGTAAGTACCATATTATAGTTTGGTTTTGCCAATATTTTTATGCACTACGAATCTTGGAAACAGCTAGCATGTGCTTGGCAAATCCAGTGGCACTTTTCAATTTAGATGACATACAAAAGAAATATTATGACATTTGCATTTGTATTTTATCACATTTTGATAGTATATCAGCATGTGCATATTCCCAAAGTGAAGTAGGGTTTGTCCCTTCATGTAAAATCACAGGTCTATTAGTTGATTGTAAAAAAATGCATTGCCATCATCATCATTACATTTAACCATGCATAATACTTGTCATCAAGGGCTAGGAGTGTGCATGATGCAAAGTTTATCCCTGGGATTATTACTGCACTATATCACAGGCTGCAAAACATGTATCCTTCAGGCTTGAGTAGTATCCAAAATATCTTCTTAAAATTGTAGTTTCTATGAAACATAATGTGAAAATTATCTTTTGCAATTTTTTGAAGTTTGCACACACTTGGCCATGTTTTTAAGGTGAAGAAGCATTGATCCATGCAAAGTGTGTCAAGAAGTGTTGTAGCAGAGCTAAATCTTCTAAAAAAAGATTCAATCATGTGCTTGAAGAGGATGTGACCTGACTTACGGTAACCCTTTCTTATGGTGCAAGTCTTGTAGCATAAGATGGGACTTGATTATGATGTCTTGCAAAAGTAAACATGAGGTGGTTTATGTTGGAAGATTCATGAGCTCATAGTTAAGAGAGGGTAAATGCCTACTATCACAAACCTTACAACTTTCATAGTCCTTGCATGGTGTGTCATCTAATGTGGTGTGTAGCATTAGGCTTGCATGTGAGCATTGTTGGGGTAAAGGCGCCTCCGCCGTGCCACCCCGTGTATTACTACACTGACAATACCCGCCACTGCACACTGCAAGTGGTGGGCGCCCGTCACGTCACTTTATTCTTTACATTCATTTTAGTGACTAGTAAATATAGGAAGGCCCGGTCACACATTGTGACTATTGGAGTTCCCATTTCTTGTCTCTCTCTTTCTTGCTCTTGCTCTCCCGCCATAGCTCGCGTGCAAGCTTTGATCCTTCTCACCTTTCAACTGGTATATCAGAGCTTAGATTCCTCTTGCTCGAGCTCAACTCGGTGCTTCTCTACCTTTGCATCAACTCCCTTCACGCATTGGGTCTCCATCCCAGCAGCCATAGCCGATCTCTCGAGCTTTCGACACTCCCCGGCTTCCCGAGCTCCCTCCCGGCATTGTTGGGCTTCTTCAGGGCCTTGCCCTTGAGGTATTGCATCAGAGTTTGAAGGGTTTTACTTCAATTCTCAGTTTTGAATAGGTGGAAGAAGAGGGGCAACCATCATTTGAAGCTTCAAAGCTCCATATCTCCCTTGCCCTTTGCTTTGGGCATTCATGGCTTTGTGTATGCCCTCTTTGGGGCCTCTTTGAGCCTCCCATCCACACCAACATTGCCACATGGAGTAGCCACTTCCCAGGACAGCCTGTGCTGAATTTGCGCTAGATTTTTGCCTGCCTACTCATCACGTTTTCAACCTATATGCCTTGGCTCCTAAATGAGCACTTAAACAATGGTTTCTAGAAGGCATTTGAGCTACTTTGAAAGCCTCTTTAGGCCTTGTGCTTGGCACTGAAGCTTTGGGGTTGACATTCTCTGATTTGGGACTGTCATTTACTGTTATATAGTGCTAGAAACAGGGCAGCCACACTTGGCATTGGCATTTGATGCTTATACTCTACTCCGGTTATCTTGTTTGATGCCCGTATGCGGCCTACATGATGCCTAGTGCTTTGGGAATGTATGCACATGATTATGCCATGATTTTGGCCTGAAATATTGGCTGAAATTTCTCAGTTTTGACAGTCAAACTTGGCTGTAATAACAGTGGGCTGAAGGTATTTTGGATGCTTTGTCACTTACCTATTGGTACCGGATGTATGCTTTGGGATTTGCCATCATGTATCTGACATTTGGGGACGACTTTGAGCTCATGTTTGAATCTATGGAGTGTATTTGAGCTACACATAAGCTCCGTCTTGGTTGGTATTCACTGGCATTTGGACCGACTTGGCATGCTCTTGGACCGCTTATGCCTCATGTCTATGATTGACAGTTAGGCTTTATACATTACATGCTTTGGTTTGTGATATATGCCGCTGGGTTCGTCTATGCTTTACCGACATTGGGAGCTTTGCCTTGGATGTATTTGAGCATTTCTGACTCAGTTTGATCATTTAATTGGTTGCTATCGGATGTCATTGAGTTGACAGAGATCTTATTTTGGGATTATGTATTGCTTGTTGCTTGCTTCCATCAGTTGCTTCATGTATGTCATGCTCTTGGGATGCGTATGACACATTGACTTGGTCACTTGTCACTGGTACTTTGTCTTGGGTTGCTTGAGCCCTTGAGCTTGTTTGTACGCCTTTTGTACCAGTGGGAGCATCTTGCATGCTTACTTGACCTTGAGCAGGGATTACATGCTATTGGAGCAGTTACATGTATTTGAGCAGTCTATGTCATTGAGCAGTTTACAGATGTATTCAGACTTTGGGATTATACTCCAACCATTGGATGTTGCATTGAGTATATGTCTTGGTTCACAGGATGCTTATGAGCTGAGTCTCAGTTTTGGATTCGCTTTCTTTTGAGCAGACACCTATTTGTGTCAGGTTTTGGCTTGCAAGTACATTTTGCCTAGATTGTCTGGGGGTGTGCCTCTTACTGGCAGATGCTATTTGACATCTCTCGGTGTTATGCTCATGTATTTTCATTGTCATTTGGCTTTGCTTTGTCCTCTTTATGCCGGCTTTGGACCTAGCATTGTTTAGTTGACATTAGATCCAGTTTTGGGATAATTTGCTCTCATTATTGCAGTTCTGAAATTTATTACAGCAAGCATTTATTGGTGGACTGAGCAGTATTTTTTATGTTGAAATATCCTGATTTGGTGTATCACACCTAGTACTAAGTGGGCAGCATCTTTTGGCACACTTTTCTCGCCATTTGGAGCTCATTTCAGTGGATTTTGGGCATTTTCTATAGTAAAACAACAAGCAGTTTTAGACTGTCTGTGCATTTCCAGCCTGCATTATGGCGTCCTCTTCGACTGATAATGCCATATTTAACATCACAAAGTTGGATGGTACCAACTACTCTTATTGGAAGAGTCAAATTTGGCAGGTCTTGGTGCAGAAATCTCAGATTAAGCCATTTCGATTGAGTGGGCAGCAGCCTGCAACTATGAACAATGACGACTGGCTTGAACTTGATGGGTTATGCAAGTCCACGATTGTATTGTCTCTCACTGAACAGGTACATTATAACGTATTTGAGGAAGCACAGAGTGCATGGGATCTATGGAATAAGATCAAGAATCTTTATGATAAGAAAAGTCCGGCGAGTTAGATGTACTGTTTGAAGCAGCTCATGGATATGCGCCACATGAAGGATAATGCGACTATGTCTGCTCACTTGAGCAAGTTCCATGCTATATTGAAGAACCTGACTTCGTACTGTTGAGATGACAAGCTCAACACATGCGGACATTGATGATGGACCGCCTGGTTAGATGGGTCCACACGTCTACACTTAGCACGTCGGTGGTCATTATGCATCTCACATGGCCACTGACTCATTACTTATTATATTCAGGTCGTTATACCTATTTACAGCTGGCATAGTTATAGCGCCAGTCGACTAGTATGGTCGGTTATGCATTGTTTGACTTAGTAGGTCACTTTCCTTTTATGTTGTATCTTATCTATACTTTGTGTACATTGTAAAGTGTGTGGAAGAAGAAGAAATCAGCAAGAAAACGTTTTGGCCTCCATCTCTCTTCTTGTCTCTTGAGTGAGCTTCTCTTTGTGCATTCTGTGTGTGTTCGACGCAGCATCTTGAGCAACCTCCTCCACCACGCGATTCTTAACATGGTATCAGAGCCGTGCCATTGAGAGAGGCTGATTTCGAAGGTTGAAGTGAAGGAGAAGAAGCAAGGTTCGAGCAAGCAAGCTACGGGTAAGAATCTCTCCCATTCTTCCACTCCTTCTCTTGGATAGTGCCTGTGGAGGCACCGAAAGCAGGGCAGAGCAAAAATCTCAGATTACAGTGAGATTTGGTGTGCGCGAAGAGCGCTGTATATTCTGCAGATAAGCCCTTTAGGGCTTACCCGCAGTTATTTTGGGCATTTGAGGCCATTTCAGGGCCCGTTTTAGAGCCGCAAGGTTGCGGACAGCAGTTTCGGGATACACTATGACTTCGACTGTATTGACCGAATGTGGGTGCGCAGGTTACAGATTTCAGATCTGTAAGTTCAAAGGTGTTTACCAGTGAGTAAACACAAGGTTTATCTGCAAACTGGTTGCAGATTGCATGTATTGTTGAGCAGACAGTGAAAAAGGCTGTCTGGTGTACTGCTGTGCACTACAGGTCAAGGGTTGCAGAAGATTTGCTTGCTGTTTGGTATTAATTTTGTGATAATGGCAGAGAATAGTGGAAGCCCCATCATTGAGAAGCTCGACAAGAACAACTACCCATCATGGAAGTTTCGTGTCACGAACTTCCTTATTGGAAAAGGCCTCTACGAGTTCGTTTCAGGTGAAGAAAAGGAGCCGGAGGTGAGTGATCCTCCAACTGCAGAAGAGACAAAGGCACGAAAGGAATGGAATGCAAAAGACAAAAAGGTCATGTATTGGTTGTCTGCAGTAATTGACAATAATATGCTCGGACACATTAGAAATGCAGAGAATGCATATGCAGCTTGGACCATACTTGAAAGTATGTTTTCTGTAAATATAAAGGCACGAAAGATTCAACTCAAGCAAGAGTTGAATACATTGAAGAAAGGGAAGATGTCTATCAATGAGTATGCACTGAAAGTAAGAAGCATTGCAGATGCATTGGCAGCGATTGATGCAATGCCCGATGATGATGATTTGGTGTCGTCTACCTTGGGTGGACTTAACAATGAAAAGGCTTGGAAGTCTTTTGTAACTTCTGTATATGTCAGAAAGCCATTTCCAGATTTCGATGAATTGGTCTCCCTTATGATCACTGAAGAGATCAACATGCAGAGTGAGACATCTGAAAGAAGTGGTGAACAGGTCCAAGCTTTCTACTCCAGTTCTGGAAGGGGACGTGGCAGGTTCTCTTCAAGAGGCCGTGGTACAGGACGTGGTAGTGACAATCAGCAAAATAGATTGAATCAGCAATTTGGCGATATGCAGGTTTCAGGAGGTCGTGGTAACTTTAGAGGCAGGGGGAGCTTTAGAGGAAGAGGTGGATGGCAGAACAGAGGTTCTAACAACTCTGGTATTGTGTGCCACTACTGTGGCAAAACAGGTCATATTGCAGCCCAATGTTATGCTAAGAGAGTTGATATCCGCAGTGGTAAGTTGCAGCAAGGAAACTATGCATCGTCTTCACGACAGAATGAAGACAAAAATGAACGTTTGTTCGTTATGCAGCATATGCTGAATGCTGTTACAGGAAAGGGAACACATGAAGATGTTTGGTATGTTGATTCAGGTGCATCCAATCATATGACCAGCCATGCAGAATGGTTTGGAGAGATGCAAGATTTGCAGAATGCAGGTTATGTGCAGACGGGTGATGACTCATGCCACCCAATTACACACATTGGAAAAGTTTCCTTGTCCTTGCATGATGGTAAGACAAAGAGTCTTTCAGATGTATTACATGTGCCATCTATTACAAAGAACTTGGTGTCAGTCGGTCAAATGGTAGAGCAAGGGCTGCAAGTCAGATTTAATGCAAAGGGCTGCTTTGTAGAAGACTTCAATGACAAGTGCAGGTTGGTAGCAAAGGGAAGTAGAGTTGGACGTATGTTCACTCTAGATGCTGGAATTTCTACTATGAATGCGGCTATGTATGCCAAAGGAAAAGGTGTTGTTGCAGACATTGAAATTTGGCACAAACGCATTGGACATGCAAATGTACAAAGGCTGAAATTAATGCAGTCCAAAGGGTTGGTTACAGGTTTGCCTACATTTAAAGTTGCAGAATTTCAGAAGGTATGTGAAGCATGTCAGTTTGGTAAGCAGGCAAGACAACCCTTTTCACATGACAGAGATGTAAGCAGAAATATCCTTGATGTTGTGCATACAGACATTTGGGGGACTACACAAAATGTATCTCTTGGAGGTAGTTCATACTTCGTCACATTCATTGATGATTGTTCTAGAAAGCTGTGGGTATATTTTATGAAGGAAAAGAGTGAAGCTTTTGAGCACTTTAGAACTTTCAAGGCTGCAGTTGAAAGAGAAACAGGCTTGAAAGTAAAGTGCCTGAGGTCAGATGGAGGGGGAGCGTACCTCTCAAATGAGTTCAGTGATTTTCTGAGGTCTCATGGGATAAAGAGACAGTTCACATGCAGGTATACCCCACAGCAAAATGGGGTTGCAGAAAGGAAAAACAGGCATATTGCAGAAGTTGCACGCGCCTTGATGGCTGAAAAGAATATGCCTAAGCATTTTTGGTCTGAGGCTGTTCATACTGCTGTTTATATTATGAACAGAACTCCCACAGCTGCAGTTCATGGTATGACCCCCGAAGAATGTTTTACAGGTAAGAAGCCTGATGTTTCACACTTGAAAGTATTTGGCTGCATTGCGTATGTTCATGTGCCAGATGAGTTGCGGAAGAAACTGGATCCAAAGGCTGAAAAGTGTGTCTTTATTGGATACTCTTTAGAGCAGAAAGGGTATCGCTGTTACAACCCTGCCACATGTAAGTTCAGAGTGAGCAGGGATGTCATCTTTGATGAAATGAGCAGTTGGTATGCATCTAGTGGTGATGCATTGGATGTTGATGATGATCATGACACTCATGTGCAGGCTGAAAGGCAAGAATCACAGACTCTTAGTGGACCAGAGACATCATCTGGTAGTCCTTGGTCTGGGAGACTAAGGAGTACCTCTACATCTTCGAGTGCATCTAGTAGCACTACAGGTAAAGACAAAGGAAAGAATAAAGTGTCAGAAGGCATTGATGCAGTTCTTGATGGAGACTCCAGTGGCTCAGAGAGCTTGGACGATGAGCTTGGCATTCCTTCAGTGAGGACTCCAGGTGTGCAGAGAGCACGTGTTAATGCAAAGACTCCATTGAGTGATCCAGTGGTACGCAGGTCTAGCAGGGTGAGATACCCTGTTAAAAGATTTGGTTTTGAGGGTTATACAGCTCACCATTATGCTTATATGGTGAAACTAGTTGAGGATGTTGAGCCCACATGTTTTGAGGAGGCTGTTGGTCATGCTCATTGGGATGCAGCAATGGATGAGGAGATGCCTGCATTAGAGGCCAATAAGACTTGGGATCTAGTATCATTGCCGAAGGGAAAGAAAGCTATTGGATGTAAGTGGGTTTATAAGATTAAGCACAATGCAGATGGTTCTATTAGCAGGTACAAAGCTAGGCTGGTTGCAAAAGGCTATGCCCAGACATATGGCATAGATTATGATGAAACCTTCAGTCCAGTTGCTAGGATGGCAACTATCAGATGTGTGATTGCTTTGGCAGCAGCCAAAGGTTGGAGGTTGCAGCAAATGGATGTAAAGAATGCCTTCTTGCATGGTGATTTGCAAGAAGAAGTATTTATGGATCAGCCAGCAGGTTATGAAGATTTAGAGCATCCCACGTATGTGTGCAGGTTGAAGAAGGCACTCTATGGGCTCAAGCAAGCACCTAGAGCATGGTCTGACAAGATTAGAGAGTATCTTGTCAATATTGGCTTTTATGTTTCTGATGCTGATCACTCACTTTATGTGAGAAAGGGAGATGCAGGTTTGGTCATCATAGTCATCTATGTGGATGACTTGATTATTACAGGTGACAGTGATAGTGGAATTGCTGAAGTTAAGGGCTATTTGAAGATGAAGTTTGAGATGAAGGATTTAGGTGAGCTAAGGTACTTCCTTGGCATTAAGGTGATCAGATGTGATGATGGTATATGGCTGTCCCAAAGACAGTATGGCTTGGATATGTTGTCCAAGTATGGTATGACTGCATGCAAACCACTTTCAGTCCCGTTGGAGCAGAATGTAAAGCTGAGTGCTGATGTTGGGGATGAGATAGAAGACTCTACTATGTTCAGGAGGATAGTGGGGAGTTTGATCTACATGACCATTACAAGGCCAGACTTGAGCTACGCTGTTGGTCTTGTGAGTCAGTTTATGCAAGTACCTAGAAAGCCACATTTGGATGCAGTCAGACGCATATTGAGATATGTGAAGTCCACATTACATTATGGACTTTTCTATGAGGCAGGTACAGATGTACAGGTGTTTGGATACACAGATGCAGATTGGGCTGGTAGTATGTCTGATAGAAGATCTACCAGTGGATACATGTTCTCTCTTGGTAGTGCAGCAGTTGCATGGAGCAGCAAAAAGCAATCTACAGTTGCTTTGTCGAGTACAGAGGCTGAGTATAGAGGTGCTGCTGTTGCAGCATGTGAGGTAGTATGGCTGCAAAAGCTATTGGCTGATTTGGATGTGCAGGTGGAAGGTTCAGTTGTCATTTATTGTGACAACATGAGCAGTATACAGTTGGCTAGGAACCCTGTGTTCCATGCCAGGACAAAACATATTGAGGTACACTACCACTTTGTGAGAGAGAAGGTACTAGCAGGTGAGATTGACTTGGTGTATGTCAGCACACAGGATCAGATAGCTGACAACTTCACGAAGGCATTGGGTACAGAGAAGCTTCAAAAGTTTCGAAGCTTACTTGGAGTTGCAGAGATGCAGTTGAGCTTGAGGGGGAGTGTTGAGATGACAAGCTCAACACATGCGGACATTGATGATGGACCGCCTGGTTAGATGGGTCCACACGTCTACACTTAGCACGTCGGTGGTCATTATACATCTCACATGGCCACTGACTCATTACTTATTATATTCAGGTCGTTACACCTATTTACAGCTGGCATAGTTATAGCGCCAGTCGACTAGTGTGGTCGGTTATGCATTGTTTGACTTAGTAGGTCACTTTCCTTTTATGTTGTATCTTATCTATACTTTGTGTACATTGTAAAGTGTGTGGAAGAAGAAGAAATCAGCAAGAAAACGTTTTGGCCTCCATCTCTCTTCTTGTCTCTTGAGTGAGCTTCTCTTTGTGCATTCTGTGTGTGTTCGACGCAGCATCTTGAGCAACCTCCTCCACCACGCGATTCTTGACACGTAGGATATCACCTTTGGAGAGGAAGTAACTCCTCTTTTCTTGCTTGGGACTCTGAATGAGTCATGGGATGTATTCCGCACTGCCCTATGTGCCTCTAGTGCTACTCTGAAATTGAATGATGTTGAGAGTGCTCTTCTGCAGGAAGAGGTTAATCGCAAAAACTTGGATACCTCTCGTGTTTCATATGCTTTGACAGTTAGAGGCAGGAATGACAGGAATGATCATGGTCATGGCCGTGGCCGTGACTCGCAGAAGGGTCGGTCTAAATCTCGTGGAAAGTCACGTGGGCGCAACGCTAATGTCACTTGTCATCATTGTGGGAAAAAGGGCCATATCAGACCAGAGTGTCATTATTTGCGCAATGAGAAGTGCAAGGATAAGGGGAAAGAGAAAGTGCAGGAGAAGTCCTCTGATCGCAGCATAGTACATGCGAAGTCCAGCGTCAAGATTGAGGAAATTAATGTCATGCAGATCGAGGATTCCGATGGTGGTGATGAGTTCATACTTGCAGCTAGTTCTTCTGATGCCTCACACTTGACTGAGACACCTAGTATGTATGCACAATGCTGGTTATTGGATTCAGGTGTGTCCTTCCATGTGACGCCTTACCGTGAGTGGTTTCACTCTTACCATACTGTATCTGGATCATTCAGACTTGGAGATGATAGGTCTCTTGATATCGTGGGCTGTGGAGATATTCAGTTGCAGTTTTCCAGTGGCAGTTCCTTTTTGCTCAGGGATGTACATCATGTACCTGCCC
The DNA here is from genome assembly GCF_053477565.2 of Lygodium microphyllum. Lineage (NCBI taxonomy): Eukaryota > Viridiplantae > Streptophyta > Polypodiopsida > Schizaeales > Lygodiaceae > Lygodium > Lygodium microphyllum. Next base: position 559,609 of record NW_028229521.1, read on the forward strand.
TTACGCGCAGTCTTATGTCTGCAGGACAGTTGGATGATGCAGGGTTTCATGTTTGTTTTGGGGATTCTGCCTAGAAGATTACTTGAGGCAGACTTGTGCTTACTAGAGGCGCCAAGGCTGGCAACCTCTATCCTCTTGTTGTATCTGGGTCTTCTGTAGACCATGTTTTGGCAGTGGGTTCTATCCCACATGTATCACTTTGGCATGCCCATTTGGGGCATATGTCTTTGAACGGAATGAAAATGTTATCTGGTTTGCAGTATCTTTCGCCTTTGGACTATGCATGTTTTGACTCATGTGATCATTGTCTTTATGGTAAGCAGAATAGGTCTACGCATAAGAAATTGGGTAGGCCATGCATGAATGAGCCCTTGGCTTTGGTGCATTCAGATGTTTGTGGGCCCATGCCATGTATGTCTAAGGGTGGCGCGAAGTGCAAGCTTCGATCCTTCTCACCTTTCAAGCATGGAGTAGGTACAACATTAGTGCTCATAGAGCCATGCATTGGAGGGACATTGAATGTAGGTATTGTATCAAGCCTACATGTGAGCATGAATCAAATTTATTTTTGAGTTTTTTGCTACTCTAAACGAAGCATGGAGTAGCCCTATAGACTGCACATTGGAAGGCCTAAAAACACATGTACAGCATCAAGCCTATAATTTACAAATGATGTAGCTCTATATATTTGCTAACATATGCTTTAAGTTTTTTTTGAGTAACTATATACAGAGCATGCTTTGGGAGGATTGAGAATGCAGGTATAGCATCAGGCCTACATATGAGCATGGAGTAGTTGAAATTGAGTGTTCTTTGCTAACCAAATGAGCCAGATGTCCATTCTTAAGTTTTTATTTTTGGGATCCAAATCCATGGAGAAAAATCGATACATACTAGATTGGTAGATGTATCAGTGTAGGATTATATGGAAGCACTACCCTTCATTGTGTTGCTACTAGTGTGTCCATGGATGGAACAAACTCTCTAGTGCTTTTGACATAGCCAAATGCTATTAGGTCTGGAGCTAATAATAGTGTAGAACAACACTGCATCTTCCATGTTATCTCCTTGCAGTTAGCAGATTGGCCTGGCAATGAGTTTGACTTTGAGGCTAGAAGTGAGAAAGACCTAATAAATTTTATGTTGCAGGAAGGATAGCTGCTCTTAGATATACTTGCCATCAACAAACTAGAGGCAGATGGTATGAGTGCCTGCCTTGCAGTAGTGAAAGCAGCATCATTGGGTAGTCTAGTCAACTTCTTTTATCTCTATTATAAACATTATCATGGATATTTTTGTCCAATGGAGTTGTTACGAAGATAGAACGGACTTGTTATGTTGTTGTTGGATTAATAGGTGATATATGCATGTCTCTATATGAATTGGTTTTTGTTGTTGCAGTTGGGTACTCTCATGAGAAATATGAAGGGTTTATGCATGTTTGAGATGTTTTCTCCTTAGATATTCTACTTGCTTACAACAATTAGAATGAACTTTTCTCAAGAGAGGAGAAAAGGAGAAGAATGCAAGAAGTTTGCGCCATCAATGTAAAATATATGTGCTTAAAAAGATTTTGGTCCCTGGAAATAATCTTGCTGGACCTTGCCTTTTGTAGATTAACTAGTCAAAATGCTACTCCTGCTGTGTTTTGAGTTGGAGCCTCACATGCTACTCAGTTTGTCCCTAGAACTCTTTTGTACCTTGAAAGGTTGTGGAATATTGTAGCTACAGATAAGGGCATAAAATTGCAAAGGACATAACACAACTAGCCCTTATTAATGCCCTTTATTAACTGCTCTATTTAGAGTATCTGGATAAGAACCTTCTAATTGTCCACTCACGGATGAAGACATACCGAAGATGGGCAGTCAACTAGTGATTTGAATGCATATGACTAGTGCTTGCTTGAACTGAAGCTCAAAACTTTGAGTATTTGTAATTTTAGCTGCAAGACGCAAGAAGAGGGCTGCATGGAGGAGGAGCAAGTCCTTATGTCTAAAGGATCAATGTATGACATGGTAAGGTGTGGTCTATTGTAAATGCTTCCAAATATTCTTGTCTAGTGGTGGTTGTAAAACTGTTAAGCTTATGATTCTTTCTTCAAGATTCGGAACCAATACACTTTGCTCATAATGTGAGAATTTCACATTTCCTTTGAAGAGTTTTTGACAATGAAATTGTTATTGAAAGGCATGTGTCAACTCGGTTGATGCTCCAATAAGGCATGAAGGCATACCAAAGATAGGCACACAATGTTTCTTAAGGAGCATACCTGAATGCATATGACTAGTGCTTGCTTGAACTAAATCTCAAAACTTTGAGGTTTTGTAATTTTAGCTACTGGTTAGCAAGAAGAGGGCTACATGGAGGATGAGTAAGTCCTAATACCTAAAGGATCAATGTTATGACATGGTAAGGTGTGGTCTATTATGCAGGCTTCCAAATATGCTTGTCTAGTGGTGGTTGTAAAATTGTTAAGCTTATGATTCTTTCTTCAAGATTTGGAACCAAAACACTTTTCTCACATTGTGAAACTTTCACCTTTCCTTTGAAGATTTTCTGATAATAAAAATGTTATTGATAGGCATGCCCAGTCAGGGATGAAGACATACTGAAGACAAGCACACATGTTTGTTAACCAGAAGATCTGAATGCATACGACTAGTGTCCACTTGGAACTAAAGCTTAAAACTTTGAGGATTTGTAATTTTAGCTATTGGAAGCAAGAAGAGGGCTACATGGAGGACTAAAGGTAATAGTCTATGCCTTGCAACACCTTGACGAAGAGGGTTTGTATATACATTTTGGTAACATAAATATTTGAATATAATAGTCTAGCATCTTAGTCTATAAGTAGCCTTATTTCTTTCCTTAAAATCATTCTTGGATTAAGTTAGCTTTACAGGTTTTCCTTGTTCTATTGTCTTATTTTATGTTATCTGGTTGAATAAATGCATGAGCATTATCCATGTTTGGTATTTGTGGCAACTTATTGAGTGCCTTTAGGTAGTGGATTGACTTTCTATTTGAGAGTATGCACAAAGGCAATGTGTGAATGGGGATGCACGACATGACATCCAATGTCATAGTAGGCTATTCTGTATGCCATAGCAAGTCCTTTTGTGTGTATATCCATGGCTAAATTTTTTATGGCTAATATTCTTTATGGTAGGGCATGACTATAGGGGATCAATAATTAGACTAATGGAGTGTTGTTGGCATATAAAGTCAAACTCAAAAGAGGCTACATCTTCAAGCAAATATGGAAAGTTTTACAGTGACAAGTGCTATATAGTCTTATACTTTGATCCAAGAGAACAAAGAAAGGAACATTTTGTATTTTCTTAGTTGGGAGACCAAAGCATTGTGGTAATCAAACATGTTTTGTCCAGTTTAGTGGTGTGTATATGTGATTATCCCCTTTTTTCACAATTGCAAGCTTGTATATGGAAGGAGACCCTTTATTCAACAACACAAATTGCCAATGGAATTGCAAGTCCCATGCTTGAATTTGCAGTTCAAGTAATGCCTTTTGTTAAAATATAGTGTTTCTAGATTGTCTTGTCACTGTAATTGTGTAATTATCACTATAATTGTGGTGGAAAATTAAAAGTTTTAACTAAAAAAACAAGCTCGAACAAATTGAAAGTCTACCATGCTATCAACCAACCATCATAGTTGCATTTTTTTTGTCTAGATAGCCACACAATTGGGTGGCTTCATTCTTGAATCATAGATGGACTCTACTCTTGTTGTGTTTAGGATCTGTCTTGGGCACAACACATTCTTAGAGATGCTTCAAAAGCTCAATTCCCCCAATCCTTGACATGAGAAGACCAAGGGCTCATATCATTCTTATTTCTCTATACACACAAGAAGGAAATTTTAATCATTCCCTACATAGGGAAAAAAAAGAAATTCCTTACCAATTCCCTAGTTAAGAGTATGCATAAGTAGGGAAAGTAAATGATAGGGAAAATGGAATATTTCCTGGTTAGAGATAATTCCTACATAGAGAAAATTCCATATGTAGGAAAATTCATGTAGGAAATTTCCTATGTAATTCCCTAGAGAAATTCCTTGTAAAATTTTCGTATGTAGGAAATTTCCTATGTGATTCCCTAGTTTCTCTAACTAGGAAATGTTCTATTTTCCCTATCATTTACTTTCCCTACTTATGTGTATTTTTAACTAGGGAATTGATAAGGAATTCCCTTTTGTTTTTCCTATGTAGGGAATGAGTAAAAGTTCCTTGTGATTTGGTAAGCCCCATATCCGGGTGTATCACTGTTTAAAAAGTTACTCTGAATTGTTACCTTGAATAGTGCATTCAACAATATGTATCATTGTTTGAAAAATTCGTGCACAAAGAGAAAAGATCTTAAGTCCACTTACACGTTGGAAAAGATTCCTGCAAACGAATAATGCGAGTTGAGTTGCTTGAAGATGACTTCTGGTCCTCTTTTATCCTTCCCCTACAATAATCTCCTCTCTATCTTCCAAACATAAGAAAATTTCCCCTTTTACTACCATGGAACCTGTCATTTGCAACTTGAAAGAATCAAGGATGGTGGTGATATGCCATACATCATTTGATCCAAAAGAAACATCTAAGATTGTGCCCCTCCAGATGTGATACCCAACTGTATGGTCACTGGTTAATGCTATAGGCAATGCAGTAGCAACAACCTTCTAGCATCCTCAAGCCCTGCCAATATGTTGTATAGTAATGCCAAGGTCAATTGATGTTTACAGCAACAATAAATTTAAAAAATTGTGTTGGAACTTACCATACGGATCTATGGGAAGAAAGTTCTCTCTTTATGCACATCATGTTGCACCAATGTCCGTTAAAACCATACGTCCACGAGATATTTGCAAAATTATATCTTCACTATGCTCCTCATTCTGTCCAATCTATACCTAGTAGAAACAGAGTGGAATTGTTGTTTTCCTCTTCTATTTTATCCCTTCACTCATGTTTTATATGCTCTATTAAGAGGTGGAGCCTATATGCTTTGTTTTATATGCAAATGAGTGATAAGCTAAAGCGTTGATTATTTTAATTTGTTTGGCTCAAGGTATATCCTATATGGGAACTTTCACGCACGAAAACTTTAAAATTTTTTTAGACTTTAGGTTTAAAACTTAGCCTTCAATACCATGTGTAGAATAGATCAAAACCTTCAACATACTCCACATCAACAATCCCTTTAGGCACATGTTGTTGGAAATCATAGATGGAGAGAAAGAAGAAAAACAAGAAACTATAAAGAAAACTTCAATAGATTGACTAGGCTAACCTTGTAGGCAAATGTTATGTAGCATTCAGTGGAAATGTTATGTATCCTTAAGTAGTTGATGTAGCCTTATCTTGTAGCAATTCTAAGTTAAAGTCTTCTAAGTACCTTCTCAGCATGATATTTACTCTTGGGTGCATGCCTATGAATGGTAGATCATGAAGTATATGAGTCTGTGGCATGATTCTTGGAATGTGGGAGATTGGAGTTGAGGTATTGTGCTTTGATTCATAAAATTTTCATGTGTTTCTATGTCTTTTGTTTTGGATTTGCATCCCTTTCATGTATGCACATGCTATTGGCTACCCATATTTACATTTTTTAATCCTTCAGACCTCTATACTTTACATGGTGCTTCACTCATACATGAAGATAAGTTTTCTATGGCTGCTAATAATATTCCAAATTTGTAGTTCACATAAAATTGCTAGACATATGAGTACCCTTGCATGTGAGAATAAGAGCTATTAGCATAATGTTGGATAGGTGACCAATCATTAGACATATGAGTATCTTTTGAAACAGTGACAAATTGTTAGGCAAGTTCTAAGAAATAATCTTGATTATAATTGCATTAATTATTAGGATACCACATGATGTTGGGCCTATCCACCACTAACCTCCTAAAATCACTACAAGATATAGGCCTTATATCAACGTTTAAAGAGACGAAAATGCAAATAACAAAATTTGCCCCCGCGTGTCGTCGCAAAAAGCGCCATTATTGGTGACGCCATAGAACAGTCGGTATCACCGTCGTTATCAGCGTTGGTATTGGTGTTGTTGATAGCGATGCCAATACCGACGCTGATAGAGACGGTTTGCGACGTAAATAACGACGTGAGCAGTAAAATTTGCGACACTAATAGCGACGGTAACAGGGAAAAAAAAATTTGTGGCAGGGCAGCAAGCTGCCTTGCCACATATAGCACTGTGCGCTTTATTAGAGCCATAAAAAATAGTTTCTGTACTGTGTACAATGTGCTTGCAAACAAAAACAATGTATATTGAAATCATAACACTGATACATGAAATAAATACATGATCGCATAATAAGCGATTGGTACAATCATGACAAGATATCACTAATACATAGAAAATGTCTACATAGATCAGGCAACTCAAAAATAAAGGTGCGTGAGCTCCAGGGATCCAAGGACGAGCTACATATCCTCGTCCCCTGAAAGCTCGTCCCGCCGCAAAGAAGCATCGAACGGACTCTACAAAAAAAGAAACAACACATCAGTCCACTATATAATAATGCATTCTAATTAAACATGGTAACTACAGACAAGAAAGATGAGTGACTTACAGGGCTGCCACGTCTATACAATCGGTAGATCAATGAAGTGAGACCATGCCTCTCTGCATATTGAGTCTCAAGGCCAGTCGGATCGCAATTTGTAATGGAGTGTTGCAAAGAAAACAAAATGCTAACTGTTAGAAACATGATTGTCAGTACAAAGAATATTGCAAAAAAATAAACAAGAAAAAAAAAACTTACAAAGTCCTCCAAATATGTCATGTGGCTGCCACTCCCAAGATGATGGACCACTCCAGCCTTGGGTCGTGCCCTCGCCGCCTCACGCTGCTGACTCCAACGTCCTGGAGAATGTGTAGCCTCCTCCCTCAGTCTCGGCGCTAGTCGTCTGCATCTAACCACTCGGGCTTTGTAGCCCCACTCTTGATTACCTTGCATGCGTCGGATCGTCTATGTGATATGTATGCAGGCATGCAATCCATCATCCAGCCTGTAGAGAATCTATCTACTGAGGCTGGAATCGAAAACTCCTCGTGCAAGGATGCTACTATATAGTCCTTGCTCCCCTCCGGTATGTTCTTCCAATGATCCAATACGTTGTGCTGAAAAACTTGTTGGCACAACTCTCTCATGCGAGCCATCACCCTCCTCCCCTCATCATTCATGATGACGGCTCCTGACCTACCATCGACTAGATATCCATATCCCCCTGGAGTTTACCTAAGATGGGTCCTCTCCCATTTGCGTCCACGCTCCTGGGCATATCCAGGAGACCCCTGTGCATCCGGTGTACCAACCGGGGTAATATCTCTCAGAGTGGCACTCACAGGGGTGCCACCTGCTGATCGCTGAGCAAAAGCCAGAGTAACTAGAGTAGACATCCCCATAGGTGTGACAAATCCCTGCGGTGATGCAGCTCCAGCTGAACGATGAGACGGAGACATTGCATCCGTGCCTCCACAGCATCCACCTGAGCCCTGAGCCACGCTCCTTGGAAGGGCCACGAGAGCGAGGAGTCACACTTGTATCCCGTGTCGATTGCAGGCTCACTGCCTCTGTATCTCTGCAGCATCCCCCTGACCTCGAAGCGCTCCCTCCCTCTGGCCCAAGTCGTGAGCGTCAAGCTCGTCTGCTCGAAGCCGAAGCATCCGATCGTGCTGAAGTAGATCCAGCAGAGCACCCTGACGAAGACCGAGATAGCTCTTGGTCTGCCATATCTCTGAATCTCATGATTTGGTCTGGAGACATGCATGTGAAGATGTCTGTAACTCCTCATCGCTCATCCCTCGACTCATCCTGAAAATGTCACCTGCACATACAAAAAATGATGTTAGAATAATCAATTTAAATCATACAAAGCACAGTAATATAAATCATTAAAAAAAAATCTCACTTAAAATGCATATCTTATGTACCCTTATAAGCGATTGATCAATGAATTGAGTAAGTGGATGCTCCAAGTATGAAGTATCCTATGGTCCCATCTTAATCTCTTGACACAACTCTGCATACACTGAAAGGTCGATAGACATGTCACCACAAAAGAATGAGTCCACCTCGTTCTCAAAGAATTCTTGGACTCCTATATTTCCATCATTGTTAGCCGATGCTGGCTCCAAGCTTTCGATGGCCTCCACCCCTTGCAATATCGACCCCTCTATTTGCATATTATCTTCATCTATGATCGGAACATCGCTTTGATCATATACTCTCGCACTTCGGAGAGTTGAAGGTATAACATACCACCATCGAGGTTGTCGGGGGTTTGGATAGAAGATTACCTGTTCACAAACACGTACAAGAGAGTTCAAACCATTGTGACATAAACCATGTCGTAATACAATTAGCAAACAAATGAGTCCATGCACCTGTTCACAATGGGCCGACAACACAAAGGTGTCGCGCAAATCCGTCCATTTTTTTTCGGAATCTATTTCGAGAAATCTAGATGGACCTTGTCGAACTGTTGCTCTAGCTCCTCCAAGTACCACTTTGAACCACTACACATCGAACAGCATCATGGAGAAGCTGTGATAATCCATCGTAACAATACTTTGCAAGTTTTCAAAATACTCCATCTCATCCACAACCGTGTTTGGATCCATTGCTTGTCGCCGTCTCTCTTGCTCGAACCTTGCCATGATACCACAGTTCATTGTGGAGCGCATTTTGTCAATATTCTCCATGCAAAAATGCCGTCCGCACGACCACGTTGCACTATATATTTTGTACTGTACATTGAAACACTCAAATTAGATGTCGCATATAAAATTTAGATACGATAGATTCTAAACCCCTCGTCACCTTTGGACTACATCCCCTCGAGAATTCCCACTCCTCCATTGAGACCTTTGTCCCTTCACGAGATGCTGTGGTCAAAGCTCCATGCAACCATTGCGTTGACATGAACCGCAGCATCTCCTCCATGCCTTCGGGATATCGAATCGGTAGATGATGCATACTATGTCAGAATTCAGCTCGCGCTTCCTCACGATCTTGCCTAGCGATTTGGTACTTGGCGAGCCACGTCTCCATAGAGGCATGGTGCAACATACAAAAGCGATTCACCTTCTTCTCCAATGAGGCATCCATTCTTTTTTCTACCCCATTTCCAACCACCACATCTCCAGTCAGTCTATCATCGTGCTTCAGCAACGACCATAGCATTTCATTGTCTGGATCCATCGTTGGTAGCCATTGTGAAATATGCACTAGCGCCTCAGACACCAACCAACCTTCAGCCATGCTACCTTCTGGCTGAGCTCGTTGTCACACAAAGCCTTTTAGGGTTTTCATGAAGCCCTCTAAGAAGAACATCCATCGCGTATGGACAGGTCCATCAATATCCACTTCATCTACAAGATGCATAAGAAGGTGGATTTGTATCGTGAGCATGCTGGTGGGCAGGTATTTCTCAAAGAGACAGGCCGTCCCCACTGCTCCCCGCCTCGCAGATTCAATAGAGGACGTCTTAATCTCCTTCTGTGAGATCCATTGCACCAAAGTCGACAACCTGTAAATGACCCCGTGTATTTTTGGAGTAAGACATCTTGCGATCACAATTGGTAGTACAAACTACCACAAATGAGAAAGCATTATGAATAATGGCTACACTACAAATAGCAAAATGCGCACGCCAATTACAATCCATTCGTAGTACAAACCTGACATATCTTATGCCAGTCATGGGATTTTAGCCCTGATAATTGGTTGTCTTTAGAAAATGTGGACTTGAGAGAATGCATCATACCCGTTGGAGTGCAGATAGACTTAATTACTTGCTTCACAATGCGCTCTTCTTTAGTGGAAAAAATCCAAGGAGCACGAGGAAGCTGCACGCGACCATCAGCACTCGACTGCAGCCAAAGCGCCTCCATCTTACCTATCTCCTTCAAATCCATTCAAGCCCCTATAGTGTCTCTCTATTCTGTGATGTGGTCCCATAGCAAGCTTCCCACATTCTTGAAAATATGCATGGGATCCAACAAGTGGTTGACCTGTAAGTGGGTCCAATATGGCAACTCGTAGAAAACTGAGAACCGTCGCATTCCATTTGGATGTGATTTTGCGTGGACCATTTTCAGCTCGTACCAGCTTGCGGCATTCATACTTATTGGAGGCCATCCAAGGAAACCTTCCTTGAGTTCATGATCCTCTGGTAAGAAAGCAGCGTGTCCTTGATATACCATCTTCTTCATGGTTCGTGACCTTCGGGAGTCTAACTGTGGCCCGCACAATGGACATGCATGATAACCTGAGGTAACCAAACCTATTCCAACACCACGACCCAGTGAATACTTGCTTGAACGAGATAAAATATAGATATTACCAACGAGAACAGAGGCCTGCTCACCTGAGCACTCTCCGAATCCCGGAAAGTCATGCATCATCCACATGAGAATGGCTCGAATATTGGCTGACCGCCGACCATCGCGCCTACTCATATCTTGTACAGTGACCCCCTCCTCCCACAAAATCTTAAGCTCATCGACTAATGGACGAAGACACACATCCATATTTTTGACTTTCTTCGTAGAAATCCATGGAGGGATATTGTAGTTGACAAGGACTATAGGCCACACACTGTAAGAAGTTGAGCGCAGACTGAATGGGTTCATGCCATCCATTACAAGACCGAGCTGAAGATTTCTTGGCTCTCGGGCAAAGCCTGGGAAGGTAGAGTCAATGTGGCTCCATGCGCGTAAATCTGCTGATATTCGTTGAACTCCATCCATGGACCTATTCTGCCCATGCCACGTTGTCAATCTCGCCATGCCGGACGTACGAAACATGTGATTTATGCGGGGGATAAGCGGAAAGTGTCTGAGAACTTTTTGAGAGATGGTTTACCCTTGCAAGTCCTGTTGATACCTGTGAGCACCACACTTTGGACATTTCTCCATAGTCTCGTATTCTCCTTGAAACAGTATGCAATCGTTGATACATGCATGGACGTTATTGTAGTCCATGCCAAGCTTTCGTAAAACATGTCGTGCATCATCACGAGACTTAGGCATGGTATCTGCAGGTGGTAATATATGATATTTCAATAACCTGAAAAAAATCATAAACATCTTGAAAAAGCACAAATATTTTTAATAATAGTGCTGAAAAAAAAATCAACGAAGCGTATGTACAAGGTACCTGAACAACTCGGTCACACTCGTATCGCTCCACCCGTATTTTGCTTGCACACTTAAGAGTGCAAGCAGTGTCTTCAGCCGAGATACTCGGCACCCATCATTTAATGGTATGGATGCTTCCTCTCTAAGTAGATCAGAAGTCTCGGCATTCATGGGAATCAATGCATCGATCATTGCCTCCATCTCAGGCTCCAAGATTGTAGGTAGGTCTGGAAGGTTGCCTGTCTCCTATGGAATTGACGGTATAGATTGGCCTTGCAAGTGGTGGATTGGCTCCTGCACTCCATCCATCGCATGTCCATGTACTCTTCTAATTGGCCACAAAGGGTGCACTCCTCCTTGGGATGAGAGCTCACCTCCTTGGATAGAAAATTTGCAAGCGAGACCCAATCTTATTGTATATGGTATTCAATTAGCTTGCGAGTACAATGCATGATTGATATTAACTTCAAATTACCGTTTGCTGAAAATACGCAATCGCTTGATCAATGATCTCAGATTGAAACTCGCCAACTCGTTGTACGTGTTCTATAGACAATCGACGTTTTCGTCTAATTGCCAACTTGCATTGAGAGTAAGGACATAGGACACGTTGATTAAGATACGCCTCGCGATCTTGAACAACAAGACCTTCTTCGTTTTCCATTTTGTTTACGTTACAACAAACAATTTGTTTTTGTTATCATTCTTTTCTTTTCTTAGATTGTTATCTTCTCCTTCCATCTCTCTCTTTTTCTATGACCTAGCATATAGTATCATAGAACAATAATATTTAGTAGCTAGTACTCAGTACCTAGCACATAATATCATAGCATTTTAGTATCTAGCACCTAGTACTCTAGTATCATAGTGCCAAGTACCCAGTACTATGATATTATGTAGCAGGTGCTAGGGTACCCTCTCTTTCTCTCTTTCCCTATTAGGTTTAATGATTTTTATCTCTTTTTCTCTCTCCTCTCTGTCTCATATTTCTTTCTCTCTCCTCTCCATCTCATTTCCTTTTCACTCTCATTTCCCTTTCTCTCTTTCTCCCTCTCTCATTTCCTCTCCCTCTTTCACCCTCACCCTCTCTTTCTCTCTTTCTCTATTAGGTTTAATGATTTTTCTCTTTTTCTCTCTCCTCTCCCTATCTCATTTTTTCTCTCTCCTCTCCCTCTCTCATTTCCCTTTCTCTCTTTCTCCCCCCTCTCTCATTTCCTCTCCCTCCCTCACCCTAACCCTCTCTTTCTCTCTTTCCCTATTAGGTTTAATGATTTTTCTTTTTTTCTCTCTCCTCTCCCTCTCTCGTTTCCCTTTCTCTCTTTCTCTCCCTCTCTCATTTCCCTTTCTCTCTTTCTCTCCCTTTCTCATTTCCTGTCCCTCCCTCACCCTGACCCTCACTTTCTCTCTTTCTCTATTAGATTTAATGATTTTTTTCTCTTTTTCTCTCTTCTCTCTCTCCTCTCTCTCTCATTTTTTTCTCTCTCCTCTCCCTTTCTCATTTTCCTTTCTCTCTTTCTCCCCCTCTCTCATTTTCTCTCCCTCCCTCACCCTAACCCTCTCTTTCTCTCTCTCCCTATTAGGTTTAATGATTTTTTCTCTTTTTCTCTCTCCTCTCTCTCTCATTCATTTTTCTCTCTCCTCTCCCTCTCTCTTTTCCCTTTCTCTATTTCTCTCCCTCTCTCATTTCTTGTCCCTCCCCACCTTGACCCTCTCTTTCTCTATTAGATTTAATGATTTTTTTCTCTTTTTCTCTCTCCTCTCCCTCTCTCATTTTTTTTCTCTTTCCTCTCCCTCTCTGATTTCACTTTCTTTCTTTCTCTCCCTCTGTCATTTCCTCTCCCTCCCTCACCTTTACCCTCTCTTTCTCTCTTTTCCCTTTAGGTTTAATGATCTTTCTCTCTTTCTCTCTCCTCTCTCTCTCTCTCATTCCTTTTTCTTTCTCCTCTCCCTCTCTCATTTTATTTTCTCTCTTTCTCTCCCTGTCTCATTTCCTCTCCCTCCCTCACCCTCACCCTCTCTTTCTCTCTTTCCCTATTAGGTTTAATGATTTTTCTCTCTTTTTCTCTCTCCTCTCTCTCTCATTTTTTCTCTCTCCTCTCCCTATCTCATTTACCTTTCTCTCTTTCTCTCCCTCTCTCATTTCCTGTCCCTCCCTCACCATGACCCTCTCTTTTTCTCTTTCTCTATTAGATTTAATATTTTTTTTCTCTTTTTCTCTCTCTTCTCCCTCTCTCATTTTTTCTCTCTCCTCTCCCTCTCTCATTTCCCTTTCTTTCTTTCTCTCCCTCTCTCATTTCCTCTCTCTCCCTCACCCTAACTCTCTCTTTCTCTATTTTTCCATTAGGTTTACTGATATTTCTCTCTTTTTCTCTCTCCTCTCTCTCATTTCTTTTTCTCTCTCCTCTCCCTCTCTCATTTCCTTTTCTCTCTTCCTCTCCCTCTCTCATTTTCTCTCCCTCCCTCGCCCTCACCCTTACCCATACCCTCTCTTTCTCTCTTTGCCTATTATGTTTAACATCTTATCTCTTTTTCTCTCTTCTCTCATTCTCTCTTTTTTTCTCTCTCCTCTCACTCTCTCATTTCCTTTTGCTCTCTTCCTCTCCTTCTCTCATTTCTTCTCCCTCCCTCTCCCTCTCTCATTTCCCTATTATGTTTTCGTCTCCCCCCCCTCTCCCTCTCTCTCTCCCTCTCCCTCTCCCTCTCCCTCTCCCTCTCTCATTCCCTCTCCCTCCCTCTCCCATTTCCTCCCTCTCTTTCTCCCTCTCCCTCTCCTTCTCCCTCTCCCTCATTTCTTCTCCCTCTCTCATTATATATAAATTATACAAAAAATAAATAAAAAAGAGAGAATACACTCTCCCCTCCCTCTCGTTCTCTCATTTCATCCCCCTCCCTCTTCCATCTCCTCCCTCTCCCTCTCCCTCTCTTTCTCTCTCTCGCCCTCCCTCTCCCTCTCCCTCTCTTTCTCTCTTTCTCTCTCTCTCCCTCCCTCCCCCTCCCTCTTCCATTTCCTCCCTCTCCCTTTCCCTCTCTTTCTCTCTCATTTCCTCTCCCTCTCTCAATATATATACACAAATCATATAAGCAAAACTAAAAGAGAGAGAGAATGCACTCTCCCTCCCTCTCCCTCTCTCATTTCCTCCCCATCCCTCTCCCTCTCCCTCTCCCTCTCTTTCTCTTTCTCTCCCTCTCTCATTTCCTCCCCCCTCCCTCTCCCTCTCTTTCTCTCCCCCTCTCTTTCTCTTTCTCTCCCTCCCTCTCCCTCTCCCTCTCTTTCTCTCTCATTTTCTCTCCTAAACAAGCAAAAGAAGGAGAGAATGGACTCACTGTAAAGATATGGCGGGGTTTGGTGGCTCCTCTTCGCGATGAAGGCTCCTCCTCTCCTTCGCAAACGGTGGCGGCGGTGGCGGCAAGCCTTCTTCCTCTCCCTCTCTCACCCTCTATGCAAAACGATCGCTCTCTCTCTTGCTCTCCCTCTCGGAATGTCTCACGAAAATGTGCGAAATGAAACACGCTCGGGTTTCGGCCCTATTTTTTTCCTGTGGGGTGTCGCTAATTGTGTCGTAAATGCGACGTAAATGCGATGCAAATAGCAACGCCGCTATTCCTGTGTCGCTACCCGCCGTCACTATACCTCTCTTTTCTTGTAGTGAATATGGTAGATTGCCACCCAATTATTGACAATGATAGCCTATAGTTGTTGTGCATCCAACCTCTTAATAAGTAGTTGAAACACCAAGGAATATGCTCCCTCTTTTGGTTTCATTAATCCAAGTCCTCCTTTTGAGCTCTCAGCTATGACCAACTTCCATGCTACAGCATGCCATCGATATTTGTTTCCTTGCTGCACTAAATTTTGGATGGTTAGAGGATACAACCCAAGCCAAGGTTCACAAATGGCTAGTGAAACTTACTTAGTGGGGGACAAGCTTAATACATTGGCACATATATAAATTTTTGGCCAATTGGCAAATATTAGCCACTAAATGGAACCTTGCCCCCTGCCCCCGCCTGCCCCCCCGCCCCCCCGCCCCCTCGCCCATGTGAACTCCCCAAGACTCTAGCCTACTTTCACAACTCACCCTTCACTTGTCTCCTTCATGTTCGAGTTAGCCTCCATTTTCACAACCATCCTAATAGCGTGCAATTTTGAATCTCAAGTTGTTAGCACTTGCATTGTCACCCATCATGCCAATCTCATGAGCTACGTGCCCACATTTTTTGAAGAAGTGTTGAACTTCCACATTATCTACCTCAAAAGAGCATCCTTCTTATATTTCCACCTTACAAATCAGCCACCATAATTTATAATGGAGAAGTAGACATCTTGGATTTCAATAGTAGTAAAATTGTGGCTTGTAGACATGGAAATACAATAGTTCCCTTTGATTTCCATTATGACTATCTAATCATATTTATGCTTACACTATTTTCTCTCTACTTGTGGATGATGGTTTGCATGTATTTTTAAACAATCTCCTTTATGGTAGAAATAAATACTGGCATGTGAGGCTGTACAATGCAAGAGAAGCCCAACCAAGTTCAACCTACTGCAACACTCTATTTGTCTTGCTTTCAAAAGAGATTGTCCACCCTTCTATTAATGATTTGCTGCAATTATTGGTTCTATTTGTATCAACCTCTTTTCATAGTTTGGTCACCTTCTTCACCATGGTCTTCTTCTCAATGCAAGTCCAAAATATCATTAGCCCCTACTCAAGGTTCTCATGGGCCCACCACAATCTATTCCTTCTTTTCTTATCCAATAATAGGCCCCCTTGTTTGTCTTTTTCAATCACCTCTAGCCTGATGATGCATAGTGGAATTATCATACAACTAGCAAGAGGTTGAAAATTTGTTGAAGATTCAAATTAAAAATATATGCCTCAACTATCTACATATGAGTAAAAACATGTAAAAAATTTATTGTTGAATATATTAGATGCAAATCAAGAGCAACTATACCAATAAAATTGCCCACTTCTCATGTCCTTTCTTCTTAGAAAATTAAAGTGGATTCGATAGCACATAATCTACCTTTAATAACCACAAATACCTTTTAGGGCTCTGTTAGCACATGAAACCTGATGGGATCCATTTTTAGCTCCTAACACTATAATATTGAAGCAATTGAGACATGCTTCAGAAACTACATAGGCACAAGGCATCCAAAAGCTCACATGCCATAACCAGAATCAAACTTTGCTCCTATTTCACACACATTCATTTTTTCTCTCTTTGATGTATTTTGATTGGTGTAATTCAATTTTCTCTATGTCATCTTTAATAATTATATTGTGTGAGATGTATTCTCATCACCATATTGGATTGTACTTTTGATAATTGTAAATTAGACAAGATTTTAGCCCCCACAAGCCAACAAGTGTGATTTATGAATAGACTTGGAATGGTGCTCTTTTCTAACCTTGGCTAGATGTACTAGGTTATGAAATAAACTTGGAATGGTGCTTTGTTGGTGTTTGTTCAAATCAGTCCACCATACAATAATGCATTCAAATATCTCATGGTAACTACGGACAAGAAAGATGAGTGACTTACAGGGCTGCCGTGTCTATACAATCGGTCCATCAATGCAGTGAGACCATGCCTCTCTGCATATCGAGTCTCAAGGCCAGTCGGATTGCGATTTGTAATGGAGTGCTGCAAAGAAAACAAAATGCTAACTGTTAGAAATATGATTGTCAGTACAAAGAATATTTCAAAAAAATAAACAAGCAAAACAAAATAAAAACTTACAAAGTCCTCCAAATATGTCCTGTGGCCACCACTCCCAAGATGATGGACCACTTCGGCCTTGAGTCGTACCCTCGTCGCCTCGCACTGCTGACTCCAACGTCCTGGAGAATCTGTAGCCTCCTCCGTAGTCGACGCCAGCCGTTTGCATCTAAGCACTCGGGCTTTGCAGCCCCACTCTTGATTGCCTTGCTTGCGATGCTACTATGTAGTCCTTGCTCCCCTCTGGTATGTTCTTCCAATGATCCAAGACGTTGTGCTGAAAAACTTGTTGGCACAACTCTCTCATGCGAGCCATCACCCTCCTCCCCTCATCATTCATGATGATGGCTCCTGACCTACTATCGACTAGATATCCATAACCCCCTAGAGTCTGCCTAAGATGGATCTCTCCCATCTGCGTCCACACTCCTGGGCATATCCAGGAGACCCCTGTGCATCTGGTGTACCGACGGGGGTAATATCTCTCAGAGTGGCACCCACATGGGTGCCACCTACTGATGGCTATGCAAAAGCCGGAGTAACTGGAGTAGACATCCCCACAGCTGTAACAAATCCTGAAGGTAACATAGCTCCAGCTAAACGACGAGATGGAGACACCGCATCCCGTCTCCGCAGCATCCACCTGAACCTGAGGCACGCTCCCTGGAAGGGCCATGAGAGCGAGGAGTCGCACCTGTATCTCGTGTTGACCGTGGGCTCACTGCCTCTGTATCTCTGCAGCATCCCCCTGATCCCGATGCACTCCCTCCCTTTGGCCCAAGTCGTGAGCATCGAGCTCCTCTGCTTGAAGCCAAAGCATCCGATCGTGCTGAAGCAGATCTAGCAAAGCGCCCTGACGAAGACCGAGATAGCTCCTGGTCTGCCATCTCTCTGAATCTGGCGATTTGGTCTGGAGACATGCGTGCGAAGATGTCCTATAACTCCTCATCGCTCATCCCTTGACTCATCCTAAAAATGTCACCTGCACAGACAAAAAATAATATTAGAATAATCAATTTAAATCATACAAAGCACAGTAATATAAATCATTAAAAAGAAATCTCACTTAAAATGCATATCTTATGTACCCTTATAAGCGATTGGTCAACAAATTGAGTAAGTGGATGCTCCAAGTATGAAGTATCCTATGGTCCCATGTTAATCTCCTGACACAACTCCACATACACTGGAAGGTCGATAGACATGTCACCATAAAAGAAGGAGTCCACCTCGTTCTCAAAGAATTCTTGGACTCGTGTATTTCCATCATTGTTAGCCGATGCTGGCTAGCTTTCGACAGCCTCCACCCCTTGCAATATCGACCCCTCTATTTGCATATTATCTTCATCTATGATCGGAACATCACTTTGATCATATACTCTCGCACTTCGGGGAGTTGAAGGTATAAGATACCACCATCGAGGTTATCGGGAGTTTGGATAGAAGATTACCTGTTCACAAACACGTACAAGAGAGTTCAAACCATTGTGACATAAACCATGTCGTAATACAGTTAGCAAGCAAATGAGTCCATGCACCTGTTCATAATGGGCGGCAACACAAAGGTGTCGCACAAATCCATCCATTTTTTTTCGGAATCTATTTCGAGAAATCCAGATGGACCTCGTCGAACTATTGCTCCAGCTCTGCCAAGTACCACTTTGAACAACTGCACATCGAACAGTATCATGGAGAAGCTACGGTAATCCACCGTAACAATACTTTGCAAGTTCCCAAAATACTCCATACCATGTTTGGATCCGCTGCTCGTCGCCGGCTCTCTTGCTCGAACCTTGCCATGACACCACAGTCCATTGTGGAGCGCATTTTGTCAATACGCTCCACGTGAAAATGCTGTCCCATGACCACGCTGCACTATATATTTTGTACTGTACATTGAAACACTTAAATTAGATGTCTTATATAAAATTTAGATACGACAGATTCTAAACCTCTCATCACCTTTGGACTACATCCCCTTGAGAATTGCCACTCCTCCATTGAGACCTCTGTCCCTTTGCGAGACCTCGCGGTCAAGGCTCCATGCAACCATCGTGTTGACATAAACCGCGGCATTGGCATATCGAATCGGTAGATGACACGTACTATGTCGAAATTCAGCTCGCGCTTCCTCTCGATTTGGTACTTGGCGAGCCACATCACCATAGAGGCATGGTGCAACATACAGAAGCGATTCACCTTCTCTTCCATTAAGGCATCCATTCTTTTTTCTACCCTATTTCCAACCACCACATCTCCAGTTAGTCTATCATCGTCCTTCAGCGCGTCGACCATAGCATTTCATTGTCTAGTTCCACTGTTGGTAGCCACCAACCAACCTTGGGCCATGCTACCTTCTGGCCAAGCTCGTTGTCACAGAAAACCTTTCAAGGTTTTCATGAAGCGCTACAAGAAGAACATCCATCGCGTATGGACAGGTTCAGCAATCTCCACTTCATCCACAAGATGCACAAGAAGGTGGATTTGTATTGTGAGCATGTTGGTGGGCAGGTATTTCTCAAAGAGACAGAACGTCTCCATTGCTCCCCGCCTCGCGGATTCAATAGAGGACGTCTTAATATCCTTCTCTGAGATCCATTGCACCAAAGACGACAATCTGTAAATGGCCCCGCGTATTTCTGGAGTAAGACATCCTGTGATCGCAATTGGTAGTACAAACTGCCACAAATAAGAAAGCATTATGAATAATGGCTACATTCCAAATAGCAAAATGCCCATGCTAATTACAATCCATTCATAGGACCAACCTAACATATCTTATGCCAGTCATGGGATTTTAGCCCTGATAATTGGTTATCTTTAGAAAATGCAGACCTGAGAGAACGCATCATACCCATCGGAGTGCAGATAGACTTGATTACTTGCTTCACAATGCGCTCTTCTTTAGTGGACAAAACCCAAGGAGTGCGAGGAAGCTGCACCCGACCATCGGCACTCGACTGCGGCCAAAGCGCCTCCATCTTACCTACCTCCTTCAAATCCATTCTTTCCCCTATAGTGTCTCTCTTTCCTGTGATGTGGTCCCATAACAAGCTGCCCGCATTCTTGAAAATATACATGGGGTCCACAAGTGGTTGACCTATAAGTGGGTCCGATATGGCAACTTGTAGAAAATTGAGAACCTCCGCATTCCATTTGAATGTGATTCCACATGGATCGTTTTCAGCTCGTACCAGCTTGCGGCGTTCATATGTGTTGGAGATCATCCAAGGAAACCTTCCCTAAGTTCGTGATCCTCCGGCAAGAAAGCATCGTGTCCTTGATATACCATCTTCTTCATGGTTCATGACCTTCGAGAGTCTAACTGTGGCCCACACAATGGACATGCATGATAACCTGAGGTAATCAGACCTGTTCCAACACCAGGACCTAGTGAATACTTAGTTGAACGAGATAAAATATAGATATTACTAGCGAGAACGGAGGCCTGCTCACCTGAGCACTCTCCCAATCTCGGAAAGTCATGCATCGTCCATATGAGAATGGCTCGAATATTGGCTGACCACCGACCATCGTGCATGCTCATATCTTGCACGATGACCCCCTCCTCCCACAAAATCTTAAGCTCATCGACTAATGGACGAAGATACACGTCCATATTTTTTACTTTGTAGCGGCCTGGGACGAGCAAGATAAGGATGAGATGTCCTTTCTTCGTAGAAGGCCATGGAGGGATATTGTAGTTGACAAGGACTATAGGCCACACACTGTAAGAAGTTGAGCGCAGACTGAATAGGTTCACGCCATCCATTGCAAGACCGAGTGGAAGATTCCTTGGCTCTCGGGCAAAGCCTAGGAAGGTTGAGTCAATGTGGCTCCATGCGCGCGAATCCGTTGATATTCATTGAACTCCATCTGTGGACCTATTCTGCACATGCCACGTTGTCAAGCCTGCCATGCCGGATGTACGAAACATGTGGTTTATGCGGGGGATGAGCGAAAAGTGTCTGAGAACTTTTTGAGGGATGGTTTGCCCTTGCAAGTCCTGTCGATACCTGTGAGCACCACACTTTGGACATGTCTCCATAGTCTCGTATTCTCCTTGAAACAGTATGCAATCGTTGATATATGCATGGACGTTATTGTAGTCCATGCCAAGCTTCTATAAAACATGTCATGCATCATCACGAGACTCAAGCATGGTATTTGCAGGTGGTAATATATGATATTTCAATAACCTGAAAAAAATCATAAAACACCTTAAAAAAGTACAAATGTTTGTAATAATAGTGCCGAAAAAATAATCAATGAAGCGTATGTACAAGGTACTTGAACAACTCGGTCACACTCGTATCGCTCCACCCGTATTTTGCTTGCACACTTAAGAGTGCAAGCAGTGTCTTTAGCCGAGATACTCGGCACCCATCATATAATTGTATGGATGCTTCCTCTCTAAGCACATCAGAAGTCTCGACATCCATGGGAATCAATGCATCGATCATTGCCTCCATCTCAGGCTCTAAGATTGTAGGTAGGTCTGGAAGGTTGCCTTTCTCCTCTGGCATTGACGGTATAGATCGGCCTTGCGAGTGGCGGATTGGCTCCTGCACTCCATCCATCGCACACCCACGTACTCTTCTAATTGGCCGCAAAGGGTGCACTCCCCCTTGGGACGAGACATCAACTCCATGGATAGAAAATTTGCCAGCAAGACCCAATCTTATTGTATATGGTATTCAATTAGCTTGCCCCAGTACAATGCATGATTGATATTAACTTCAAATTACCGTTTGCTGAAAATCCGCAATCACCTGAACAATGATCTCAGATTGAAACTCGCCAAATCGTCGTACATGTTCTATAGAAAATCGGCGTTTTCATCTAATTGCCAACTTGCATTGAGAGCAAGGATCTGGGATACACTGATTAAGATATGCCTCGCGATCATGAACAACAGGACCTTCTTCGTTTTCCATTTTGTCTACGTTACAACAAACAATTTATTTTTGTTATCATTCTTTTCTTTTCTTAGATTGTTATCCTCTCCTTCCATCTCTCTCTTTTTCTATGACCTAGCATATAGTATCATAGAACACTAGTATTTAGTACCTAGTACTCAGTACCTAGCACATAATATTTCGTTTTTTCTCTTCCTCTCCCTCCCTCGCCCTCGCCCTCACCCTCTCTTTCTCTCTTTCCCTATTAGGTTTAATGATATTTCTCTTTTTATCTCTCCTCTCTCTCTCTCTCTCATTTTCTTTTTCTCTCTCCTCTCCCTCTCCCTCCCTCGCCCTCACCCTCTCTTTCTCTCTTTCCCTATTAGGTTTAATGATCTTTCTCTTTTTCTCTCTCCTCTCTCTCTATCATTTTCTTTTCTCTCTCCTCTCCCTCTCATTTCTCTCCCTCCCTCTCTCTTTTCTCTCTCCTTTCTCTCTCATTCCTCTCCCTCCCTTGCCCTCTCTCATTCTTTTTTCTCTCTCCTCTCTCTCTCTCATTCTTTTTTCTCTCTCCTCTCCCTATTTCATTTCCTTTTCTCTCTCCTCTCCCTCTCATTCCTCTCCCTCCCTTTCTCTTTTTCTCTCTCCTCTCTCTCTCTCTCATTCCTCTCCCTCCCTTGCTCTCTCTCATTCTTTTTTCTCTCTCCTCTCCCTCTCTCATTTCCTTTTTCTCTCTCCTCTCCCTCTCTCATTTCCACTCCCTCCCTCGCCCTCACCCTCTCTTTCTCTCTTTCCCTATTAGGTATAATGATATTTCTCTTTTTCTCTCTCCTCTCTCTCTCTCTCTCATTTCCTTTTCTCTCTCTACTCTCCCTTTCATTCCTCTCCCCCCTCTCTCTTTTTCTCTCTCCTCTCTCTCTCTCTCATTCCTCTCCCTCCCTTGCCCTCTCTCATTCCTTTTTCTCTCTCCTCTCTCTCTCTCATTTTCTTTTTCTCTCTCCTCTCCCTCTCTCATTTCCTCTCCCTTCCTCACCCTCACCCTCTCTTTCTCTCTTTCCTTATTAGGTTTAATGGTTTTTCACTCTTTTCTCTCTCTCTCTCTCTCATTTTTTTCTCTCTCCTCTCCCTCTCTCATTTCGTTTTCTCTCTTCCTCTCCCTCTTTCATTTCCTCTCCCTCTCTCACCCTCACCCTCTCTTTCTATCTCTCTTTCCCTATTAGGTTTAATGATTTTTCTCTCTTTTTCTCTCTCCTCTCTCTATCTCATTTTTTCTTCTCTCTCTTCTCCCTCTCTCATTTACCTTTCTCTCCCTCTCTTATTTACCTTTCTCTCTTTCTCTCCCTCTCTCATTTCCTGTCCCTTCTTCACCCTGACCCTCTCTTTTTCTCTTTCTCTATTTTTAATATTTTTTTCTTTTTCTCTCTCCTCTCCCTCTCTCATTTTTTTCTCTCTTACTCTCCCTCTCTCATTTCCTCTCCCTCCCTCAACCTCACCCTCACCTATACCCTCTCTTGCTCTATTTGCCTATTATGTTTAACATCTTATCTCTTTTTCTCTCTCCTCTCACTCTCTCTTTTTTTTCTCTCTCCTCTCCCTCTCTCATTTCCTTTTGCTCTCTTCCTCTCCTTCTCTCATTTCTTCTCCCTCCCTCTCCCTCTCTCATTTCCCTAATAATTATGTTTTCGTTTCTCCCCCCTCTCCCTCTCCCTCTCTCATTCCCTCTCCCTCTCCCTCTCCCTCTCTCATTTTCTCTCTCTTCCTCCCCCTCCCTCTCTCATTCCCTCTCCCCCTCCCTCTCCCTCTCTTTAATTTCCCTCTCTTTTTCCCTCTCTCTCTCCCTCATTTCTTCTTCCTTTCTCATTACATACAAATTATACAAAAAATAAATTAAAAAAGAGAGAATACGCTCTCCCTCTCTCATTCCCTCTCTCTCTTCCTCTCTTCCTCTCTCATTTCCTCCCCCTCCCTCTCCCATGTCCTCCCTCTCCCTCTCCCTCTCTTTAATTTCACTCTCTTTCTCCCTCTCACTCTTCCTCATTTCTTCTCCCTCTCACATTATATACAAATTACACAAAAATTAAATAAATAAGAGAGAGAATACACTCTCCCTCTCTCTCGTTCTCTCATTTCATCCCCCTCCCTCTTCCATTTCCTCCCTCTCACTCTCCCTTCCTCCCCCTCTCCCTCCCTCCCCCATTTTCACCCTCTCCCTCTCTTTCTCTCTCATTTCCTCTCCCTCTCTCAATATATATACACAAATTATAAAAGCAAAAGGGAGAGGGAGGGAGAGAATGCACTCTCCCTCTCTCATTTCCTCCCTCTCCCTCTCCCTCTCTTTCTCTCTCTGTCCCTCTCTCATTTCCTCCCCCTCCCCCTCCCTCTCTCTTTCTCTTTCTCTCCCTCCCTCTCCCTCTCTTTCTCTCTCATTTCCTCTCCTAAACAAGCAAAATAGAAAGAGAATTAAACCCTAAACAAGCAAAAGAAGGAGAGAATGGACTCATCGATGAGATATGCAAGGGTTTGACGGCTCCTCCTCTCCTTTTGAAACGACGGCGGTGATGGCGGCAAACCTTCTTCCTCTCCCTCTCTCACGACGGTCGCTCTCTCTCTCGCTCTCCCTCTCAAAACAATCGAGGAAAATGCACGAAATGAACCCGCACTCAGTTTCGGCCTGTTTTTTTCCCTGTGGGGCGTCGCTATCTGCGTCGCATTTGCGACGCTGCTACCCGCTATCGCTATAGGTTTAAATCCTTATAGTGCCACCTAAGCTTATAGTTCCACTCTTACATTCATCACACTGACTCTACCAACCAAGCTATCACAATGAGTTGTTGAACTATGTTACTTTGTATTTTGTATTTTTCGTTTTTATGGTTATAATAGTCATACAATGTAACTACGCCTTTCTAGGGACATCTAAAGGTAAGTATATATATAAGGGGCTTTACTAGGAGATCCCAGGGTTTTTGGGTTATTTAGAGTATACAACATATGTGTCTTGCTATTTTAAGAACTATTAAAGGAGGATTATGGCTCATTGGACACTTATTATCACTATGGTAGTCAAAGGCAAGCACAATCTTGCTCATTTAATGAAGTTATACAAATACCAACATTTTCTTCTAAAAAGTGCAAAAGGATATCTCAAAAAAATTAGACCATTTCAACCATCTAGGTCATTAGTCCAAACACTATAACCATTCAAAATCTTGATGGTTTCTCATCCAAGGCTCATAGGGTGCTAGTGCAAGATTATGTTTACATTGGCATGTCCAAGCTTGCAAGGGTGAGTATTTTACTATTATTCTTATAACCATGATTTGTAGAACAATTTATGCAAGGTGTGCATGAAAGGTTTTTAATCCAAACATTGCCATGTATGCCATTATACAATAGTCAATGTCTACATGAAATATCAAAACATAGGCATTAAATGGTTTCATCACAAAAAATTTAGAGAAAAGAGAGTAATGTGGCACAAAATAGGCATGTAACTACTTGGTTTGAGGCCTCATTTTCTACAACATGGTGGTCATTTCTACAAAATAGGCATGTAACTACTTGGTTTGAGGCCTCATTTTCTACAACATGGTGGTCATTTCCAACATTTAGTGCTAGGATAAACAAGCCCATGACTATATTCAGATATGGCATTTTGACTAAAATTGAAGAGGCTTGCATGTGTGTGTGTGTCTATGTGCATGCGTAAGCATGTGAACATGTGTTCCTGCGTGTATGTGTGTACATGTACATGTAGGCACGTGTGTATGCAACATGTTCATATGTGTGTGTAGGGGGGGATAGAAAATCTAGGATCACCTTCATATGGTCACTTCCAATTTCATTAATTTTGATTTGTGTTTACGAGCTAGATCAAAGCTTGAATATCTTATAATCTCCTATACATAGAATTTTGAGAGAAGGTAGGAAATTCTCTATGCACTTATGGTTTCCTACTATTGCAATTAGGAAATGGCACTCTTCCATAATTTTGTTATATAGGGAATTTAGAGATAACATAGAAAATCTTCATACTGACCTATGATTCCCTACAAGGAGAAGTAGGGAATTACATTCGTGTGTACTCTTACATAGGGAATTTCAAAACAAGGTAGGAAATAGTCTATATTGACCTTTAATTCCCTACTATTAGATGTGGAAAATGTGATTTTCTAGTTGTATATAGGGAATACATGCATACACACATAGGAAACATTTCCTACATAGGGATTGATTAAAAGTCCATTGTGACAACCCCCCTGCCCTTGTTGTTTCATGAGCAGTGTGCGAAGATAATCCTCTCACACAATCGGAAAATGAGATGACAAGGAGTGTTGATAAAGTGATTGACTTTGCTCAAGAGCTAAACTTGATTAGAAACTTCGACAATACAATTCTAAACACCATCAACCCTATCCTGAAATAAACAACTACTATGACTCTTTTAGTCTCAAACACACAAAGAGCACACACAATAAAAAGCTTCTACGACCACAATACAATAAAGCAAGAACTTTAAGTTCTAGCCATAAACAAGTTCATTTCAAGTTCCTCATAAGACATGTTTCAATTTAGGAAACAATCAAGACACATTCATAAGTCCAAAACACTTCTATGTACTTATAGCAAAGCATACACATAGTCTTCATACCTCAAATTTCTATAATTGTGATACATCGAGCTCGTAAAGGTTTTGACGAATCATAAACTCTTCTCCATGAATTTGGGTGTGACCTTCCTTTCCTCACAATAGTTCCAAAAACCCAACCAAGAGAAGGCCCTTAACTCCTAGTTTCTTCTCTTTATATAGTTCCTTCTTTTCGTGCTGATTATGAGTTTCAAAAAACTTTTTAGCTTTTGCAACGTTTAAGCTTCAGGAAATGCATTATTGCTTTTCTTTACGAATGCTTTTGTCTTTTGAGCCATAGTCATGAGATTAAGGTTTATTACGCGATTCAAAGTAAGAAGGCGACTATCTCTGATTTGTTATCTCGGACAACTCTTCTATATCACATACTAGCCGTCTCCATGCAGACAAGCAGCCCCTCGGTGTTTGCCGGCCATACCCCGCTATCATCACGTCAACTCCTCACAAGAAACTTGTCGACCTAACCAGTCACGCTGTGGTTCATCGAAAAATTTGTCATTCACCCATGCACGCTAATAAGCGACCTGAGCAGCACACTCCTCAATACATTCAGCATCGGGGAAGTGATGATTATTGATCAGGAGAAAAGCTTGGGGAGGAGGAGGGCAACGCCAGACAGCGAGCTGAATAAGGCCAGCGGCCTACATCAGCCTCAATGCTCCCCGCTGCAACGTCGAGTAGCAGTCGCTGCTTGCCTAGGCGCTGTCATGAAACCAGCCATGAAACGGCTCACGTTAAGAATCGGCCTCCTTGCCTGCGTGGCAAGGAGGCCCACCATCTTTTCTCTCTCTGAAGGGCCCGGGTGTTTCACCCTCTCCCGGTACTCTCACCACCGTTTTACCTCCTCGAGACGGAATGATGCTGGTCCCACCCCGCCCCATTCCTGCTCCGTCCGAGTATTCCCTTAGCAACATTGAATGCACCTCCCTCCTCTCTCTCTCTCATCTGCCACATTTCCAAATAGTTTCTTTCGAGTCTTCCAAATAGTATATTCGGATGCAATTTGTAGTAGAAGGGTTTTTAAAAATATAGCACATCTAGTCTCTCTCTCCTCCAATCTCTCCAATACTTGCACCTCTCGTACAATAGCCTCTTGGGCACCTTCCCGACCTTTCTCGCTTCCCGCAAAGATACATGTACTTTTAAACATGGAAATAGATGCATTGTAATACGGGAATTTTGATCTAAGGTCTCAAAGTAAATGATTATCCGTACCTTCTAAAGTTTTATACACTACCTATAGGACATAACGAGATATGATTATGGGTGACTTAATCAATACACTGACATATTTTACAAGAAGTTTTAAGTATCAAGAACTAAACTTTGTGGTTAGAACTTGTTAAGTCTATTTTGCAACTGACATGATGTGTGACTTTGGGGGGAAGTAACTTATGGAACTTAGGCAAAGGGGGTAAATAAGGGAAAACCCAAGCGCGGCATTTTTCGCAAACATTTTTGAGAGAGAGCGAAAGAGAGCGAGAGAGATCACGTCGCAAGCTCAATGAAAATGCTAGCATCAAATATTACTTTCATTCAATATTACTTTGTCTTACTCTCATTCACTCATTCTCTCACACTCAAAATTTCCTCCCCCTCTCTCACTCAATATTACTTTTTCTTACTCTCATTCACTCATTCTCTCACACTCAAAATCCCCCCCTTCTCTCTCTCTCTCTCTTTTTAAGCTTACTTCACGCACACACACACGCACGCATGCACAACTATAATTCATTAAAACTTGATAGGGCTAATACACATGCTTAAAGGCATAGAGAATAAAAGCTCAAATATTTCACAATTTAATAAGAGTACCATAAGAATATAACAATGTAGCATTCCTCCTATCTAGAGGCATGGGCTTCTTCATCTTCTTTATCGGCTCTAGCATCAAGCTTCTCTTGCATTGAGGGCCGTTTGGTTTTGGGTGGAGCCATGAATGATGATGTTGTGGGTGATTCTACCAATCTAGAAACTCTTCTTTTAGTTAGCCGTTTTTCAATGAAAGGCTTAGCTCGTTGTATGGTATTTCCAAATCCATCATTGGTGGGCACAAAAGCTTGTGTATTGCACATATCTTCTCTACGAGCTTTCAAAGCTCGAAGTTGGCTCAACATCTTCTTCATAGAAGAACACGCCTCAGAAATAAGCTCCGTGTCACCCCCCACCAAATCCAATACATCGTGGCATAGATGTTGCAATGCTGTGGATGGGTGGGTGTCTTCATGGGAGATATTAATCATAGTTGTATCCATGTCTTGGAGATTATCCACATCCAACAGCGTGGTTGGCGTGTAAGGATCATGTGCAACCTCATCCTGTATCACATGAGAGTTACTTATAAGTCCTTTATATTTTCCTCTTGCTTCCATGCCTTTATATAAGTCCATACATTGTGCCACCACTGTAGTATTCGGTACCCCTAAAAGAAGTAGCACCTTGATTTGATGCTTACATATGTTCCCCAACTCTGCCCACTTGCATGTACAACATGCCCATTGACAATCCGCATTATAAACTGTGTATTCAATAGTGTATTTGGACATGCTTCTTACATACGCACATGAAGCCCTTGCACCATTCATTTCGAATCTAACATACTCGACTGGAATCTTCAAAGCCCTCTCATATGAGTTGGCCACTATCTTTTCAATGTTATTGTTTCTCACAAATCCACTTTCTTTCATAGCTTGCACATACCAATAATATGGAAGAGCTGAACTTGTCAATTTATGAAGGAGCCAATCCACTCGTCTGCCAGTCAATCTCTTTGAGCTACCTAAGAATTTGTACTTTAAAGTGCCATGGTATGCCTCTATAGCACCATTGGTGTCTTGACCGGAATGTGGAAGTGTACGTGTTGCACGTATCCACATACCTTGCAACACACACATAATACAACTATTTCAAATATGTATAAAAATGAAAATATAACAAAGTAATCTGAAATAGATAATTAGGAGTCCTCACCAATCTTGGGCTCCCAATATGTTTTGAAGTAGTGCAAGAATGTTATCTCATCTGCAAACTCCTTTTTAAATATATCTATCATATCCCTTGCTTCCTCCTTTATAGCCACTTCTGTTGCCTTGCATTCACCTTTCATATTCATAATATTGCCTAGAGCTCGGAAAATCGCAGCTCTTTTTGGCCATTGTGGGACTTTTTTAATAAGATGCTTTAACCAACAACGACGGACATGCCATAGGCACAAATAAATAGGCAAATTAAAGACAACCCTATACACAATACATTCGTAAAAAATGTAATGCTTTTAGTCCATGAATTAAATGTTTTCCAAAAGGACGCATGCATGTGAAATGTACCTTAAAGCATCTATCTCTCTTTCAGCATCATCCACCAAAAAAGCTGTTGGCTCCCATGATTTGTGAAAATCTAGCATGTGATCCCTAAATGTTGTGAGCCAAAATTTGTTTACCTCAAATGTTGCACTTGAGGTTAACACCCAAGCAATTGGGACACCATTTCGGTGGGAGTCAAATACAAGGATTGTGTATAAATTGAACTGTCAAATGCAAGTTTCAAATATAAGCAAAAAGCATAAAATTCTGAAAAGTAAAAACTATAAGTACGCAAGAATAATATTACTAAATTACCTTATACTTGTTTGTACCAAATGTTGAATCCATTGCTAGTAAGTTGCCATTTCCATATCTGTCACACATATCTCGTTGCCAT
This sequence comes from Lygodium microphyllum, assembly GCF_053477565.2. Lineage (NCBI taxonomy): Eukaryota > Viridiplantae > Streptophyta > Polypodiopsida > Schizaeales > Lygodiaceae > Lygodium > Lygodium microphyllum. The sequence goes on from NW_028229521.1 coordinate 589,773, forward strand.
GGTGTTTGAATCCCCAATATGAAATCCTTATTAGTAGAAAGATTTTGTTCCTGATACACAAATGTCATTTCCTTGTTTTCAATGCACCATCTCTTTGTGCTTTCAGCATCATTGTCATGTAATTGATATTGGTCAATGGCAAGCTTCCTAGATATATTCATAATATCTTGGATGGAGAGAAAGTCATCTCTTTCCATAGGATGATTTGGATTGTTGCTTTGGCGTTGATGCACATATTGAATGTGACACTCCAATACTTGTTGCGGTGAAAAACCTTTGTATAACATACTGGACACCCATATTTTTTTCTCTAGTGATATCCATGGGGAAAATAAGGAATGTGAATAGACATTTAAATCCTCCATTGCAATGCCATGACAAATCATATCTGCATCATCAGTATGATATGGATTGATAAATGAGATAAATGCCAAACTAGTGTCATGGGATAGGCGAGTCACTATAAAATGACACAAACAACCCTTGTTAAGTTGTCCCATTGTTTTGCGTGGTCGGCGTTTTCTTGGTTGTCCTTGACTGGTCAAGATGTCATTGGGACATAAAACCTCCACATTTCGAGTGTCCTTAGGACCATAAGCACACCAAAATCTATTTTTGTAGGAAATGAATGTTGTAGCTATAAGTGTGGACAAATAATAAGGAAATCAATATAAGTAGCAAAACAATTATATACACTTACATGATCTTCTCTATCCATGTGTTGTCTAATGGTTTTTTCAATTCATTTGGTTGTCGTCGATGGTGAGAGTACTTTTTGAAAGTTGTAGGAAAATCATTATTTTTTCCTTCCCCTTGTGCAAAATCATTTACTCGACACCATGGAATAATTGCCCTTCTCAAAACCTTATATTTTGATCTCTCGTCATAAACGAGCTGCCATTGTAAATGCTTTGCGCTAAATATGCCGACAGGCAATGTTGGGGATTGTGGGCTTGCCATATTTAGCAGAAGAGAGTGAGAATATGGGCTATGTATCTGCACAAAAGCAAAGTTATCCCATCAATATATTTTATTATATAGACTAAATCTTACTTTCCTCTAAAGTTGTTTGTTCTGTAAAGTATGATTAGTTTACATATTATTGTAGTGTAAAAAAGGAATACATTAGCGCAAGCTCGACTCTCTCTCTCTCTCTCTCTCTCTCTCTCTCTTGTGTCATACATTAATAACTTTGAACTTCATGTTGTGCATCACTAATGATTTTGTGGTTACCTAATATAATACTTATAAAATACACAATCTTATATGAGCAAATACGAAATGTAATAGAGGAACTTTATTTCTTGTAGCATATACATTGATGTAGTTTAGCTACATATAGTGATGTATCTATTGCTCATAGTACATGAAATATAGTTACAACTTCGATTACATTTCATGCTTTGCATCATTAATAGTTATGTGCATACCTTTCACCATAGTAGCTTAAAATCAATGCAATCGAGTAGCATAAATTCCTATAGTACAAACATTTTTAATTGCATCCATTATGTGTTAGAGTAATGTTGATTCTTGTAATACATAGATTGATGTAGTTTAGCTACATATAGTGGTGTATCTATTGGTCATAGCTGATGACATGAAGTTAAAACTCGGCACACTTTATGCTATATATCTTTAATAGTTTTGTGAGTACCTTATATGCATTCATTGCATACACTCTTATAGCTCACAATAATACATACACTTTTAAAGCTTATATTCAATGCAATTTATAGACTACAATACATGCATTCTAAAGACACATAACAAATATAATAGAGTAGGATAGAACTTACATTCTTATTTTTTGATTGCTCATAACAAATGTAATGGAGGACCACAAACATACATTCTTATAGCTCAAAATCAATGTAAAAGACCGGAATAATGTTCTTGTAGTACGTACATTCTTATAGGTGATAATCGATCTACATACATAGCTAGAATAATCAATGGTACATCAATAGTGCAAAACATTATTTGCACTATAGTTGCATATAGCCCTAAATCTGATTTAATGGTGCCATATATTCAATATTCAAGGCGTTTTGGACTGAATAGTCATCTCCTTTATGCATCATAGTCTGCCATATATTTTGCATATTCAATCGTAGGAAGTTATAGGGAATCAACACAATTGCTTACAGCAAAAGAAAACACGGCCTGATCTAGACTATAAGTACATCGACAAGAAAATTGACCAAGGAACCTATACAAGCAGTCCCAGTAGCACGCTGACCTATACAGCCAACGTCCTTTGCTCTGTGGTGGTGGGCAGATGGACTCAAATGCAGCTCTTTCTCTCTCGGTCGTTTGTGATCTGAAGGGGGACTGGGCTAGGAGACGCACATAAAAGATGGAGGCGTAGGGATTGCGAGAGAATAGAGAGGGAGGGAAATCCAAACCTCTCGGTCGTCTGTGAGAGGAAGAGGGGGACTAGGCTGGGAGGCGCAGATAAAAGATGGAGGCGTAGGGACTGCGAGAGAATAGAGAGGGAGGGAAATGTGGCAGATGAAAGGGAGGGAGGGAGAGAGATGGAATACGGAGATTGTGGAATAAGTAGAGGGAAATGTGGCAGATGAGAGAGAGAGGAGGGAGGTGCATTCAATGTTGCTAACGGAATACTCAAACGGAGCAGGAGGTAAAACGCAGGTTGCTAACGGAATACTCAGACAGAGTAGGAGGTAAAACGCAGGTGAGAGGGTGAAACACCCGCGCCCTTCAGAGAGAGAAAAGATGGTGGGCCTCCTTGCCACGTAGGCAAGGAGGCCGATTCTTAACGTGAGCCCCATGAAACAGCTAGCTGGTTTCATTAGCCTGCCATGAAACCAGCCTTCTGAATCATGCTGACGTACAAGTCAAATGCCCTCCTTATCACATGACCAGTAGCCAGCGGATGATTCATGTGATAAGGAGGGCATTTGACCAGCACATAATATTGAGCTTCAATAATATTCATGACCAGTAGCTGCCAGCGGATGATTCACGTGATAAGGTGGCCTGTCACACTAGAACAAGAATGAAGAAAGACAGAGGCCGAGAAGATCTGATGACAGGGCACCTTGTCATCAACACTTTTACCATTTCCTTCAATTCTTTCTTCATGTTCACCAAAAAATTCCACGACTAGTGTTCTTCATATGATATTGTGCAAAGCTTGAGACACTACGACCAAGCTTGTAATGATAACTATCATCCTCAGTTTCCAACTAATCGTGCCTACTATTCATAATAATATTTGAAGTTATGAGAACTTCTTCGTTTCTCTCTCTAAACACTCAGCCTTCTTTACCCCTTAACATTGAACCACACTACAAGAGAAAGGCCCTATAGACGTGCACTGTACACGCGAAAAAGCGGGTGCGTTTATAAGCGCGTGTATCAGCGCGTCTATTCACGCTAGTATAAAAAACGCGTCTATATATCCGCGTTTATAAACACGCTTATAGATGCGAAAATAAACACACATATTTTTCATTTCTCATAAAGTCCCTGAATATGACCAAACCTCTTAATAGCTAGTATTTGTTTGAATAGGGCATGATTGGATAGGGCATGATTGGATGTATATACGACATAATTACACCTGGATCATAAGCTAGGATATGATATACATGTATAGGATCATACGGACATGATATACATGTATAGAGCATATACATGCATAGGACATAATATACATTACCAACTTTACTTCTTTCTGAGTATTACAAATATACATCCAATCATTCAAAGCTAATTATATATATGTGATTTCATGCCCTATATACATCCAATCATGCCCTATACAAATGTGATTGGATAGGGCATGATGATTGGATGTATATATAGATCAAAGGTTGACTTGTGCATTTGCAATATATATATATATATATATATATATATATATATATAGAGAGAGAGAGAGAACTGATCAATACACTCACATGTCTCATTTGTCGTGCACTTAACCTAGCCATGCATGCCAATTCATAGCATGAGTAGATTGATGTAAATCAGCTGGCTTGTGCATGTGCAAGCTATTCCAATCATGTCAAGGTGCACTTATAGCTCACATATAATTTTAGATAAGGTGGGCCACATGTAACCAATGTGCACATGTCCTCTTTTCATCATCTTTAGCCAGTGTGTCCACTTGTTGGTGACTAAAATAGATCACTGTAAGGATACTTTGCAATACCAACAAGCCAACTACAAATCTCTTATCTATGAAATGTATAAGTAAATTAACTTGGTTAATTTGATGAGGCCAAGTTTTCCTTCCATGGACAGTGTGGTTGGCTATATTCTACTTCAAGGTTATAGGAACTTACAGAAGTCAATGGAGCATCCTAAAAATGACGATACTCTAATTACTATATCAAGTCACTTCATGTACATAGCTTTGATTGATTGATGGATAATATGCATTTCTCTATCTCTTTCGTATACACCTTCATTGCATTATCTCTCTCTAGCTAAAAACCATTCGTGCTTTATCCACCTATTGATACTTGCATACAATTGTAAGGGGGATGGTTTAGTAAGTCACTACATATGTGCCAATTGACTTGCCAATGTGTTATCTCTTATCCTCAAGCTTTGTTATATATGTCACCACATAGGTCAATTGATTCCCTAAATGTATGCATTGATACTTACAACATGGAGACAAACATTTTGATATTGAAAGACTAGGAAAGTCATGTCATGTTGATCCAAAAACAACCAAAAGTTAGCATCTCATCAGTTTAATTGTTCCTGCGCGTCTGTAAGCGCGTGTAATAGGCATTATCTGCACATATACACGCGCAATTACACGCGCTTACAGACGCGCCATGCAGGTATACAAAAATTTAAAAAAAGTTGTGGCTTTCTTTTCAAACCTGTGCTTTCCTGCGTTTTTTGCACGTTTTCTGCAGTTCGAGCTCGACATCACTACTCGTGTCTATCTATCACTTTATGAAGACAATGAGGCAAGGAAATAAGAGTAAAAATAGGACAGAAGGAAAGAAGAGCCAAAGAGTAAAGAACAAGAGCCAAATAGCAAGGAAGAGAAGAAGATTCAAGCAACTTACCAAGGGAAGGGAGAAGGAGGACAAGGAGCTTGCAACCTAGCCGCCACCCGTTGGAACAAGCAAAGAAGGTGAGTTCTTCTTCTCTCTCTCAATCTTGTTTGCTTTCTTTGTCTGTTTATCTCTCTCTTCTCTCTCTTCACATGCTGGATCATATCATCTATGGAGGTTTTTTTGCACGTTTTTAAACCAATTTTGAAAAGACATGGTCTAACTGTGTGTGTCTGTCAGCGCGTCCAGATGACAGTGTAGACGCAGGTATAGACGCGGAAATAGATGCGCTGACAGGCACACAAAGACGTAGATATAGACGCAACATGTAATATGTTTTATCTGCACAAGGTAATATGATTTTTCTTGTGTAGATGTGGAACCCTGGATCCTCCAGCACCCCATTCAACAAGGAGCAATTCATGGGGGAGATGACCAATTATCTTGGTCACCCTCCCACTGCAGAGGAGGTTTTCAGTGTGATATCTGGGACACTTATCACATCTTTGCCTACACAGGGATCAGCTGAGGTACATGGATCAGACGAAGCACGTGCATCGGCAAAAGCACGTGTATCGAGTGAGGTAGAGGGTAGTGCCCGTCGAGGGAGGAGGGAGAGTCGTGCGGGAGGATGAGGAGGTCGAGGGCTTTGTGGGGGTTGCCTAGGTGGTGGCTCTCGATCACCCTCACCGGAAAATGAGAGAGGTGAGCCTCCACAAATGTACTACTCTGTCACTAATGTTGGTGGTATCTTGTATGACTCTGAGGGGAGGGAAGTGATAGCCTACTTGAGGAGTGTCGTGGATGCCATATACAAAGATTTCATGATTCCCTTCAAGCACCAAAAAAATGGTTTGTGGCAAGAGGTGCTGCGGGCAGTACATAGAAGGTACCCTAATCCCGAGAATTCACGATTCTCAGATGATTGGCGACGGTCAAAGGTGAGAGACGTGCTTCATAACAAGAGGTCTCACCTTATGACGCGCGCCAAGGAGTCACTACGGAGACAAGAGCAGGGATGCCCTGGATATGGCCAACCACCCAATTGCCAACGCAAGGAGTGGAAAGAGGCCAAGAAGAGAGCAGCGGAGAAAATGACAAGTTGCCAGCATGCAGAGGCGCGACGTATCCAGATGGCAACCATGGGATCGTCGCATTATGGATCGGGTGGCAGGGAGTCATGGGAGGCTGAGTTTGTAAGTATTATTTGATTTCTTTTTTTAAATTAAATTTTGTAATTTATTTCACTTCATTATGTAGTGTGTTTTAATACGTTGTATGTTCAAATTGTTTTGTAGTATCATATCGTTGGTAGGATGCCTACTCCTAGAGAGGTAGGCTACCATTGAGGTCATAACCGGGAGTCCACTTGGCAGCATTTCTATGAGGAGGGACTCATCACGGAGGAGCAATATAATCGCGCCATGAGGATTCCACCACCAGAAGAGGTATGTCTTATTTTTTACATGAAAAGTATAGATAACTCTAATTTATTGTTTGTAATGGTACTTATATACCTTAATCCTTTGTGTAGGCGAACCCTGATGCAGTTGAGGATAACGAAGGGGGGACTAGCAGTAGCGGTGGCGGCAATGGCAGCGGCACAAGCAGTGGTGGTAGTAGCGATGATGATGCCTCTTCTAAGGAGATATAGAGGAGCCCCATGCATGCATGCCTCCCCTTGGCTTGTAATTTTTATTTTTGATATGTATTACTTTCAGCTAGTGCTTGCGACCATGACCATGCTTGAGGTCACAAGCACTAGAACTCATAATGTAAAAACGTTTCATCTATATATATGAAATTTCGTGTTCTACATACATTGTTTTGTTTTCAGTATCCAATCTTCGAAATAATCTTTCTCTATTTTCCCTAAGCATACAATTTGTTGTTGATGGGGGAAAAAAAACCCAGAGAGCATGTGGCTTGCAAAGCCATATGCTCTCTGTTTTTTTTTTCATACCTCTGTTTTGCGCGTCTATCAGCACATCTAAATTGCAGGATAAATGCGTGTCTATTCTTGTCAAAAACTCGCAAAGTAAACGCTTTTTTAGACACGTACACTACAATAGAAACGAGGCATAGACGCGCAAAGTTGGGGCGCGTCTATCATTGCGTCTATAAGTGCGTGTAAATAGACGCGAATTTTGCATCTATATATCCGCGCAAATAGACGCCAATATAGATGCGCCAATAGACACACAATTATTTAACCACCTGCAATTCACATAATTAAAAAACCAAAGTTAATAATTATTTAACCACCTGAAATTGATTCTTGAGCATGCACGTGTGCACATGATAAAAACTATAGAATTAAGAATACACATTGAATCATTGAATTAAAAAAATAGAGTTAATAATTACTTTTTCATTGCTCTCTAATGAATGACAGTTCCTCCAGTTGACAAGCCTGATATAAGTAATTAGCGGCAAGCAACAGAAACCTTACAATTAGTAGCAAGCATTGCAATATGTATCTCGTAATTTCTCTACTTGAAGATGATAAAAAATACTTCCTTTTTATTATGGAAAATTCAATTTAGCTTTAAACTTGACTATTGATTCTTGAGTATGCACGTGTGCGCATAATAAAAACCATAGAATTAGGAATACACATTGTATCATTAAGCAAATTAAGTATGTTATAGTGAATGATCCATCTCATCTTCAATGAGATCAGCCCTTGCTAAACTATCTACTTCTAGGTCTATATTGTTACCAAGAGGTAACGAAACAAATAAGTCTATCCCACTATTAGATGTGTTGCTATATTGCTTAACAACTTCGTCAATATCATCGACAATCACATTACTGTCTTCTTCTGCATTTCCTTGAACATCCTCGCGAGGTCCATCTTGTACTATATCATGCATATCATCCATTATGGTGTCATCATGCACATCATCATTAATTGTTAGATTGTCATCTGCTATCTCCATGTCGGTAATATTACCATATATTGGTTTTGAATGATTAGATATAGGGATGACATACCACCATCGGTTATTGTTTACCATTGGATGATACACAACCTGTATTTGAAAAACAAAAGCAAGAAACTTAAATACTTATTATATTGTGTATATGTATCACATGTATACATATTAAAAAATTAGCCTTTGCATACATACCTGCTCGCATTGTTGAGGTAGTACTAATGTGTCATTCTTGTTTTGGTGAAATTTTGTAGAGTCAATGATTACAAAACCACTTGGATGACGTCTGATTGTGCAATGCTCACCATTTGTTACCACTTCTTTAAACCACTTCACATCCAGTACATATATAAAGAATCTCGTCTAAAGTCAAGCTTCAGAATATATTGGATCAAGCCACAATAACCTTCCATGGTACCATTGGCATCCTCGAAGTGAGCAAGGACACCACAATCTTGGGTATTTCTCTTTTCATCTATACGTTGAGTTCGAAGATGTTTACCCTCACACCAAAGTGCATTGAATAATGTGCACTAGTAGTAAAAGATAAAAGATCAAACATGTCAATTATTTATATAAAATAAAACTTATAGAAACAAATTAATTGATAGTATGTCTCACCTTTGATAAGCAACCTCGTGCGTATTCCCACTCTTCTTGAGATATATTAATTTCCTCCTCTTTTTCCATTCTCTCCATTTCCTCATGTAACCAATCTATATTAATATGATGTGGGAGCGCATTTAGATGATCTGGAAATGAGACATTACGTACATATCTAGTGCGAAATTCTTGTCTTTCGCTTTTTCTTCTTGCCCTTGCTTCATTATATAGTGTCACCCATTTGCTCATTACATCACTATTGAGCACACAAAAACTATTTAACTTACGAAGTTCTTCTTTTGTTAGCACTTTACTCATTCCTTTTCCTTGAGGTACTATAGAGGCCATCCTCAAGTCTTCATCATCTTTCCATAGTCGTGGTTGAGAGGGATCCAGTTCAGCAAGATATTCAGAGATATAAACAAGGGATGATTGCACTAACCAACCCTCAGCCATGCTTCCCTCAGGCCGTGCTTTTTGCCTCACAAAATCTTTCAAGGTTTTCATGAAGCGGTCAAGAAAAGACATCCACCTTACATGAACTGCCCCACAAAGTGCGATCTCATCAATCAAATGTATGAGTAAATGTAATTGAGTAGTCAAAATGGATCGAGGAAAAATTTCCTCTACCAAACAAACCACCTCAACAGATAATACTCGAGCATCTTGCAATGTGTTTGGATCAATTTCCTTCGAGCTCACATATCTGTCAAGATGTATTTGAGAATTGTTTATTTTTGTGTAGAAATTCAAAGATATATAATGAAAAAATACAATGTATACACACCTCACAAGCTCTTCCATCTTGTAAATGATATCACGTACATCTTTGGATACACAATGAGATATGCTAGTAGGAAGTACGAACTGAATGTAAACAATATTCATAGATCAAATGATTAGTTGAGGAAAAAGTCATCATACCCCAAAGTTTATACATAGTTACTCCACTAATTACTATATTCATGGTTAGAGATACCCTTACTTGAATCATTTTGTGCCAATCATGGGACTTCAAACCAGATAGTTGCTCCACACCTCTTTTCTTTTTCTTTATGAAGGCTCCCTTGAGACATCTCATACATCCTGTGGGTGTTCGAAAGCTATGTATTTGGTCCTTCACTATTTTTTTCTCGTCCTTTGACAACATCCAAGGTGCATGGGGTAGCTTAATCTTTCCTCTGGGTCCAATGTGTGGCCAGGCTCGTCTCATGCAACCAATGTTACGTAAATCCTCCCTTACATTGACTGAATCACGAGCCCCTATCAAGTGATCCCATAATGTAGATACAACATTTTTGAATATGTGCATGGGGTCCAACAGGTGATTGATCTTGAGTTCAGTCCAGTACGGAAGACGAAAAAATATAGAGAACCTAACAAACAAACAATATATTATGTAAACAATTCATCATGCTAAATACTTTAAAGTCAATCAAGAGAAATGCACTTCTTACCAACTCATGCTGAGTGGAGGGTGGCTGTCGGCATTAATCCATCTCTCCTTACAATCTCGAATGGTTAGAGATTGTGGAGTCATTCCATTAGTAGGGAGAACATATTTGGGATGGTCAATAGGAAGGAATCGATGATGATTGTCATAGATAACCTTCTTTAAACGTGCCGGCCTAGAGGAAACTAGAGAGGGACCGCAAATAGGACATGCATGATATCCTGACGTGGTTAAACCTAAAAAAATAAGTGAATTAATAAAATGCAATTGATTCAAGTCTTGAATTTCAAATATAGAGTTATATACATGTACCTGAACACTCTCCGTATCCTAGAAAGTCATGCATGGTCCACAACAACATGGCCTTCAATGTGAAATCTCTAGAGGATGCAAATGCACTTGTATCTTGCACCTCAATACCTTCCCATAACATTTCTAACTCTTCAATCAAAGGCTCTAAGTAAATGTCCATGTTTTTTACCTTGTGCTTTCCAGGAATCAGAAGGGACAACATTATATGTCCCTTTTTAATTGCCATGGATGGAGGAGTATTATAGTTCACCAATACCACTGGCCATACACTGTATGATGTGCTTTTGATGCCAAATGGATTGATTCCATCCATACCTAAACCAAACTTGAACATAAGTTTTATACGTGGAACAATCGGAAAATGTCGCAAAACCTTACGAGGCACATCCATTGAGTTCATCTCCACTTCGTATCTTGATTCGCCACAAACAGGACACTCTCGTGCGAACTCATGAATCCCACGAAATAAGACACAATCATTGACACATGCATGGATCTTGACATAATCGAGGCCTCCCAGAGATGTCAAGTAATGTCTTGCTTGCTCTCTCTTAGTTGGCAATTTGTTTCCTTTTGGAAGCATTTGTGATAATAACCTACATTTATTTTTAAAAGTGAGTTAAAAAACCACAAACATATATTTTTGTCTGATTTCAAAATAGAACAATTAATATTATGATTCATAAGCCAAACTGAATTGATACCTACTTCAATAACGCATCCAAACTGACATTACTTTATCCATAAATTGTTTGCAAGTTAAGTATCTCGAGGGACACACGAAGAATGGAGTACGTACAACCTTCATACAACGGAGTAGATGATGCTACATATAGTGGAACATCTGGCTTCGTAGAGTGACCTTCTCCCTGAACCGGTTGCGAAAATAGATGGTGTACCATGTTGTCCAAAATCTCATTCTCTACGACTTGATGGGGCATTTCATGAGGGCTACTATCATGGTCGTCAGTCTCTACTCTTCTTGAAGACTCTGCCTCCTCGCGTCGACGTTTTGCAGCCTCTCGACGCCCGGGAAGGAGCATCTGAGGATGTGGCACCGCATCCTGCTCAACCACAAAAGGGAGTTTCATGTACGTTGATATATAATTCCCGTAACATAGACTAGCAATCTTAGTGGTAAAAAAAAAACAATGAATACCGGTGATTTTTCTCGGTCCTATTCTCCATACAAGCTGAGGTGTGACATTGCAATTCAACGTGCTCGAAAAATACACCCTCGACAACGATCACACATGCATTTAATTTTTCATCGTAGCCATGCATCTCGATTAAGAAGATGCAATGTTTCATCCTCACTTAAGGATGTGCTCGTTGACTCATCAGCTTGCATCGCACTAGGTGATGACGACGTTGACATGATTAAACCTAATTCATGACAACATCAAAATATTTGTCATTCATATGTTTACATAAGATCTCAATTTTAAATACACAAAAATCATCATAAATACATTAAAACTTATGATAAGAATTCACTATCAAAACTTATCTTAAAAACAAAAAATTATGATAAAGCCTAAATGCGCGTCTATATCCGCGTTTACCTACACGTCTATATTGGCGTCTATTTCTGCATCTATGTTTGCGTCTATATTCGCATCTATCTGAACAATAGATGCACATATACACGCAAAAATAGACGCACACGTCAAAATTCAAACCATACTTAAATCATTTCTTTTCAAACTGCGCCTTTTCTTTCCTGCGTTTTTTGCGGTTCTGAAGCTTGAGTTTAGCCGATGTGCAGTCTCTTCATGCCTCACCTAGTCTCTTCATGCCTCACCTCCTCATGACTCACCTCTTCTTTCATTTCAAACACACAAGAAGGGAAAAAGGAAAGCCAAGGAGAGGAAGAAAGAGAGAACAAAAGAGAGGAGAACAAGAAGCAACAGCAAGCAAGTAAGCAAGCATCAAGGGAGGGTAACTTACCAAGGAGAGGAAGAAGGAGAAGGAAGAAGCGCCACCACCCGCCACACCAAACACCCAAGGTGAGTCTCTCTCTCTCTCTCTCTCTCTCTCTCTCTCTCTCTCTCTCTCTCTCGCTCTCTTTGTTTCTCTCTTTCTCCCTCTGATCTGTCTGTGTATTTAGGATTTCTCATTCCATTATGTATTGCATTTTGTGAATCATCAATGGCGGTCGTCGAGCTAAAATCAGCCGACTATGCGCGTCTGATAGCACGTCTACATTTCAGTGTAGACATAGGTATAGACGCGAAAAAATTTGTCCTCTCATTGCGTCTGAGAGCACAACTTAGAGCGCGTGTATTGGCGCGTGTGCAGGTCAATCTACACGCGAGGATACACGCGCGCGCAGATTGACCTGGAATTTGCGTCTGACAGCGCGTCTGTGCTGCATCTTAGATGTGAATATAGACGCGCTGGACAGAAGGTTGACTTTGGGAGTGCATCTAACCTGCAATTTAGATGCGGTTATACACGCGCCAGCTCTCCCAGCTCTGATAAAAAATAATATATTTTTGCAATGATGAATGTGACCAATCCCATGTTTGTGTTTATCAGTTTTCTTGTTTATGAGAAGCATTAGCACTTAAGTTTTATGCTCAATGTCTAAAGAAAGCTCTTTGAAAATATAGATAATATATGATTTTTTGTATGCAAACAAATTTGTCTTTTTCCTATGTTTTTTTTGCAGATGTCGTATCCTGGTTCATCTAGCAATGACCCGGATTTGGATCGCATGAATGATACATTGGCCTCGTTTGGTAGGGGGTCAATGCATTTTTTGGAGGTTTTCCTAGTAGGGAAGACTTCATGGGAGAGATGACCAGACACCTTGGCCGCTCTCCCACAGCGGATGAGGTGTTCAGTGTCATGTCTGGAACGCCTCTGACGTCTTTGCCTAGCACTACTTCCCAAACTCCATATGCAGGTACTCCACATGCAGGTACTCCATATGCAGGTACTCCACATGTAGGTACTCCATATGCAGGTACTCCACGTGCAGCACCTGTACGTGCATCGACTGAAGCACAAGCATATGCAGAAGCACGTGCATCCAGCGAGGCAGAGGATAGTCGACAAAGAGGGAGGAGGGAGAGTCGAGGGGGAGGACGAGGCTTGTGTGGGGGTTGCCTAGGAGGTGGCGAGTGATCACCCTCACGAGTAGATCATGTAGAGGAGGTTGTACGCCAGTACTATAGAGTTACAGATGCTGGTGGCATCTTCCATGATGATGAAGGAAGGGATGTAATGGTGTACATGAGGAGCGTCGTGCATGCGACGTATAAAGATTGTTTCATTGCCTTCAAAAATCAGAAAAGTAGCTTGTGGCAGGAGGTGTTGAGGGTAGTCCATAGGAGGTACCCAAATCCTGAGGGTCAGCAATTCTCGGATGATTGGGGACGCACAAAAGTGAGGGATATGCTTCACAACAAAAGATCCCACCTCATGACACGCGCCAGGGACTCACTGCAGAGGCAGGAGGAGGGACGTGGAGCCTATAGCCAACCATCTATGTGCCACCGCATAGAGTGGAAGAAAGCCAAGAAGAAAGCAGCAAAGAAAGTGAAGAGTCGCCAGCACGTAGAGGCGCGACGGATCCAAATGGAAACAATGGGATCGTTGCATTACGGATCGGGTGGCAGAGAGTGGTGGGAGGCAGAGTTTATAAGTATATTTTAATTTCTAGTTTTTTAAAATTTATATTTCTTTCAATTCTTTATATAAATTTTTCTAATATATTGTGTCTCATAATTGTTTGTATATATCATAATTGTTTTGCAGACTACTATCGTTGGTAGGATACCTACTCCTAGAGAGGTAGGTTACCATCGAGGCCATAACCGCGTAGCCACATGGATTCACTTCTATGAGGAGGGTCTCATCACTTAGGACCAATACAACTGGGCTATGAGGATTCGACAGCCAGAGGAGGTATGGTTTTTCTTACTTTTCTATTAAAAGTATAGCTAATTATAACTTTTTCTCCACCATGTCTATGTAAGCAACCTTGATCTTTTGTGTGTGTAGGCGAACCTGGATGTGGAGCATAGCGAGGAGGGGGATAGCGACGCTAGTAGCCATGGTGGTACTAGCAAAGATGTTTCTTCTTCAGATTCGTAGAGGAGCACCATACCTCCTCATGAGGCTTTGTTTTCTTGTATATGTATGATCCATCTTTGAGCCTACTGCTTGCGGCCATGCTTTAGGTCGCAAGCACTTAAACTTTCCATGTAAATGCTTTTGATCTATAATGAATACATGGACTTTTATTTTCAATTCTCGTGCCCGTAAGATACATTGTCTTTTTCCCAAATGCACAATCTGATGTATGGGAAGGGAAAAAAAAAACTAGAGCATGCTCTCTGGTTTTTTTTTTCCCAGTTCTGTTTTGCACGTCTATCCGCACGTCTAAATTGCAGAAAATGCGCGTTTATATGCACGTCTATAGTGCAGAGTACACATGCTTATACACGCACTAGATAATTCAAATTTAAAAAAGAAATTAAATATCTTTTTTTTAAAAGGAGATTTTTTTGTTTTTCGTTCGCATCTACCAGTGCTTGTAAAAGCGCGTCTATAAGCGTGTCTATATGCCCATCTAACTGCAAAATAGACGCGCAAAATGAATTAAATAAATAACAATTTTGGTTTATTATGCGCATGTATTCACGCGTGTATATGTGTGTCTATTGCGCGTCTATTTTTGCGTGTAAATTCGTTCATACATGCGATTATAGACGCGATACGGTAGACGCGCAAATAGACGGGCGGATAGACGCGCCCGTAAGATTTTCTCTATATTCAAAAATCACGTCTAAAAGTGCGTCTATGAGGCCTTTTTGTTGTAGTGGTAGATACACACGTGTATAGATCCACTTTTTTTTATAAATATGATTATATATTTACGTAGCGCGTCAATACGCGTGTCTATATGCGCATCTACGTGGGCATCTAACTCTGACTATAAGCGCACTTTTAGACGTGATACTGTAGATGCAGAGGTAGACGTGGTAATAAATGCGCCCGATATTTTTTTTCACAGTTTAAATATTGCGTCTATAAGCGCATCTATGGAGCCTTTTTGTTGTAGTGCCAGATCAAGTTGTTACTCCTTGGTACTTTGTTTCTGCATCTAGCAAGCATTCGTTCTAGTTCCCAATATTACAACCACCATCTTTTTCCACATGAGGACTTGCACTTAGAGATATTATTCCATAAATCCCTGCAATTCTCATTTTCTGAGAACCCAAGTCCCATCCATGTAGGAAACAACCATCCCAATTACTCAAGCTTTCTTTCTTGGGTTTTCAATACCTTTTCAAGGAATGTTCTAGTCTCTTCAGAATCCCATTAGAGTATTGATTCTTCCTGATGTATCTGCTTTTTATATCATGCAATGTGTCCTATCCAAAAACATGCTTTTGAAGATGAACCTCATGCTCACTCAATCATGGTATTGAAAAGGTGCTAAGTCAAAAGCAATGCCATGGAGTCACACAATCCATGCAATACACAAAAAGATGGATGCACTAAATATATAGTGCCTAGCCTAACTACGAGGGCTCATGCGTTATGCAAAATGCAAACAGTTCTTTGATTACTTTACAATCCTTATCCTCACCTCTCATATCTCAGCAAAGAAGAAATGTTGTACTCCGCACCACCCACCCAAAATCTCACGATCACTCAACAAAAATATGGTAAGACAGCCTATCTCACAACTGTAGACATCCTTCATGACCCTCAAACTCACCCATCCACCTTCCCACTCATCCAACGGTTCCTATTTTAGTGATGAATATTCCAACTCTCGTGCGTGTAAAAAAATTGTGCATGCACAATGAAGGTGCTCTCGTAAGTACGCGTGCATCTAAGGTTTACTGCGTATAGCTGCAGTGGGCATCATGCCATGCTAGTGCTCAATGATGGTACAATGAGTGCATCAACCCAACCCATGGCATGAAAGTAATTGATAAAATCAGGAGACAAGCTCTAAGTGTAGTGTATCTGACGACAAGTGCAACGTAAAGTGCTCATGAATCCATAATCCCGGTGATGTGCAAAGATATCGGTAAGAAAATATACATCTTTTAGGATGTCCAATAAACTACAATCAAAGTCCTACTCCAATTTGTCCAAAAAAAACACCAATCTCAACCAAGACTATCAATTTTTCAAGCTCAAAGAATCCAAATAAAACAACATAAACAATTCCAACTCTAGAAAAATACAAAAATTCCAGCTACAAAACAAGAAGAAAAACAATTACACAAACAACTAAGCTAAAAAATCTCTACCTATCTAATGTTTCTCTAGGGTATTTCAGTTTATGAAAAAGCCCTTAATACTGTGTTGCCCGGACCCCCCCCCCCCAAACGCGAGATGGAGTCCTCGAGATTTTGAGACCCTCCCTGCCTTGCATCATGTGAGTCCAACCTATGGACTCCCTTTGCCGATTGGATTTTCTCATATAGTTGTATTTACAGATGGATGATACCGAGGTGCAGCATGTGGAGGGAGTTCACAAGCTTGTAAGGAGTGAAGGCACTCTTAATGCTCCTGCGTAAGAGCCTAGGATTAGTGGAGGCAATCCTGAGGATATGCTTCTAGATTTTCTTTCTCAAGTGGGACAAGAGCATCTGTTACCACATGTATTGCATGTGTTTTCTATCATTACCATTGTGGAGGAATGGATCAGGGCCTCACAAGTCTATCTTGAGGAACAAGAGGCCACTTTTGTGGAGCGAACATCTACTAGAGAGGTTCATATTGAGGGCCTTTAGTATGTTCATATGACCGATGTCTTTGCTGAAAAGCCCCTAAGGAAATGGTTTAATAGGATAGTGCTAAGGGTTCCTAACGGCATGAAGAAGACAAATCTATAGTTTTTTGTACACAATTAGAAGTGTTGTATCGTTGAGTACTTTCATGGGATTGTTTGTTTTCTGAATGTGTTGCTAAGGGATGAAGGGAAAGAGCTTGTCCAAGACCCAAAAGATATACAATAGCTTGTTGAAGTGGAGATTGATGAGGTGCAAGAGGTATCCTAGCTAGTATATGTGGCTAGTGAGAGGGATCAAAGTCCTCAACTTGATGTTGAAGCTTTGAGAAGAGAGAACAAAGAGGTGGGTTTTGTTGATGAGCAAGAGGCTGAGGAGGATGATGGTGATGTTCCTATAGCTTTGCTCCCCACTTTCCCTATTGGGCGAAAGGCAATATGTTCTCTTGATTGATATCCAAGCCCTTTTTAACATTAGGGAGGACTACGACCTAGACATTATTGCATAGAATCTTGAAACATATTTTGACTTTATGGTTTTAGATTGGGATAAGTATCTGCTTGTGGATTCAAATATCAAGGAAACGAAATACTACTCCACAATAGTAGAGACTTTGACCATGATATACAAGGATGCACTTCGATATGAGTGAGTCCCTTCCTTTTGAGGAAGAGTTCAAAGCAACACAAAAAAAATTGAATGTATCTCACTTGGGAAGATCAAACAAGGAGTCAACTCTTAAGTCTTTTCCAATCGGCCAATCAAGCATTCAAATATGGAGTGAGAAGGAGTTGGTTTCACATGAAAGTTAGAAGGTTAGTTTCATGGGCTATGCTCATTTGGATAATATATTGATTTATGTAAGAATTGCATAATAATTTACTAGGTATCTTTGCTATTTCTTAGCTTGTCATGTACGAGGATGGGTTCATTGGTTATGCAGATGACAAACAGAAGGGAGGTTTAGGCAAGGACTTTGTCTTGGGCCATTATATCAAAGACCTTACCTTTCCAAAGTTTGTTGTTTTCTATCACAAGTTCTCAATGGACAATGCAAAGTTCCCTCTTTTTACATTGAAGACCTTGACATCAAGATATCTTGGAGGGTATTCTATTAGGTGGAACACAGAGATGATAATGTTTTTGGAGAAACAAGAAGGTCTACAAATTTTTAGTCAAGGCCATGGTATGCATGTACAATGTGGTAAATACCACATAGCATATGCATCATTGGTATGATGAGCAAGATCAAGGATCCAAATGTGCTTGCAGAATATGGAAAAAGAAGCCTACTTAGAACTAGATCAATTCCAAAAATTAATCAATAATCTTTAAAAGAACTAGAGCAATAATTATAAGATGAAGCTAGGCCATTGTCACTATTTAATAAATTCATATCAATAAATTAATGACTCACTTTTCTTTAAGTGTTGATGATGATCTACCATGGCCATGAGACCATTTAGAGATTAGTATTCCTAGTGCATCACTTAATGGGGTGATTAGAGCATTGTGACAGGGATATCTGGTACATGCAGTACAAGTTATGAAGGGGGAAAGAAGTGTCTACAAAGTGTAAGAGTGTACACAAGAACCAAGGAGTTACACATAAATGAAGATGGATTGAGTTCTAAGAAGAGGAAGTGCATTAGCATTGTGTATATGTATTTATGTGTGTATGCAAGGATGCCTGGGAATGTTTACTTGTGTGTAATGAGCATTGCATTCATTTGGGGTCATCCTCTCCCCTACAAGTCAAGGTTTAAGGTATTTTCTTTCATTAAGAAAGACAAGAGGGAATTCTCTCATTAAGAAAGATGAGAGACGCGATCCTCTGGAAGTGAGGAGAGAAGTGATTTTCTCTTTCTAAGGTCTAAAATGACACGAGCTTTTGTGTGGAATTCAATCTTAAGGTTGAGGCCCACGACAATCTAATGAACTCTCCTTATCTATGACTCAAG
This sequence comes from Lygodium microphyllum, assembly GCF_053477565.2. NCBI lineage: Eukaryota > Viridiplantae > Streptophyta > Polypodiopsida > Schizaeales > Lygodiaceae > Lygodium > Lygodium microphyllum. Next base: position 608,853 of record NW_028229521.1, read on the forward strand.
GTGGTTGCATGGACCACAAGTTAAAAGTACAGTTTAAAAAGATGTTTTTTGAAAAATCCATTTTTAAAATATCTCGCAATAGAAAAACGATCTCTAAAAACAGGCCGCGTGGGTTATCCCCCTCCTAACCTACACATCCTTTGGTATGTGCCAAAGTCTTACAAATCTATAGTGTTAGAAGAAGTATCTTCTGCCATGTCAATGTCTTCATCTTCTGCCTCTTCTTCTTCCTCTATGTCTTCATGCTCTTGAATTATATCCAAGTCTTCTAACTCATATGTTGAACTTTCTCTTCGTTTGAAGAGCTTGATTCTTTTTCCAGCTATGGGTATCTTCATGCTTGTCTCATCCAATTTAGCCAATGAATATGTGGCATTGTCATGAACGACCTTTACCACATACGGACCAAACCAACGCTTTACTATCTTCCTAGAAGCACTGTATTAATTATCTAAGCTATTGACATAGACAAGCACCTAGTCATTTTCTTGGATAGCTCTTGGCCAAAATCGATGTTGCCTATCAAATCTTCTTTTGTTTTTTAGTCTTGCTGTTTTTAACTTCTTCATAGCTGCTTGAACATCTTCAGGCCTTCTTTCTAGCTGCCATATGCACAAAGTTAGCAACTCTTCTCTACTGATGTGTTCATCCCAAGGTAGAAAACTCCATGTGAGAATAGATTCTTCAATTGGCATAATTGGTTGTTGTCCATGCATAAGTTCAGCTGGCATATAGCCAGTCACTATACTGTGAGTAGTCCGGTCAGCCCCCATAATGCAAAAGATAGCGTTTTAGGCCATTCTTTGATCTTTCCTCTACAAAACTTTGCTAGAGCTTTGAGAATAGGTTGATGTCCTCTCTTACTCTTTCCATTGCCTTCAAGATTGTAGGCTGATGTCAAAGCCAACTTGATATCCAATTGAGCAAAGAAGTTGCGTGCTTCATCGGCATCCAATTCTTCTCTATTAGCGGTTACCTTGCCAACATAGCCATATCTACAAAATACTTCTTCAAACAAAAAGTGACAAACAACTTGAGTGGTCTTGGTTGTTAAAGCTTTACCTTCAACTTGATTGGTTAGATCTTCTCTTGTAAGCACTAAATACTACATATTCCATATCCCTGTAGGCATGGTTACAAGATCAATAACCCATCTATAATGTATAGACAAGGGATAAGTCGGTTGTAACCCATCTCAATGCTTGACCATAGAATACATCTGACACGCATAACAAGTTTCAACAAAATGCTCTATATCTCGATATATGTTCTGCCACCATTATTTTTCTTTGACTTTAATAAAGGTTCCTCATATACCTCTATGGCCAGTCCACAAGCTTTCATGAAATTCCTTCATTACCTATAGTTGTAACCTTTTATTACCTAAAACTCAGACATGTGCTCCTTTCTTCTTCTTTGCATGCTTAGTGTTTTTCAGCCGGCGAAAGGAAATAAATTTCACATATTTTGAGCTCTTTTATACTTTCAAATGTGAACTTGTGACCAATGCTAGAAGGAAGGATCATGAAGACTTGGCTCATTTGCTGCCCTATCAACCAGCACTTCACTTTCAGGAGGTAGTGGGACTGCCCCACAGGCTTGACTTTCTTATCCATCGTCTTGTATTTTGTCTCGGCCACTTGTGCTTTAGCCTTGATGACTAAACCAATGTCTTCTTGCTTAACAAATTCTTGAATTGTTTGATAAAAATCCAATGTACATACTTCTATGGACTGATTTTCAGCTTGATTTCTGTATGAACAGCTGCATATATTTCAGCCAATGTGTCAGTAGTAATCAGTCCAAAAAAATGTCGGAAATATCTTCATTTTCAGCCATCATGTCATAAGTTTGCAGCACCCTTTTTAATGACATAAATATTTTCTTTTAGCTTTAATCACGGTTGGGAGAGACTTATAACAGCCCATACTATTGGCTGTGCATACATACAGATTTTCTAGAGACATAGTTTCTGTAGCATAAGGAGGTTCAATCTTTTTACATGATGCACTACCATAGCCTCCTTTTACAGCAGTGCAACCCGAAAACCCTTGAATTCTCACGCATTAGGAGGCATAGGATAATCACACAGTCGATCTCTGTTTCCACTACAACAAAAAGGCCTCTTAGATGCACTTTTAGACGCGATTTTTGAATATAGAGAAAATCTTACGGGCACGTCTATCTGCCGTCTATTTGCGCATCTACAAATTCGCGTCTATAATCGTATGTATAAAGGAATTTACACGGAGAAATAGATGCGCAACAGACGCACATATACATGCGTGAATACAAGCGCATAAAAAAACCAAAATTGTTATTTATTTAATTTATTCTGTGTGTCTACCAGCGCGTCTATCTGGCAAATTAGACGGGCATATAGACATGCCCGTAGACGTGCTTTTACAAGCACCCATAGATGCGAACGGAAAACAAAAAATCTCCTTTTAAAAAAAAGATATTTAATTTTTTTTTAAATTTGAATTATCTAGCGCGTGTATGAGCGTGTGTACTCTGCATTTTAGATGCGCTTATAAACGCGCATTTTTTGCAATTTAGACGCGCAGATAGACGCGCAAAACAGAACTGGAAAAAAAAAATTCCCCCTCCCATACATCAGATTGTGCATTTGGGAAAAAGACAATGGATCTAAAAGCACGAGAATTGAAAATAAAAGTCCATGTATTCATTATAGATCAAAAGCATTTACATGGGGAGTTTAAGTCCTTGCGACCTAAAGCGTGGCCGCAAGCAGTAGGCTTAAAGATGGATAATACATATACAAGAAAACAAGGCCATAGAGGAGGTATGGTGCTCCTCTACGAATCTGAAGAAGAAACATCTTCGCTAGCACCACCATGGCTACTAGTATCGCTATCCCCCTCCTCGCTATGCTCCACATCCGGGTTCGCCTACACACACAAAAGATCAAGGTTGCTTACGTAGACATGGTGGAGAAAAAGTTATAATTAGCTATAAGTTTAATAGGAAAGTAAGAAAAACATACCTCCTCTGGCTGTCGAATCCTCATAGCCCGGTTGTATTGGTCCTCAGTGATGAGACCCTCCTCATAGAAGTGAAGCCATGTGGCTGCGCGATTATGGCCTCGATGGTAACCTACCTCTCTAGGAATAGGTATCCTACCAACGATAGTAGTCTGGAAAACAATCATGATATATACAAACAATTATGAGACACAATGTATTAGAACAAATTATATAAAGAATTGAAAGAAATATAAATTTTAAAAAACTAGAAATCAAAATATACTTACAAACTCTTCGTCCCACGTCTCTCTGCCGCCCGATCCATAATGCGACGATCCCATGGTTTCCATTTGGATGTGTCACGCCTCTGCGTGCTGGCGACTCTTCACTTTCTCTGCTGCTTTCTTCTTGGCTTTCTTCCACTCTATGCGGTGGCACATAGGTGGTTGGCTATAGGCTCCATGCCCCTCCTCCTGCCTCCACAGTGAGTCCCTGGCGCGTGTCATGAGATGGGATCTTTTGTTGTGAAGCAAATACCTCACTTTTGTGCGTCCCCAATCATCCGAGAATCGCTGACCCTCAGGATTTGGGTACCTCCTATGGACTGTCCTCAACACCTCCTTCCACAAGCCGCTTTTCTGATTTTTGAAGTAGACGAAATAATATTTATACGTCGCATGCACGACGCTCCTCATGTACACCATTACATCCCTTCCTTCATCATCATGGAAGATGCCACCAGTATCTGTAACTCTATAGTATTGGCGTACATGCTCCTCTACGTGATCTACTGGTGAGGGTGATCGCTCGCCACCTCCTAGGAAACCCCCACACAAGCCTCGTCCTCCCCCTCGACTCTCCCTCCTCCCTCTCTATCGACTACCCTCTGCCTCGCTGGATGCACATGCTTCTGCAGATGCACGTGTATCGACTGACGCTTGTGCTTCAGCCGATGCATGTACAGGTGCTGCACGTGGAGTACTTGCATGTGGAGTACCTGCAATTGGAGTTTGGGAAGTAGTGCTGTGCCTCATAAGGTTTTGCGACATTTTCCGATTATTCCACGTATAAAACTTATGTTCAAGTGTAAGTCTATTGGAAAGCTCATGTTATGATATGCCAGTCATCGTTCAAGTGATGGAAAATGGAGGATCCCTGCAGACACACTGGCATGGCAACATATAGATAATTTGTGGCCCGTTTTCAAAGAAGAGCCAATAAATTTGAGATTTGGTTTAGGTATGGATGGAATCAATCTATTTGGCATCAAAAGCACATCATACAGTGTATGGCCAGTGGTATTGGTGAACTATAATATTCCTCCATCCATGGCAATTAAAAAGGGACATGTAATATTGTCCCTTTTGATTCCTGGAAAGCATAAGGTAAAAAACATGGACATTTACTTAGAGCCTTTGATTGAAGAGTTAGAAATGTTATGGGAAGGTATTGAGGTGCAAGATACAAGTGCATCTGCATCCTCTAGAGATTTCACATTGAAGGCCATGTTGTTGTGGACCATGCATGACTTTCCAGGATACGGAGAGTGTTCACGTACATGTATATAACTCTATATTTGAAATTCAAGACTTGAATCAATTGCATTTTATTAATTCACTTGTTTGTTCAGGTTTAACCACATCAGGATATCATGCATGTCCTATTTGCGGTCCCTCTCTAGTTTCCTCTAGGCCGGCATGTTTAAAGAAGGTTATCTACGACAATCATCATCGATTTGTTCCTATTGACCATCCCAAATATGTTCTCCCTACTAATGGAATGACTCCACAATTTGTAACCATTCGAGATTGGAAGGAGAGATGGATTAATGCCGACAGCCGCCCTCCACTCAGCATGAGTCGATAAGAAGTGCATTTCTCTCGATTGACTTTAAAGTATTTAGCATGATGAATTGTTTACATAATATATTATTTGTTTGTTAGGTTCTCTATATTTTTTTGTCTTCCGTATTGGATTGAACTCAAGATCAATCACCTGTTGGACCCCATGGACACAAGGATGTTCAAGGAAATGCATAAGAAGACAATAATGTGATTGTCGATGATATTGATGAAGTTATTGAGCAATATAGCAACACATCTGATAGTGGGATAGACTTATTTGTTTTGTTGCCTCTTGGTAACATAGACCTAGAAGTAGATAGTTTAGCAAGGGCTGATCTCATTCAAGATGAGATGAATCATTCACTGTAACATACTTAATTTGCTTAATGATTCAATGTGTATTCTTAATTCTATGGTTTTTATCATGCGCACACGTGCATACTCAAGAATCAATAGTCAAGTTTAAAGCTAAATTGAATTTTCCATAATAAAAAGGAAGTATTTTTTATCATCTTCAAGTAGAGAAATTACGAGATACATATTGCAATGCTTGCTACTAATTGTATAATAAGGTTTCTGTCGCTTGCCACTAATTACTTATATTAGGCTTGTCAACTTGAGGAATTGCCATTCATTAGAGAGCAATGCAAAAATAATTATTAACTCTGGTTTTTTTATTCAATGATTCAATGTGTATTCTTAATTCTATGGTTTTTATCATGCGCACACGTGCATACTCAAGAATCAATTTCAGGTGGTTAAATAATTATTAACTCTGGTTTTTCTATTATATTAAGTCCAATTTTAGGTGGTTAAATAATTGCGCGTCTATTTTAGCGTCTGTTTACGTGGATATAACACAAAATTCGCGTCTATTTACATGCTCTTTTACACGCACATATAGACGCAATGATAGACACGCCCAACTTTGCGCATCTAACATGCGCATCTATGCCTCGTTTCTGTTGTAGTGTTCGATGATGGTTAACACGCCTTTCTTCTTTCCTTTGGTCTTCTTTGTTTACAATTGCTATGTAGGCATTATTTATAGCTAAATCTTCTAATCTTTTCTTCATTCCACCATTGCCAAAATTTGGCTCCAGTGGAAGACCAGTTTTAGTTGCATGAATTTTTTCGTCTTTTCAAAAGACGAGCTTTTGTGCTTCAGCCTCACGGAAGGCAGAACACTCCCTCTTGTCATGTTGTTGGCTATCACACCAAATACAACTCTTCTTATAGTCTTCTCTCATGGGTATTTGAGTTGTTGATCGTCCTCGTTCTTCAACTTTGACATCCAGCTTCTCCAACTTGGAACTAATTTCTATAAGATTCAGATGAAGGTCATGCATGCTTTTAATGAGTTCATTGTAAAGATTGTGGGAGAGAAGGAGTCTCACTTGTAGCTTTCTTGCTTGCACAATGGGGGAATACACAAAAGGGTGGAGGCTGAAAACAATTTTCCTCTTCTTAGTTGTGTAAGCCAAAAAGAAGTCTAGTACATAGAAATAGAAGAACCCTATATATGGGTCTCAAACCAAACTCAACTAACTAAGGTGGCATACTAACTGAGCCACAAACTAGAGTAGATAAGGATAGCTGTCATGTAGCTATTATTCATGGGCGGTGTACCAACCGCATCTGCAACTGACAAGTCGGTGACATAAATGCACAACGGTCACCCTGGCATATCACGAGTGGAGCTCGATATCTCAACACTCCCCCTCGAGCTCAATCCCAATTCCTGCACACCAAGCAGGTCTCTGAACTTGCGTAGCTTCTCTGCGCCCAATGCCTTCGTGAATATGTCAGCTACCTGATCCTCTGTGCTGACATAAACTAGATCAATAAGACCTAGTAAAACCCTCTCCCGCACATAGTGATAATGCACCTCAATGTGCTTTTTTCTAGCATGATAGACTGGGTTATTTTCCAAGTGTATACTGCTCATGTTATCACAATAAATGACAACTGGCCCATCTGTAGGCTGATGCATATCATAAAGTAGCTTATGCAACCAAGCTACCTCACATGCAGCCATTTTGCTGCACCCCTGTACTCAGCCTCTGTGCTCGACAAGGCAACTGTAGGCTGTTTCTTGCTGCTCCAAGTGACTGCAGCACTCCCAAAAGAGAACACATACCCACTGGTAGATCGTCTATCAGAAATACTACCATCCCAATCAGCATCAATGTATCCATGCAACTGTATCTGAACCCCAGTCTCATAAAATAGTCCATACTGCAATGTGGACTTCACATACCTGAGTATGCGTCTAGCCGCATCCAAATGCGATTTCCTTGGAGCCTGCATAAACTGACTTACCAATCCAACAACATAGCTCAAATCTGGCCTGGTAATAGTCATATAAATCAAACTTCCTACTATGCGTCTGTACATAGTAGGGTCTTCCAGAAGCTCACCTGCATCTGCGCGCTCAGCTTCACATTCTGCTCCAAAGGAACTGAAATAGGCTTATAGCCTGTCATCCCATATTTGGACAGCATGTCCAATCCATACTGCCTCTGCAAGAGCTGTATCCCACTTGGTGATCTAATCACCTCAATGCCCAAGAAATAACACAGCTCTTCCAAATCCTTCATCTCAAACTTTTGCTTCAATAGCATTTTCACATGAAGGATATCTTCATCACTGTCACCTGTCATAATCAAATCATCAACATAAATGACAAGTAGCATAATACCTTTCTTTATTTTTCTCACATAAAGTGAGAAATCTGCCTTGGAAATCTGAAAGCCAATAGTGACAAGATACTATCCTATCTTGTCAGACCATGCTCTAGGTGCTTGCTTCAACCCATACAATGCTTTCTTCAACCTGCAAACAAACTCAGGATAAACAACATGCACATAACCTGGTGGCTGCTCCATATATATCTCTTCTTGCAAATCACCATGCAAGAAGGCATTCTTTACATCCATATGATGTAAAGACCATTCCTTTGATGCAGCCATAGCAATGACTGCTCTTACGGTTGCCATCCTTGCAACCGGACTGAATGTTTCTTCATAATCAATGCCATATGTTTGTGCATACCCCTTGACTACTAATCTTGCCTTGTATTTGTTCACAGAACCATCTGCATTGTGCTTCACCTTATAAACCCACTTATAGCCAATTGCATTCTTACCTTTAGGCAAAGGTACCAATTCCCATGTAGCATTTGCTTCCAAGGCATCCATTTCTTCATCCATGGCTTTCTCCCATTTTTCTTTTCCCATGGCTTGCTCAAAAGAAGTGGGTTATGGTTCCTGTATCACTTTGACCATATAGGCATAGTGAATGGCTGTAAATCCATCATATTTCAGCCTATCCACAGGATACCTAGCTCTGGTAGACCTGCGCAAAGTAGGTTCACTCCCAGGTGCTCTCAAAACATCCCTAGTCTTTCTTACTCCAGGTGTAACAATAGAAGGAATATTCAACTCATCATCAATGCTCTGTTCTGAGCCACTAGATTCACCATCCACATAAGAGTGACCTGCATTCACATCAAACATGGGCTGATCTACCTTCTCTTTTCCTTTTCGTGAAACCTGCATACCACTATCTGCATTGTTTTGAGGAGATTCTCCTGATCTCAATCTGCCTGTCCATGGCGAAGAATGTGAACCACTGCTAGAGGACGCTCCATGTCCACTAATATCTTGTGACTGCTGCTGTGAATTCTGTGCAGCATTACCATTTTGTGCATCTACATTATCAATCACATTTACTGGTTTATACAGCTACTCATCTCAACAAAAACAACATCTCTGCTCACTGTAAACTTACGAGTAGAAGGGTTATAGCATCTATACCCTTTCTGCTGCAAAGAGTAACCAATAAAGATGCACTTCTCAGCTTTTGGATCCAACTTGGATCTCAACTCATCTGGCACATGAACATAGGCAATGCAACCAAAAATCTTCAAATGAGAAATATCTGGTTTCCTACCAGTATACCTCTCCTCTGGAGTCATCCCATGTATTGCTGCAGTGGGAGTCCTGTTCATTATGTAGACTGCTGTAGCAACTGCTTCAGCCCAATAAAAATCTGGCAGGTCTTTTTCATTGAGCATGGCACGAGATACCTCTCCAATATGCCTGTTTTTCCTTTCTGCAATTCCATTTTGTTGTGGGGTATGACTGCATGAATATTGCTGCTTTATGCCATGCTCCTGCAGGAATTTGCAAACTCATTTGAGAGGTACTCTCCCCCTCCATCTGACCTTAGGCATTTTATTTGCAGGCCTGTTTCTTTTTCAACCATAGCTTTAAGAGTTTTGAAATGCCCAAAAACTTCACTTTTCTTTTTCATAAAATACACCCAAACTTTTCTGCTATAGTCATCAATAAAAGTGACAAAATAATGATAGCCTCCAAGAGATGCAGCTTTAGTAGTCCACACATCAGAGTGGATTAATTCCAATGGCTTCTTACTCTCTTGAACATGTCTAGGAAATGGTTTCCTTGCCTGTTTTCCAAATTGGTAGGCTTCATATACCTTATGCATTTCTGCAACCTTGAATTTAGGCAATCTTGCAACAATATTTTGGGCCTGCATTGATTTAAGTCACTGTACATTAACATGACCAATGCGTTTATGCCAGATATCAATATCTGCAACTACACCGGTCCCATGTGCAAACATTGCTGCACTCAATTCAGGCATGTCTGCATCCAATGTAAACATTCTGCCCTTCTTCTTTCCTTTTGCTATCAAGCGATCTTTATTTTTCATATCCTCAACAAGCATCCATGAGGATTAAATCTGATCTGCAAGCCCTGCTCAACCATTGGACCAACAGAAACCAGATTCTTGGTGATATTCGGGACATGAAATACATCGAACATGTATTTCTTTTTCCCATCCTGCATAGACAAAGGAAATTTTCCAATCTGCACAATAGGATGTGCAGTATCATCACCAGTCTCCACAAATCCTAGTTTTTCCATTTTCCTTGCATCCTCTATCCATTCTGCATGACCTGTCATGTGGTTTGATGCACCTGAGTCAACATACCATACATCGTTTCTTTCTTCTACACTTGTCACATAATTATTCATGTGCTGTACCATAAACAAATGCTCATTTCTGTCATCACCCTGTCTACTAGAAGATGCATAATTCCCTTGTTGCAGTTTTCCATTCATGATGTCATTCTGCTTTTTATAGCAGTCTTTAGCCATATGACCCATTTTACCACAGTAGTAGCATTCAACATTACTGTTTTCATTTTGGCCTCTTTGCCATCCACCACGACCTCTTTGGCTCCCCCTGCCTCTAGAGTTATCACGTCCTCCTCCATAGGACTGGTTTTCTTGAGTTTGTTGCATATTCTGATTTCTACCACGGCCTCCAAATCGGCCTCCTCTACCTCTGCCTCTACCTCTTCCAGCATTTGAGTAGAAGACAGCTTCTTTTGAAGTTCCTCCTGAAGAAGATGCACCACCATTTCTCTGCTCCTCAGAAATTAGAAGAGCAATCAACTCCTCAAAATCAGAAAATCTTTCACGGACGGAAATGGATGTTCGGAACTGTGCATAATCCTTTCCTAGACCGTTCAAGGTTACTGAGACTAAATCATCATCTTGCACTGGCGACCCAATGGAAGCAAGTGCATCTGCAATCTTCTTCACCTTCATGTGGTAGTCATTGATGCTCATACTTTCTCTTTGCACATTGTGCAACTCTTGCTTGAGCTGCATTTTCCTGGCTTGCGTATTTGTGCTATACATTTTTGACAAAGTATCCCATGCCTCCTTTGGCGTACTTGCATCCTGAATATGCACAATCATAGAGTCTGAAATACTGATAGACAGCCAGTACATAACTTTCCTGGCTCTCTCATGCCATGCTTTAAATGCCTGCATTTGCTGTTGATTGGGAACATCAGGAAGAACTGGTTCTTCTTCATTTCCTACAACAAATTCCCAATATCCTTTTTCCATAAGGAAATTCGTCATTCTAAACTTCCATGCTTGGAAGTTGTTCTTGTCAAGCTTTTCAGTTACAATCTGTGAAAGAGAATCAGACGCCATTACAGAACACTGCAAAAAATTTTGTCACTGCAAAAAACACAGCTTCACCCTCACAAGGGCAAATCTGCAAAACTGGCGAAAGTGGTATTTAACCACACAGTCACTTCCTAGTGACGATTTTGCATAAACAGGAACCAAGGATGATTCTGTAACTCCCAATGTCTCTGCACACAAGCATACGATGCAATTTATGTGGTAACTTTTCACCGACCTGTAGAACAGTGGTCGCACAGCATAAAACTGGGCCTTTTCCTGAGTGCGTGCAGAAAACTTCCGCCTCCAAAACAGGCCCCGAAATGGCCTCAAATCAAAAAAACAGGGTCACCAAGGGCTAAAGCCCTTCCCCACAGCATATACTGCCCTCTTGCTTCACCGCGAAGGGCGTCTCAATCTGAGACAATGCACTCTTGCAATTTCCAGCTGTGCTACCTGCAGAGATCTGCTCCCAAAACAGAAAATGAAAGCAACACTGCTCCTCTTACCAGAACACCACGAGCTTGGCTTGCTTTCTTGAGCTCCTTACCACGAACAAGGCTCTGATACCATGTCAAGATTGTGGGAGAGAAGGAAGGAGTCTCACTTGTAGCATTCTTGCTTGCACAATGGGGGAATACACAAAAGGGTGGAGGTTGAAAACAGTTTTCCTCTTCTTAGTTGTGTAAGCCAAAAAGAAGTCTAGTACATAGAAATAGAAGAACCCTATATATGGGTCTCAAACCAAACTCAACTAACTAAGGTGGCATACTAACTGAGCCACGAACTAGAGTAGATAAGGATAGCTGTCATGTAGCTATTATTCATGGGCGGTGTACCAACCGCATCTGCAAAACTGACAAGTCGGTGACATAAATGCACAACGGTCACCCTGGCATATCACGAGTGGAGCTCGATATCTCAACATTCATCCATGACATCATTTTTACAAGGAACAGAAGAAGAAAGAGTTGGTTGATTAGTCAAAGAAATAGGGGATTTCGAAGGTGGAACAAGCTCCATCAATAGTGTTATTTAAGTTGAAGTAGAGCCCAATCTTGTTGCCAATTTGATGCTTCCATTGGCTCCGAAAGGGGGGTAAAATACCAGCACACTTGGCCAGAATTTTGCCAGATCACTCCCTCTTCATCTCCCACTTCAGAGTGTTGTTCACTGCTTGAAAACAATGATCACGTGTTGTGCGATTTCGCTAATCTTTCTTTTTATATAAAATCCTCTCAAAATAGCTGAAAGATACATGCTTTCTTTTACATGTTATCCTAATCTAGAAGTTGTCTAAGTTTTATGGATTTTTACAAGAGATAATATCTAAAATATCAAAAATTGGCTAAAACTTGTCCAAAAATCTAATATTTTTGAACCATGGACACTAACACTAATACCTAAAGTGGCATTGGCTCTCTAGATTTATAGTGAAGTCACATTCTAGAGTTTTTCACATGATGTGCGTGTAGTGGTACGACATCGGGGATCAAAGAGAGAAGAAAGTAGAGAATAGGAGATAGAAAAGAAGAAAAAGAATAGACATGATATTCAAATGAATCCCAAGAATGCCAGAAATCAAGTTCTCTTCAAGACATGTCCATACATCATGAATCAATCATAAAACCTTGTGCCAATTCTACCAAAGCCTTTATACAAGATAAAGACAAAGCTCAATAATTCAAACTCTACATGTATTACATGTAAACTCTACTATACATCTATCCAAGACAAAGAGTCCAAATAATACAAATGTCAATAGGTTTAGATGATTTCTTGGTAGGAGAAGCCCAAGTACTTCTCCAGGGAACACTATGTATTGATAGAACCTAAGAAGGTAAACAAAATCCTTGTATGGGACTCCAAATATACTTTAGCCTTGTGTATTCCTAGTTATTATAGTAGTCATAATCTAATCGTTTGATGGCTAAACTCCAAGACAAATGGTTCTCAGATTATCTAGACAATGTCTACTACTACTCGGAAGCAATCTCCAAGCATTAGATCTCTTGGAGCTCCGTGTTATACCCAAAAACTTGCACCGAACACTAGCTTTTACTCTACTTCTCAAACAATAAATCTGATGGTTTTGTTGGCTCTGAAAGGGGGGTAAAACCGCATGATACCTACTCAAAATTCTCCTAGATTGTTCCTTCTCCCCTCTTTCCATCCCTCAAGTGTTGTTTGCCATCTGAAAACTATGATCGCGTGCTGCTTGAATTCGAGAGCCCTTTTTTTTAATGCGATTTTGCAAAACTAGCTAAAAAGCCACTTGCTTTATGTATGTCATCATGTTCTTAAAGTTTACTATACCTTTTGAGGATATTTACAAGAAATAATGGCTAAAATATAAAAAATGGGCCAAAATTGTCAAAAAATCCCACAATAAAATAAATACATAAGAGTTTTGGAGAAACTTGACACAAATGAACACTTATCAATTTTTGGAATGATCTTTTTACACAATAAAAATACACCTCATTTTGTTTGGAAAATCATTGTTTTTGAGTAAACTGACAATACAATCAATGCTCAAAGCTCACTCCTCTACTCGTGGCCTCTTTGAAGATGGCTATTATAGAATCCAAGATACATGCTCGACTTTCTTATATACTTAAAATATATATGGCGAATATTATGTTGGCATAGAGGGAGAATAGATGAGAGAAAAGAAAGATGTAGAGAGAGAGGTAGAGAAATTGGCAACACACTAGGGACTGGAAGATGGGCCGGTCCACCCCCCTTGTGGAGTTATATTATTGACAAGGAGCAAGCTCCTCTGTTACATATAAGCCAGTTCTTACTTGTAGATCTTGGAAACAAGATCACGGTTCCTTGCACGGTATACAACCGGCTAACACTTGCACAACTTGGAAGTTGGCACCTTTTGATCCTCCTTAAGTCTCCTTCTCTCCTACACAATATGTGTAGGGATCTCCTCTTGGCGCTTGATTTCAGCAGAGGTTCCGCAGCACTTGCACATTCTCTTTCCATCTTGGAACTTGATTTCAGTAGAGCTTCCGCAGCACTTGATTTCAATAGGGCTTCCGCATTACTTGCACCTTCTCTTCTTCTCTTGGATATATGCAAAGTGATGCTTCCTTCACCTCTCCCTTACACCCAAGGAGAGCCTCCTCTTTTATAAGAGCTTCTCTTGTTGGAGAGAGAGTTGAGTTGATCTTCATGCAAGACGTGGTTGTTCCACTCTGCAGCACTAATTCCGAGATATCTCTTTGTGCATTATTTGGATGAAAAAACATCCAACACAAAAGTTGTAGATCTTGTTATTTTTATGGTACAATCTCTTAAGGGAGGCAATGCACACATTTGTAAATGTGTATGTGTACATGTATGATTGAATGGCACACACACACACACACACACATATTCCTCTTGTTTGTTGTATTCTCTCTCTCTCTCTCTCTCTCTCTCTCTCTCTCTCTCTTTATGTATGTGTGTGTAATAGATATGTCTATTTTGTGTGGTCTCATAAATGTGCATCCTCTCTCTCACCATTTTGATTTTCTCATTTCGTTTTTTTCCTATTGTCTCTCATATTCCATAATCTCATATATGTGCATGTTGTGTATGCATATATGAATATGTGCATGCACATCTCTATATGTATTGTATATATATGTACATATATATATTTGTATGTGGATATATGTGTCTAAATATATGGGTGTGTACATGTTTGTAAGTGTATATTCTAAAGTGTGTATTTATTCTCTCCTCTACTATTAATCTCTTTGTTTTTTCTCTCATGTATATGTTTAAATATGTGTTAATGTGCATGTGTTTAATACATGTGCGTCCATTTTTGTAGTCTCATAAGTATCCACACTCTCCTCTCATTTTTCTCTCCTTTCTTTTCTCTCTCTCTCATATATATCTATATGTATATATCTACACACACACATATATATACAATTTTTTATTTTTACATATTTTTTTTCTTATACTTTGTACGTACGTGTGTAAATGTACATGTATGTGTATATGTAGGTATATGTGTGTTTATTTGTATGGTCTCATAAATGTGTATATATGTATTTAATATATGTGTGCCTATTTGTGTGGTCTCATAAATGTGTGTCCTCTCTCACTACAAGGATATGGAGGCATAGCGATGGCGCTTTCTGACACAAAATAGCGGCGTTGCTATTTGCGTCGCAAATATAGCGATACAAATGCGACGCTAATAGCGACACAAATAACAACGGTGCTCAGACGAAAAAAACGCAGGCCAAAACCTGAGCGCGTTATTTTGCGCGAACAAATAAAAGGGAGAGCGAACTCCATCTTACATTTGAGAGGGAGAGGGAGAGAAAGAGAGAAAGAGGGAGAAGGAAAGCTTCTCACCGCTGCTGCTACTGTTCGCGAAGAAGAGGAAGTGTACGGAGGGAGAAGAGGAGCCCCGTCACGAAGAGGAGCCGCCGAATCCATCCTCGGGCCTTTACGGTGAGTGTATTGTTCCTTCTTGCTTTGTTTTTGTGTTCTCTTTTTTTTTTTAACTTGTTTTTGTTAAAAATCATGTGTATTGAGAGAGGGAGAGGAAATGAGAGAGGGAGAGGAAGAGAGAAAATGAAAGAAGGAACGAGAAAGAGAGGGAGAAAACATTAAACATAATAGGGAAAGAGAGAAAGAGAGGGAGAGGGAGAGGGAGGGAGAGGAAATGAGAAAGGGAGAGAAAGAGAGAAAAGGAAAGAAGGAATAAGAGAGAGAGGGAGAAAACATTAAACATAATAGGGAAAGAGAGAAAGAGAGGGAGAGGGAGAGGGAGGGAGAGAGAGAAGGAGGGAGAGGTTGTTGTTGTTTTATTTCTTATTTTCTTTTTTTATTGCTGGTTGTTGTTGTGGTAGTCGTAGTAGTGGTAGCGGTAGCGGTAGTTGCTATCTAATTTCTTATTTTCTTGTTTTTTTTTGTGGTTGTCGACGTAGTAATAGTAGCGGTAGCGGTAGCGGTAGTTGTTGTTTAATTTCTTATTTTCTTGTTTGTTGTTTTTGTGGTAGTGGTAGTGGTAGTGGTAGTGGTAGTGGTAGTGGTAATAGTAGTGGTAGTGGTAGTAGTAGTAGTAGTGGTAGTGGTAGTGATAGTGATAGTAGTAGTTGTTGTTTAATTTCTTCTCTTCTAGTTTGTTGTTGTTGTGGTAGTCGTAGAGTCATCATAGTCGTGATTGTAGTAGTAGTACTAGTAGTAGTAATAGTAGTTTTCTTGTTTATTGTTGTAGTAGTAGTATTTTTTTCTTTTCTTGTTTATTATTGTTTAGTTTTCTTGTTTGTAGTAGTAGTAGTAGTAGTAGTAGTAGTAGTTGTTGTTGTTGTTGTTGTTATTGTTTTTTCTTCTTTTCTTGTTTATTATAGTGGTACTGGTTTGTTGTTGTGGTAGTTGTAGTCGTAGTCACCGTAGTCATGGTTGTAGTAGTAGTGGTTTTCTTGTTTGTTGTTGTTGTTGTTGTAGTAGTAGTAGTAGTAGTTTTTTTTTTCTTTTCTTGTTTATTATTGTTTAGTTTTCTTGTTTGTTGTTGTTGTAGTAGTGGTAGTAGTAGTAGTTTTTCCTTCTTTTCTTATTTGTTGTGTTGTTGTTATTATTGTTGTAGTAGTAGTTTTTGTTGTTATTGATTTTTCTTCTCTTCTTGTTTATTGTAGTGGTAGTGGTAGTGGTAGTGGTAGAGAGAGAGAGAGTTGTTGTGGTGGTCGTAGTCGTCGTAGTCGTAATTGTAGTACAAGTACTAGTAGTAGTAATAGTAGTTTTCTTGTTTGTAGTAGTAGTAGTTTTTTTCCTTTTCTTGTTTATTGTTGTTTAGTTTTTTTTTTTTTGTAGTAGTAGTAGTAGTTTCTTCTTTTCTTGTTTATTGTTATTGTAGTAGTAGTAGTAGTAGCAGTAGTAGTAATAGTTGTTGTTGTTGTTGTTTTTTCTTCTTTTCTTGTTTATTATAGTGGTAGTGGTCGTAGTCGTGATTGTAGTAGTAGTAGTGGTTTTCTTGTTTGTTGTTGTTGTAATAATAGTTTTTTTTTGTTTTCTTGTTTATTGTTGTTTAGTTTTATTGTTTGTTGTTGTTTTTGTAGTAGTGGCAGTAGTAGTAGATTTTTCTTCTTTTCTTGTTTGTAGTAGTAGTAGTAGTAGTAGTAATAGTAGTAGTAGTAGTAGTAGTAGTAGTAGTAGTAGTAGTAGTAGTAGTAGTAGTAGTAGTAGTAGTAGTAGTAGTAGTAGTAGTAGGAGTAGTAGTAGTAGTAGTAGTAGTAGTAGTTGTTGTTGTTGTTGTTGTTGTTGTTGTTGTTGTTGTTGTTGTTGCTATTTTATCTTCTTTTCTTATTTATTGTAGTGGTAGTGGTAGTTGTAGTGATAGAAAGAGAGAGATGTTTTGTTAAAAGAAATTGGTAGTAGAGAGAGAGATATGCTTTGTTAAAGGAAATGAGAGAGGGGGAGGAAGAGAAAAAGGAAGAAGGAACGAGAGAGAGAGAATAAACATACAACATAATAAAGAAAGAGAAAAAGAGAGAGAGATGGAAAGAGAGGAGATAATGAATGGATAAAAAACAAAGAGAGAGTAGTGGCAAGGTTTGGTGAGGTCCAGTACAATACCACGAGACGGGAAACATTCCGACATACGTTAATTTGTGGGTGGGTGGAGACTTTACATACGTTAAATTTTGCTGAGTTACAAGAGAAGAAATCCCTTCTCAAACAATTTAAGAAGGAAAAAAAGAATGATAACAAAAAAAATTATTTGTCGTAACGTAGACAAAATGGAAAACGATGAAGGTTATGATATTCAAGATCGCGAGACGTATCTTAATCAGCGTGTCCCATGTCCTTGCTCTCAATGTAAGCTGGCAATTAGACGAAAATGTCGATTGTCTATAGAACATATACGACGCTTCCGCGAGTTTCAATCTGAGATCATTGATCAGGCAATTTTGGATTTTGAGCAAACGGTAAGAAAAGTTTATATCAATCATACATTGTATTCGCAAGCTATGCATACCATATATAAAAAGATTAGATGTGGCTGGCAAAATTTCTATCCAGGGAGGTGACGTCTCGTCCCAAGGAGGAGTGCACCCTTTGCGGCCAATTAAAAGAGTTCGTGGGCATGCGATGGATGAAGTGCCTGAGCCAATCCACCACTTGGAAGGTACTACCCAATCTATACCGTCAATACCACAGGAGATAGACAGCCTTCGAGACTTATCTACAATCTTAGAGCCTGAGATGGAGGCAATGATCGGTGCATTGATTCCCATGGATGTTGAGACTTCTGATCCCCTTAGAGAGGAAGCATCCATACCATTATATGTTGAGATGACAAGCTCAACACATGCGGACATTGATGATGGACCGCCTGGTTAGATGGGTCCACACGTCTACACTTAGTACGTCGGTGGTCATTATGACTCTCACATGGCCACTGACTCATTACTTATTATATTCAGGTTGTTACACCTATTTACAGCTGGCATAGTTATAGCGCCAGTCGACTAGTGTAGTCGGTTATGCATTGTTTGACTTAGTAGGCCACTTTCCTTTATGTTGTGTCTTATCTATACTTTGTGTACATTGTAAAGTGTGTGGAAGAAGAAGGAAAAACCAGCAAGAAAACGTTTTGGCCTCCATCTCTCTTCTTGTCTCTTGAGTGAGCTTCTCCTTGTGCATTCTGTGTGTGTTCGACGCAACATCTTGAGCAAGTCCCTCCATCACGCGATTCTTGACATGGTATTAGAGCTGCGCCATTGAGAGAGGCTGATTTCGAAGGCTGAAGTGAAGGAGAAGAAGCAAGGTTCGAGCAAGCAAGCCACGAGTAAGAAGCTCTCCCATCCTTCCACTCTTTCTCTTGGATAGTACCTGTGGAGGCATCGAAAGCAGGGCAGAGCAAAAATCTCAGATTGCAGTGAGATTTGGTGTGCGCGAAGAGCACTGTGTATTTTGCAAATAAGCCCTTTTGGGCTTGCCCGCAGTTATTTTGGGCATCTGAGGTCGTTTCAGGCCCCGTTTTAGAGCCGCAAGGTTGCGGACAACAGTTTCAGGATACACTGTGATTTCGGATGTTTTGACCGAAAGTGGGTGCGCAGGTTACAGATTGTGAATCTGTAATTCTTGAGGTGTTTGTAGGAAGCAAACATAAGGTTTATCTGCAAAGATGTTGCAGATTGTATGTATTGTTGAGCAAACAGTGAAAAAGGATGTCTGGTGTATTGATGTGCACTATAGGTCGAGGGTTGCAGAAGATTTGCTTGATGTTTGGTATTAGTTTTGTGATAATGGCAGAGAACATTGGAAGCCCCATCATTGAGAAGCTCGACAAGAACAACTACCCTTCATGGAAGTTCCGTGTCACGAACTTCCTTATTGGAAAAGGCCTCTACGAGTTTGTTTCAGGTGAAGAAAAGGAGCCGGAGGTGAGTGATCCTCCAACTGCAGAAGAGACAAAGGCACGGAAGGAATGGAATGCAAAAGACAAGAAGGTTATGTATTGGTTGTCTGCAGTAATTGACAATAATATGCTGGGACATATTAGAAATGCAGAGAATTCATATGCAGCTTGGATCATACTTGAACGTATGTTTTCCATAAATACAAAGGCACGAAAGATTCAACTCAAGAAAGAGTTGAACACATTGAAGAAAGGGAAGATGTCTATCAATGAGTATGCACTGAAGGTAAGGAGCATTGCAGATGCATTGGCAGCGATTGATGCAATGCCCGATGATGATGATTTAGTATCGTCTACCTTGGGTGGACTTAACAATGAAAAGGCTTAGAAGTCTTTTGTAACTTCCGTATATGTCAGAAAGCCATTTCCAGATTTCGATGAGTTGGTCTCCCTTATGATCATTGAAGAGATCAACATGCAGAGTGAGACATCTGAAAGAAGTGGTGAACAGGGCCAAGCTTTCTACTCCAGTTCAGGAAGAGGACATGGCAGGTTCTCTTCAAGAGGCCGTGGTACAGGACGTGGTAGTGACAACTAGCAAAACAGATTGAATCAGCAATTTGGCGATATGCAGGTTTCAGGAGGTCGTGGTAACTTTAGAGGCAGGGGGAGCTTTAGAGGAAGAGGTGGATGGCAGAACAGAGGTTCTAATAACTCTGGTATTGTGTGTCACTACTGTGGCAAAATAGGTCATATTGCAGCCCAATGTTATGCTAAGAAAGATGATATTCGCAGTGGTAAGTTACAGCCAAGGAAACTATACATCGTCTTCACGACAGAATGAAGACAAAAATGAACGTCTGTTTGTTATGCAGCATATGCTGAAAGCTGTTACAGGAAAGGGAACACATGATGATGTTTGGTATGTTGATTCAGGTGCATCCAATCATATGACCAGCCATGCAGAATGGTTTGGAGAGATACAGGATTTGCAAAATACAGGTTATGTGCAGAAGGGTGATGATTCATGCCACCCAATTTCACACATTGGAAAAGTTCCCTTGTCCTTGCATGATGGTAAGACAAAGAGTCTTTCAGATGTGTTACATGTGCCATCTATTACAAAGAACTTGGTGTCAGTCGATCAAATGGTAGAGCAAGGGCTGCAAGTCAGATTTAATGCAAAGGGTTGCTTTGTAGAAGACTTCAATGACAAGTGCAGGTTGGTAGCAAAGGGAAGTAGAGTTGGACGTATGTTTACTCTGGATGCTGGAATTCCTACTATGAATGCTGCTATGTATGCTAAAGGAAAAGGTGTTGTTGCAGATATTGAAATTTGGCACAAATGCATTGGACATGCAAATGTACAAAGGCTGAAATTAATGTAGTCCAAAGGGTTGGTTACAGGTTTGCCTACATTTAGAGTTGTAGAATTTCATAAGGTATGCGAAGCATGTCAGTTTGGTAAGTAGGCAAGACAACCCTTTTCACATGACATAGATGTAAGCAGAAATATCCTTGATGTTGTGCATACAGACATTTGGGGGCCTACACAAAATGTATCTCTTAGAGGCAGTTCATACTTTGTCACATTCATTGATGATTGTTCTAGAAAGCTGTGGGTATATTTTATTAAGGAAAAGAGTGAAGTGTTTGAGCACTTTAGAACTTTCAACGCTGCAGTTGAAAGAGAAACAGGCTTGGAAGTAAAGTGCTTGAGGTCAGATGGAGGGGGAGAGTACCTCTCGAATGAGTTCAGTGATTTTCTGAGGTCTCATGGGATAAAGAGACAGTTCACATGCAGGTATAACCCACAGCAAAATGGGGTTGCAGAAAGGAAAAAACAGGCATATTGCAGAAGTTTCACGTGCCTTGATGGCTGAAAAGAATATGCCTAAACATTTTTTATTTGAGGCTGTTCATACTGTTGTTTATATTATGAACAAAACTCCCACAGCTGCAGTTCATGGTATGACCCCCGAAGAATGTTTTACAGGTAAGAAGCCTGATGTCTCACACTTGAAAGTGTTTGGCTGCATTGCATATGTTCATGTGCCAGATGAGTTGCGGAAGAAACTAGATCCAAAGGCTGAAAAGTGTGTCTTTATTGGATACAGAAAGGGTATCGCTGTTATAACCTTGTCACATGTAAGTTCAGAGTGAGTAGGGATGTCATCTTTGATGAAATGAGCAGTTGGTATGCATCTAGTGGTGATGCATTGGATGATGATGATGATCATGACACTCATGTGCAGACTGAAAAGCAAGAATCACGGACTCTTAGTGGACCAGAGACGTCATTTGGTAGTCCTTGGTCTGGGAGACTAAGGAGTAGCTCTACATCTTCAGGTGCATCTAGTAGCACTATAGGTAAAGACAAAGGAAGGAATAAAGTGTCAGATGACATTGATGCAGTTCTTGATGGAGACTCCAGTGGCTCAGAGAGCTTGGATGATGAGCTTGGTATTCCTTCTGTCGGGACACTAAGTGTACAGAGAGCTCATAGTAATGTAAAGGCTCCATTGAGTGATCCGGTGGTATGCAGATTTAGCATGGTCAGATACCCTGTTAAAAGATTTGGTTTTGAAGGTTATGCAGCTCACCATTATGCTTATATGGTGAAACTAGTTGAGGATGTTGAGCCCACATGTTTTGAGGAGGCTGTTGGTCATGCTCATTGGGATGCAGTAATGGATGAGGAGATGGCTGCATTAGAGGCCAATAAGACTTGGGATCTAGTATCATTGCCAAAGGGCAAGAAAGCTATTGGATGTAAGTGGGTTTATAAGATTAAGCACAATGCAGATGGTTCTATTAGTAGGTACAAAGCTAGGCTGGTTGCAAAAGGCTATGCCCAGACATATGGCATAGATTATGAAGAAACCTTCAGTCCAGTTGCTAGGATGGCAATTGTCAGATGTGTGATTGCTTTGGCAGCAGCAAAAGGTTGGAGGTTGCAGCAAATGGATGTGAAGAATGCCTTCTTGCATGGTGATTTGCAGGAAGAAGTGTATATGGATCAACCAGTAGGTTATGAAGATTTAGAGCATTCCACGTATGTGTGCAGGTTGAAGAAGGCGCTCTATGGGCTCAAGCAAGCACCTAGAGCATGGTCTGACAAGATCAGAGAGTATCTTGTCAATATTGGCTTTTATGTTTCTGATGCTGATCACTCACTTTATGTGAGAAAGGGAGATACAGGTTTGGTCATCATAGTCATCTATGTGGATGACTTGATTATTACAGGTGATAGTGATAGTGGGATTGTTGAAGTGAAGGAATTTTTGAAGAAGAAGTTTGATATGAAGGATTTAGGTGAGCTAAGGTACTTCATTGGCATTGAGGTGATCAGATATGATGATGGTATATGGCTGTCCCAAAGACAATATGGCTTGGATATGTTGTCCAAGTATGGTATGACAGCATGCAAACCAGTTTCAGTCTCGTTGGAGCAGAATGTAAAGTTGAGTGCTGATGTTGGGGATGAGATAGAAGACCCTACTATGTTCAGGAGGATAGTGGGGAGTTTGATCTACATGACTATTACAAGGCCAGACTTGAGCTACGCTGTTGTTCTTGTGAGTCAGTTAATGCAAGTACTTAGAAAGCCACATTTGGATGCAGTCAGACGCATATTGAGATATGTGAAGTCCACATTACATTATGGACTTTTCTATGAGGCAGGTACAGATGTACAGGTGTTTGGATACATAGATGCAGATTGGGCTGGTAGTATGTCTGATAGAAGATCTACCAGTGGATACATGTTTTCTCTTGGTAGTGCAGCAGTTGCTTGGAGCAACAAAAAACAATCTACAGTTGCTTTGTCAAGTACAGAGGTGCTGCTGTTGCAGCATGTGAGGTAGTATGGCTACAAAAGTTAATGGCTGATTTGGATGTGCAGGTGAAAGGTCCAGTTATCATTTATTGTGACAACATGAGCACTATATAGTTGGCTAGGAACCTTGTGCTCCATGCCAGGACAAAACATATGGAGGTACACTACCACTTTGTGAAAGAGAAGGTACTAGTAGGTGAGATTGACTTGGTGTATGTCAGCACACAGGATCAGATAGCTGACATCTTCACGAAGGCATTGGGTACAGAGAAGCTTCAAAAGCTTCGAAGCTTACTTGGAGTTGCAAAGATGCAGTTGATCTTGAGGGGGAGTGTTGAGATGACAAGCTCAACACATGCGGACATTGATGATGGACCGCCTGGTTAGATGGGTCCACACATCTACACTTAGCACGTCGGTGGTCATTATGACTCTCACATGGCCACTGACTCATTACTTATTATATTCAGGTTGTTACACCTATTTACAGCTGGCATAGTTATAGCGCCAGTCGACTAGTGTAGTCGGTTATGCATTGTTTGACTTAGTAGGCCACTTTCCTTTATGTTGTATCTTATCTATACTTTGTGTACATTGTAAAGTGTGTGGAAGAAGAAGGAAAAACCAGCAAGAAAACGTTTTGGCCTCCATCTCTCTTCTTGTCTCTTGAGTGAGCTTCTCCTTGTGCATTCTGTGTGTGTTCGGCGCAGCATCTTGAGCAAGTCCCCCCATCACGCGATTCTTGACATTATATGATGGGTGCTGAGTATCTCGCTTGAAGACACTGCTTGCACTCCTAAGTGTGCAAGTAAAATACGGGTGGAGCAATATGAGTGTGACCGAGTTGATCAGGTACCTTGTACGTATGCTTCATTGATTTCTTTCGACACTATCATTAAAAACATTTGTGCTTTTTCAAGGTGTTTTATGATTTTTTGTCAAGTTACTTAAGTATCATATATTACCACTTGCAAATACCATGCCCGAGTCTCGTGATGATGCACGACATGTTTTACGAAAGCTTGGCATAGACTACAACATCATCCATGCATGTATCAACGATTGCATACTGTTTCGAGGAGAATACAAGACTATGGAGACATGTCCAAAGTGTGGTTCTCACAGGTATCAACAAGACTTGCAAGGGCAAACCATCCCTCAAAAGTTCTTAGACACTTTTCGCTTATCCCCTGCACAAACCACATGTTTCGTACGTCTGGTATGATGAGTTTGACAACATGGCATGCGTAGAATAGGTCCACAGATGGAGTTCAACGAATATCAGTGGATTCACGCACATGGAGCCACATTGACTCTACCTTCCCAGGCTTTGCCCGAGAGCTAAGGAATCTTCGGCTTAGTCTTGCAATAGATGGCGTGAACCCATTCGGTCTGAGCTCAACTTCTTACAGTGTGTGGCCTATAGTCCTTGTCAACTACAATATCCCTCCATGGCTTTCTACGAAGAAAGGACATCTTATCCTTAGCTTACTCGTTCCCAGCTGCTACAAAGTCAAAAATATAGACGTATATCTTCGTCCATTAGTCGATGAGCTTAAGATTTTGTGAGAGGAGGGGGTCACGTACAAGATATGAGCAAGTGCGATGGTCAACGGTTCCCCAATATTTGAGCCATTCTCATGTGGACGATGCATGACTTTCCGGGATTCAGAAAGCGCTCAGGTAAGTAGGCTTCCATTCTCGTTGGTAATATCTATCATAGCTTGTTTAAGTTTGTATTCACTAGATAGAGGTATTAGGACATGTTTGGTTACCTCAGGTTATCATTCATGTCCATTGTGCGGCGGGCCACATTTAGACTCCCGAAGGTCACGAACCGTGAAGAAGATGGTATATCAAGGACACGCCGCTTTCTTGCCAGAGGGTCATGAACTCAGGGAAGGTTTTCTTGGACAACCTCCAATACGTATGAATGCCCAAAGCTGGTATGAGCTGAAAATGGTCCACACGGAGTAACATCCAAACGGAATGCGACGGTTCTCAGTTTTCTACGAGTTGCCATATTGGACCCACTTACAGATCAACCACTTGTTGGATCCCATGAATATTTTCAAGAATGTGGGCAGCTTGCAATGGGACTACATCACAGGAAAGATAGGCACTATAGGGACACGAATGGATTTGAAGGAGGTAGGTAAGATGGAGGCGCTTTGTTGGCCGCAGTCGAGTGTTGATTGGTTGCTTGTAGCTACCTCGCGCTCCTTGGGCTTTTTCCACTAAAGAAGAGCGCATTGTGAAGCAAATAGTCAAGTCTATCCACACTCTGACGGGTATGATGCGTTCTCTCAGGTTTGCGTTTTCTAAAGATGACCAATTATTAGGGCTAAAATCCCATGATTGGCATAAGATATGTCAGGTTTGTACTACGAACGGATTGTAAGTGACCTGGTATTTTGCTATTTGGAACGTAGTCATTATTCATAATGCTTTCTCATTTGTGGCAGTTTGTACTACCGATCGCGATCGCAAGATGCCTTACTTCAGAAATACGCGGGGCAATTTACAGGTTGTCGACTTTAGTGCAATGGATCTCACAGAAGGAGATTAAGACGTTCTCTATTGAATCCACGAGGCGGGGAGCAGTGGAGATGATCTGTCTCTTTGAGAAATATTTGCCTACCAGCATGCTCACGATACAAATCCACCTTCTTGTGCATCTTGTAGATGAAGTGGAGATTGCTAGACCTGTTCATACGCGATGGATGTTCTTCTTGGAGCGCTTCATGAAAACCCTGAAAGGCTTTGTCCGACAATGAGATCGGCCAGAAGGTAGCATGGCTGAAGGTTGGTTGGTGTTTGAGGCACTAGTGTATATTTCACAATGGCTACCAATGGTGGATTCAGACAACAGTATGCTATGGTCGCTGAAGAACGATGATAGACTGACTGGAGATGTGGTGGTTGGAAATGGGGTAGAAAAAAGAATGGATGTTGCAATGGAGGAGAAAGTGAATCGCTTTTGTATGTTGCACCATGCCTCGATGGAGACGTGGCTTGCTAGGTACCAGCAAGTTGCTAGGAAAGATCGAGAGGAAGCACGATCTGAATTTCGACGTAGTATGCGCCATTGACTGATTCGATATCCCGAGGGCATGGAGGAGATACCGCGGTTATGTCAACGCGATGGTTGCATGGAGCTTTGACCGCAGCGTCTCGCGAAGGGGCGCAGGTCTCAACCGAGGAGTGGGAATTCTCAAGGGGATGTAGTCCAAAGTTGATGACATGTTCAGGGTTTGTCGTATCTATATTTTATATGCGACAACTAATTGAGTGTTTCAATGTATAGTACAAAATATATAGTGGAGCGTGGTCACACGGACGGCATTTCCGCATGGAGCGTATTGAAAAAATGTGCTCCACAACAGATTGTGGTACATGGCAAGGTTCGAGCAAGATAGCGGACGATGAGCAATGGATCCAAACACGGTTATAGATGAGATAGAGTATTTTGGGAACTTGCAAAGTATTGTTACGGTGGATTACCGTAGGTTCTCAATGATACTATTCGATGTGCAGTGGTTTAAAGTGGTACTTGAAGGAGCTGGAGCTATAGTTAGACAAGGTCCATGTGGATATCTCGAAAAAGATTCTGAAAATAAATGGACGGATTTGCGTGACAACTTTGTGTTGCCGGTCCATTGTGAATAGGTGCATGAACTCATTTGTTTTTTAATTGTATTATGACATGGTATATGCCACAATAGTTAAATCTCTCTTGTATGTGATTGTGAACATGTAATCTTCTATCCAAACCCCCGATAACCTCGATGGTGTATGTTATACCTTTAGCTCCCCGGAGTGCGAGAGTATATAATCAAACCGATGTTCCGAGTATAGATGAGAACACTATGTAAATAGAGAGGTCGATATTGCAAGGGGTGGAGACCACCAAAATCTTGGAGCATGTAGAGGAGCCAACATCGGGTAACAATGACGGAAATACAGGAGTCCAAGAATTCTTTGAAAACGAGGTGGACTCATCCTTTTGTGGTGACATGTCTATCGACCTTCCAGTGTATGCCGAGTTGTGTTAGGAGATTGACATGGGACCATATGATACTTCATACTTGGAGCATCTACCTACTCAATTCGTTGACGAATCGCTTATAAGGGTACATAAAATATACATTTTAAGTAAGATCATTTTTTAAAAATTTATATTATCATGCTTTGTATGATTTAAATTGATTATGCTAACATCATTTTTTATCTGTGCAGGTGACCTTTGTGGATATTTAGATCATCAGGATGAGTCAAGGGATGAGCGATGAGGAGCTGCAGGATATCTTTACGCGCATGTCTCCAAATCAGATGGCGAGATTCAGATATATGGCGGACCAGGAGTTGTCTTGGACACCGTCAGGCCGCTCTATTAGATCTACTTCGACGCGATCTGATGCTTCAGTTTCGAGCAGACGAGGTCGACGATCCAGGCTTGGGCCAGACGGAGGGAGTGGTTCAGGGGGATGCTATAGAGATCCGGATGCAGTGAGCCTGCGGTTGGCTCGGGATACAGGTGCTACTCCTCGCTCTCGTGGCGGTTCCAGAGAGCGTGGCTCAGGTGGTTGCTATGGAGGCACGGACGCAGTGTCTTCATCTTGTCGTTCTGTTGGAGTTGCATCACCTCTGGGATTTGTCACACCTGTGGGGACGTCTACTCCACTCACTTCGGCTTTTGCTCAGCCATCCGCAGGTGGCACCCCTATGGGTGCTACTCCGATAGATACTACCCCGGTCGGTACATCACATGTACACGGGTCTCCTGGATATGCCCAGGAGCGTGGTCGCAGGTGGGAGAGGACCCATCTTAGGCATACCCCAGAGGGGTATGCCTACCTTGTAGATGATAGGTTTGAGCCATCATCATGAATGATGAGGGGAGGAGGGTGATGGCTCGAATGAGAGAGTTGCGTCAACAAGTTTTTCTGCACAACTTCTTGGATCATTGGAAGAACATACCGGAGGGGAGCAAGGACTACATAGTAGCATCCTTGCATGAGGAGTTTCTGGTACCAGCCACAGCAGATAGTTTTCTACGGGCTGGATAATGGAGTGCATGCTTGTATATATGTCACACAGATGATCGGACGCATGCAAGGCACTCAAGAGTGGGGCTGCAAAGCCCGAGTGGCTAGACACGGATGACTGGCGCCAGACTCAGGGAGGAGATTACAGATTCTCCAAGATGTTGGAGACAACAACGTGAGGCGAGGAGGGCACGACTAGAGGCCGGAGTGGTCCATCATCTTAGGAGTGGCGGTCACAGAACATATTTGGAGAACTTCGTAAGTTTTTTTTTTGTTTTGCTTGTTTATTTTTTTGCAATATCCTTTGTACTAACAATCGTGCTTGTAACAGTTGTATTTTGTTTTCTTTGTAGCACTCCATTACAAATCATGATCCCACCGGCGTTGAGACTTGATATGCAGAGAGGCATGGTCTCACTGCATTGATCGACCGATTGTATGGATGCGGCGGCCCTGTAAGTCACTCATCTTTCTTGTCCGTAGTTACCATGTTTAATTAAAATGCATTATTGTATGGTGGATTGATGTGTAGTTGTTTCTTTTTTTGCAGAGTCCGTTCGATGCTCCTTTGTGGTGCGACGAGGTTTCGGATGGCGATGATCTATAGCTTGCCCTTGGATCCCTGGAGCTCACACACCCTTCTTTTTTGGTTACGTGATCTGTGTAGACATTTTCTATGTAGTAGTAGTAGCTTGCCATGATTGTATCGGTCGCTTTCATTATGCGATCATGCATTTATTTCATGTATCAGTGTTATGATTTAAGTACAGTCTGTCTTTATTTACACGAGCATTGTACATATTTTTGAAACTATTTTGTATGGCCCAAACAAAGCACATAGTGCTATATGTGGCAGGGCAGTTTGCTGCCCTGCACAAATTTATTTTTTCTGTTACCGTTGCTATTAGCGTCGCAAATTTACTACACGTGTCGCTATTAGTGTCGTTATTAGAGTTGCAAAGCGTCGTTATTTGCATTTGCGACGCTGATACCGATGCTGATAACGACACTAATACCGACTGTTCTATGGTATCGCCAATAACGATGCTTTTTGCGACGACGGGGGCAAATTTCTTTATTAACATTTTCGTCGCTTTTAACGTCGGTATAAGGCCTATATCTTGTAGTGTCTCCTTCTCATCGTTTTTATTTCCATAATTTCTCTTTCTTCCTCATGTTTCTCATCTTTCTTTACCTCACGTGTGTATATGTATGCATGTATATATATGTGTATGCATATGTATACATTACATATATACATATATGTATATGTTTGTGTATGGATATATATGTCTGTATATGTGCATGTGTGCATATATGTGAGTGTGGGTTTTATAAGTGTATATCCTCTCTGTCACTCTCTCCACACACACACACACACACACACACACACATATGCGAATGACACATATACATTCATTTCATTTTACCATTTTTTGTTTTTTCTATGCTCTATGTGCATGCATGCATGTGTATGTGTATATATGTATATGGATATTTAGTATGCGTGTCTTTATTGTTATGGTATCATAAATGTGTGTGCTCTCTCCCTCCCCCTCCTCGCCATCATTTTTATATTCTATCCTATTTTCTCTTCCTCATGTCTCTCACATCTTTCTTCACCTCAATGTGTACATATATACGTATATGTATATATGTATATGCACGTGTGTATAGATAATTTATATATATATATATATATATTTGTGTGTACATATGTGCATTTGTGCATGTATGTAAGTGTGCATTTTATCACTGTATCCTCTCTCCTATGCTCTCTCTCCATTTTTTCTCACTAATATATGTTTATGTATACATACATATACATATGTGTTTGCACATGTGCATGTATTATTCAAGTATTTTTATGCTATTTTAGAGCATGTATAGATTGCATGAACATGTTCAATCGTCAAATTTATTCTCTCATCCCATATGTTCAATTTTTAGAAAATGTAACTCTGTTTATAGTGTATTGTAATGTATATACGTTTGAGAATGTTTTTAAGAGTATGTACACATTGCATACACATATTCAACCATCAAAATATTATATTATTTCGTATGAGAGAGAGAGAGAGAGAGAGAGAGAACTATATACAAATATTCAGACACATTTCCCTTACCATGATCATATCCTATGTTCCATTAAAGAAAGAAAGAGAAAATGTATATATATATATATATATATATATATAATATTAAAATAAATATAACCTCCACTTAACCTTCAAGGAAAAGATCTCTTTATTTCTTGAATACCAAAATTTTCTTCCTTTAAAAAGCCATGTATGCTTGGGACCCTTGTAGTTGGTTCAAGATCCCAAAACTAAAGCTCTAAGTAATATATAGAATAGATAAAATTGAAAAGCAAATGTGAGCTTTGTATGGTTTGGGGAGGGGGGGTGTGCGCATAGTTTTTTCAATTTCACACCAGTATAAACTTGTGTGATTGTAGGCTTTACTGGCAAAGCCCCTCTTATCTCAAATCTCAAGTTAATGAACTTAGGAGTGACGAGGGTCTCATTCTTGAGGAAAAAGAAAGCCTACACATTAAAGATAACTCTTTGTACCAAGAAACGAAAGAAACACCACCAACGTAACTTTGTGCACCTAAAAACGATGCGAATGATGACGTAAACAAACGTCTTCATCTCTTCTACGTTTTCACGTCTTCACCTCTTCTACGTTCGCAACGTTCGCAAGATAGGCTTGATGATCTTCTCCTTGGTTCGGAAATCACCGAACCAAAGCTTTAAATATGTACGTGACCGAAGCCTTAAATAAATAAATCATCTCCTTTGGACATTAGAAAACGATGGACGCTCGAGATAACAGGCCCTACGGACAAAACGATTGACAAGGAGTAATTCGTATTATTTAATTTTGAGAGGTTAGTAACGCGTACAGCTCTCCGTTTCCAGACTAGAGAACAGTCCAGACCTCATCGTGTGGGTTCATACGACTCTCGCGACAGGTCCACAAGGAGTGTACATGGGAGGAACTGATCACATGAGTAGTACAGTACTCCAGAGACACTAAAGCTCTTAGATGACGACTCTCATGCACCCAGCATCCGTTTCCTATCCCCTCTGGAGTCTGACAAATTCCAGAACCTTGTCAGAGGGTGCCTGGGATGTCAGCACTTCCTTGACGCTCGGGTGCTCGCTAACCTTGCCTACCCAGGCACTCAGATGGGGACATCGCTCCTCATCCAGCAGCTTGAAATTCCCTATGGTTTCATAGGCCTTGAACCAGGCAATGAATGGTGCCAGAGCGATATCCACCAGACCCAGTGCCTCCCCGCCGAAGAATGGGTGGCCGCCTCCGAAGACATCCTGCAGCGCACCTTCCAAAGTTGTCACGGCTTCTTGCATGTCCTTCTTGGCCTGCTCCTGAAGCTCACCCTCAGGGCTCCTCAAAACACGAGAACCCGCATCAAAGAACTGCAATATGCAGCAATCAGGACAGAGATTCAGAATATATTGCCATTGACGTACAACTAAATTCAGACCTGCTCAGCAGATCACGTGTTCTTAATTGAATATTCATTACACCATACAACTTGAACTGGAGGCAAAGAAGAAGAGTTGTAGTAGTTAGTAGATAATATGGTAAACGATATGTAATTACAGACAAAGACCATACCACTGCATATTAATTTACTGCAAGGGGGTATACCAGTACTGCAGGCAAAGAAGAACAATATGGTAAAGCATACAATCAGATGCAGCGACCATACTACTGCAGGCAAGGCAAAGATAATTAGCAGGAAGCACATCATACCACTCCACGCGCACCGATCTAGGTGTAGATCAGTGCAAGGGATGCGCAGCACCGATCTAGGCATAGAGTGCCTCCCCATATTACAATGAGATGCGACAAAACGAAAGAGCTGCACGCTGCACGCTGCAAGGAAGGACAATACAGAAGCAGAAGCTGATTTTCTTCCATTTATTCATTCTTAAAATTAAAGTACCTTCTTGTCGACATAGTCGGCCCAGAAGCGGGCGAGGGCTCTGTCGTAGGGGCGGTCCTTCGGGGGGAGGAAGGACGGGGGCTTGGAGGCCCAGGCCTCGTCGATGTACTGCACGATGATGAGGGACTCGCAGACGGGCTTGCCGTTGTGGATGAGCACGGGGATCTTCTTGTGGACAGGATTGGACTGGAGCAGCAGCTGGCTCTTGTTGGAGAAGTCCTCCTCGTGGTACTCATACTCCACCGCCTTCTCCTTGAGGGCGATCACAACCCTCATGCCGAACATGCTCGGCCATCTCGTCAGGACCTTCACACTCTCAGGATCAGTTCCCGGCATGATGATGATGATGCGGTGTTGGGATCGAGTAATCAGAACCCCTCTCTCTCTCTCTACCAGACAGTTGCTACTATGAATTAGAACTATTCTTTCTACTTCGATGCAGCATAAGCTCTCACATGATTTCCATTGCAGCGTTCCATCCACCCTTTTATATTATCAGACCACTAAAGGCTTTCGCTGGTTCTAGTGAGTTCTGAATAAGGCAATGGATTCTACCTCAGCATACACGTCAGATACGCTATTTATTATTCCGTTCTGGCCCTTTCGGAGAAGGTTCAAAATTTTGAACTTTAGGGCCCCGGGTGTAACTCCGGGTCCCCCCTAACACGTGAGGGAGAGCTCACCCAACTCACCTTGTAAGTAGACGGTCGCACCCCAAAGGGTTGGGGTGAGTAAGGGTCAGTGTTCACGAAAAATCGAGGTTTAATGTAAAGTGAATTGCAAATTTTCTAAAAAAACCTTAAAATTTGAAAGAACAAGGTTTAAAACCTTGAACTTTTGAAAAATTTTAGTTATAAAAATGGCAAATTCATGTAATTTGATTCAAAAATCCCTACAAAACTTTGAGTTAGAGGTTTTTGTATCTATTACGAAAAATGTTTTTCATGAACGGGTATTGTAAAACCCTCAAACCCTTGCAAGCACCTCTCCAAAAGGGAGTTCTAATGTTGATTTAGTAGGACTAAGGATTCCGATTGGCTACAAACGAAGATCCTCCCTCTCATCTCACAAGTGAGGGTTCGATCATACAACTCTCACATGCTCACAAAGACATTAAATATTTTGATTCTCCCTTGGTTGGTGTGACCAAAATGCAAGTCTACCTTCCCAAAGCTCCTCCTACCCCTACTCATGCTAGTGCAATTGAGCCCTTAGAACAACGCTTTAGAGCTCTTTTCGAATGAGTAACGACTAAGTGGGTGTTAATACTAGCTATAGGCCCTTGAATACACATGCACTAAGTAATTGCATGGAGCTCACCACGTGGCATGTGGCGAGTCTCCATGGAGCAAATGCATGAAGCTTTAATGACATACTGAGGAAGCTTGAAAGGTTGGATGAAGAATACATGGGGAAACAAGAGTTGTGTAGGAAGGAAAAGAACAACAATGAAGCAAACAGGGGATTAAAAAATATTACAACCTTCAAATCAAAGAAGCTGACCCTTTGATCATATCAAAGCTCTTGCTAGAGAGCCTCAAATGAAGCATGGAGGAGAAGGTAGAAGGGTTGGGCGAAATTACATTGGATCTAGGAAAAGTATGTGTAAAGTGGGCTCAAATTCAATACTTGAGTAGTCTCGGTGTTCTATAAAATATGCTCAGATTCAATACGTGAGTACTCTTGGTATCCTATATGGGTAAACCCCCAAAGGTGATGGATGAAACATCATGGCTCAATGGTATTCTTAAAGGAGAGGGCTATATCGATAAAATCCACTATAGCAAGTGTGGATTCTTCAAAGTTAACTTGGATAGGAAGGAGGATAAGAAGGAGACGCGAAAGAAGCTACTAGATCAGGGTGTATTTTTCTAGGGGTTGGGGATTATCTACTTTATGTAGTGGCAACATGTGGAGGTTGGCCAAGAGTGTTTGTGAAGAGAATGCTCTATTTGGGTTGAGGTGCCAAACCTACTAGCATATCTATGAAACATGTTGCTAGAGATCGTAAGAGGAATGGGAAAGCATTGTATGTGCCTCCACTCACAACTCCCTTTAGAAATAGAGTATGTATTCTCTAGGACACAATTCAACAAAAGCCAGATTACATTGACCTCAAGATTTCAAATATGGGAACTCTTAAGTAGCACTTGGTGTGGAGTAAATTTGGCAAAGCTTGCTTCAAATGTAAAGTGGGCTCAAATTCAATACCCAAGTAGTTTTGATATTCTATAAAATATGCACATATTCAATACGCGAGTACTCTTGGTGTCCTATACAAGTAAACCCCCAAAGGCGATGGATGCAACATCATGGTTCAATGGTATTCTTAAAGGAGAGGGCTCCATCGATCAAATCTACTAAAGCAAGCCTAGATTCTTCGAATTGGAGTTGGATAGGAAGGAGGACAAGAAGGAGACACCAAAGAATCTACTAGATTAGGGTGCATTTTTTAGGGGGTTGGAGATTATCTACTTTATGCAGTGGCAACATGTGGAGGTTGCTCAAGAGTGCTTGTGAAGAGAATGCTCTGTTTGGATTGAGGTATCAAACCTACTAACATATCTATGAAACATGTTGCTAGCAATCATATGAGGAATGGGAAAGGCATTGTATGTGCCTCCACTCACAACTCCCTTTAGAAATAGAGCATGTCTTCTTTGGGACACAGTTCAACAAAACACGGATTACACTAACCTCAAGATTCCAAATATGGGAACTCTTAAGCAGTGATTGGTATGGAGTAAATTTGCCAAAGATTGCTTCAAAATTTATGTGTAAAGTGGGCTCAAAATAAAAACCTAGTAGTCTCACTATTCTGTAAAATATGCTTAGATTCAATATGCAATACTACAACAAAAAGGCTCCATAGACGCGCTTGTAGACGCAATATTTGAACTGTGTTTAAAAATGTCAGGCGCGTTTATTATCGCGTCTACTAGCACGTCTAAAATTTTGTGTCTACAAGCGTGCTTATAGTGAAAACTACACGCGCATATAAACACACCTATTGATGCGCTTCGTAAATATATAATCATATTTATAAAAAAGTAGATATATCCATATTTTGTGTCTATACAGGCGTGTAACTGCGCGTCTAAAAAGGTGTGTACTCTGCAATTTTTTGATAATAATAGACGTGCATTTTTCGTGCAATTTAGACGCGCGGATAGACGCGCAAAACAGAGGTATGAAAAAAGAACCAGAGAGCATGTGGCTTTGCATGCTCTCTGGTTTTTTCCCCATCAACATCAAATTGTATGCTTAGGGAAAATAGAGAAAGATTATTATACTGAAAGCAAAAGAATGTGGAGAGCCAAAGTTCATATATTGATAATAACACATGATGAGCATACTGTACTGAAACATTTGAACATATTTTGAAGCTTTTTGTACTGAAAACAAAACAATGTATGTAGAACACGAAATTTCATATATATAGATGAAACATTTTTACATGACGAGTTCTAGTACTTGTGACCTCAAGCATGGTCATGGTCGCAAGCACTAGTTGAAAGTAATACATATAAAAAATGAAAACTACAAGCCAAGGGGAGGCATGCATGCATGGGGCTCATCTACATCTCCTCAGAAGAGGCATCATCGTCGCTACAACCACCGCTGCCGGTGCCGTTGCCGCTGCTGCCACCGCTACTGCTAGTCCCCCCTTCGCTATCCTCAACTGCATCAGGGTTCACCTACACAAAGGATTAAGGTATATAAATACCATTACAAATAATAAATTAGAGTTACCTATACTTTTCATGTAAAAAATAAAACATACCTCTTCTGGTTTTGGAATCCTCATGGCACGATTATATTACTCCTCCGTGATTAGTCCCTTCTCATAGAAATGTTGCCAAGTGGACGCCCGGTTATGACCTCGATGGTAGCCTACCTCTCTAGGAGTAGGCATCCTACCAACGATATGATACTACAAAACAATTTTAACATACAACGTATTAGAACACACTACATAATGAATTGAAATAAATTACAAAATTTAATTTGAAAAAGAAAATCAAATAATACTTACAAACTCAGCCTCCCATGACTCCCTGCCACCTGATCCATAATGCGACGATCCCATGGTTGCCATCTGGATACGTCGCGCCTCTACATGCTAGCGACTTGTCCTTTACTCTGCTGCTCTCTTCTTGGCCTCTTTCCACTCCCTGTAGTGGCAATTGGGTGGTTGGCCATATCCAGGGCGCCCCTGCTCTTGTCTCTGCAGTGACTCCTTGGCGTGCGTCATAAGGTGAGACCTCTTGTTATGAAGTGCATCTCTCACCTTTGACCGTCCCCAATCATCTGAGAATCGTAAATTCTCGAGATTAGGGTACCTTCTATGTACTACCCGCATCACCTCTTGCCACAAACCATTTTTTTGGTGCTTGAAGGGAATCATACAATCTTTGTATGTGGCATGCACGACACTCCTCAAGTAGGCTATCACTTCACTCCCCTCAGGGTTATGCAAGATACCACAAACATCTATGACACAGTAGTACATTTGTGGAGGCTTACCTCTCTCATTTCTCGGTGAGGGTGATCGAGAGCCACCTCCTAGGCAACCTCCCACAAAGCCCTCGACCTCCTCGTCCTCCTGCACGACTCTCCCTCCTCCCTCGACGAGCACTACCCTCTACCTCAGTCGATGCATGTGCTTCGGCCGATCCATGTACTTCAGCTGATCCCTATGCATCAGCTGATCTGTGTGTATGCATAGTGCGTAGAGTACGTGTTACTAGAGGTGTACCAAGGTTTGGTGAGCCAAGGTTTAGTGTTTGTGCGGCAGTGCTAGGCAAAGATGTGATAGGTGTCCCAGACATGACACTAAAAATCTCCTCTACAATGGGAGGGCGACCAAGATAACTAGTCATCTCCCCCATGAATTGCTCCTTGTTCGAAAAACCTCCAAAAAAACTACTAACACCTCTAGAAAACTCTGCTAAGGTGTTGTTCATGCATCCAACTCAGGATTAGTGTTGGATGATCCAGGATTCCACATCTACACAAGCAAAAATCCATTACTACCCTATGTAGATAAAACATATTACACACTGCATCTATACCTGCGTCTAAAAACGCCTCTACACTATTATCTAGACGCGCTAACAGACGCGCAAAGTTGGAACATTTTTTGCAAATTGTTATAAAAAACGTGCAAAAAACCTCCATAGATGACAGTCTAAAGCATGTAAAGAGAGAGAGAGAGAGAGAGAGAGAGAGAGAGAGAGAAAGCAAACAAGATTGAGAGAGAGAAGAAGAACTCACCTTCTTTGCTTGTTCCAACGGGCACTACAAGGTAACGCAAGTATAGCGATGGCGGGTAGTGACCCAGGAATAGCAGTTGCTATTTGCATCGCTATTAGCATCGCATTTAGAGACACAAATAGCGACACCTCACAAGGAAAAAAAAGAGGGCCAAAACCCGAGCGCATTTCATTTCGCGCATTCGTGAGACATTTTGAGAGGGAGAGCGAGAGAGAGAGCGACCGTTTTGCATAGAGGGTGAGAGAGAGAGAGAGGAAGAAGGCTTGTCGCCGCCACCGCCATTCGCAAAGGAGAGGAGGAGCCGCCGTTGAGAAGAGGAGCCGCCAAACCCTTGCCAAATCTTTACGGTGAGTCCATTCTCTCTCTCTTTTACTTGTTTGGGGATTAATTTGTGTATATTGAGAGAGGGAGAGGAAATGAGAGAGAAAGAGCGGGAGAGAAAGAGGGAGGGAGAGAAAGAGAAAGAGAGGGGGAGAGAAAGAGAAAGAGAAAGAGAGGAAGAGGGAGAGGGAGAGGGAGGGGGAGGAAATGAGAGAGGGAGAGGGAGGAAGAGTGCATTCTCTCTCTCTTTTACTTTTTTAATATATAATTTGTGTATATATATTGAGAGAGGGAGAGGAAATGAGAGAGAAAGAGAGGGAGAGGGAGAGGGAGGAAATGGGAGAGGGAGGGGGAGGGAGGGAGAGAGAGAGAAAGAGAGGGAGAGAGAGAAAAAGAGAGGGAGAGGATGAAATGAGAGAATGAGAGGGAGGGAGAGTGTATTCTCTCTCTTTTTTATTGATTTTTTGTATAATTTGTGTATAACGAGAGAGGGAGAAGAAATGTGAGAGAGGGAGAGGGAGAGGGAGAGATAGAAAGAGAGGGAAATTAAAGAGAGGGAGAGGGAGGAAATAGGAGAGGGAGGGGGAGGAAATGGGAAAGGAAGAGGGGGGGAGAGAGAAAGAGAGGGGAGGGAGAGGAAATGAGAGAGGGAGAGAGAGAGAGGGAGAGGGAGGAAATGAGAGAGGGAGAGAGAGAAAAAGAGAGGGAGAGGGAGAGGGGGAGGAAATGGGAAAGGAAGAGGGAGGGAGAGGGAGAGGGAGGGAGAGAGAAAGAGAGGGGGAGGGAGAGGGAGGGAGAGGAAGAGAGCAAAAGGAAATGAGAGAGGGAGAGGAGAGAGAAAAAAAGAGAATGAGAGGAGAGAGAAAAAGAGATAACATATTAAACATAATAGGAAAAGAGAGAAAGAGAGGGTGTGGGTGAGGGTGAGGGCGAGGGAGGGAGAGGAAATGAGAGAGGGAGAGAAAGAAAGAAAGGGAAATGAGAGAGGGAGAGGAGAGAGAAAAAGAGAAAAAAATCATTAAATCTAATAGAGAAAGAGAGAAAGAGAGAAAGAGAGGGTCAGAGTGAGGGAGGGACAGGAAATGAGAGAGGGAGAGAAAGAGAGAAAGGTAAATGAGAGAGGGAGAGGAGAGAGAAAAAGAAATGAGAGAGAGAGAGAAGAGAGAAAAAGAGAAAAATCATTAAATCTAATAGGAAAAGAGAAAAAGAGAGGGTCAGGGTGAGGGAGGGAGAGGAAATAAGAGAGGAGGAGAAAGAGAGAAAGGGAAATGAGAGAGGGAGAGGAGAGAAAAAAATGAGAGAGGGAGAGGAGAGAGAAAAAGAGAAAAAATCATTAAACTTAATAGAGAAAGATAGAAAGAGAGAGTGAGGGTGAGAAAGGGAGAGGAAATGAGAGAGGGAGAAAGAGAGAAAGGGAAATGAGAGATGGAGAGGAGAGAGAAAAAGAAATATGAGAGAGAGGAGAGAGAAAAAGAGATAAAAATCATTAAATCTAATAGGGAAAGAGAGGGTCAGGGTGAGGGAGGGAGAGGAAATGAGAGAGGGAGAGAAAGAGGGAGGGAAAGGAAATGAGAGAGGGAGAGAAAGAGAGAAAAATAAATAGGATCTTACAATAAGCTTAGGGTACTATGATAGTGTGTACTAAGAATGAGTCCACCTCACTAAGAATAGGATTGGCGATTCAACTCACTAAGAATGAGTCCATGATCCCTCTTAGCATCATCCCCATAGCCTCATAGTATCCTAGAATCAAGCTTCCACTTGAGTCAGCACAAGGGTACCATCGTATTTTACCCTCCTGCTCTCTATATTTGT
The DNA here is from genome assembly GCF_053477565.2 of Lygodium microphyllum. Taxonomy (NCBI): domain Eukaryota; kingdom Viridiplantae; phylum Streptophyta; class Polypodiopsida; order Schizaeales; family Lygodiaceae; genus Lygodium; species Lygodium microphyllum. The sequence goes on from NW_028229521.1 coordinate 648,356, forward strand.
GTATGCATCTAGGTACAAAGGGTACAAATACATTATCCTAGAAACTACATTATACAAGCTTCCACTTGTGTTGGCACAAGGGTACCATCATATTTCACCCTCCCCCTCTCTATATTTGTGTATGCATCTACGTACAAAGGGTACAATAAAAACAGAGAGAAGAGAAGCCAAATAGACAAATGTAACAATATGTGGGTATAATAGTCAGTGTTACAACTTCTCTTCTTCTTTACTACCCATATTTGCTATTGTACCCAAGTATTATGAAGGTAGATAGATAGACAGAAAAATAGATAGATAGATAGATAGATAGATACTAGATAGGTAGATAGATAGATGGATAAATAGATAAAGAGATAGATAGAGACATAGAAACATAGTTACATAGATAGATCAAGTACCTTCTACCTATTACATATATATCATGGTATCCTAATATTTACTATCTATTCAATATTATCATGCTAGCGAAGTATTTACTATCTATTGCATAATATCATGCTAGCCAAGTATTTACTATCTATTATATAGTATCATAGTGCCCTAGTATGTACTACCTTGTACCTATTACATACTATCATAGTACTCTAGAACCTCACATCTACTGCATAATGCTTAAGGTATCCTAGCACCTGCTATTATGTGTTAGGTACTGAGTACTAGGTACTAAATACTAGTGTTCTATGATACTATATGCTAGGTACTAGGTACTAGGTACTATATGCTAGGTACTACGTAGCTGTGGTCGTAAACGTAGTCGTAGTCGTGGTCGTGGTCATGGTCGTGGTCGTGGTCGTAGTCGTGGTCATAGAAAAAGAGAGAGATGGAAGGAGAGGATAACAATCTAAGAAAAAAAAATAATGATAACAAAAACAAATTGTTTGTTGTAACGTAGACAAAATGAAAAACGATGAAGGTCCTGTTGTTCAAGATCACGAGGCGTATCTTAATCAGCGTGTCCCATATCCTTGCTCTCAATGCAAGCTGGCAATTAGACGAAAACGCCGATTGTCTATAGAACACGTATGACGATTTGGCGAGTTTCAATCTGAGATCATTGATCAGGCGATTGCGGATTTTTAGCAAACGGTAAGAAAAGTTAATATCAATCATGCATTGTACTCGCAAGCTAATTGAATATCATATACAATAAGATTGGGTCTCACTGGCAAATTTTCTATCCAGGGAGGTGATGTCTCGTCCCAAGGAGGAGTGTACCCTTTGCGGCCAATTAGAAGAGTTCGTGGGCGTGTGATGGATGGAGTGCAAGAGCCAATCCACCACTTGCAAGGCCAATCTATACCGTCAATGCCACAGGAGACAGGCAACCTTCCAGATCTACCTACAATCTTGGAGCCTGAGATGGAGGCAATGATCGATGCATTGATTCCCATGGATGTCGAGACTTTTGATCCCCTTAGAGAGGAAGCATCCATACCATTATATGATGGGTGCCGAGTATCTCGCCTGAAGACACTGCTTGTACTCTTAAGTGTGCAAGCAAAATACGGGTGAAGCGATACAAGTGTGACCGAGTTGTTCAGGTACCTTGTACATATGCTTCGTTGATTTTTTTTTAGCACTATTATTACAAACATTTGTGCTTTTTCAAGGTGTTTATGATTTTTTTCAAGTTATTGAAATATCATATATTACCACTTGCAAATACCATGCCTAAGTCTCGTGATGATCCACGATATGTTTTACGAAAGCTTAGCATGGACTACAATGACATTCATGCATGTATCAACAATTGTATAATGTTTCGAGGAGAATACAAGACTATGGAGACATGTCCAAAGTGTGGTGCTCACAGGTATCGATAGGACTTGCAAGGGCAGACTATCCCTCAAAAAGTTCTCAGACACTTTCTGCTTATCCCCCGTATAAACCACATGTTTCGTACGTTTGGCATGGCGAGCTTGACAACGTGGCATGCACAGAATAGGTCCACGGATGGAGTTCAATGAATATCAACGGATTCACATGTATGAAGCCACATTGACTCTACCTTCCCAAGCTTTGCCCGAGAGCCAAGGAATCTTCGGCTCAGTCTTGCAATGGATGGCGTGAACCCATTTGGTCTGCGCTCAACTTCTTGCAGTGTGTGGCCTATAGTCCTTGTCAACTACAATATCCCTCCATGGATTTCTACGAAGAAAAGACATCTCATCCTTAGCTTACTTGTCCACACACTGCCTACCAGCATGCTCACGATACAAATCCACCTTCTTGTGCATCTTGTAGATGAAGTGGAGATTGCTGGACCTGTTCATACGCGATGGATGTTCTTCTTGGAGCGCTTCATGAAAACCCTGAAAGGCTTTGTGCGACAACGAGCTTGGCCAGAAGGTAGCATGGCTGAAGGTTGGTTGGTGTTTGAGGCACTAGTGCATATTTCACAATGGCTACCAACGGTGGATCCAGACAACGAAATGCTATGGTCGCGCTGAAGGATGATGATAGAGTGACTGGAGATGTGGTGGTTGAAAATGGGGTAGAAAAAAGAATGGATGCCTCAATGGAGGAGAAGGTGAATCGCTTTTGTGTGTTGCACCATGTCTCTATGGAGACGTGGCTCATCAAGTACCAGATCGCTAGGCAAGATTGAGAGGAAACGCGAACTGAATTCCGACGTAGTATGCGTCATCGACTGATTCGATATCTCGAGGGCATGGAGGAGATGCTGTGGTTCATGTCAACGCAATGGTTGCATGGAGCTTTGACCGCAGCGTCTCGCGAAGGGACAGAGGTCTCAATGGAGGAGTGGGAATTCTCGAGGGAATGTAGTCCAAAGGTAATGAGGGGATGTAGCCCATTGTGAACAGGTGCATGGACGCATTTGTTTGCTAATTGTATTACGATATGGTTTATGTCACAATGGTTTGAACTCTCTTATACGTGTTTGTGAACATATAATCTTCTATCCAAACCCCCGACAACCTCGATGGTGATATGTTATACCTTCAACTCCCCGAAGTGCGAGAGTATATGATCAAAACGATGTTCTGAGCATAGATAAAAATAATATGCAAATAGAGGGGTCAATATTGCAAGGGGTGGAGGCCATCGAAATCTTGGAGTCAGCATCGACTAACAATGATGGAAATACAGGAGTCCAAGAATTCTTTGAGAACGAGGTAGACTCATCCTTTTGTGGTGACATGTCTATCGACCTTCCAGTGTATGCGGAGTTGTGTCAAGAGATTGACATGGGACCATAGGATACTTCATACTTGGAGCATCCACTTACTCAATTCGTTGACCAATTGCTTATAGGGGTACATAAGATATGTATTTTAAGTGAGATTTTTTAAAAAAGGATTTATATTACTGTGCTTTGTATGATTTAAATTGATTATTTTAACATCATTTTTTATCTGTGCAGGTGACATTTTTAGGATGAGTCGAGGGATGAGCGATGAGGAGTTACAAAATATCTTCACACGCATGTCTCCAGACCAGATCGTGAGATTTAGAGATATGGCTGACCAGGAGCTGTCTCGGTCTTTGTCAGGGCGCTCTGCTAGATCTACTTCAGCACGATCGAATGCTTAAACTTCAAGCAGAGGAGCTCGATACTCCAGACTTGGGCCAGAGGGAGGGAGTGCTTCGGGGTCAGGGGGATGCTGCAGAGATACGGATGCAGTGAGCCCGCGATCGACACGTGATACAGGTGCGACTCCTCACTCTCGTGGCCCTTCTAGGGAGTGTGGCTTACGCTCAAGTGGATGCTGTGGAGGCACAAACGCGGTGACTCCATCTCATCGTTCAGTTAGAGTTGTGTCACCTCAGGGATTTGTCACACCTGTGGGGACGTCTAATCCAGTTACTACAACTTTTTCTCAGCCATCAGCACAGGTGGCACCTCTATGGGTGCCACTTCGAGAGATATTACCCCGGTCAGTACACCGGATGCACAGGGGTCTCCTAGATATGCCCAGGAGCGTGGATGCAGATGGGAGAGGACCCATCTTAGGCAGACTCCAGGGGGATATGGATATCTAGTCGATAGTAGGTCAGGAACCATCATCATGAATGATGAGGGGAGGAGGGTGATGGCTCGCATGAGAGAGTTGTGCCAATAAGTTTTTGGGCACAACATCTTAGATCATTGGAAGAACATACCGGAGAGGAGCAAGGACTACATAGTAGCATCCTTACATGAGGAGTTTCAGTTCCATCCTCAGTAGATAGATTTTCTACGGGCTAAATGATGGATTGCATGCGTGCATATATGCCACACAAACGATCTGATGCACGCAAGGTAATCAAGAGTGGGGCTGCAAAGTCCGAGTGGTTAGATGTAGATGATTGGCGTCGACTGAGGGAGGAGGCTATAGATTCTCCAAGACGTTGGAGTTATGAGAGTGAGGCGGCGAGGGCACGACTCGAGGCCGGAGTGGTCCACCATCTTGGGAGTGGCGGCCACATGACATATTTGGAGGACTTTGTAAGTTTTTCTTTTGTTTTACTTGTTTATTTTTTTGCAATATCCTTTGTACTGACAATCATGTTTCTAATAGTTAGCATTTTATTTTCTTTGTAGCACTCCATTACAAATTGCGATCCATCTGGCCTTGAGACTCGATATGCAGAGAGGCACGGTCTCACTTCATTGATCTACCGATTGTATAGACGCAGCGGCCCTATAAGTCACTCATCTTTCTTGTCCATAGTTACCATGTTTAATTAGAATGCATTATTGTATGGTGGATTGATGTGTTGTTTCTTTTTTTGCAGAGTCCGTTCGATGCTCCTTTGCGGGCGGGAGGAGCTTTCGAAGAGTAAGGATATGTAGCTCGCCCTTGGATCCCTAGAGCTTACACACCTTTATTTTTGGATCGCCTGATCTATGTAGACATTTTTTATGTATTAGTGATATCTTGTCATGATTGTACCAATCGCTTATTATGCGATCATGTATTTATTTCATGTATCAGTGTTATGATTTCAGTATACATTATTTTTGTTTGCAAGCGCATTGTACATAGTGCAGAAACTATTTTGTATGACTCTAATAAAGCACACAGTGCTATATGATGCCCTGCCACAAATTTTTCTTTTCCCCTGTTACCATCGCTATTAGCGTCATAAATTTTACTGCTCGCGTCATTATTTTTGTCACAAACCGTTGCTATCAGCGTTGCAAAATATCGATGCTGATAGCAACACTGATACCGACTGTTCTATGGCGTCGCCAATAACGATGCTTTTTGCGACGATGAGGGCAAATTTTGTTATTTGCATTTTCGTCGCTTTTAACGTCGGTATAAGGCCTATATCTTGTAGTGGGGTGGTGGCTAGGTTGCAAGCTCCTTGTCCTCCTTCTCCCTTCCCTTGGTAGGTTGCTTGATTCTTCTTCTCTTCCTTGCTGTTTGGCTCTTATTCTTTACTCTTTGGCTCTTCCTTCCTCCTGTCCTCTTTTTACTCTTATTTCCTTCCCTCATTGTCTTCATGAAGTGATAGATAGACATGATTAGTGATGTCGAGCTCGAACTATAGAAAACACGCAAAAAACATAGGAAAGCATTGATTTGAAAAGAAAGCCATAAAATTTTTAAATTTTTTTAAATATTTACATGGCGCGTCTGTAAGCGCATGTAATTGTGCGTCTATATGCAGAGATAAAACATATTACACGGGCTTTTTCATATTACATATATGGTGGATGTTTTTTCTAGAGCGCTTTATGAAAACCCTAAACATATTACATATATGGTGGATGTTTTTTCTAGAGCACTTTATGAAAACCCTAAAAGATTTTGTAAGGCAAAATGCACGGCTCGAGGGAAGCATGGCTGAGGGTTGATTAGTGCAATCATCCCTTGTACAAATATCTGAATATCTTACTAAAGTGGACCCCTCTTTACCACGACTATGGAAAGATGATGAAGATTTGAGGATGACCTCTATAATACCTCAAGGAAAAGGAAGGAGCAAAGTGCTAATGAAAGAGGAACTTTGTAAGTTAAATGTATTTTGTGTGCTTAACAGGGAAGTAATGAGCAAATGGGTGACACTATATAAAGAAGCAAGGGCAAGAAGAGTAAGTGAAAGGCAAGCATTTCGTGCTAGACATGGACGTAATGTCCCATATCCAGAACATTTACGTGCGCTTCCACGTCATATTGATATAGATTGGCTACATGAAGAAATGGACAAGATGGAAAAAGAGGAGGCGATGGATATATTGCAAGAGGAGTGGGAATACGCACGAGGTTGCTTATCAAAGGTGAGACATACTTATAATTAAATTATCTTTAGTTATATATGATACGATAATTTTACATGTTTCATCTTTAACTAAATCATTAATATGATCTCAACAATGTACTACTAGTGCACATTGTTCAATGCTATTTGGTGTGAAGGCAAACATTTTCGAACTCAACGTATAGATGATAAGAGAAATACCCAGGACTGTGGTATCCTTGCAAACTTCCAGGATACCAATGGCACCATGGAAGGTTATTGTGGCTTGATCCAAGATATTTTGAAGCTTGACTTTAGGAGATTTTTTATATATATACTAGATGTGAAGTAGTTTAAATAAGTAGTAACAACGGGTGAGCATTGCACAATTAAACGTCATCCAAGTGGTTTTGTAGTGATTGACTCTACAAAATTTCACCAAGGCAAGAATGACACATTCGTACTACAATGCGAGCAGGTATATTAGAAGCTATTTATTTTAATATATATTACTTCTTGATACATTCTCAAAATACAATAAATATCTAAGTTGCTTACTTTTTGTTTTTTAAATGTAGGTTGTGTATTACCCAATGGTAAACAATAATCGATGATGGTGGCACATCATCCCCATATCTAATCGTTCAAAACCAATATATGGCAATACTACCAACATAGAGATAGTTGATGACAATCCAACAATCAATGATGATGCACATGATGATGCCATGATCGATGATATACATGATGCAGTGCAAGATGATCCCTGCGAGGATGTTCAAGGAAGCGCAGAAGAGGATAACAATATGGTTGGAGATGATGATGAAGAAATTGAGCATAGCAATACATCTGATAGTGGGATAGACTTATTTGTTTCATTGCCTATTGGTAACATAGACCTAGAGGTAGATAGTCTAGTAAGGGCCGATCTCATTGAAGATGAGATTGATCATTCATTGTAGCATATAATTAGCTTTGAATGATTGGATGTATATTTGTAATACTCAGAAAGAAGTAAATTTGGTAATGTATTCAAAAAAATACTAGATGTTAAGATGTTTGGTCATATTTAGAGACTTTATGAGAAATGAAAAATATGTGCATTTATTTTTGCATCTATAAGCGCGTTTAAAAACGTGGGTATATAGACGCATTATTCACGTCTATATACTAGCGCCAATAGATGTGCTGATAAACGCGCCCGCTATTTTGCGTGTACAGTACGCGTCTATAGGGCCTTTCTCTTGTAGTGCAAGTATTATTAGTGTCATGTATGGGCAAATCCCCAAAGGTGATGGATGCAACATCATGGGTCAATGGTATTCTTAAAGGAGAGGGCTGCATTGATCAAATATACTATAGGAAGCATGGATTCTTCAAAGTAGACTTGGACAAGGAGGCACTAAAGAAGCTACTAGATCAGGGTGTAATTTTTTGGGGGTTGGAGATTATCTACTTTATGTAGTGGCAACATGTGGAGGTTGGCAATGAGTGCTTGTGAAGAAAATGCTTTGTTTGGGTTTAGGTGCCAAATCTACTAGCATATCTATGAAACATGTTGCTAGATATCATAAGAGGAATTAGAAAGGCATTCTATGTGCCTCCACTCACAACTCCCTTTAGAAACAGAGCATGTCTTCTTTGGGACACAATTCAACAAAAGCTAGATTACATTGACCTCAAGATTCTAAATGTGGAAACTCTTAAGTAGCGCTTGGTGTGGAATAAATTTGCCAAAGTTTGCTTCAAATATGGAGAATGGGGGCATTATTAGAAAGAGTGCCCATAAGCCAAGGAAGCAAACTTGAGTGAAGGTGGCAAAGAGTAAAGAATATCATAAAGCCAAAATGGCAGAAGGGAAAGACAATAATCTAGTCAAAGATGAAGGTTGACAAATTGTATAAAAAGGGAAAAGCAGCTTAGAAGAAGGACAGGATGGAGATACCTAGTAGTATATGAATACAATCTCCACAAATCAAGAAATTTTGGCAAAAATCCTATATCTTGATGTACAATAGAGGTGAGTGTTGGGCACTATCATGGCACTACATGTTCACTGTTTAAAATCTTGTGGCATTCTTACTAATGGCACAATTTCAAGATGTCATATGTCTAGTGGGAAGAGTGTATTGACAGTATTGTCTATAGAATGTGTACTATGTTTCGATTAAACTAGAGTTGGCTTTTACGTTTGTTGAAGAGGGAAAGATGTCACAAGAGTCTAGAATATCAAAAAGAGGAGAAAGAAATGATCTACACATTGTAAGTGACTTCTACAGGTGTTTTTTATGACCTACTAAGAGAAGGACAGTGTATGTCAGTGATTGTGGTCATCATACAAGACACGTCAAGAGTGAGTTACATGCAAAAGAGGAGTTTGTGTTCAAAACAATCAAGGTTCCAAGTGGTCTAAGTGGGAATGGTTAAGATCTATAGTAAGTGACCGTAGAAGTGCCCAAGGAAAAGAATAACGAAGAAAAGCATGAAAAATGTGAATTCCTAACTCTTCCACGTGGATTGCATGATGGTGCATGCTAAATCCGCTATCTCAAGGGTGCCATACTTAGCATGAGGAGTGGTAGAGATAGTGCAACTTCAAAAGCAAGAGTTCATGGAACTCAAACTCCATGAAAAGCAGGAGACACAAAGAGCAAACTTTCTTAAGCTTATGGAAGGTGAAATTGAGTTTGGAAAGCAAAGAGCAAGGTAAAGCAAGACAAATGAACCTATATGGACTATTATAAACACAAGAAAGAGAGATTTTGATGATCTTGGGAAATCATAGAAGTGATCTACTATTGTACTATAGAGAGGTAAAGTAAATCTACCACTTTCGAGGTGCCTTTCGCCAAGAAAGGCTTGCCCGAGAGTACCAAATTTGGGATAGATCTGCATGAATAGATACTTACTACTATAGATATTAAATTGTAAGAGTTTTATTATTGTAATAGAGTGTATTTTTCACAAGGTTTTGATAGGGCAAGTAGGCTAAAGGAATCTCATTGTATTGTTGTAACAAGAGTTTTTAGGTCGCATAGAGTGGTCAAGCAATCGTCTTGATAGAGATTCATCTAAGCTATCGACTTAGACACAAAGTTTGTAATCCTAGAGTGTGGCTACGGTGTACAATGTCTTTCACAAAATAATAAAGAGACTTTTTGGATTCTTTTGATTCTTCAATCTATCTTGTATTTCTCTTGAACTCTAGTCTTTTACAAGTTGACACTTTCCTCCCATGCAACATTTGGTGAACTTATGTGAAAAGTCGACACAAATTTGACAAAGATGGGAGAGTCTACAAGTTCTTCAAGATTTGGTAAGTGAACTACAAGTTCTTGTGAGGAATTTTGGCAATTACTACAAATCTTCAAGATGTATTTACACCATTAAAATAACAACAAGGATTACATGATTTTACAAAACAAGAGTCTACTATGGTTAAATCATTGTAGGCTCTTAGGAGCTAGATGAAACTATTTGATGGATGAAGAGTATCTGAGCATTTGAAGTTTTATGCTACAAAATTGGAATTCTTTGGGGTACTACCACAAAGGATGAGTCAATACTTTGTTCAAACTTGCGTTCTTACATTGAAATCATGAATCACATAGATTTATGCAAAAGATTTTGAATGGGATGAATTTAAGAAAGCCAGGAAGGAAGAGTACTTTCTTGAAGTTTCAAGATTGGTTACTACAAGAAAAGAGTAGGTGCAAAAGCCCAAGAATTAGACAAGGTTGAGTTATTTTGGCAAGATTTCAAAGTTGTTGCCTCAATACTTATGAAGAGAGAAAGACACAGAGCTAGAATGCAAGTTCGTTTGTTACTCCAATTTCTACTTTAGTGCATGGGAGAAAGACTACTAACCTTGTGGGAAAGCGGCCTATTCCTATAGCTCCTTTTGTAAAGGTTGATAGTATGTGTTTACCGTATTTACCACAGCACAGAGGAGCTGGAAAATGGAAAAAAGGAAATAGCAAAAAGGCGCACGATAAAAGAAGGAAAAGGCACCTTAACCGGTAACCAGACCCTGAAAAATTTAAATGCTTGGGCACGAACCCCAGAAAGTCTCAGTGTCGCTTCGAGAAAGCAAAAGAGTAAAAAGCACACCATTAAATGTGGAAGCACTCCCGAATCCTTGTAAAAGAGTGCCTGGCTCGCTCCTGTGCAATTTGTATGCATTAGTTGGGAATAGGATAAATTAGAATGGTGGGAAATGAGAAATGGGCTTAAGGCCAATGGCCGCCCATGTAAAAAAGGGAATGACCGCCCAAAGAAGGGAGGGCATGTATATAAAGTTCAAAAGTGAATGAGAAGCTCATTCTTGTGTGTGGCTAAAGCTTCTTCTTCTTATTCTCTTGTTTCTTGTCTTCTTGCTTGTGCTTGAGAAAAGGAGTGAGGGAGTGTGAGAGGGTGAGGGAGTGAGTGGCCACCAGAGCTTCCTACAACACTTCAAAGTGCTTCGGAGTGCAAAGCCACACCTGTGACACCTGCAATGGAGTCACTGCTGTCTAGCTCAATTGCATCATCACCACCAGCAGGCCTTAGGCCTTCCTATGTGGTACGATCTTTCCTTTCCTTGGCTAAAGACCTTGTTGAAACTTCAGGAGATGACCTTGTGACCTGCATTAAGGTGTTTGACCACACTTTCACCACATTTTCTAGGAGTTATGAGCGGTTGGACCTAGGTCTTCTTGATGAACCACTTGTTTCCGATGTTTGTGCATTACCATGCACTTGGGAGGAATAGGAGTTTATGACCATCAAATTTCCCAAGATTGCTGCTGATCTAATAGCAAATGAAGAAATCTCAAAAGAGCAAGTTGTTCTCAGGAAACTAATCACCTCATACCATAAGCCTCCTTGTTTTGCTCCCGAAAAAGAATTACATGAGCTCACACAACTTGCAAGCTCAACTTCCTCATTCTTACAGTAGTGGTTCACTTTGCGGACCTAATGGGAAAAGAAAGGCTGTCGTATCATGACAAATGCTGAACAAAGGAGGGCAATCAAGACCATTGAGTACGATCCTACTTATGTGGCACCTCTTTCATTTAGAGTTTTGGCCATTACCCGGAACCAACACTTAGATGACAAGTCCTAGCCCATCCTTACATTGACCAATTCCTTACGAAAGAAGAACTGCATGTTGCAAGCCGCCTTAATACCGGAGATATTTTTCATGATGTCTTGACCTATATCTCCCAAGTTTCTGTACAACCTTGTGAACTCGATCGTCACACTCAACTTGAGTACAACCCTGCATTTTATGAGTGGCTGTTGGCCGGAACACCCCATCACAATCACCTTTGATATCCTCACCACTTCGTTCAATCCTAGGAAGGATTTTCATCTTTCCTAGGGGGAGGAATAAGGCTAAGAAGGCATAAATAATTGTTGAAAGGTTGAACTCAGTGATAAAAATAAAAATAAAAATTAGTTAGCCAAAATTTTCAAGTTCTTTGCATTCCTATTTTGCGTATTTTTCATGCGTAGCTTCATTTAGCCATGTTTTCCTTTTCCACTTGTGATTAATGAAAAGTATTTTTGCTGGGCAGGAACCCAAGATGGCTCATCAAGATCGCGCTCATAAGCTTCCCTTCATGGAAGACAAAAAGCAAAAAGATATGCTGAATTTGGAAATTCAAGCTTACGGCGGCTCAATTTCCGAACTGTCCACAACCTATCCAGGGTCGTGGAAACGGAAAAAGCAGCTAAGCAGGTCATAGAAAAGTGCAATATGAACAAGTATGTGGAGAAGGTGGAGCAAAATGTGGATCATGCAAGGTATGTTGAGTTCTTACGAACTTTCGACTCTGCCTCCAAGAGTGCCAAGGTGACTGTGGGAAGGGGGGATGCTGCCAGGAAAGTCAGGGTACCCTTAAGCAAGGAACTAGTAGAAAAGGCACTAGGCCTGGAATCAAGGGCCGTAAAGAGACCAAAAAGGGATGTCTTCGCCATGCAAAAAATGGACAAGGGCCAGGTGCGGTCCAACGACGGAGTCAATATCCAGGACATCCCTGATGACGAAATCTGCATGCGTGCTAAAGTCATGCACACTCTCTTCTCCAACCATCGATGCACTGCCTATATGGGCAGAATAAATGTGCTTGTGCTCGAAAGCCTCACAGCCAATGCACCAGAAGAGATCGACTGGAATGATTATGTAAGACACACGATTGAGAAGGCTACCGTAGCGCTTGATCTGGGAAGCCAACCTGCTGGAGGTGAATCTCTAGCAGCAAAAGATAGGAAGAAGGCCGCCTCCAAAGCATCATTCATTGGATATGGAGGTGTACTAACCGCCCTAATTGAAGAAGCAATAAAGGAGGCAGGAGCAGCAGAGGAGGAGCAGGAGAGACTGCCACCATCACCACACAACGAAGAATCCTCTAGCTCTGACGAGGAAACAGAAATTGACGAGAGTAGTGATGAAGAAGAAAAGCAAGAAGAACAGCGCCAGCAGCAGCAAAGAGAGCAGCGCACGAAGTGCTTCCAACAACAAAGGGAAGAAGAAAGGAGGAAGAGAGAGAAAGAAGAACTGCAAAAAGCACAAAGAGTGTCAAGAGCCAGGAAAGAGAGGAAAAGGAAATAAAAAGAGGATGCACAGAGAGTGGAAGAGGAGTCTAGAAAGGCAGAAGAGGAGAGGAAAAGAAGGGCTGAGGAGGTGGAAGAAGCCTTGAGGAAGAAGGAACAAGAAGATATAGAACTTGCAATTCGCCTATCTGTGGAACAACCTCAACGACAAAGAAAGCAAACCCCACCCCAGGAGGATGAGAACCTGGACACGAGCTTGAATGTGCCAGATCCCATCCCACCGTCGGTCTCGCAAAGGGCAAGGGCAAGGAGGCCATCATGCCTGTCCTTACCAGTTTTGTGCCAACTAGCCGTGCTGCTTCCGTAATAACCATCCCCGCCCCAGGAACTTCACCAAAGGTTGATGAGAGCAATATGGTCACATGGCTGCAGCTCCTGGTGGAAAGGGATTTAGCAAGAGAAGATGGCGTAGCCACCTTAGTGTCAATAGTGAAGAGGGCAGCCACGGCTGATGTGGAGCCAAGCCCAGAGCTTAAAAGACAGAAAATAGAAGCTATTACCACCGCTACCACCATGTCCCATCCCCCACCTCTAGCAGGCCAGTACGATGAGTACGTTAAAGAGCTGCTTTCGCAGCTAGAAAAGGCCAAGGAAGGAAAGAGAACTGCCACGGAAGAGTTGGCAATGGAGCGAGAATCAAGAGCCACTCTCCAGCACTGGAGAAAACTAAACAAATAGCAGAGTACCAAAAGGAGATTGATGTGCTAAAGGAGGAACCCAGCAATAGAGATATAGAAGAAGCAAAAACCCTAAAGGAACGTGATGCTGCCTAGGAGGGAAGAAGAAAAATCCTAATGGATCACCTCAACAGAGAGAGGGAGACCACTGCTCACTTGCAGTGCAAGAACGACCAGCTCATTGCAGTCAACCAGGAGGCACAAAACCAGCTTGAGAAGATCAAACAGGAGATTGCAGAGCTAAAAAAGCTAAGAGAAGAGCAGGTGCGAAGAATGTAGGTGCAGCTAGATCAGCTCAATGCACAGATCGCCAATGAACGCCAAGAGCAGTCCCGCCTGCACCGCGAGCTCAAAGACCAAGAGCAACGACTCATGGCTATGACCCTCCATCAGGGGGAGAGCCTGGAGGATATGGAAAAGAGAGTGAAGGAATGGGCTGACCACAACGAAAGGAGGGTACGAGACCTGGCATGCCGATTGGCGAAAGCAGAAGGAGATAGAGTGTTGGCTAAAAATCAGGCAAAGGCTGCCCAACTCTCTATGATGGCTCAGCTGCACACTTTCCTCAACATGCTGCTTCACTCCACCAAAACATAAGAAAACGAGACCAATGATCAGCAGAAGAAGCTAGCCATTCCACGCAGAGCCCTAATAGCAGGCCTGCACGTACCACTGCAACTAGGTGGCCCGCCGCAGAGCCTGGAGGAGCAAAGAAAATTTCTTACATAGGTAGGCCTGACAGTGCAAGAAATTGACGAACTTGGTTTCACAGAAGAGAAGGTGCAAGAAGAAGTGCAAGCAGAAGGGGGTGGACCAGAGTTTGATCTGGGACCTCAGGAGGAGGACTACGTCCCACCACCCTCTCCTTCACGACAAGATGAAGTGCAATCCACTCACACATCCACTGAGAGGAAAGCAGCCCTGGCTAAGCACAGAACAGAAATGGTGGAGAAGGCAAGGAAGAAGCTGAACGTTAGACCTGTCCCAAGGCAACCTGCTCCTCTCCCACCGCGCCCTGACGACCTCCCCGCTGGATTCCATGCAGAGCTAATCATCTAGGAATAGCAAGAATGTGCCTGCAACCCCTTCGACTTGAGCTTCGAGCTTCCCAATAAACTAAATAGAGTAATGCCCATTGAAGTTGTAAACGATGTAATCCCTATCGGTGCAAGGATCAAGGACAAGTGGCTAGCGGAGCGAGAGGCCAACCCAACTGCTTAGGGAACTGAGGACTGCGAATTTTGGCATGATAAAGTCTTCCAGGTGCCTAGATCGGTGGAGGGCTACAATTGCCAACCCACCTGGAGAAGATACATTTTTTATGTCAACCTTGGCGCTTGGATGGCGTTTTGTAACACCCTTCCTTCTGAGAGAAACGACCCCACATTCATGTTGTATCCTCGAAGGGTAGGCGTGGATTTCAATCCGTCCATCCACGGCAGGTTTGACTTCCCTATCATCTATAATGCCAATAGCACCTCCTATAAAGATGCCCTTGTATTTACCCTCCCTAATTTGTACAGTTCCATAGATAGATTCCTTAGTGAGTTCACATCCTGTCCTGACCCCGCCTTCATAACAACCTATAATTATCTTAGACTAATTAGGGTCCTAATCTACCAAGAGCCTGCACCTCAAGAATGCCACCTTCCACCCCTTTACTTCGACCCCAATGCCATAGATAGTAGCACCATGACTCGCCTCATGATGCGCGCTACTCTTTTTCCATCCTTTTGTATTGCACTGCTTGAGGATATGAGGGATACTAAATTCACACAGTGCAACCACCCTTTCCTTTCCACCACCACTCTCAAGACCCGCCTCAATCTCAAGGGCTACATGCTCAGCCGTAGATTCCTTAACAAAGCCCCTCGCCCTCCACCATCCCCTACCTGCCATTCGGATGACGAGGATTAAACTCCCATCATGCCCTTGTATCACATGCATCTATGTATAAACTCTTCAAAAAAAAAAAGGCCACAAGGCAACAAAAAAAAAGGTGAACTAGAAAGAAGAGACAACAGCAAAGAATAGCACAGCCAAGGGATGAATCTACTACTAAGCAAAGATAAGAGAGAGAAGACTTCACATGATAAGCTTGCAACTTCCCTTCGCCTTGTTGTGCACCACAGTCACTGCATCTAGGATTCTCCCTAGCCCCTTCCCCACTTCACACTTAGGGCACATCAAGGGCAGGACTTTCAGACCTATCACCCTAAGATTTGCACCTCACCTCCAACGACACACGAACTGGGTCCTCAAGTGTGGGACATTACCAAGGGCTTGCCCAAGGTTAGACCCATCTCCCAGTTCCATTGCCACGGGCACCATGCACTACACGGTGAGGCAGACACACCCCTTAGGGAACGCACAACTTTTCTTACAGGTTATGTTCGTGTTTCAAGAATTAGCTACTCAACTAAAGAAGATCATCCACGGCATCCTTTAATGACCAAAACTTTTTCCATGTGTCGGACATGACACCATTGCTGCTGTTTCAAGAGCTTTTTTGCATTGGATTGGACAGACCAACATGCTTCATGTCGCCAACCATTTGATTGCTGATGGCTACCATGACTGGACCAACTCAAGAAAAATGAGTACTCAGTAAAATAGATCTGCCATTGGCATAGATCTCGGAACCTCATCTTCCAAAGATGCATGCCTAACGCCTCAAGATCTACGGATCGCTTATTGATTCCACAAGCCTGAAGATTTTCAATGCAAGGTTGAAGATCTTCAACGCAGCACTGAAGATCTTGAAATCACAGACAAAGATCTTCAAATAAAATACAAAGATCTTCAAATCAAAGACACAGATCTTCAATGTGAAGCCAAAGCATATCTTTGTCAAGGCAGAGTTCGGGGGGCTTCTCTAGGATAAATCCCTCCAACACCATCCTCCTAAGGGATTGGTTGTTGATCAAGCATTTCTGATGCTCAAGGGATGACCGGCTACATACTTTTCACAGCCAACTGGACACCCTATCAGCCATCGCAGAATGGAAGCCACAATTGTGTGAGAAATGCCAAGCATCTTCATGAAGCCTAAAGCACACCGGAATCTCTCCTCATCATCATCATTAAACTCCATCACCTCTCATTCGCACCCTCACCTTTGAATCAGTGTCATCTACCCACCAGTTTTGCTTAGCAACAGACCCAACTATCCCACTACTTCCCACCGTAGTGCCATGGGAGTGGCACTTGGCTAGGAGGGGGGTAATGTTTACTGTATTTACCACAGCACAGAGGAACAGGAAAATGGAGTAGAGGAGCGAAAAAATGGAAAAAAGGAAATAGCAAAAAGGCATAGGATAAAAGAAGGAAAAGGCGCCTTGACCGGTAACTAGACCCTGAAATTTTTAAATGCTTGGGCATGACCCCCAGAAAGTCTCAGTGTCGTCCCGAGAAAGCAAAAGAGTAAAAGGCGCACCATTAAATGTGAAAGTGCTCCCAAATCCTTGTAAAAGAGTGCCGAGCTCGCTCCTGTGCAATTTGTATGCATTAGTTGGGAATAGGATAAATTAGAATGGTGGGAAATGAGAAATGGGCTTAGGCCAATGGTCGGCCATGTAAAAAAGGGTATGACTGCCCAAAGAAGGGAGGGCATGTATATAAAGTTCAAAAGTGAATGAGAAGCTCATTCTTGTGTGTGGCTAAAGCTTCTTCTTCTTCTTCTCTTGTTTCTTGCCTTCTTGCTTGTTCTTGAGAAAAGGAGTGAGGGAGTGTGAGAGGGTGAGGGAATGAGTGTGTGAGAGTGAGGGATGGTGGAGAAGAAGCTCTCCATCTCCTCTCTCCATCTTCTTCTCTTCTCTTCTCTTCCCTTGTCTCTCACGTGGTTATGGAGGATGGAGCTCATGGGAGAGGGATTGAGGTTGCTTGAGCTTGCCACAAGGATTGTGGAGCTACCGGTGTGCAAGAGAGAGGAGGGTACTCGATCGAGCATCAAGGTAAGCTCATTACACTCGTAAGGTAGGCATGGTGCGTCAGCTATGTGAGAGGTAGCCATGGTTGCTCAGCTTGAAACGCTTGATCAATAAGCGGTCCGTAGGTCTCGGGGTAGATCTTGTAGCTCCCCTTCAGTATGGATGATCTGATCCAAGAGTATGCATGACCTACAAATAAAAATGGCAAAAATGGAAGAATAGGGATGGTTTGCAGGACCTTCAACAATGCCAGAGAATCTAAATAGAGAATTTTTTTTAGAAATATGTATTTGTTATTATATTATAGACCATGACTACAGAGAGTGTAAGCAGTATAGAGAAGCACTATTCAAGAACTAGCTATTTTGGAAAAATGAAAAGATCCATTCAACTAAAACACAGTTGCCACTAGCTACACATTTTAGAAGAGATGGTATACAAAAGAGTGTCGAGGATATATGTGTGCAGAATGTTACAACCTATGGGCTATAGATAGAGAAAGTGCTAGCTTTCTACTATACAAATTGTAGCGAAAGAAAAAAATCCTAAAATAGAGTTGAGTCGTGTAGGGAAAGATGTCAGGGAAAAAATAGGGTGGGACTCACTTGTAGATTCATATGCAGTGTATGTATATTTGGTAAAGACATAGAATACAAAAGTTTTAATTGAAGACGAGAAATAGATGATGGGAATAGCAACCCAAGGACATCTAAGAGTGAAACTAGAGGGGGTGACAAGACTAACCTTGAGTAGTCTCTGCGGCTCCTACTAGGGTCGAAGGACTTGAACATGTCATGCATTACCAAAAGTGTAGGAAGAGCAGAAAGAGGAAAGGCTAATTGCTTTGATATAGGGTATTGCCTGTATAGTGGAAGATAATGATAAAGTACTTGAGGAAGTACATGATATATATGCTAAAGAAAATATGCCAATGACTATGAGAGCACATTCTAAATATGTTGAGGCTGAAAGTGTAGATGCTATGATCTTGAGGACATAAATAGTACAATGATCCTACATAAAAATAATGTATTGTATGAGCATAAACAAGTCAGGCATGTTATGCATGAAGATGTAGATGTGTTATTTGGCAATGCTTTGATAATGAATACAAAGATTATAGTGTCTTAGAATGAAAAAGAAATGGAAGTTGAAGTTGATGTGTTGGTTATTATTGATGAGAAGATATCATAAATTGTCCAAGAGGATGCAAATTATGCAAGACATATAGCATCTACACAAGATGAGGAAGCAAAATACAAAACAAGAGTGGGTGAATCTATTTCATGAGTATTCTCTTTTATAATTCAAGATACATAAGGTTAGATTATAAAAGTGATAAACAATCCTTTTATACACATGATCATGGGCAAATGGGATGCATGAAGAATCCAAGAATCCAAGTTTATGATCCAGCTGACTACTTTCAAGACCATGACGTATGCAAGATGATAAAATGGGCTTTCGATCTTGGTGATCTCTATGTGTCACTATGCAAGGTGTGCAAGCTATATGGTCTAGAAGGAAGCCAATTAGGGTTTATATGTATGATTTATTGGGTGATTATGATGTGGCCATTTGACCCACAAGGTTGATATAGACATATACTACTACAATAATAAGCTATTTAAGGAAGATTTGGTCTTTAAGAAGGTTGGTCTAATTCATAAAGTTTTGCTGGGTCACATCCAAGTAGCGCTTTCATACCTAAGAAACATGCCTACCAAGTTTGGTAGCTAACAAGGTCAGTAGGCGGGAGTTACACACTTGAAAATGTTGGTGACTGCAGTGGACTATGCACAGGAAAAGCAAATTGCATACTATGAAGAGTTTTTTAAACGATAAAGCTTTGAGAATTTGATTTTGATATCTTCATAGAAGTTGTAGATTGCAATAGAGACTAGATTTTTTCTTCAAAAATCTTGGCAATTCAAGTTACAGATCAAAACTTAAGAGCTGTTTTCTACAAGATGGTCCTAATTGACAATTTTAGAGTATGGAGTGATTAACCATGATGGATACAAATGACTAATTTTGACATTTTGATACTAATGCCACATATGCTATTTAAAGTGAATTGGATGAGTCAGACACTAGAAATCCAACTTCAAGGATGAGAAGAGAGTCAAAGATCTATGAAGAGCTAAAGCTTGAAGATGGGACAACACAAGATGACAGTGCAAAGAAAGAAAAGAAGAGCTTGCACAAGATGAAGATGAATTGGGCTAAGATGAAGAAGTGTGAAGGTGGCACATACCATAGCGAAGGATATGTATGTTTAGAGAAGGTGGATGTCGTGACACTACGTGTTATTAGTGACATGATTTTAGGATGTCATATGTCTAGCAATAAGAGTGTGTTGATCGTGTTGTCTGTAGACTTTGCAATGTTGCTAATGATTTTAGGCTATTTGGCTAGAAGAGCATGTTAAGAGTGTCATCTGCAGACTTTGCAGTGTGTTTTGATTAAATTAGAGTTACATTTTATGTTTTTTTAAGAGATGGAAAGAGATCATAGGAGTCTAGATGATGAAAAAGAGGAAGAAAACATGACCCAAGAGAAGGACAATGTATGCAAGTGATTATGATTTTTGTACATGACATGTCAAGAGTTAATTATATGCAAAATAGGAGGTTTAAATGTAAAAAGAGATTAAGGTTTCAAATGGTTTAAGTGGGAATGGTCAAGATATATAGTAAATGGCCTTAGCAGAGTCCAAGGAAAAGCATATTAATGAACATTAACATGAAAAGCATGAATTCCCAACCCTTACACATGGTTTCCCTAATGTCATAGGTTGAAAAGGCTACATCAAGGGCACCATACTATTAACCATTTTGATTAATGTAAGAGTATGGAGAAAGAGAAGAATGGGCAATCCACAAAATTTGTGACAAGTTGATGCTTTTTTGAAGAAATCCTTTGGTTTATTGAGAGCTAGACTCTCTTCCATGTATATTGTAATTTTATTAAAGAATTAGCATGTAAACATTGATTAGAAAGACTGGCCTATGGTCAAAAGATGGGCAAGATGCCCAAGGGTCAAGGGGGAAACCCTAACCCTAGAAATTGTATATAAAAAATCTTGAAAGATAATGGAAATTGCCATTCTTGTGTGTGCCAACGTTTGCTCCTTTCTTTCTTGTTCTTGCATTGAGAGAGAGATGGGAGGGGGGAGTTGAGAGCAAGAGAGAGAGTGAGGGTGAGGGACCTAGAGGGAGAATGGATTTGTCAATTATCATGGTCTCTCAATGCCTTACCATGCACTCTTTTGTGTGATAAAGGCCATAGCGGGTTGGGGAGTTTAGAAGTTGCTACTTGAATCATGGAGCTTTCCATGTGTGTGCATCGTGATTGATGCATTACCTCTTAGGGAATAATGAGTTTGTTGTGCATGCGAATGGCTAGGTGAGAGCTAGCCATGCGTGTCTCGTGGTTGGACCTCTTGAATGAATAAGAAGGTAGCCAATGCTCCCATTGTTAAGTGTATATAGCTACACATTTTGGTTCCATTGCCTCGTTGTTTGCACTTTGCTTTGAGGGTTAAGACCCAAAAAGAGACAAACAAAATCTTGAGTAATAAAGTGAAACAAATTTTTATTGTTTAAACTATGATGAGTCTTTAAAAAGGTTACGATTAGGACAAGGGGAATGGACAAACATCTCCCTCTTTCCTATTACAAATGCTCCCTCACATAAAAATGTGAAGAGGGAAAGAGAAGAAAGACCTTGACAGCATGAAAGGGGGGGCTCGACCTTCTGTGCAAAGAGGGAGTGCATGTGCTTGAATCCTTTTTTCCAATTGTGCCTTTATTTTTTATTTTTTTAAAAGCATGCACGTACGTCAATTTTGGAAAGCCTAAGATTTTCGTCATCATCATCGCTATTGTCTTCATCTTCATCATCCTTGTTTTCATCATAATAGGCATCTCATTTGCTTCCTGCATTACCAACTCCATCATCCTTAGCATGAGCTTCTCCCACTTGCACATGCCCTTTGTTCCACCCTCAGGAGTTCCCCAACCTCCTATGCCTTAATATCCCCACCACCACCACGATGGTGCAAGGACCATCAGAGAAAGGGAAGTAGAACCCAGGAGGAAGAAGCTTAGCGGTGAGAGCTATGGCGAATGGAGAGCAAGAGCAAGAGAGAGAGAGAAACTCAAAAGTGGGAACTCCAACAACCACAATGTGTGGTGAGGCCTTCCTTTATTCAAACTATCACTAAAAGAATAAAGAATAAGTGACTGTGATGGGTGCCTGCCACTTGCAATGTGCAGTGGTGGGTACTATCAGTGTAGTAATACACGGGCGGTAAGGCGGAGGCACCTTTATCCCCAACAACCTCCCACTTAAAGGCAAATCTACCCCAATGAGAGAGAAAAGAAAAGAAAAGATAGTACAACATATACACATGTACAACAGGATGAGGAAAAATACGTCATCTCATCCAACGCTCATCAATCTCCTGAGGAAGGCAAAGCACTGTGTAGTAAGGCTCTTCTTGAGCAAGTCTGTAGGATTCTGCTCAGTCGGAATCTTGACAAGGTCAACAGACTTGTTCTCAACGACCTCGTGAATGAAGTGATATTTCACCTCAATATGTTTCATCCTCACATGGAAGACCAGATTCTTGGCCAACTGAATGGCACTCATAGAATCCGAATGTAGTGTAGGCATAACAACTATCATACCAAGGTCTGCCAATTAAACAGCCTAACCAGATAGCCTCCTTGTAATCCTCTGTGGTTGCAATATACTCGGAATTTGTAGTAGAAAGAGATGTACACTTCTGTGCCTTGGACATCCAAGAGATAGCCCCTCTAGCATAAGTGAACACATAGCCAGAAGTGGACTTCCTACTATCTGCATGTCCTGCATAATCAGAGTCAGTGTACCCCATGACTCATGTATCCTGGCTACCATAGCAAATACACATATCTACTGTGCTCTTCAAGTACCTCACGATACCGTTTATAGCATCCCAATGTTTCTTGCCAGGTGTAGCCATATAACGTGCCACAACCCCAACTTCAAAAGAACATACATAAGATTGCCCACGGCTGATGCATAGGGAATCTTTGCCATCTCAGCCCCCTGCTCATTGGTCTGCGGACAATCGACCTGTGTAACCTTCACATGACAAGGTAATGGACAGCCAATAGGCTTAACATCCTGCATACGGAAGAGCTCAAGGACTTTATGAATGTACTCCCTCTGTGACAAATAAAGTAGTCCCTAAGATCTATAACACATAATGTGCATACCAAGTATATGAGAGGCATGTCCCACATCTTTCATCTCAAAGCTCTTCTTGAGCTGAGCCTTAAGAGCATATAGCTCCTCATGAGCTGTCCCTACTAAAAGCATGTCATCCACATAAATTACCAAAATTAGTAAAGAACCATCACGGGCTTTCTTCTATACAAGGACGGATCCATAGCACTGCGGCTGTAGCCCTACGACTGCATGAATGCATCAAACTTATGGTACCATTCCCTAGGTGCCTGCTTCAAGCCATATAGTCTCTTCTTTAGCTTACACACTAGGTGTTCCCTGCCAGGGTTTGCAAAGCCCTTAGTCTGCTCCATGTAAATCTCATCATGTAAGTCTCTATGTAAAAAAGATGTCTTGATATCCATTTGGTACAAGTCCAGGTCAAGCTGTGCAACCAAAGCCAAGACTAAGTGTAGGGTGGTCATCTTGACCATGTTAACCCTCAAACAAACGAAGGTGGAAAATCCGAAAAAGCTAAAGCAGAAGACAAAGCCCAAGGCAAAGTGAAACGAAAGGCAAAGACGCACAAGGAGAAAAGTCCTAAATAAGGGAGAAAGGCGCACAAGGAAAAGCACAATTCAATAGTTTTGTAAAAGAGCACAAGCGTATCATGGTTTAATTCAAGGAGAACCCGGCTCTCACCCGTGCAATTTGTAAATGTAGACGGACAGTGGAAAGGAAGCTGGGAAGGACAATGGGGAAAAGGGCCTAGGCCACAGCCGGCCATGTGAAAAAGGGGATAAGGGGATGACCACCCAAAAGGGCCTAGGCCACAGTCGGCCATGTAAAAAAGGGGATAAGGGGATGACCACCCAAAAGGGATTTAGGGTTATGTATATAAAGTTCAAAAGTGAGTGAGAAGCTCATTCTTGTGTGTGGCCAAAAGGGGCTCTCCTCTTCTTCTTCTTCTTCTTCTTCTTCTTGCTTGCTTGAGCTTGTGCTTGAGAGAGGGAGTGTGAGAGTGTGAGGGAGTAAGTGTGTGAGGGTGAGGGACCGGGGAGGAGAAGCTCTCCATCTTCTCCTCTCTTCTTCTCTTCTCTTCTCTTCTCTTCTCTTGTCTTGCTCGTGGCTATGGAGCTTGGAGCGTGGAGCTTGAGGATGGAGCTTACTTGAAGCTTGCACTTGGATCGTGGAGCCACCGGAGTGCGCGGGAGAGGAGGTAACTCGATCGGCATAGAGGTAAGCTCACTACACCTGTAGATATGGATGCCGCGTCGGCTATGTGAGAGGTAGCCATTAGTGCTCGTCTTGGAACGCTTGAACAATAAGCAGTCCGTGGGTCTTGGCGGTTGAGCGAAAGCTCCTGCATTTTGGTTCCGTTGCTGGGACCAATGGATTCAATCCTTGAGCGCTTGCGCGCTTCGAATCAAGCATTGAAGTAGGGCTTTCCCCAAACCGGTGCTTGAGGTAGATAAGTAGGAAGCGAGGGAGTTTAAAGAGGTATTTGATCTCCTTAGCAAGTAGGTTTTTGATTTGTTGTTGAATATTAGAGTAGGACCATCCATCTCCATCTCTGGTTTTGATTCTTCTTGCATTAGGTTAAGGTTAGGATAGGAAAAAAGAAGGAAAACAATAGGGTTTTCTATTGCTGTATAACAGGCTGAAACAGGGAAATAGGGTCATAGATTCAGATTTCTGGCTGGAAGAGTATAAGGACTAACCTCTGAGGTCACAATAGGTTGGGATGGGGCAATAAGAGGCTGAGGGAACTAGGAAAGGCCACATTTGACATCCTACCCTTTGAGAAGAGAGTGTGCTTGGACAGCCAGGGAGAGAGAGAAGAGAGAGAGAGCTACGGGGAGATCGTCAACGTGCTGATCGATTCAAGTGCCACACCATTTTTAGGCATGCTAGGCATTTCCCTGTGTGGCTTTGCATCTAATTAGGGTGGCATGACACGATTTGGTGAAGTAGACGTCAGCCTAGAGGCATTGCGTGCAACTCACAGGCCGTCGGCTGCGCAACCGGACCAGTTCGTCCGAGTCCCAAAATAGGATTGCCCTATCTCTGGAATCGGACCGTCTGACTCCAAAAATTGGACCTCTCCGAAAACTGTCCAACTTCGAAAATCGGACCACCCTTCCGATCCGATTCCCAAAATCGGACCAGTCCCAAAATCGGACCAATCCCAGAATCGGACCACCTTTGTCTGTCGGATCGAACACTCGACCGTTTGATTTTGAAAATCAGACACTCGGACCTTGGAAATTGGATACAAGGAATCGGACCACTCAGAATCAGATGCCTGTCAAAATCGGAAGTCTGATTCCAGAAATCGGACGTGACCAAAATCGAACCACTGAGCTGATCGGACCAACCCAAAATCGGACGTCCGATTCTGATAATCGGACATCCGATTCTGATAATCGAACATATGAGAATCGGACAGAAAATTATCAAAATCAAACAGGTATCTAGAATATAAATTTTGAATCATCTAAACCTCGAAATTGACCCCAAAGGCGACATAGAGCTAAAGGCACATCACAGACCCATCATTGGGCTGAAACTTAGGCAAGTAGTTCAAAATTTGGCTATAAATGGTCCTCCAAATTTCGCATGGTGTTTACCATAATGGCCCTATGGACCGAGGGGACTGCGCCTCCCCCCCGGACCCCCACAAAGGGGTCTGCCCCCTCTGCACCTTCCCCAAGTAGGTTGGAGAGAAAACGTGCGTCGTGATAGGTCCTCCAAATTAGACCCTAGTGTAGTAATGGCTCTACATGAGTATGGATTCTCACTTGCAGAAGACCCTAGAACCTCAATGGGCCAATCTAGCCAATGAGGCCACACTGTGAAAACACATACATGTTGCATTTAGACTACATCTAGTCAAAGCGGAAAGCAACAACATCAGGCTACAACAACGATGATGACTAGACATGATACTCTTGACGAGAGATGTACCTTGAGTAGCACTGCACAGATGACCCAAGACATTGGTGGAGAATCCACATCTGGTAGTGCAGTTGGGGACTCAAGGGCATTTGTCAGAAGGCTTAAATTTACAAGCCAAGACCCGGAAGACGAAGACATAGTATCACCTGCTTATCTTAGGGTCAAACTCACCACGAAAAGAGAGCATACTATCGATGCTCTGATTGATGAAGGAGCAGATTTTAATACCTTGACTTATGAATCATGGACCCTACTAGGCCAACCAGAGCTCACACCGACTAGTGCAACTCTTAGCCCTTACGGGGGACACCCACAAGCACTCATAGGGAAGTGCAAAATCCTTGCAAAAATTGAAACTGAAAGCTTGCCTATCCTATTTCATGTTCCTTCAAATAGTGCTAATTACAGGAAGGAAACCCTCCTAGGAAGACCCTTCAAAAGGGCGACCAAGTGTGAGGCTGACTATGTAGCACAGAGGATACACTTGACACTACCAAGTGTGAGGATAGTCACAACATTTAGCAAGGGTGACCTCATCGAACCTTGAGGGAAAGGCAACGAAGGTGCTGACATAATAGTCAAGCCTACTAACGAGAGCAAGGACTTGTTTGAAGAACGGATACAAGCACAGGTCAAACAACGAGAACCAGTGAGTGAGGCCATGCCTGAAATAACAAGGCCAAGAGACAATTCCAAGGATGGGTTTTGGACTTACAAATATTGTAGAAGACCCCAAAAGAAGCCAAGCCTTATAGACGAAGGCATCAGTGGAGGGTCAGCACAATGCCGCGATGAATATCCAAAGCGTTGCTACATGCTCAAGGGTATTACGCAGGTAACCGATGAATTTGGATACCAAAACCCCCAGCTAAACCACCTCCATCAGACTGAAGGCCTAATTGCACCAAAAGCAACGAGGCACAAGAGGAAACCTAAGAGAAGCTCCAGGTCTCGAGGTAAGAAATCAAACATGAGTGTCGAAAGAAAGAGCCTCAGCCTAGCATGCTTAATAAGCAGATGTCATATGTAACCATTGAGCGTGCACAAAAGCCATTAGTGCCCAAAAAGCCTTTGATTTCCCAAGAGGATAACAAGCATCATAGGCACAACATTGCTCATGGCAAGGCTGATCGCTCAGCAAAGCACATGGCATAATCATCTAGTAGCCTTGAGCAAATCATTCAGTCAGTGCCAAGTCCACCTAAGAGTCCTAGATCTCCTACACCCTCTTTTTCCAAACAGACACAGGAAGCACTACAGCAGTTGTCAAGGGCGACTGCTCAATCCCAATCTCTATCTCCATCTAAGTTTCCAAATGTCCAAGAGGTGGAACATGACACCATCCGTAGCTCTTGGCCCAAGGATATGCCTGAGCAACCGAATGCGACTAGATCAACTCATGCTCGATCTACACAGATGAATGCTCAAAGGGAAACAAAAGACACGACCACTTCCGATTGCCCTAGGGACTTGACACCAAAATCCACCAAGGGTAGCCAGCCCACTAGACTAGCTGCTACTACTTCCAATCAGAGATCACAGCAGTCGCACCCTTGGCCGTGACAATGCCCCTTGTGGAACATGTCCTTAGTTGTTTACCTGTGGAGGAGGTGTCACAACCAACTTCCTTGACAACTCCAGCACTTCCAAAGTGCCTAAAGCCTAGGCTGGAGGAGTTAAACACAAGGGAATTGGTTGAAGAGCTAGACTCTCCGAAAAGGGAGGCAGTAGTACCCTCACAACCTGGCGAGGCTATTCAGCAGGCCACGGCTATGTCCCATAAGGATGCATTAGAGAAAGAGAATGCTGAGGCCCAACCAAGCACATCAATAGTTGACCTGGTCCAGGGTCCTGAGTCGTTGAGAGATACACCTTCACTGACCAAGAAAAAGAGGAGAAAACAACGAAAACAACAGCAGTTGTTGAGGTGGTTGTGGACTCCAAGAACATTGAGACGAAGAGTGCTAGAGAGCTGAGGAATAAAGCATTGAGTCCATCCACCACTGAATCAATTGATTCCTCTCCTAATAGCAGTGAAACCTCAGACACATCCATGTGCCTTGAAAAATCAAAGCAGTCATTACCATCAATGGCTTCTTGCAACACTCTATCCATCGACAATAGAACTCGTATTGACCAATCAAGAGTGGATACAATGATGTCACAACATGGTAACAAATCTATACCAGTCATCATCCAAGGAGAACCATGATGCAATAACAAAGCCTCAGGAGAAATATGGAAACTCTGAGAGAATAAGAAATCCTAGCATTGGCCAAACCTGCTCGTCTAGGCTTGAGCCCCCCCAGCTATACTAAAGCCCAGGCAAACTCCTAGAACCTTGCATGAGATAGCAACTGAGCGAGCCCAACATAAAAGTGTCAGAGAATGCTTAACTGAGTTGGATGCTAAGCTCAAAGTGTTCGCACGTGTCTACGTCCTGGCAGACATGGGCGCATTTCCTAAAGAGTAGCTTGAAGAATACTTGCCATTTCCCTTATCCTGGGAAGAGCAATAACATCTTGACGAGCACTATAGCAGGCTCCTGTATGAACGCATGCAACTCATCTTTGACGAGGAAGCCGACAAACTACGCTTAACTGTAACATTCAATGATGTGCTCTGCCAACCAAATCTCTTAGAGATAGAGTAACTAAAGCGACCATTTGAGGGTCGAAGTCAATTTGAACAACGTTGGTGTGAAAACCACATTGCAATGGCCAAACTAGGAGCCCAGATCATGACAGTAGACTCAGAGAAGCAATTGGACAAATGGCGGTCTTGAAGAGACCCAACCTATGTGGCATCGACTTCTTTTCGAGTGTGCTGACTGCCATTCGGGGTATGGACTTAGCTAAAACTAGCCAAGAGAACTCTCTGCCTGATAAGGTTCTCACTGAGGAGGAGTTACAAGTTGCCAGTAGACTCGGACAAGGTTCCATGGTACTTGATGTTGCAAAATATCTATCGGTATTGAGTAAGCTGCCACGAGTACTAGATGCATGTGCCACGCTCTAGCACAATCCAAAGTTCTACAATTGGCTTTTATCCAAGTGACATGGATTCATAGATATGTATATAAATAAACAATGACTTTTGTGACCCTGTATAGACACTATCAACACACACAAGAAATAATAGTCAAGCCCAGGGAGAAGGGTTAGGTTCAACAAGCTAAGCTCCTCAGGTCCTCCTCTCACCACACATTTAGAAATTGTGTGACCATTCCCACCTCTAGGCAGAGGGCATGCAACCCTCATTACCACCATAGGAAGCCTTGATCAACATCTCTGATAATGTAGAGAGGGTATCGTCCCTTCCTATACATTGTTCCCCCTTTCCGGTCTATCCTTCCGAGGATGAGCCTTGCCCCATTCCATGACAACCAGTCCATGTAACTTAGCATGAGCCAAGTTCTGCTAAGGGATGGAGGCCAAATGAACATCATCATGGGGGCCATCCCTCTACAACAAACATTGCATGCCTCACCCCTCCCCTTCTCGTCATATGCGAATGGTTTTATCTTGTATCAAGGCCTAATCCTTGGTTCACATTTCGCAGATCCCCCTACGTGGAAGACATGGAGCAACCAGGGCAGTTAGCTTGCGAAGACGCTCTCTGCCGTCGAAGGAAACATGCAGCATAGGCTCCTCTACCAATGCGCTACGTGCCTAGCCTCAAAAGGTATGCAAAGAAACGAGGTCCCAAGCGACACCGCCCTGGACGTAGGCCGAAGAATCCTCAGGCCAGGGGAATAGAAGCTCAAAGAAGCACACAAGACGTGGCAACATCGGTTGTGCGAATCCCCAACAGACACTCAGGCACCAAGTGCTCAAAAGCAGAGAGGGCAGCTCGAGACAAGGAAGAATTCGATGCATTGTTCAAAAGCATTTTAGAAACGGTTGCGGCGGCCAGAGACTATACCATTTAGGTCCCGGCCGACATCTTCCCTGCCCAACCTCACAGGAGCCCCTCCCTAGCAGAGCCTCAGTCGTCTGACCACCCGGACTCACCTCGCCTTGTGCAAATAGAGTATCCCCTATGATATATAAGCAACTTAACAAAGGCCATCCTGCCGTAACTTTTTGTCTTTTGATGATTAAAGGGGCAGGCTCTCCACTTGTACACACTTCCCTTAGCTATTGCTAATATATGCCACATCTTTAACAAGCACTGGAATAAGCATCGCAATCAGCATCATAGGATTTTGAAAAAGTTATATCTTGATATGATTACATTTGTTTGTTGTACTTGACGCATGCGACTTGCATATACTCTTATGAAGTGACAAGTGGATGCAAGATGACATAGGTCTTCGTTGTACTTGACGCATGCAACTTGCATATACTCTTATGAAGTGACAAGTGGATGCAAGATGACATAGGTCTTCGTGCAAACATGTTCAATGCCCAAGTCACCGCAAGATCACCAACCTCGCAAACAACCGCGACAAAGCCACGTTATCGAACGCGAAAGATCACCCTTGCGAGTGCCCACATCGCACGAACCAAAGCATAGTCATGGGCTACGCTCTCTTCTTTGGTCAAGCTCTACAGTTGGCTCACGACGGTTGTTACCTCAATGGCACCAACATCGCGTGTTGCAAAGAGGTTTGCAGTATCTCAAGTGTATCTCCCCATCTCAACAACTGCTTCTCTAACAATGAGGCTAGGGCACAATCATCACTATAATATCCATTTCCTGAGCCTTCGAAGCTTGACATTTCCAAACCCATTGAAAGGCATCAAGCCTCAACATATTACAATGGTTATACTCAGGCAAGTCAAAATTTAAAAAAAGAAAGAGAAAGAAAGAAAGAAAGAAAGAAAAAAGCACAAGAAAAAGAAAAAAAGAAAAGTAAAGAAAGAAAAGATAATAAGCACCCACGATCACAGCATAGCACCTAGCGGTCCTCAAATTAGGTGCGCCCAGTGGCCTTGGTCGGCTGGCTTCGTCCCTAGTCCCCTAGCCCCTTAACATCACCCAGAATAGTTCAGGGCACATCAAGGGCAGGACATACCTAAGGAGCTTGTCTTGCCTATGGTTAGACATGTCACCTTGACCCATTCACACGATTCCCTCTTGCACTCTACCTTAATACCATTGCAATCAATTGTGGTAAGCACTGCACAAATGGCCATGAAAAGTGCACTGTTCTCATCATACAGGTCCAATAGCTACCAGCTACGAATAGTGCAGTATCCTTGTATTCAATTATGTTACGTCATGCAATCACAATGCAAAGGATGCCACATACACCTTCACCTGTACTTCTTCTCAACATGGACAACTTTGCTTCATCCACACATCGTTATAAGAAACCAGCCCGCAGTCTTCTAACTACGTAATATCTAAGTATGCACAAGCACTCACATAATATCTGCACCAAAATATATACACAATTTGGGTCCTCAAGTGCAGGACAATACTCTCAACTTGCTTAGAGTTCGACCTGTCTCCCAAACTAATTAAACTATGTCTTGTGCACAGTAGAGAAGACTAGCACTACCCCTAGGGAGAGACCACTTAGGAGAGGGTTTCAATTACAGGTATTGAAGACTCCAACGAAAGTGTCATTCGCTCTTCATCGACACTTAGCTCTGAATTCCTATCCTTTATCATCCTGCAATCCCTCCAAGAATCGTCATGTGCAGAATCCCCAACAAACTGTCACCTGTGCTGGCCATCGGTGCAATCCCCAACAAAGCACAACCCTACCACCAACTCCAACAACCCTACCACCAGCCACCTACGCTACCAACGTGCCTCCAACGACCTTCCTCCACAACCACCACCAACACTTCTCCATGGCAACCATAGACATCCTTGCCACCCACGTCTTCGGTGCATGCTAAAGCCTGCTACCTACGATGGTGAGTGCCATGGGACTGCCACTCGTCTAGGAGGGGGTAATGTTAACCCTCAAATGAACGAAGGTGGAAAATCCGAAAAAGCTAAAGCAAAAGACAAAGCCCAAGGCAAAGTGAAACGGAAGGCAAAGTCGCACAAGGAGAAAAGTCCTAAATAAGGGAGAAAGGCGCGCAAGGAAAAGCACAAGTCAATACTTTTGTAAAAGAGCACAAGTGCATCATGGTTTAATTCAAGGAGTGCTTGGCTCTCACCTGTGCAATTTGTAAATGTAGACCGGCAGTGGAAAGGAAGCTAGGAAGATAGAATGACAATGGGAAAAAGGGCCTAGGCCACGGTCGGCTATGTAAAAAAGGGGATAAAGGGATGACCGCCCAAAAGGAATTTAGGGTTATGTATATAAAGTTCAAAAGTGAATGAGAAGCTCATTCTTGTGTGTGGCCAAAAGTGAATCTCCTCTTCGTCTTCTTCTTCTTCTTGCTTGCTTGAGCTTGTGCTTGAGAGAGGGAGTGTGAGAGTGTGAGAGTGTGAGGGAGTGAGTGTGTGAGGGTGAGGGACCGGGGAGGAGAAGCTCTCCATCTTCTCCCATATTCTTCTCTTCTCTTCTCCTCTCTTGTCTTGCTCGTGGCTATGGAGCTTGGAGTGTGGAGCTTGAGGATGGAGATTTCTTGAAGCTTGCACTTGGATCGTGGAGCCATCGGAGTGCAGGGAGAGGAGGTAACTCGATCGGCATGGATGTAAGCTCATTATACTCGTAGATATGGATGGTGCATTGGCTATGTGAGAGGTAGCCATTAGTGCTCGGCTTGGAACGCTTGAACGATAAGCGGTCCGTGGGTCTTGGGGGTTGAGCGAAAGCTCCCATAGACCATCGGAGAAAAGACTTTATCAAAATCAACACCATGCTCCTGCTTAAAGCCCTTAGCAACCAATCGAGCCTTGTATGCCGGCTTGGGGTGTCTAGGGGTACTTTTCAGCTTGTATACCCACTTGCATGGCAAAGCCTTCTTACCCTGAAGCAAGGAAACCAAATTCTAAGTCTGATTCTTATGAATGAGTCAAGCTCTGACTGCATAGGTCTCTCCCAAGAGTGACAATCACCCATGTGCATAGCCTCATCATAAGTGAGAGGCTCTCCTGCATTTGTAACCAATACATAATCCATAGAGGGCGCAAAATAGTTAGGAGGTCGTCTAACTCTAGTAGAACACCTCGACCGAGGCTCTGCTGCATAATCAACATCCTATCTAACATCAGCATGTCTAACATCTGGGCCATGAGTATCAGGTGATACTTCACGCTGCCTAGTTGGCCATGGAGCGGGCTGTATGGGAGCAGGTGGCTCCTCTTGAAAGATGACTTTGCGTACCTCAACCACTTTCTCAGGCTGCATATGCATTTTTTCCTCGTGAAAGATGACATCATGGCTGCGGATCACTTTCTGCGCCTGCGGATCCCATAGACGATAACCCATCTCTCCTACATCTCCATAGCCAATGAAAATACATTTGACACTTTTAGGATCCAACTTATTTCATTTGTCCTTGGGCACATGGTAGAATGCCTCACATCCAAAGACATGCAAATGATCATAAGAGGGGGGACTTGCTTGCCCATACCTCCTCTGCAACCTGAAAGTCAATGTCACTGCTAGGTGACCTGTTAATGATATGCACTACAATAGTAACTGCCTCAGCTCCAAAGTGTTGCGGTAAGCTAGCATGGCTAAGCATGCTACGAACCATTTCCTGAATGGTCCTATTCATGCGTTCATCCATACCATTCTGGGGAGGGGTATAAGGGGCGGTCAATTGACGCTTAATACCCCGCTCATCACAAAATTGCTCAAAAGCACGTGATACATACTCACCCCCATTACCTGACCTTAGGCATCTCAGTCTATTCCCAGACTGGTTCTCTGCTAATGTAAGCCAACGTTGAAATGTGTCTAAGACATCCGATTTTCTCTTTATGGGATAAGTCCAAACCTTATGTGAGTAATCATCTATAAAAGAAACAAAATACTTTGCCCTACCTAGTGACTGACAAGGCATGGGCCCACATACATGTGAGTGCACAAGAGCCAAGGGCTCACCCATGCATTTCTTACCAGACTTTTTATGCATATTCCTAGTTTGCCTACCATACAAACAATGATCACAAGAATCAAAATGTGAAGAGTCAAAAGGCAGAAGATACTGCAAAACACGGAGCATTTTCATTCCTTTAAGGGACATATGCCCCAAATGAGCATGCCAAAGGGATACAAGGGGGATAGAACCCATAGACAAAACATGATTCAAGGTAGCTCCAGATACAAGTAAGCGATAGAGGCTGCAAGACTTGGCACCTCTTGCAAGCACAAGCCTGTCTACGAGTAATCTTCCATGCAGAGTCTCCAAAAGACACAAAATACCTTGCATCATCAAGCTATCCAGTTGACATAAGGCTGCAAGTCAACGCAAGTACATGGCATACATCATGCAAAATAAAGGAACTGCTAGAAGGAAACCGCAGCCTAACATCTCCAATTCCCATACTGTCAAGAGACCTGTCATTACCAAGATACACAAAACCAGAGATGGTACGATAGGTATGAAACCAATCTGTATAGGGTGTCACATGAAATGACGCACCCGAATCCAAAAGCCAGCATTGCGCATACATAGAATGTGTCTCAGAAGCTTGTAAGGCATCGCATGAAGAAGTTGCAAGTATGTAATCCTCATCTGAATCAGTGGCTTGCATGATATTAACCTCTTCTATCTTCACACTGGACTTTGTAGATATAATACTGTGCTCAGAAGACTTTTCCTGCACTTTCTCTTTTCCCTTTTCCTTGTGCTTATCATAGCACATCTTATGGCACTACGGCCTAATATGTCTTGCTTTCCCACAATAATGACAGGTAAGATCAGATTTCCATCCATGGGACTTACTGCCGCCACATGACTTTGACCTGGACTTCTGAGAGTCCTTGCCCTTATGATCATTATCATGCCTGTCATGTCTGCCACCTCTAACAGTCAATGCATGTGAAGAGTGATAAGCATCATTGTTTATCCTGTTGATTTCCTCAGTCAATAAAGCACTCTTAACATCTTTTATTTTTAGCCCATCAAGCTTGTTCGTGCATATGGCAGTACAAAAGACATCTCATGATTCAAGCAAGGTGCCAAGCAGAAACAACGGGTACAAGTTGTCTTTGAACTCAATACCCTGTGACAAAAACAGATTCTTCATGATAGCATGAAACTGACTGAAATGAGATGATAGGGATGTCCCCTCCTTCATGCGAACTGCTTTAGCCAATACATCTATGACGCAAGACTCTACTGCGCATAAAGCTCCTGAATCTTCTCCCATAAGTCCCATACACTCCGATTCTCATCTTCAATAACATTATGATGGGCCTCTCCTAAGAGTGACAAGATAATGGTAGACTTGCATAGCTCATCAACTTCCATCCAAACATCTTCATCTATATCCTCGGATTTAGTACCCTTGAAACACAATGGTATAATCTACAACTTCTACACCAAAACCTATCATATATGGGACTTTCAATACCCATACTTGGTACCATCCAACTTGGAAATGTTAAAGAGAGCTATCTTTCAGATGACCAGTCATACTATCCCAAATCAAAGCAAAAATGTAGAATTGCAGGTTGTTGTAATTAGCAAAAAATGCACTAAAACCACTGTTAAAACTGGATGAAAGAGTGGATATCACCAAGAGAACCACCTATCTACCAAATATGACCAAGATAACATCAAAAACTAAGCATTACCCTCATACAAGTGCTCGAAATCTGCAAATTTCAGCTTACTGGAATAAATTACAGCAGTATGTAAAACTATCCCAAAGTGAAGCAATCATTGATACATATGTCACTACAACTGCCAGATAACAAGATACATCCAATAGTGAGTGTCAAGGGGCAAGAAGATACCAAGAATTGTGAAAGCAATAACCTGTCAGGCAAGATACATTGCATAGGTCTAAAAGTCATGCATGTAATGGATCTCGGGGTAAGACAAGAGACCAAGCACAAGCACAACTGATAGAGCAAGAAATGTTGAGAATCAACAATCACACTCAAACAACCTCTTTGTATGGAGTCTCAGGGTCAAGGATATGCAGGCTAACTTATCCCATATGCACAATGGTGCCTACTGCAGTTTCCTACTTTCCTATAAAGCATTGTACTTGCTTCCTTTCTTAATGCAATGATTGTACTCTTTTCTTTTCAGTGAAGTGTCAATGTCATTGTCCACATACACAAGATTGTGTTTATGAGTCCAAGTCTCAATCTTGGAACCTAATTCACTTGTGTAACAAACAGTGTCCTTGTCTTCTCCATCATGAGTCCACACTTCTCATTTCATCCTCCATAGCTTCCGTGTTTTGCCATGCTCTAGATCCCGCATTTCTCACATGGTATCAGAGCCCAGTTGGGCATGGCATTGCTTGTCTAGCCTCTCTTGATTCCTTTCAACCTCAGTCTAGCTCAATGTCAGCTCATGACTTCATCTCCCAACTCTACTCTCACTGAAGCTTCCATGGCAGCCATAGCCAGCAGCACCCTGTCAGATTGAGCTGCTTATATCTCACTCCACAGGTCAAATCTCTTGGAGCTTCCTTCTAGAAAAGTATTCCCCAACTCACAAAGCTTCCCTGTATCACATCAATCTAGGACATTGGACCATCTGGAGCTTAGCATTGTGAAAATCCCCAATCTCTGCTCTATGTCTGCGATAGCTAGACAGGACCTACCTTGCTTGGAGCTTCCATAACTCTTCAACCAGGCCATTTCAGCCCACGATTTCTTCTGGGGAGTTGTTCCTCTGCTCAAGGCGCTTCATCCTGGCACCATAAACGACGACATTACTGCCCCCTGGCTTCAGCATTGCGGAAATCGCGGAATCCTGTCAGAAATGAGCCTGCTGCTGTTCGACGTGCCTACGTGCTGCATACTGACCACGATTTTGACGATTATGATAGGGCTTTTGTAGCCCATGAAATCAGCTTCCTAGGCATATAAAATTTTTTGAAAATGATCCACTGTAGCTCCTGCAATCAGCAAAAAACCAGGCCCCTGTCTCAGAAACCCTAATTCCACCATAGCCAAAGCTTCAAAATCTTGACATTTTTTCACTGTTTCTCTCACTGAAGTTATCAACAGTGATTTTAATCACTGAGCAATACTCTCTGAAGTTCATTAAAGTACTGTCACTCAGATCTGAAGGCATCAGCATCAAATCAAGAAGGGGAAGATCACTTGGATTTTAAAAGAGTAAAAGACTTTTGCAGATCTGGTATTCATTGACACTCAGTTAGTACTTTTTAGCACTTGTGTCTCTCAATCAATTCTTCTGTTGCTCAAATCTAATAAGTCTGAAGTTGATTTGCTATTGTTCCCGTAAATCTAACATGGGCAAAGACTCTCCAAATGCTCGATTCAAAGGAGTCGGGTTCCACACTTGGCAAACCCGCATCAAGCTCATCCTGATGAAGAAGGGTCTCTGGGCCATCACAAACGGCAAAGAGAAGAAACCTCGGGACGCGGATCTTGCAACTACTTGGCAAAAGAATGATGACAGAGCTCAGGCCATTATCAAACTGGAGCTAGACGACAGTTATATCCATCATGTGGATAACTGTGAGACCTCACAGGATACATGGAAAAGACTTGACACCCTGTTTGGTGCACAATCTAAATCATCAAAGTATGGTCTCCTAATTGAGTTCTTCAGGCTTGAAATGAAGTCCAGCACATCACTTGCCACACATCTTAATTACATGGAAGGACTCCTAACCCAACTTGCAGGAATCAACATTAAAATGGATGAAGATGTTTGCATCGGTGTTCTACTTAAGAGCTTGCCTCCTGAATATAATAATGTATCAACAACTCTAATCAACATGCCAAATCCTGAACTTGTTGATATCCAGGCATCACTGTTAGAAGAAGAAAAGAAGCTAAAAACTAAAGAAGAACCAAGTACCTCTAGAGATGAGCATGCATTATATGTTGGCAATAGGTACAAAGGCAAGAAAGATCAGCTCTTTTGTGACTTCTGCAAAAGGACCGGACACACCGAGAAGTTCTGCCATGCAAGAAAGAGATATCAAAAGGCCTATCTAATCGCAGTCAAAGAAGAAGAAGAAAATGGAGCAAAGGAAGAAGAAGAAGAAGATGAAGACCACCAGGATCGGAAGGACAAGACTCATCAGTCCTTGTACTCTCATAATTCTGATAGATTGTTTTAATAGCCTTGCCCTAATGCTTCCTGCCATAAGCTTTGTAAACTCCTTATGTAACTTGGCATTACAGTCCCTGTACACTTTGTGAGGCCCCTGTTACAGCCTTTGGATGTCCACCATGTTTATGGTACCCACACTTAGCTTTTTCTGCAACAGCCTCTGGTGTTTTGCCATGTCTGTGGTATGCCCACACTTTGCAGGTGGTTCTCATTACAGCCTCTACACACTTTGTGCCTTTTTCTAGTTGTGATTGAGGAGGGGTGTTGAGAATCAGCAATCACACTCAAACAACCTCTTTGTATGGAGTCTCAGGGTCAAGGATATGCAGGCTAACTTATCCCATATGCACAATGGTGCCTACTGCAGTTTCCTACTTTCCTATAAAGCATTGTACTTGCTTCCTTTCTTAATGCAATGATTGTACTCTTTTCTTTTCAGTGAAGTGTCAATGTCATTGTCCACATACACAAGATTGTGTTTATGAGTCCAAGTCTCAATCTTGGAACCTAATTCACTTGTGTAACAAACAGTGTCCTTGTCTTCTCCATCATGAGTCCACACTTCTCATTTCATCCTCCATAGCTTCCGTGTTTTGCCATGCTCTAGATCCCGCATTTCTCACAAGAAACTCAATGCATAACCATCCAAGATGCATACAAAACTGACAAACCTGACAGAGATAGGTGCCAGCCCCAATAGGCGTATCAAATCAGCCCACTATAGACTAACTGCAGACATAAAGCTCTCAAGAGAGAAAATGTATGTAACTATCCCACAAGCTCAAGCTCCAAGTGTAAGTAAAAAACTCTGTGTACATCCGAATATGCCACAAGGATCCCATCGAAAGTAAAGTCAGAGGCAAATAGAGCAAGTAACGCTCAAATACATCGAGTACATAGCATCAAACATTCCAAATCCTAGTAGGGTACATCCAGAGCATAAATCCCAAGCTATCTCAAACTCGTAAAGCATAAGCCTGAAAGCATTCAAATACCATGTAATTGACAACCAAATGTAATGCCCAGTGGGTCCAAAATGCTCAAATACA
Organism: Lygodium microphyllum; assembly: GCF_053477565.2. Classification (NCBI taxonomy): domain Eukaryota; kingdom Viridiplantae; phylum Streptophyta; class Polypodiopsida; order Schizaeales; family Lygodiaceae; genus Lygodium; species Lygodium microphyllum. Next base: position 687,115 of record NW_028229521.1, read on the forward strand.
TCCAAAGACGAAGCTCCAAGGGGATTCATGCATGGGCAAACCAAGTAGCATCCATATCTAACCAAAGCATAAATGCAAGAAGCCTAAATATCAAGCAGTAACAATAGGCATAAACCGGTCCAAAGCATGCCAACTCAATCCAAATGCCAGTGAATGACGAGCAAGACATAGTCTAATCCAAGCTCAAAAGCATTTCGGAAGCAAAAAAAAAGTATTTGACAATCTCTAAATACATCGGTATGATTATTCAAATCGCCAGTAAAAGCACCTCGTATCCAAGAACCAATGCATACACCAAGTAAATGAGCTTCATCCCACTGTATTATAGCAACATATTATCTATCAAATGAAGCTCATTCGGTGCCCAAATCTGCTCCAAATCAGTCCCAAAGCATAGACATAGCATCCCATAACATCCGGGCATCACCAGTGTTGAGCTCAACACATGCGGACATTGATGATGGACCGCTTGGTTAGATGGATCCACACGTCTACACTTAGCACATCGGTGGTCATTATAACTCTCACATGGCCACTGACTCATTACTTATTATATTCAGGTTGTTACACCTATTTACAGGCATAGTTATAGCGCCAGTCGATTAGTGTAGTCGGTTATGCATTGTTTGACTTAGTAGGCCACTTTCCTTTATGTTGTATCTTATCTATACTTTGTTTACATTGTAAAGTGTGTGGAAAAAGAAGAAGAAACCAGCAAGAAAACGTTTTGGCCTCCATCTCCCTTCTCGTCTCTTGAGTGAGCTTCTCCTTGTGCATTCTGTGTGTGTTCGGCGCAGCATCTTGAGCAAGTCCCTCCACCACGCGATTCTTGACATGGTATTAGAGCCACGACATTAAGAGAGGCTGATTTCGAAGGCTGAAGTGAAGGAGAAGAAGCAAGGTTCGAGCAAGCAAGCCACGGGTAAGAAGCTCTCCCATCCTTCCACTCTTTCTCTTGGATAGTGCCTGTGGAGGCATCGGAAGCAGGGCATAGCCAAAATCTCAGATTGCAGTGAGATTTGGTGTGCACGAAGAGCACTGTATATTCTGCAGATAAAGCCATTTAGGGTTTACCCATAGTTATTTTGGGCATCTGAGGCCGTTTCAGGCCCCGTTTTAGAGCCGCAAGGTTGCAGACAGTAGTTTCAGGGTACACTGTGACTTCGACTGTATTGACCGAAAGTGGGTGCAAGGTTACAAATTTCAGATCTGTAAGTTCAAAGGTGTTTACCAACAAGTAAACATAATAAACTGGTTGCAGATTGCATGTATTGTTGAGTAGACAGTAAAAAAGGTTGTCTAGTATATTGTTGTACACTACAGGTCGAGGGTTGCAGAAGATTTGCTTGTTGTTTGGTATTAACTTTGTGATAATGGCAGAGAACAGTGGAAGCCCCATCATTGAGAAGCTCGACAAGAATAAATACCCTTCATGGAAGTTCAGTGTCACAAACTTCCTTATTGGAAAAGGCCTCTACGAGTTTGTTTCAGGTGAAGAAAAGGAGCCAGAGGTGAGTGATCCTCCAACTGTAGAAGAGACAAAGGCACGGAAGGAATGGAATGCAAAAGATAAAAAGGTCATGTATTGGTTATCTGCAGTAATTGACAATAATATGCTGGGACACATTAGAAATGCAGAGAATTCATATGCAGCTTGGACCATACTTGAAAGTATGTTTTCTGTAAATATAAAGGCACGAAAGATTCAACTCAAGCAAGAGTTGAATACATTGAAGAAAGGGAAGATGTCTATCAATGAGTATGCATTGAAGGTAAGGAGCATTGCAGATGCCTTGGCAGCGATTGATGCAATGCCCAATGATGATGATTTGGTGCCGTCTGCCTTGGGTGGACTTAACAATGAAAAGGCTTGGAAGTCTTTTGTAACTTCCGTATATGTTAAAAAGCCATTTCCAGATTTCGATGAGTTGGTCTCCCTTATGATCACTGAAGAGATCAACATGCAGAGTGAGACATCTGAAAAAAGTGGTGAACAGGTCCAAGCTTTCTACTCCAGTTCAGGAAGGGGACGTGGCAGGTTCTCTTCAAGAGGCCGTGGTACAAGACGTGGTAGTGACAACCAGCAAAACAGATTGAATCAGCAATTTGGCGATATGCAGGTATCAGGAGATCGTGGTAACTTTAGAGGCAGGGGGAGCTTTAGAGGAAGAGGTGGATGGAAGAACATAGGTTCTAACAACTCTGGTATTGTGTGTCATTACTGTGGCAAAACATGTCATATTGCAGCCCAATGTTATGCTAAGAAAGATGATATCCCCAGTGGTAAGTTGCATCAAGGAAACTATGCATCGTCTTCACGACAGAATGAAGACAAAAATGAACGTCTGTTTGTTATGCAGCATATGCTCAATGCTGTTACAGGAAAGGGAACACATGATGATGTTTGGTATGTTGATTCAGGTGCATCCAATCATATGACCAGCCATGCAGAATGGTTTGGAGAGATGCAAAATTTACAAAATGCAAGTTATGTGCAGACGGGTGATGATTCATGCCACCCAAATTCACACATTGGAAAAGTTCCCTTGTCCTTGCATGATGGTAAGATAAAGAGTCTTTCAGATGTATTACATGTGCCATCTATTACAAAGAACTTGGTGTCAGTGGGTCAGATGGTAGAGCAAGGGCTGCAAGTCAGATTTAATGCAAAGGGCTGCTTTGTAGAAGACTTCAATGACGTGCAAGTTAGTTGCAAAGGGAAGTAGAGTTGGACGTATGTTTACTCTGGATGCTAGAATTCCTACTATGAATGCTGCTATGTATGCTAAAGGAAAAGGTGTTGTTGCAAATATTGAAATTTGGCACAAACACATTGGACATGCAAATGTACAAAGGCTGAAATTAATGCAATCCAAAGGGTTGGTTACAGGTTTGCCTACATTTAGAGTTGCAAAATTTCATAAGGTATGCGAAGCATGTCAGTTTGTTAAGCAGGCAAGACAACCCTTTTCAGATGACAGAGATGTAAGCAGAAATATCCTTGATGTTGTGCATACAGACATTTGGGGGCCTACACAAAATGTATCTCTTGGAGGTAGTTCATACTTTATCACATTCATTGATGATTGTTCTAGAAAGCTGTGAGTATATTTTATGAAGGAAAAGAGTGAAGCTTTTGAGCACTTTAGAACTTTCAAGGCTGCAATTGAAAGAGAAACAAGCTTGAAAGTAAAGTGCTTGAGGTCAGATGGTGGGGGAGAGTACCTCTCGAATGAGTTCAGTGATTTTCTGAGGTCTCATGGGATAAAGAGACAGTTCACATGTGCAGATATACCCCACAGCAAAATGGGGTTGCAGAAAGGAAAAACAGGCATATTGCAGAAGTTGCACGCGTCTTGATGGCTGAAAAGAATATGCCTAAGCATTTTTTGTCTGAGGCTGTTCATACTGCTGTTTATATTATGAACAGAACTCCCACAGCTGCAGTCCATGGGATGACTCCTGAAGAATGCTTTACTGGCAAGAAGCCTGATGTATCACACTTAAAAGTGGTTGGCTGCATTGCGTATGTTCATGTGCCAGATGAGTTGCGAAAGAAATTGGATCCAAAGGCTGAAAAGTGTCTTTATTGGATACTCTTTAGAGCAGAAAGGGTATCGTTGTTATAACCCTGTCACATGTAAATTCAGAGTGAGTAGGGATGTCATCTTTGATGAAATGAGCAGTTGGTATGCATCTAGTGGTGATGCATTAGATGATGATGATGATCATGACACTCGTGTGCAGGCTAAAAAGTAAGAATCACGGACTCTTAGTGGACCAGAGACATCATCTGGTAGTCCTTGGTCTGGGAAACTAAGGAGTAGCTCTACATCTTCAGGTGCATCTAGTAGCACTACATGTAAAGACAAAGAAAAGAGTAAAGTGTCAGAAGGCATTGATGCAGTTCTTGATGGAGACTCTAGTGGCTCAGAGAGCTTGGATGATGAGCTTGGCATTCCTTCAGTGAGGACACCAGGTGTACAGAGAGCTCATAATAATGCAAAGACTCCATTGAGTGATCCAGTGGTACCCAAATCTAGAAGGGTGAGATACCATGTTAAAAGATTTGGTTTTGAAGATTATGCAGCTCACCATTATGCCTATATGGTGAAACTAGTTGAGGATGTTGAGCCCACATATTTTGAGGAGGCTGTTGGTCATGCTCATTGGGATGCAGCAATGGATGAGGAGATGGCTGCATTAGAGGCTAATAAGACTTGGAATCTAGTATCATTGCCGAAGGGTAAGAAAGCTATTGGATGTAAGTGGGTTTATAAGATTAAGCACAATGCAGATGGTTCTATTAGTAGGTACAAAGCCAGGCTGGTTGCAAAAGGCTATGCCCGGACATATGGCATAGATTATGAAGAAACCTTCAGTCCAGCTACTAGGATGGCAACTGTTAGATGTGTGATTGCTTTGGCAGCAGCCAAAGGTTGGAGGTTGTAGAAAATGGATGTGAAGAATGCCTTCTTGCATGGTGATTTGCAGGAAGAAGTGTATATGAATCAGCCAGCAGGTTATGAAGATTTAGAGCATCCCACGTATGTGTGCAGGTTGAAGAAGGCACTCTATGGGCTCAAGCAAGCACCTAGAGCATGGTCTGACAAGATCAAAGAGTATCTTGTCAATATTGGCTTTTATGTTTCTGATGCTGATCACTCACTTTATGTGAGAAAGGGAGATGCAAGTTTGGTCATCATAGTCATCTATGTGGATGACTTGATTATTACAGGTGATAGTGATAGTGGGATTGCTGAAGTCAAGGATTTTTTGAAGAAGAAGTTTGAGATGAAGGAGGTACTTCCTTGGCATTGAGATGATTAGATGTGATGATGGTATATGGCTGTCCCAAAGATAGTATGGCTTGGATATGTTGTCCAAGTATGGTATGACAGCATGCAAACCACTTTCAGTCCTGTTGGAGCAGAATGTAAAGTTGAGTGCTGATGTTGGGGCTGAGATAGAAGACCCTACTATGTTCAGGAGGATAGTGGCGAGTTTGATCTACATGACCATTACAAGGTCAGACTTGAGCTACGTTGTTGGTCTTGTGAGTTAGTTTATGCAAGTACCTAGAAAGCCACATTTGGATGCAGTCAGACGCATATTGAGATATGTGAAGTCCACATTACATTATGGACTTTTCTATGAGGCAGATACAGATGTACAGGTGTTTGGATACACATATGCAGATTGGGCTAGTAGTATGTCTGATAGAAGATCTACTAGCGGATACATGTTCTCTCTTGGTAGTGCAGCAGTTGCTTGGAGCAGCAAAAAGCAATCTACAGTTGCTTTGTCGAGTACAGAGGCTGAGTATAGAGGTGCTGTTGTTGCAGCATGTGAGGTAGTATGGCTACAAAAGTTAATTCCTTATTTGGATGTGCAGATGGAAGGTCCAGTTGTCATTTATTGTGACAACATGAAAAGTATACAGTTGGCTAGGAACCTTGTATTCTATGCTAGAACAAAACATATTGAGGTACACTACCACTTTGTGAGAGAGAAGGTACTAGCAGGTGAGATTGACTTGGTGTATATCAGCACACACAAGATCAGATAGCTAACATCTTCATGAAGGCATTGGGTACAGAGAAGCTTCAAAAGTTTCGAAGCTTACTTGGAGTTGCAGAGATGTAGTTGAGCTTGAGGGCGAGTGTTGAGATGACAAGCTCAATATATGCGGACATTGATGATGGACCGCCTAGTTAGATGGATCCACACGTCTACACTTAGCATGTCGGTGGTCGTTATGACTCTCACATGGCCACTGACTCATTACTTATTATATTCAGGTTGTTACACCTATTTACAGCTGGCATAGTTATAGTGCCAGTCGATTAGTGTAGGCGGTTATGCATTGTTTGACTTAGTAGGCCACTTTCCTTTATGTTGTATCTTATCTATACTTTGTTTACATTGTAAAGTGTGTGGAAGAAGAAGAAGAAACCAGAAAGAAAACGTTTTGGCCTCCATCTCCCTTCTTGTCTCTTGAGTGAGCTTCTCCTTGTGCGTTCTGTGTGTGTTCCGCGCAGCATCTTGAGCAAGTCCCTCCACCACGCGATTCTTGACAACCAGGTGTTAATCCTCAAACGAACGAAGGTGGAAAAACTGGAAAAGCTAAAGCAGAAGACAAAGACAAAGGCCAAGGCAAAGAGAAACGGAAGACAAAGACGCACAAGGAGAAGAGTCCTAAATAAGGGAGAAAGGCGCACAAGGAAAAGCAGAAGTCAAAACTTTTGTAAAAGAGCACAAGCGCATCATGGTTTAATTCAAGGAGTGTCGGACTCTCACCCGTGCAATTTGTAAATGTAGACGGGCGGTGGAAAGGAAGCTAGAAAGATAGTAGGACAATGGGAAAAAGGGCCTAGGCTATGGCCGGCCATGTAAAAATGGGAAAAAGGGGATGACCGCCCAAAAGGGATTTAGGGTTTTGTATATAAAGCTGAAAAGTGAATGAGAAGCTCATTCTTGTGTGTGGCAAAAAGTAGCTCTCCTATTCTTCTTCTTCTTCTTGTTCTTGCTTGCTTGAGCTTGTGCTTGAGAGAGGGAGTGTGCGAGTGTGAGGGAGTGAGTGTGTGAGGGTGAGGGACCGAGGAGGAGAAGCTCTCCATCTTCTCCTCTCTTCTTCTCTTCTCTTCTCTTCTCTTCTCTTCTCTTCTCTTCTCTTCTCTTCTCTTCTCTTCTCTTCTCTTGCTTGCGGCAATGGAGCTTGGACTGTGTGTTGAGACTCAAGCTCATTTGTCTTCTATCAGTTGTTTACCTTAGTGAATAAGGTTAAGTCACACTGACTTAACCATGATTAGATCTAGGTCAGTTGATCTTTGAATGTGTGTTGTACATACAGTTGACTTGTGTGTGACTGTGTGTGGATGATGGAGAATGAATTGAAGGGAGCTGTCTGCTACCCTTGGGCCTGAGCCTTTGTCTCCATCTCTTTTTCTCTAAACTTTAATATGGTATCAGAGCTGGCTGTTGAGGTTCAGAACCTGTTATGCTCCAAGAATTCAACGGCTTGCAATAGAGCTCAACAAATGAGCTGTGTGACCAGCATATTTTGAAGAGCAGTAAACACATCGAGATATTCCAAGTTCCTGGCGAGAGTGCTGAGTCTATCTGGAACTGCCTGATACTTTTGGGTCCGCGAGACTGAAACTGATAATCTTTCAGCTCATCCAACTGTCAAAGAAAGCAGCACAACACCGGAGACGATGAAAAGGTCAACTCCACCTAGCATTCCCAGGTCAATGTGAAGGGAAGTGGTCAACCCCTTGAGCAATTTTGGATTCGGTAAGCACAGCATATGGGAAGGTGGAGTTTTTTGCAAATCCTTGAGCTCCTTTAGGATTCGCTTGGAAGCCATAGCGCGCACGATAGGAGGAAGAGAGTATCAGAGCGAGACAGACTGGAGTTCTCTCTCTTTCCTTCTTTGATGAACCTTTCCCTTCATGTTCCTGGTTAAGAGCTCTTACAGCAAAGCATGTGCAGAGAGAAGACCCCCTGTTGTTTTTCGAGATGTTGACACGGATGAAGTGTAATCTGCTGATAGGATGAGTTGTCCCAGGATCATAATTTTTGAGAAACTGGATAGTTTAGAGTAGTCACCACATCACTAGTCAACGGGCGTGTTGTGGCATCGTCTTGCAAGCACATGGCAGCTATAGCAATGGCTTGATAAAGCCGCCGCATAGGATATCGACCCTGCACTAAGGGGTCTACCATCTGGTGAAACTTCTTTTAATCTTTGAATAAAGGACAAGCCCAAGAGACGAGATTATGCTCTGTAGCAGATTGAGAACTGTCAATGGCTCTTCTTCCAGAGATCAATTCTAATAGAACCATCCCAAAGCTATAGACATCAAGCTTCACTATCACATTGCCTTTCTTTCACACTGTCTACAAAATTTGATTCCTTCAGATTTTCCATTCAACAACTGTGAGCTATCCAAATCTGGTAGTTTGTCTTCTCGAAGAGAAGTAGAAGATGGCACTGATGTTGGAGGCAGTGTGTCTCCTACTGCTTCTACATAGGTTCCGCTACAGCCAGTCGTTCTGCATCAACCATGTCTGCTATACATTCAGACTGTGATGTTGGATTGGAGAGTGAAAAATAAGGGGTTTCTCATTGAGGACTGCTGGAACATCTGAATTACCAGCTGCATTTCAAGGTTAAGCTTGTCTAGTGTGCAATAGTTTGCTAATCAGCAAGAGTCGCATGCTTTACAGCTATCTAAACTGTGTGTACTTTGGAGAATAACCATCAGTATTCAATATGGATAGCAAGAAAGAAATGTTCTAGTTTTTCCTGTGGACTATGAAAACAATTCAGCAAGTTATGTTTAGCTTCTGCAGCAAGTCCTGAGTAGTAAATTCAAGGGTACAATTGGTATCAATATTTGAAGCTTGTATTTGGCTCATGTTTGCAGCAGCAGTCAGTTGAAGGAATACTGAGTATCTACTTCCTACATGTATTGGATCTTATGCAGTCATATAGGCTGAAATCTGTGCAGTTTTTTGGAATTAAATGTATTTGTGGAGTTCAAGGGTGCTCATCACAGATGTCGGTAGTGTGGCACTAAATGGTCAGTGATAGACGTGTGCATACTCAAGAGCATTGTATGCTCAAGCTTGACTTCTATGAGGCTGATTTGACAGACTACTGATTGCAGTAAAAACTGGTTGTACTACAGATCATGGAAGTGTATTGCCTGGTGGCATTTTGGAAAATTGACTGGTTTTGCAAAGCTTAAGGCTTTAAAATGGCAAACACAGGAGAGAAGGATACTATCACTCAGATAGTTGGTGAGAAGCTGGACTATAACAATTTCGTTCTATGGAAATTCAGGATGTCTAATTTTTTAATTGGAAGAGGCTATTGGGACCTAGTCACAGGTCTTGAAGATTGAAAGCTGGATTTTAGGCTCGGAATGTGCCTAAAAATAGGAGAAAAATGTGGAAATGCGGGGAAAAATACCGGATCTCGAAGGCGGCGGCTCGATCTAGGACGATTTTAAGCGTCAAGCAGTCGACGGGCGCCCAAGTGACACGTCCGGATTTTTAGTAATTTTTCTATCAGTTGGGACGGGATGGGGGAGCTGCAGGCCTATCCGGGATGCCGAGACGGACGCCCACAATTTTACAGCACGTCAATCGGAGCTCGGACGAGGAAGATAGCCAAAAACCGGCTGGGACGCCCAAGAGAGTGGCCAAATTGGAGAAATCAAAAGGCATGACTAGTGTGTGGGGGGGGGGGGGGGGGTGCCCTTTGGCTTACCCACCCCCAATTTTTTCGTGGAGGTCCAGAAAGTGCCGCGAACTGATCAGCGCCGAAAAAAAAAACGGCACCCCCCCCACAAATCGATGTGCAGGCTGCAAGTAAGCCATAGATCTAATCACAGACGGCCACTGCACTTGATTCCCGGTCCGCATCGCCGCCCCTCGCGAGAGATATGGTGGCCCAGATCGAAACCTGCAATTTCAGTCTTTCTCTCTCCTCCTCCTCTCTCCTCTTAAACCCCGTTCGTGCGTAGAAGAATAGAATGGAAATGGACGGCCAGATGGATGCCGATTCTTAATGAGATTGAAGGGCAATGCCAAATCATTGTAGATTGCTGATTCCAAGCAGAATTCATGGCTGGAAATCAGTCGTGGGATGCGCCAAATCAAAAACAAAAACCCGCAAATCACGGTAATAATAGTTTTTAAAAAAAAATGGTATTTGGATGCAATTTTGGTTTATGAAAATGTGTTCATATGGAATGAGATTTGAGTATATCATTGTTTGAGTTGTTTTATGTCCGTCTATCATTTAAAAATCAGAAATACATGTGTCAGATGGCGGAAAACGGTAAACCAAAACACGTAAAATATGGAAAATCAAGGGAAAATGATATTTTTTGGCATAAAAATGGAAAAATGAATAGGAACACCAACTAAATTTTCATTTTTGCTACAAGAAGGAACTAAGGGCCACAGCCCATAACCTATTTTTAATTTTCAGTAATTAAATAATGCAGAAAATAAGGAAAAATACAAGGAAAATAGAGGAAAATCACTAAAAATAGGGAAAAAATGCATTTTGGGTGCGGAAAATTAATGAAAATTAAGAACAATGTTTGTGAATGTTTGTGGGGACTGAAGCATGAGGATTTGCCTCAGTTCAACCCCACCTTCTTGTTCTAGTGTGTTTTTCCCGCTTTTTACACATAAAATGATGGCAAAATGCCCTATAAACCCATATACCACAATGCAACATTTGATCGATGGGAGGGTAGGGTAGTTGAAATATGTCTAAATGCCGTGTGAGATGATGGAAAAGTTGTTGATTTCTATGCATAGCATTTAGGATGGAAAATAATTAAAATTAAGAGCCTAGTAGCACGAGGATCACCTCGGTGCTAGGCCCATGCAACGAAGCACGAACGCTAGAGAAAGGAAACCATTAAAAGAATGTTTTTGCACTTGTGCACGATACTGTTTTGCTAAATGTTTGAGCACTAGGCATCTACCAAATGCATAGAGCATGAAAAGAATTTAAAGGTATCAGAGACCAGCTCCTGGACATGCATTGCAATTGTTTTATTAGGACATGACCTACGTTGAGAGGCAATGAGGTACCCATGCTGTAGGTAGACGCGGGTCCCAAAGGGGAAAGCAAGTGAGGAAGAAATGGTACACTCCTGGACATGCTTATTTGGTACCTTGAGCGACTTTTGTGCGATGTGTCTATTTGTTGAGCGACGCACTGAGGGGCCAATCCCCAAGGTGTAGGAGAGTCGCAGAGGGGTGGCGGCATTCAGTCGTTGGAGGACCCCCTATGTCTATGCTTCGTGCCATTAGGCAATGTGCAAGGGACTCCCTCTGAGGAGTAGTGGGTGAGAGAAGAGTGGACTACAAACGACGTAATACAAACGCAAGATGTCTAGGAAGGCAATGTATGTGTCATCAGCACTCCTGGCCGCGAGGCCGTGGGGTTGTTGAGCGCGTGTGATAGAGGCCTGGCTAGTGCACCAGCCACTGCCGGCCCGTTTTTAGGTCCATCAGTGGTGCATCTGTCGGGAGCCGCTTAAAAGTGGCGGTCCTCGAATCCTGGTTGTCTAGGGACCAACTTGAAGTTTATGCCAAAGGATACTGTAATTGATCCGTTATTTATCGATAAGCATCGTCTAGCAGAAATTCAAAAGCAAGAAAGAGACGAAAGAGCTAGGCGATGTGCTGAAATTTTTAGGAGATATTCCCCTAAGCATAGCGGTGCTGAACCCTTACGAGGGAGTGGATCTAGTGGTCTTGGTGCCACAAGTAGTAAGTTAGGAGAAGGTGGAAGCTCTAGTGCTCCCCTTTCTTCCATAAGCCAGTCTATATCAAGTGCGGGAGGTGTAACCCCACCATCCCTTATTCCTAGTGCAAATCCAATCCTCGTCATGGCGCAGCCTATTGCAATTCCTGCAGCAACGACGGATTTGCCGGCTCTAGGTTACCCGCTTCCCATTTTTAATGGGCTAGTTGAGGAAGATGCGGAACTCCACATTAGGGAGTTTCAAAAGCTGATGTTTAACTGTCGCATTCAAGAAGAAGGACATTTAATGATGTTCTTCAATATGACTCTCAAAGGAAGAGCCGCTATATGGTATCATGGTTTAGAAGCCGGAACCATATTGAATATTGATTCATTTTATGGAGCTTTTCGAAGGGAGTTTGCCCCTGAAAGGGGTGGGCAATATTGGTTGCATGTACTCAACGTAACCCACCAAGAACCACACGAGGATATTCGTGCTTATGCAAAGAAGATAAAAGAGGTTTTCCGTAAGTTGGACACCTCTATTCCTATCCCCGCAGCTGCCCAATTGCAATATTTCCTACATGGTTTGGACTTTAACATCCAATTGCAGTTGAGTAGTGTCCCCTTGGGGGATATAGATACTGCCATTACACGAGCACAAGAGGTGGAATCCCGACTACAAGTAGCCTATGCTTCTCGAGGCAATTCGAATATGGGTTTAGTATTGGGAAATAATATGGCGATGGCCAATGGCAGTAGTGGCCAAGGGATAGCGATGGCTAACCCTAATGGGAGAGGGAACATGATGCAGAATGTCCCTTTATTACCAGCCCCCCCTAGCATGTCGATGCCTACGGGCAGTCAAATGGCTCCAAGTGGTGGAGGCCAGGCGGTCAATTCTAATACCATGCCTGTGGCTCAACAACCAGTGCCTAATCGAATTGTTAGGCCTATGGAATGACACGGTAATGACCAAGGCTATGAGTCGAGTGCTTCCAATGTTCTTGACGAGGTTAAGGACATGATGAAGCATTATACCGACATGATTACAGAGCAGTATCGGCAAATAGCCGTTGATGTCAACTTCCTCAAAAAGCAACAAAATTTGATAGGAAGTAGATACCTAGATGAGGGTGCACCTTCGAGGTTTAGTTGCAAATGGTGTGGTGGGCAACACTATCCAAGAAATTTCCCAAATGTTAAGTGCGACATTTGTGGAAAATCCGGCCATTTAGCAGCTACTTGCTGGAGTAAGATTAGTTCCCTCCAGCGAGGAAGTCGGCAACCAGGGCCTGTTAATCATCATGCGCGAGGAAATGATTCCCAACGAGAAGATGGGCCTAAACAAATACTTCAACGACCAAAGACTACAGTGGAGGAGCTACCAAGTGGTAGTGGGGTTAGTTTGATTGAGGCTGTACGCGTTAATGATGCTGAAACCTCTAATCTACGAGCTGTTCTTATAAGAGGTCAAAAGGGTAGAGAAGCCGACAAGGATAAGCCTGTCGACGGAAACCCTAAACAAGGCGACAAAGGAATGCAAGTTTTGGATCCTGCCATGGAAGGGGGACCTTTGAAGCCCGTAGAGAGTAAAGCCAATAAGGAACCACCAAAGAAGAAGGTGAAAGTTAAGAAAGAGGCAATAAAGCCGGTTCAGCGACCTAAAGAGCAGATGGTTTGGCGTGAAAAGCGAGCTCTATCGAACTATCATGAATTCGATTTGGCGAGCTCTCTTTGCAAAGTCAAGCCGGATGTGAATCTCTTATAGCTTATTAAGCTTTCCCCAGGAGTACACAAGGAATTTAGAAAGATCCTACGTACCAGGTATATCGTAGAACCTTTGGGTATTGCGCGAGTTGGTGATGAGACTGGTTCAAGCATGCTGAGAAGCATTGCCCAAGGGTTGCAGCCTATGTCGATGGGATATTAGTAGATTATGCCATTGTCGACATGGGATCATCTGTTAACATTATGAGTTCTGAACTGATGGAAAGGTTGGGTCTTGCGATCCAGAAAGATACCTCCACAATTCTCAGAATGGCAGATGATAGTTTGAGGCAGCCGGAAGGCTACATCACTAAGGTCCATGTTACTGTTGCAAATGTAGAATGCCTGTTGGACTTTAGGGTGATTCGTTTTGCAGGCCGTCCAAGTTACCAAGTATTACTCGGACGACCTTGGATCTTGCAAGCGGACTGCCAAGTAGATATACCCGCCGGTCGACTAATATTCGGCAGAGGTGCCCAGCGTGTGGTGGTTGATGCTTATCCCGAGTCCCCGTAGAGTGAGAGAGCTCCTCTATCTTCTACAGAATTGGAGACATTAGAAGATTTATCTGCCAGTGAGATATCATCGAGTGATGAGTCCAAAGACGGATCCACCACAGAAGACATCTATCAGATCACTTTGAATGAGCCGATAGAGGGCCAAGATCGTATAAGAGATGCAGATGTTATCGAGCTAAATCTTGGTACGCCTGATGATTCGCGGCCAATCAAATTAGGTTCTATGCTCAGCACAGCAGAAAGGGAGGACTATGTGGCCCGGATCCAGGAATTCCGTGATATCTTTGCCTGGAGTTATGATGAGTTGAGAGGCATTCCTCCTAGTCTTGCTGTTCATACAATTCCGTTGAAAGAGGGCAGTCGTCATGTACGACAGAAAGTAAGGCGTATGCCTTTCGAACTGAGGGACGGGCTGTTTGAAGAGTTACAGAAGCTTCGAAAAGCGGGTTTGATTTTTCCTGTGCAACACACGGAATGGTGTTCGCCAGTTGTGATCAGAAAGAAGAAGAATAATCAAATTCGATTATGTGTAGACTTTAGGGAGCTGAATAAGCAGACAGTTAAGAACTACTACCCGTTGCCATTTATTGACCAGATTTTGGATCAATTAGCGGGTAGGGAGATATATTCGTTCATGGATTGCTTTGCAGGATATAACCAGATGGCAATTACAGAAGAGGACAAGTTGAAAACAACTTTTATTACTGTATTTGGTACTTTTGCGTACCATGTGATGGCCTTTGGTTTATGCAATGCGCCTGGTTCGTGGCAACGAATAGCAGATAAGACATTCGGTGACATATCCCTTGAAGAGTTGAAGGTGTTTATTGATGACTTAGGGGCCGCCACCGTGAGAGGAAGGCAGTTGATAATTTTAAGAAAATGTTTTAAGCGTTGTAGACAATTCTGCATCGCCCTAAACCCACGGAAGTGTGTTTTTGGAGTACCTTATGGACTATTGCTGGGTCATGTGGTCAGTTCGGTGGGAATTGCGACAGACCCCGAAAAGGTCAAAGTTATAGTTGCCATGGGTCCACCACGCACTCCGAAAGAAGTTCATAGCTTTCTGTCTTCGGTTGGTTGTTATCGTAGATTCATAAATGCCTTGGCAGAAAGAACGTTGCCGCTTACAAATTTATTGTCCTTTAGCTGTTTGTTTGAATGGGGTGGCCCTTGTAAGGTAGCATTCGAGGATGTGAAACAAGAGCTAGCAAGAGCACCCGTTTTAAAAGCACCTAAAAGAGGTGAGGTGTTCTATATATTCTCAGCAGCCACCATGTATAGTATCAGCTGCTGTCTAGCCCAAATTTGGGAAGAGAAGTGGTACCACCCGATTGCTTTTGCTAGCCGGAAGCTGGGGGTATCCGAAATCAATTATACCTACATGGAGAAATTGTGTCTAGCGATAGTCTTTGGGACCAAGAAATTTAGGCATTATATTCTCTATGAGAAAGTCATGCTTTATACGAAGGCGGAGGGGCTTCGATTATTGATGAATAAGCTACAGCCGCCTGATCGTCTAGCAAAGTGATTGATCACTTTGCAGGAATTTGATTATGAAATCTGGAGTAAGCCACCAAGGTTGCAAGGCATCGTGGAATGTCTTGTGGACTTTGGGGAGCCGAAAGAATCTGTGGCTGAAGGTAGTGATATGGAGTTGTTATTTAAAATAGATACGGCATCTATTCCCTCCTGGTATGCTGCAATAACGCATTATTTATCGACAGGAGAGGCATGATCCGAATTATCTAAAGCTGAGAGAAGGAAAATTAAGTAGCAAGCGTTAAAGTTTGCTTTGATCGCAGGTACATTATATCGGCAAGGGGTTGATGACATCTATCGCCGATGTGTGATGCCTGACGAGGTGCCATTCATTTTGGAAGAGTGCCATGATTCTGCTTGCGGTGGCCATTTTGCTGGATGGCTTACTGCACAAAAGGCTTTAAGAGCAGGTTATTGGTGGCCTGCCATCTTCCAGGATGCGTTTGCGTATGTCAAGAGATGCGATATTTGTCAACGACATGATAGTCGAGAGAATAGGAAATGACCACTCAACCCCATTATGGCGATACTTCCATTTGAGAAGTGGGAAATAGACTTTGTGGGTCCTATTACTCCGTCGTCGACTGCGCAAAAGAGGTACATCATTGTAGCAATTGACTACTTCACAAAGTGGTCAGAAGCACGTGCAACAAGGAAAGATGATGCTAAAGAAACTGCTAGTTTCCTTTTAGAGCATATAATATGCCGTTTTGGTCTGCCGAAAGAATTAATGTCGGACCGCGGAACCCATTTCCTGAATAAGGTGATCAAAGGTTTGACAGAGATGTGGCAAATCAAGCATAACAAGACAACCCCATATAACCCGCAAGCCAATGGGCAAGTTGAAAGCACCAACAAGCAGCTTTGGGCATCCTGTCCAAAATTGTATCGGAAAAGAAATGGGATTGGGATAAAAAGTTATATGTAGCAGTGTGGGCCTATAATACGACTTTCAAACGAGCCACTGGCCATACCCCGTTCAAGTTAGTATATGGGGAGGAGTGTGTCTTGCCTTTAGAGATTGAGCTGCCGACTATTCGTTTTGCCATCAATCATTCTTTGAGTGATGAAGACGCACTTTTTGAGCGCTTGACGACACTGGCACATTTAGATGAGCTTAAGCTACAGAGCTTATTGCACCAAGAAGTGGCGAAGCGCCGAATGAAGCAGTTACATGACCTCAAAGCCAAGAAATACACCTTCAAGAAAGGACAGCTTGTTCTGTATTATGACGCACGACGTGAATTATTTCCAGGCAAGCTAGAGCCCAAATGGGACGGGCCCTATAGGATCGTTAGAATAGGAAAGAATAAATCCACAGTCTTGTTAGCTGACCTTGAGGGGATAGAATTTAAAAATAAGGTTAATCTTAATAAGATTAAACCTTATTATTTCTGATTGCACTAATGCTATGACTGCCTTGTAGGTCTAGGCGAGATCGATCAAACATCTGCAAGGAAATTGTGATAGAGGTTGATGGGTCATCTGATCCCTTATTTAGAACACCCGTATTTAGAACGGAGGTATCATCAGGGAAAGCTCATTTGGTGGAGCAAAGGATACAAGGTGATTGAGCAAGAAGGCGGGACATTTATTTGGGAGATCAAGGTCTTCTGCCATCACTGTCTACAAATTTTGACGAGCATCCCTGTTGAATTCAATGATGATGGAGGGATGGAGCCTACAGTCCACCCGTTGAATATGTTGAATTTCGATTACCATAATTACGAGTAGAGTTCAGGATGGCGGGATATGTAAACCCTTTATGGACGTACACCTTGTACTTTGATGGGGCGTCCAGGGGTGCATGCAAAAAAGGAAGTGTAGGAGTTGTCATCCGAGACCCCCGACGACGCATTGTCATGAAGTTAGCTGCTTATCTCGGGGCGAATTTTACCAATAATATGGCAGAATACAAAATTCTGATTATGGGTTTGAACATTGCAAAGAAGGGTGGTATCCGCCAGTTATTGGTGAAAGGGGACTCTTAGTTGGTTTTAAATCAACTCAATGGGACGCACATGGTACGAAACCCCATCCTTTGCATGTACCATCATACTGCCATAGCCCTGCTAGAAGAATTTGATAGAGTGCCTTTTCAGCTGATTCCACGAAATTGGAATCAGTTTGCCGATTCATTGGCTAATTTTGCGTATGAAGAAGACCTCTTCTTTAATTGTGGCCCTTGTCCCGATATATCTATTGATGGTGAGACAGGACCTGGTCGGTTGTGGGGTATGCTTTCTGAACATGCCCTCTTTGGCAGATGATGGTTGATCTGGGTGATGCAGAGGGTAAGTGAGACTCATCTGCCTTTATTATCTTGGACCCATAGACTGATTAGACGACATGTGATGCGAACACCTCTTGCGATATATCCAGGAGGGATGGGTCATAATTTAATGCACCTAGTTTAGGGCTACGAGCCTCTGTTCCCCTGGGAATGGTATGCTTTGATGTCTATCATAGTTGTTTCCAGGAGGATGTTATGAGTAGTATTGTTAGATTTCATTAGGCCAAGAGGGCCGATTTAGTTTTGTAGTGAAGTGTTTTATTTCATTAGGCCAAGAGGGCCATTTTTCTGTCTAGTGCGGGTGCGTTTAATTGGGTTTTTGTTTTAAGTGTTGTGCTGGACAGGTTTCGTGATTCGTGGAATTTGGTGGAGCCTGGAGGAGCCTTTGCTGCGATGGAAGCTTCTTGTGGCCAATCCAGGTGATATCTCTCCTTTACGAGTACCTTTCTTTCCTGTTATATGTGTATATGTACTTGTCGAGGGGATACATCTTTGTTGGGGACCGGCAACCAAAGCATGAAGTCCCAGGTTGAGGCTAAGTATGTTTGAGGGAGGTCGGAGTAGTCATTGCCTCCTGTAAAGACATTGTCAAGCATCAAAAGACCTGTTTTAGAAGGAAGTCCTAGTGGCCTTGTTCTGCTAGCCTGCTAGGCAGCGTTCTAGGAGTTCTTGTTAGTAGTGAGGCAGTTAGAGAAGCCTGCCAGAAGATAATAATGATGATGCCAAGAAACCCTGGCCATCCTAAAAGATGAATATAAATACGAAGGTGTGTAAAAAGGGGTTCCAACCCCTATTAAAGAAAAGAACAGAAATGAAAATATATAAGCAGTTGATCATTGCCTTGCGAAGGCCTGGTAGGTTCCTAGGGATGAGTCAGACCCGGGGCCGATACCTTGTCTTCCTAGGGGTGGCTTCTTGCTAAAAATAATAACAAAACAAGGAAGGTTGGAGCGAAAATAAAAGTGAGCGTTAGAAAATGATTAAGTGTCGCCTTGCGAGGGCTTGGTAGGTTCTTGGGTGCTGAGACAGGTCCTGAAACCGATGCCCTGTTCTCCTTGGGTCACTACGCTCAGCTCCCTCCTTTTTACATGCCCAAGTATGTTAATAAAATAAAAACCCTAAACGAAGAAATGTACTGAAAAAAAAATATTCCTTGATCAGGCTATAGGAGTCCTTGCCTTGTAGGAGCTCCTAGTCGTGTTGTCTTTAGTTGGTAAGTAGTTCAGACTACCCTTTAGGGCAACCTCTTTGATAGGTTTTTTAGTTTGGCTGTGTTGGAGCAGGTGGTTAGTGACTCGCTTCGGATCTTCTATTAGATGCTGCTAGGCCTACTCCTTGTGGATGTCATGCCTTGGTTTTGTCAGGGGTTGGGTGAGAGCTGCATTGTGTTTTGTTGTGTATTTGTTTTGTAGCAGCTTGATGCTCTTTCTTGTTGATGTTTTTGCAGATATGTTCGTGACTTCGACGGACATAGTCGTCCTATCCCGTGGTCGCCAATGAAAGCTGGATTTTAGGCTCGAAACGTGCCTAAAAATAGGAGAAAAATGTGGAAATGCGGGGAAAAATACTGGATCTCGAAGGCGGCGGCTCAATCTAGGACGATTTTAAGCGTCAAGCAGTCGACGGGCGCCCAAGTGACACGTCCAGATTTTTAGTAATTTTTATGTCAGTTGGGACGGGATGCAGGAGCTGCAGGCCTCTCCGGGATGCCGAGACGGACACCCACAATTTTACAGCACGTCAATCGGAGCTCGGACGAGGAAGATAGCCAAAAACCGGTCGGGACGCCCAAGAGAGTGGCCAACTTGGAGAAATCAAAAGGCATGACTAGTGGGGGGGGTGCCCTTTGGCTTACCCACCCCCAATTTTTTCGTGGAGGTCCAGAAAGTGCCGCGAACTGATCAGTGCCGAAAAAAAACGGTGCCCCCCCCACAAATCGATGTGCAGGCTGCAAGTAAGCCATAGATCTAATCACAGAAGGCCACTGCACTTGATTCCCGCTCCGCATCGCCGCCCCTCGCGCGAGATATGGTGGCCCGGATCGAAACCTGCAATTTCAGTCTTTCTCTCTCCTCCTCCTCTCTCCTCTTAAACCCCGTTCGTGCGTAGAAGAATAGAATGGAAATGGACGGCCGGATGGATGCCGATTCTTGATGAGATTGAAGGGCAATGCCAAATCATTGTAGATTGCTGATTCCAAGCAGAATTCATGGCTGGAAATCAGTCGTGGGACGCGCCAAATCAAAAACAAAAACCCGCAAATCACGGTAATAATAGTTTTAAAAAAAATGGTCTTTGGATGCAATTTTGGTTTATGAAAATGTGTTCATATGGAATGAGATTTGAGTATATCATTGTTTGCGTTGTTTTCTGTCCGTCTATCATTTAAAAATCAGAAATGCATGTGTCGGATGGCGGAAAACGGTAAACCAAAACATGTAAAATATGGAAAATCAAGGGAAAATGATATTTTTTGGCATAAAAATGGAAAAATGAATAGGAACACCAACTAAATTTTCATTTTTTCTGCAAGAAGGACCTAAGGGCCACAGCCCATAACCTATTTTGAATTTTCAGTAATTAAATAATGCAAAAAATAAGGAAAAATACAAGGAAAATAGAGGAAAATCACTAAAAATAGGGGAAAAATGCATTTTGGGTGCGAAAAATTAATGAAAATTAAGAACAATGTTTGTGAATGTTTGTGGGGATTGAAGCATGAGGATTTGCCTGAGTTCAACCCCACCTTCTTATTCTAGTGTGTTTTTCCTGCTTTTCACACATAAAATGATGGCAAAATGCCCTATGAACCCATACCACAATGCAACATTTGATCGATGGGAGGGTAGGGTAGTTGAAATATGTCTAAATTCCGTATGAGATGATGGAAAAGTTGCTGATTTCTATATTGAGATATCGAGCTCCACTCGTGATACGCCAGGGTGACCGTTGTGTATTTATGTCACCGACTTGTCAGTTGTAGATGCGGTTGGTACACCGCCCATGAATAATAGCTACATGATAGTTATCCTTATCTACTCTAGTTCGTGGCTCAGTTAGTATGCCACCTAGTTAGTTGAGTTTGGTTTAAGACCCATATATAGGGTTCTTCTATTTCTTTGTATGAGAGTTCTTTTGGCTTCCACAACTAAGAAGAGGGAAACTGTTTTCAGCCTCCACCCTTGTGTGTCTTCCCCCATTGTGCAAGCAAGAAAGCTACAAGTGAGACTCCTTCCTTCTCTCCCACAATCTTGACATGGTATCAGAGCCTTGTTCGTGGTAAGGAGCTCAAGAAAGCAAGCCAAGCTCGTGGTGTTCTGGTAAGAGGAGCAGTGTTGCTTTCATTTTCTGTTTGGGAGCAGATCTCTGCAGGTAGCACAGCCGGAAAGTGCAGGAGTGCATTGTCTCAGGTTGAGACGCCCTTCGCGGTGAAGCAAGAGGGCAGTATATGCTGCGGGAAAGGACTTTAGCCCTTGGCGACCTTATTTTTTTTATTTGAGGCCATTTCGGGGCCTGTTTTGGAGGCGGAAGTTTTCTGCACGCACTCAGGAAAAGGCCCAGTTTTATGCTGTGCAGCCACTGTTCTACAGGTCGGTGAAAAGTTTCTGTAGAAATTGCATCGTATGCTTGTGCGCAGAGACATTGGGAGTTACAGAATCATCCTTGGTTCCTGTTTATGCAAAATCGTCACTAGGAAGTGACTGTGTGGTCAAATACCACTTTCGCCAGTTTTGCAGATTTGCCCTTGTGAGGGTGAAGCTGTGTTTTTTGCAGTGACAGAATTTTTTGCAGTATTCTATAATGGCATCTGATTCTCTCTCACAGATTGTCACTGAAAAGCTTGACAAGAACAACTTCCAAGCATGGAAGTTTAGAATGACGAATTTCCTTATGGGAAAAGGATATTGGGAGTTTGTTGCAGGAAATGAAGAAGAACCAGTTCTTCCTGATGTTCCCAATCAACAGCAAATGCAGGCATTCAAAGCATGGCATGAGAGAGCTAGGAAAGTTATGTACTGGCTGTCTATCAGTATTTCAGACTCTATGATTGTGCATATTCAGGATGCAAGTACGCCAAAGGAGGCATGGGATACTTTGTCAAAAATGTATAGCACAAATACGCAAGCCAGGAAAATGCAGCTCAAGCAAGAGTTGCATAATGTGCAAAGAGAAAATATGAGCATCAATGACTACCACATGAAGGTGAAGAAGATTGCAGATGCACTTGCTTCCATTGGGTCGCCAGTGGAAGATGATGATTTAGTTTCCGTGACCTTGAATGGTCTAGGAAAGGATTATGCACAGTTTTGAACATCCATTTCCGTTCGTGAAAGATTTCCTGACTTTGAGGAGTTGATTGCTCTTCTAATTTCTGAGGAGCAGAGAAATGGTGGTGCATCTTCTTCAGGAGGAACTTCAAAAGAAACTGTCTTCTACTCAAATGCTGGAAGAGGTAGAGGCAGAGGTAGAGGAGGCCGATTTGGAGGCCGTGGTAGAAATCAGAATATGTAGCAAACTCAAGAAAACCAGTCCTATGGAGGAGGACGTGGTAACTCTAGAGGCAGGGGGAGCCAAAGAGGTCGTGGTGGATGGCAAAGAGGTCAAAATGCAAACAGTAATGTTGAATGCTACTACTGTGGTAAAATGGGTCATATGGCTAAAGACTGCTATAAAAAGCAGAATGACATCATGAATGGAAAACTGCAACACGGAAATTATGCATCTTCTAGCAGACAGGGTGATGATAGAAATGAGCATTTGTTCATGGTGCAGCACATGAACAATTCTGTGACAAGTGCAGAAGAAAGCAATGATGTATGGTATGTTGACTCAGGTGCATCAAACCACATGACAGGTCATGCAGAATGGATGGAGGATGCAAGGAAAATGGAAAAACCAGGATTTGTGGAGACTGGTGATGATACTGCACATCCTATTGTGCAGATTGGAAAAATTCCTTTGTCTATGCAGGATGGGAAAAAGAAATACCTGTCCGATGTATTTCATGTCCCCAATATCACCAAGAATCTGGTTTCTGTTGGTCAAATGGTTGAGCAGGGCTTGCAGGTCAGATTTAATCCTCATGGATGCTTTGTTGAGGATATGAAAAATAAAGGTCGCTTGATAGCAAAAGGAAAGAAGAAGGGCAGAATGTTTACATTGGATGCAGACATGCCTGAATTGAGTGCAGCAATGTTTGCACATGGGACCGGTGTAGTTGCAGATATTGATATCTGGCATAAACGCATTGGTCATGTTAATATACAGCGACTTAAATCAATGCAGGCCCAAAACATTGTTGCAGGATTGCCTAAGTTCAAGGTTGCAGAAATGCATAAGGTATGTGAAGCCTGTCAGTTTGGAAAACAGGCAAGGAAACCATTTCCTAGATATGTTCAAGAGAGTAAGAAGCCATTGGAATTAATCCACTCTGATGTGTGGACTACTAAAGCTGCATCTCTTGGAGGCTGTCATTATTTTGTCACTTTTATTGATGACTATAGTAGAAAAGTTTGGGTGTATTTTATGAAAAAGAAAAGTGAAGTTTTTGGGCACTTCAAAACTCTTAAAGCTATGGTTGAAAAAGAAACAGGTCTGCAGATAAAATGCCTAAGGTCAGATGGAGGGGGAGAGTACCTCTCAAATGAGTTTGCAAGGTTCTTGCAGGAGCATGGCATAAAGCAGCAATATTCATGCAGTCATACCCCACAGCAAAATGGAATTGCAGAAAGAAAAAACAGGCATATTGGAGAGGTATCTCGTGCCATGCTCAATGAAAAAGACTTGCCAGATTTTTATTGGGCTGAAGCAGTTGCTACAGCAGTCTACATAATGAACAGGACTCCCACTGCAGCAATACATGGAATGACTCCAGAGGAGAGGTATACTGGTAGGAAACCAGATATTTCTCATTTGAAAATTTTTGGTTGCATTGCCTATGTACATGTGCCAGATGAGCTGAGATCCAAGTTGGATCCAAAAGCTGAGAAGTGCATCTTTATTGGTTACTCTCTGCAGCAAAAAGGGTATAGATGCTATAACCCTTCTACTCGTAAGTTTATAGTGAGCAGAGATGTTGTTTTTGATGAGATGAGTAGCTCGTATAAACCAGTAAATGTGATTGATGATGTAGATGCACAAAATGGTAATGCTGCACAGAATTCACAGCAGCAGTCACAAAATATTAGTGGACCTGGAGCGTCCTCTAGCAGTGGTTCACATTCTTCGCCATGGACAGGTAGATTGAGATCAGGAAAATCTTCTCAAAGTAATGCAGATAGTGGTATGCAGGTATCACGAAAAGGAAAAGAGAAGGTTGATCAGCCCATGTTTGATGTGAATGCAGGTCACTCTTATGTGGATGGTGAATCCAGTGGCTCAGAACAGAGCATTGATGATGAGTTGGGTATTCCTTCTATTGTTACACCTGACACGCAACCCTACGGCCAGCTTTACCCGGCTAACAGGCCACAGCCATTCTTCGGAAGGGGAGCCCCGCTAGCCCTACCAGCCCCTAACGATATGAAACCAACGGTCCCTAGGCTGGACATAAATCCTACCGGTATTCCTAGACCGCCTGGTCCTTATGTGACCCACCCATCGAGTGATGCTCCCGTACACTACGTAGAGGAGCCCAGTGACGAAGAAACCTACATATACCCTTATATCTCGCATGACGACGAGGGCAATGCAATCCTCATGGATTACCGACCTGTGCTGGTGATGGCATTAGGACAAGGACGGGGTAGAGGCCTAGGAGAGCAGCCACAGGATCCGGTCACTTGTTGGACTTGTGGACATCCCAGTCACGTCTCATCACGCTGCCCAGAAAGAGAGCAGCAAAGTAGGGACAAAGCTGACCAAAGGTGCGCAGAGTGCGGAATCACCCACCTTTTCATAGACTGCCCAAAACGGAAGTCGCCTTCCGGTTCAGCTAATTTGCCATCTGTCCCGCTGGGGCTATTTGGTGTTGAAAACCCCGATGGGGAGGCCACACCTATTCCCTTGCGAGTTATGACCCGAGCACAAACGAAGCAGGCCGGCGTCTCTCTGCCAGGACCTAGCAATCTCGACGCGACCTCAGTAGGAAAGAAGAGCCGTAGGCAGAAAAAGAAGAGATCAGAGGCTAAGGTCGCACTAAAAACCGACAGCGTTACAACCTTACCCCAGGGGAAGAAAGTCTCGGATGCAGAGGCAGAGACTTCAGCCCCTAAAACAGCCCAAAAGGGAAGCGCTAAGGTAGGGGAATACCCACACCCCAAGCGGCAATTGGAAGCCATAGAAAAGGTGAAGGAATGGGTGAGGGAGGCTCAACAGCACCTCAAGGATGTTGAACCCATCACGGAGGATGAGATTGATGATCTCTCCAGCATGAGCACACCACTATCACTGCCCCAACCTAAGTCTGCCGAGGGTGCTACGCCACAAGCAGTGCCGTCAAGGCCAAGCCTAGACGTAACAGACCCGCAGATCAGCCGCGGCCATTGGCCCGGATAGTCTGAACTAAGGGAAGGATGAGTGTTTAGCAATCTCCTGACCACACTAGTGACCACCCCTGTAACGGTTGGCCTGGGAGAGCTGCTTAGGCAGCACTCTGCCCTATGGCAGGACCTCAAGCATTGGGTCGAGAGACCACACGAGCAAGCTCCGGCGGATACTCAAGACCAGGATGCAGAAACGCACTTGCCAAGTTTGACGCTACACTCCGGGCCTAAATCCTTGCATGTCAACGCCTTCTGGGAGGGCTCGGAGATGCACGCAGTCCTGCCAGTCCTAGCCCTGGGAGACACAATGAGAAAGGGGATTATAGACACAGGAGCTGGGGTTAGTGTGCTTAGCCACGCAGTGTTATAGAAGTGGGGAAACCCGCCTATCGAAGCTGCTCGGTTTAACGTCATGCTAGCAAACGGTATGCGAGTGAAACCATTCGGGGTCTTGAAGAATTGGCCAGTGAAGATTGCAGGAGTCCAGTTCTCTGTCAACTTTATCGTCATGAAGGGAGTGGACTATGATATCTTATTGGGTCGACCCTGGATGCGCAATGCTACAGTGATCGAAGACTGGGGTAACAGCCTGATCTTCCTGGGCAACCGAACTAACGCTGTGAGAATAGAGATGGACACTTGGAAGACCTCGCCAGTCGACCTAGACGCCATCTCTACTCTACTCAGGGAAACACCCAGGACAAGGAACCCTATGGGTCCTTAACTAGGTATATCCCATGCCCAGAGGACGAGCGGGATTGGATGCACGTTCTCGCTACACTTGACCTGCCGTTCTCAGATTATGAGGCGTACGAACAGGCCGTCAAAACAATTGGCAAGCCAAAAGAAACACTTCTTACATCTATCTACATGATGGCAGCAAGCCTCCATAAAGGGCCTAAGCCTGTTGCTTTCCAAGTGCCTACCAACAGGAGGGAAATCCAGGGAATACTGGGGCACTTAACAGACCAACTGGCACGCAACGCAGCCGCCAATCTCAAGCCTCTCCAGGACCTCTTGGAGGAACCCGAGTGGAAGTGGACCAGGGTACATGAACTGAACCTCAGGTACAACTGGGCGTTGGTTCCCGACCAACAAGACAAACAGGCCTTGGGGGACGACGAGCAGTCTAGCGATGCAGATTCCTGTGACGAATACGAAGATTGCCAATCCTTCGATGAAGGAAGTGAGGGTGAGGTGGACACCGAAGAATACGACACCGAAGGGCAAGAAATTGAGCAAATCCGGGCAGATGCTAAGCCGCAAACGAGACCGTCCCTTAGAGTGGACCAAGGAGTCATGTGTATGAAATGCGATCGTGCTTGGTTCGAACAGATGGGAGCTGTGGATTTTGAGCAAGCCGGCCTAGCCCAACTAGGAACGGTAGCAATGCTTAGAACCGAATCGCCATCCGAACTGCGGCCGCCAGGGGAGACCACCTCCTCTAGTGAAAATGGGGAATTCGACTCTGAATCTGAAGTTACTTCAAATGGTGACCCAGAAATCCCTAGGCCACCCATGACCAGACGCACCAAGGGAGACTTACCTGTCCACCTGAGGCACAGACGGTTACGGCAGAATGAGGCTAAGCGTCCCAGCGATGTGCGATCAGAGGAACAAAGGAAGCCACAAGACCTCCCTAAGCACTTTTCGAAATTCAAAAGAGGGGACAGGGTGGTGGTTCTGCTAAGTGCCAAGCGCCAAGGGCAAACCCGCGAACCAATCGAAGGGCCAGCCAAGGTCAAGGAGGTAAACCTAGCCCCGGAAGGGGAAGTACCCCGACCAGTGTTCATTGCCGAGGACTTGACCACGGAAGAAGAGTCCAGTCTTGTCACTCTTTTGCGGGAGTACCGGGACGTATTTGCTTGGTCTTTAGATGAGCTACGAGGGGTAGATCCGAGTGTTGTGACTCACGACATACCCATGACAACGGATGCAACGCCGGTCAAGCTGCAACTATACCCCATGAATCCAAAGCACGCTCATGCTGTCAAGGAGGAAATTGACAAGCTGATGAGAGCCAGATTCATTTACGAAATTGAGCACACAGACTGGGTGTCACCCATAGTCATTGTGATGAAGAAAAACGGCAAGATTCGAGTGTGCGTCAATTACAAGAAAGTGAACGGCGCTACAAAGAGAGACAACTATCCCTTACCATACACCGAGTACATGCTTGAGAGGGTGGCAGGTAAGGAAGCCTACAGTTTCCTGGATGGCTTCTCGGGGTACAATCAGGTGCAAGTGCATCCTGCAGATAGGCACAAGACCGCCTTCGCCACTGAGTGGGGCGTCTTTGCATACATAGTCATGCCCTTCGGGCTAACCAATGCCCCCGCCACCTTTCAACGCCTCATGTGCACCATATTCAAGGACATGCTTCGCAAGGAGTTAGAGGTCTTTGTCGATGACCTGTGTGTCCATTCGGCCTGGACCCAACATCTCGAAAAACTCCGCGCGGTCTTTGAACGGTGTCGCTTATACCGTCTCTCCCTCAACCCCCTGAAATGTCAGTTTTGGGTGAAGCACAGATGCATCTTGGGACACGTGGTGTCCAAGAATGGCATTGCCATGGACTTCTCGAAGGTCAAGGTCATCGTGGACCTTCCACCCCCAAGTAATTACAGGGGAGTTCAATGCTTCTTAGGTCACACAGGATACTATCGGCGATTTGTACTAAACTATGCACTGATCTGCTAGGCCGTTGTACAAACTGCTAATTGTCTTCGAGTGGACTGAAGCGTGCCAACGAGCCTACGAGGAACTGAAAAAAGCCCTAACAACGGCACCTATCCTACGAGCCCCAGATTGGACTATGACTTTTCACGTACACATCGACGCCTCTAAGTTTGCCGTGGGGGCAGTGCTGTGCCAACCTGGTGAGCATAACTTAGATTACCCAGTGAGTTTTGCTAGCAAGGAACTCACTGAGACAGAGATGAATTATTCGACAATGGAAAGGGAGGGATTAGCCATGGTATTCGCCGTGAAGAAGCTCCGGCATTACCTACTGGCCACCCCCTTCACCTTCTTCGTAGACCATCAAGCCCTGCTCTATTTAGTCAACAAAACTTGCGCTACAGGACGTATAGCTCGATGGCTTCTCCTGCTCCTAGAGTTCGACTTCTCAGTGGTGGTGCGGAAGGGAAAACAACATTACATGGCTGACCATCTGTCCCGTATACCCACAGGAGAAGCTGCTAGACAAGGCATCGTGGACGAGTTACCAGACATCCACTTATTCCATGTGTCCAGCGAAAGAGACCTATTTAGGGCCGATCTGACACCATACTGGGCAGACGACATAGTCCAAGTGCTCAAGCATGGGCTACCCGAACGACCAATAGAACGGGCATGGCTTAGGCGCTTAATCCTGAAAATCTAGCCCTATCAGCTGATTGCAAGCCAGCTCTATAGGCTGGGGCAAGACGGATTGCTACGTAGATGCATGTGTGAGCATGAGATGCACGATGTACTCTCAAAGGCGCACAACGGTATTGCAGGAGGACACTTCAGCGGGGACACTACAGCATGAAAGGTATTGCAGTCCCAGCTATGGTGGCCCACACTCTTCCGTGATGCCACACAATTTGTCAAGCATTGTGACGAGTGCCAACGGAAAAAGGTCCCGGTTCGTAAAGATCAGATGGAATTAACCCCTGTTATCGCTCGCCAACCCTTCGAAAAATGGGGGATTGACTTCATAGGACCCATCAACCCCGCGGCACAATATTCACAAGCTAGGTACATCGTGGTGGCCACGGATTACCTCACCAAATGGGCGGAGGCGAGAGCCACGCGAAAAAACGACGCTAGGATGACTGCCAAGTTTTTATGGGAGCAAGTAATCTCGCGTTTTGGTTGCCCCATCGAACTGGTTAGCGACTAGGGAACGCACTTCATCAACGAAGTGATAGCCCATCTCCTATCCACCTTTCTCATCATCCATCGCAAATCCTCACCATACTACCCTTAGGCTAATGGCCAGGCTGAATCAACCAACAAAATTCTCATCACTGTCCTAACCAAAGTAGTCTCAGCCTCACGAAGTGACTGGGATAACAAGTTGATGGTAGCCTTGTGGGCCTACCGAACAGCTTATAAGATGGTTGTCGGTCAAACGCCTTTTAGGCTAACCTATGGGACTGAAGCTATTCTCCCATTAGAATTCTTCGTCCCTAGCCTGAGGATAGCACTGCAAGAACGATGGGAAGGGAAGGAAGCATGGACGCAACGCTTGGTTGAGCTAGAACGCCTGTCAGAGGTTCGTCTCCTAGCCACCCACACACTTATCTGTGAGAAAGCCCGACACAAAAGCTGGTTTGACAAACATGTCAAGCAACGAGAGTTTGAGCAGGGTGACCTAGTGCTCCTCTACTCAGTTAAAGGACATAAGCAAAAGATGAAATTCAGAGGTCTCGGACCCTTTAAGGTCCAGACAATCAGCCGAACTGGTAATGTCGAGCTAGAAACACTGGATGGTGAGGGAATGGGCTTCTTCAATGGCAGTCGAATCACGAAGTACTATCCGCCCACTCATCCGCTGCATGAACCACCAATGGTAGAACCGCCCGTCAGAATACGAGTAGCCACACTTACGGAAATCTGCGAGAATGAGGAGGAGCCTATAGAACCCGCCTACCTCCGCATCACAGTCACGGCCAAGCAGACGTGCTCCTTCAACGCCCTGATTGACGAGGGGGCGGATTTTAACATTTTGACGCATGAGCATTGGACCCAACTTGGCGCACCAATACTTCATCCCACAACAGCCAGATTGAACCCATATAGGGCCCAATCCTACCCGATCCTCGGCACGTGCAGAGTTGCCGTTTCTATCGAGACTGAAACTATTCCCATGCTATTTTATGTCTTACCCAATGCCAGGGATGCAAGCACAGAGTCATTGCTCGGGAGAACTTTTAAAAAGCAGTCCAGTTGCAATGTTGATTATGAGTCACAACGCATCCACCTAACAATCGAGAGCGTGCCTATTGTCACGACTTTCAGCAAGGGCCTCGTAACCCCATCACCGCTCACGGGGCCACCGATAGAAACAGCCGCACCTAGGACTAAGGAGGGGGGCCGTGCATATCTACCACACCCAGATCCCCACGCACCGTGGCCCACCGCACCCAAAGCAAAACCCCAACAGACTCGCTTGCAATGGGTGCCTAAGAAGCCTCGAGACTTGCCTAGAACTAGACGCGCGTGTCCGCAGAACACCTACAAACCTAAACCTAGGAAACCAAGACGCCATCATCATAAGCGCCGCGTGATTAAACAAATATGGGTCCCTAAAGTCCTCCTACGTGCACAAGGCTACTATGAGGGGAATGCCTCGCTGTGGATTCCCAAAATCCCAACTGTCACAGGCCCTAGTTCTATGTCAACCTCAAGGCCTTGTCCCCCGACACCTCAAGACCACGAATCGCAGGGCCCACCCCAGTCATCCGACTCCTCTGCGAGTCAACCCACGGGCATCACACACGCCCAACGACCCAAGCAACGGCCATCACCACAGGAGGCATTACCCAACCAACCCAACCCGCAGCTTAGCAACCCCGCTGACCGCAGTAGCATAGCCCCTAAGATCAAACCCGACCCATCCGTCCAACCAACGCCTGGGTTGCCGACTCAAACAAGCCCCCAGCTGTGCAGCTCTGTACTGTCAGAACCTCTAGCTCCAGCAAACCCCAACCACCCCGCCGGCCTTAAGCCTTCCTATGAACGGAAGTCATTCCTAACGCTGGCCGCCCGCCCGCTGACCTCGCAGAGGACACGGGGGATGATGTGGTGGACTGCATCAAATAGCTCGATGCCACCTTTGTTGCACTGGCCCTCAGCTATGACCGCCTGGACTTGGGACTATTAGCAGAACCCCTTGCAACTGACGTGCGCAATATGCCTTGCTCTTGGGAGACTTTTGAATTCGCCTTTGCACAAGCTTCTCGCTCTGCCGCTGAGCTGCTCGCTCGCGAGGTCTCCAAAGAGCAAGCCATTCAGCAACGCCTCATCCCATCATTTGACCCACGCACGACGTCCGACATCACTAGACAAGAGAAAGCAAGGTTGTCCCACCTGGCAGACACGGAATCACCCTTCTTGAAGCAGTGGTACGCTCTTAGATTGAAATGGGAAGTTGATGGATGCCGCAAAATGACCAACGCCGAGCCATCAAAACGGCCGAGTATGATCCCACATACGTCGCGCTTACCTCGTATCGAGTGTTAATCACTCTTCGAGGTCGATCATATCTTAGGGCACCCCTATCTCGACCGCATCTTGACAGAAGAAGAGCTCCACATCGCAAGTCGGGTTAACTCTGGTGATTTGCTCACAGATGTCCTCACATACATCACCCATGTAGGCATCCGACCCTGTGATCTGGACTGCGCTGCACACTTGGAATATAACCCCAACTTCTACGATTGGCTCCTCCACAAATAAACATGAATGCCTTGGGCCCACAACCTCCAATCCTAGGACGGATTTTTCTTTTCCACGAGGGGGATGGGGCAGTAAACGGGGTTAAAACTAAAAAGTAAACCAAGCATGAAAGTTAAAACTAAAAAGTAAACCAAGCATGAAAAGGCTCAAAATTGAAATGCCATACAAAATTAGGTGATAGAAGTTTGAAAGGAAAAATTACAGTTATGAACGTTAAAATCTGCTATGATTATGGTCGTCCAGCAAATTGGTTGCCAAAAATACTAAAAAGTTAATTGACTGAATGTACAGGTGGCGACCATGGCAGGTCAAGACAAAGCTGGCAAACTCCCCTTCTCGGAGGAAAAACAGGTGCGGTACGGCCTCACTGTGGAAACCAGAGCGTTCAATCAGTTGAAGTTCCACCACATATTGAACTTGGAAGATGTGGTTATTGAGGAACCAGCGGTACGACGGATTATAGAGCAATGCCACTTACAAAGGTACGTGGATGCAGTGGGCCAGAGGATAAACTACACCCTATGCGCCGAGTTCCTGCGCACCTTCAACAAAAATAGGGGCACCGTCACGGTGAGGGACAGGGAAGCCACCAGACAAGTGCAGGTCGAACTGACCCCTGAACTGATAGAAAGGGCACTAGGGCTTCCGAACAAGGTGGAGAAGAAACCAAAAAGGGACGTCTATGCCATGTTGGGAATGGACAAAGTGAAGGTCCACACCAACGATGGAGTTAGCCTGGCAGACATCCCTGATCAAGAGATTCAACTGCAGGCGAAGATGATGCATGCCCTATTTTCGAGTCAGCGGTACAATAGCATCATGTCCAGAATCAATGTGCCTCTACTCGAAAGCATCGCTGCTTAAGCACTGGATGAGGTGAACCTCAACGGGTTCGTAAGAAAGACAATTGAGGCCTCGGCAAAGGCCCTGGCAACAAGAGGAAGGGCCATAGCAGGAGAATCCCCTTCACCCTGATCAACCCGCAAAGCCTCATTCTCCAAGGCCTCCACCATAGGTTTTGGAGGTGCCCTCATCGCGATCATCCACAAGGCAATAGGGCAGGGACGAGCGGGAGAAGACAAACAGGGAGATGACGAGAAAGGTGGCGAACCATCGTCGCAGTCCCAGCCTCAGGCGGAAGAGCAGTCTGGTGAAACAGAAACGGACACCAACGAGGAGGGAGAACCCCAGGCTGCACCAAAAAGGAAGGCGGAGCAACGGACTAAAGCCCTGCACGGAAAAAGAGAGGAGGAGCGAAGGAGAAAAGAGAAGGAAGAGCTCGAATGGGCCCAAAGAGATTCGGTAAAGGAAGAGGAGGAAAGAAGAAAGAGGGCTGAGGAGGAGCTGAGAAGGAGGGAAGAAGAAGATTTGGAGCCGGCGACTCGTCGCTCCATCGAGGAACAGCGAAGAAAAGATGTGGAAGGAGCAGGAAGTCCATACCAACCTGAAGCACCCGGTCCCAACACTGGTGTGTCGGAAATTGTGCACCTGCCTCCTACAGAAGGAAAAGGAAAAGACCCAGTCAGGCCAGTCTCCCTTCTCCTCGTGCCACCCATGCAAGCCACCCCCCTCATGGTGACACCCCCTACCACCGCCACCCAGGGGCACACCCCAAAAATTGATGAAAGCAACGTGGTCGCCTGGTTGCAGTTTTTGGTGGAAAGGGAGTTGGCAAGGGAAGTGGCCGGGGCCACCCCAGTTTCAGGTGCCAAAAGTGCAGCAATGGCCGAGCTGGAGCCAGGGCCGGAAGTGAAAAGACAAAAAGTGGAAGAGATTGCCACCACTACAACCATGTCCCACTCCCTACCTCCAGCAGGCCACTACGATGACTACGTGAAGGAGCTGCTTGCACAATTGCAAACGGCCAGGCAAGAAAGGAGGATAGCGGTGGAAGAGCTGGCAGCGGAACGCGAATCACAAGCCGCCCTCCAGCTGGACAGAGTGAAGCAGATAATAGAATATCAAAAGGAAATCACTGTGCTTAGGGAGGAGGCTAGCACTAAGGAGGCAGAGGAGCTAAGAGCCCTGAAGGAGCATGACGCTACCTGGGAGGGAAGAAGGAAAATCCTAATGGAGCGTCTCACCAGGGAGAGGGAGACAACTGTCCACCTTCAGCGCAAGAATGACCAGTTATCTGTAGCCAACCTGGAAGCGCAAAGTCAGCTTGAGAAAATTAGACAGGAGGCTGCAGAGCTGGATCAATTAAGGGTAGAACAGGTGCGCAGGTTGCAAGCAAAGCTGGACCAACTCAATGCGTAGATCGCGGAGGAACATCAAGAGCAGTCCCGCCTGCACCATGAGCTCGAAGCCCGGCAACAACAATTTATGGCAATGACCCTCCATCAGGGGGAAATCCTGGAAGATATGGAGAGAAGGGCAAAGGAATGGTCCAATCATAACGAGCAGAGAGTACGGGATTTAGCACGCCGACTAGCCAAGGCTGAAGGAGACAGGGTGCTGGCTGAAAACCAGGCAGAGGTAGCCCAGCTCTCTATGATAGCTCAGCAGTGCACTTTTATCAACACGCTGCTCCACGCCACCCAATTAGAAGCAGATGAAGCCAATGATCAGCTGCAGAGAAAGCTAACCATTACGCGCAGAGCCTTCACAGTGGGCCTGCACGTACCGCTGCAGCTAGGAGGCCCGGCGCAGAGCCTAGAAGAACAGAGAAAATATCTGGCACAAGTAGGACTGACGGCAGAGGAGATGGACGACCTTGGGTCCACTGAGGCGAAAACACAGGAAGACGAGCAAGCAGGAGGGGGTGAACCGGAGCTTGACCTGGGGCCTCAGGAAGAGGAATATGTCCCACCACCCCCTCAACCACAACAAACCGAAGTGCCACCCCCTGACACATCTGCCGAGCGAAGAGCGGCCCACACCAATCGAAGAAAGGAGATGGTGGAGAAGGCAAGAAGAAAGCTGAAGGCCAGACCTGTCCAGAAACAGCCTGCCCCTCTTCCACTGCGCACCCAAGACTCCCCTGCTGAATACCGCGCCGAAATGATTATCTGGGAACAGCAGGAGTATAGCCGAGACCCCTTCGATTTGCGCTTCGAGTTTCCCACCGCCTTGAATAGGGTGATGCCCATTCAGTTGGTGGAGGATGTCATTGCCATGGGGGCCAGGCTCAAGGCCAAATGGTTAGCAGAGCATGAGGCCCACCCAACTGCTTGGGGAGCCGAGGACCGCGAGTTTTGGCAAGACAAAGTCCTTCAGGTACCTCACACAGTGGAAGGCTATAATTACCAACCCACCTGGAGGAGGCGCATTTTTTACGTCAACCTGGAAGCGTGGATGGCATTTTGCAACACCCTCCCTTCAGAGAGGAACGACCCCACCTTTATGCCGTATCCTCGAAGGGTAGGAGTGGACTTCAACCCGTCCATCCACGGCAGGTTTGACTTCCCCGTCATTTATAATGCCAATACCACTTCCCATAGGAACGCTCTTCTCTTCACCCTTCCCGACTTGTACAACTCTATAGATAAATTCCTTAACGAATTCACCTCTTGCCCCGACCCAGCATTCATCACCACCTGTAACTATCTTAGGTTAATTAGGATCCTAGTACACCAGGAACCCGCACCCCAAGAACGCCACCTTCCACCCCTCTATTTTGACCCCAATGCCATAGACAGCACCACCATGACTCGTCTCATGATGCATGCTGCTCTTTTGCCATCCTTCTGTGGTGCACTGCTGGAAGACATGAATGACAGCAAATTCACCCAGTGCAACCACCCCTTTCTCTCTACCACCACCCTCAAAACCCGCCTCCACATTAAGGGCTACTTGCTAAGCCAAAAATTCCTTAACAAGGCCCCCCGCCCCCCACCCACCCTTACCCACCATTCGGATGATGAGGAGTAGAACTCCCGTTATGCCTTGTACCGCTACCTCCATGTACACGCCTCATCATGGCAAAAAAAAAAAAAAGCTTCGACGACAATGGAAAACCCATAACGACGTCTCCAAGCAGTCGTCAAAAGTGTACTTTATCTTCTCATTAACACATTTTTTCACCAACATAGCTCCTTGCTCTACAAGGCCCCACGTCGACCAGTCTTCTAACTAAGTAATATCTAAGTATGCACAAGCACCGCACTCACATAATGCCTACACTGAACTATATTCACAGTTTGGGTCCTCAAGTGTAGGACAATACTCTCAGCTTGCTTAGAGTTCGACCTGTCTCCCAAACTAATAAAATATGTCTTGTGCACAATACAGAAGACTAGCACTACCCTTAGGGAGAGACCACCTGAGAGGTTTTCAATTGCATGTGTTGACGACCACAACGAAAGTGGCATTCGTTCTTCATCAACCCCCAACGCTAATTGCCCCCTCAACATCCGACAAGCCCGGAAAGAATCATCCTAGGTAGCATCCCCAACAAACCCCCACGTGTACCGGTCACCAGTACACGCCCTAGGCGTCCTTGTCCCCCAAGTCTTCGATGCATGCTACCACCTGCTACCTACGACAATGAGTGCCATGGGACTGACACTCGTCTAGGAGGGGGGTAATGTTAACCCCAACACGAAGAAAGCAAAAGAAAGTGGAAAAGACGCAGGGCAAAGGCGGAAAAAAGGTAGCCCGACTGAAGAAAGAAAAGGAGAAAAGGCCAAAAGCGCAAGGACAACCTTAAAAGTCCAAGGCAAACACAAAAAGGGAAAGGCGCATTTTTTAATAAAAAAGCGCACCCTAAAATCTTGTAAAAGAGTGCCGGGCTCTCACCCGTCCAATTTGTAAATGTAGAAGGGCGGTGAAAAGAAAACGAGGAAGATAAAAGGACAATGGAAAACAGGGCCTAGGCTATGACCGCTAGGCTATGACCGGCCATGTAAAAAAGGAAAAAGGGGATGACCGCCCAAAAGGGAAGTAGGGTTTTGTATATAAGGTTGAAAAGTGAATGAAGAGCTCATTCTTTGGTGTGTGGAAAAACTAGTCTTCTTCTTCCTCTCTTCTTCTCTCCTTCTTGCTTGTGTATGCTCTTGAGAGAGGGAGTGTGAGAGTGTGAGGGAGTGAGTGTGTGTGAGAGTGAGGGATCAAGAGGGTGAAGCTCTTCACCATCTTCTCTCCTCTACTTCTCTTCTCTTCTCTTCTCTTCTCTTCTCTTCTCTTCTCTTCTCTTCTCTTACGCGTGCGACTATGGAGGATGGAGCTTGGAGATGGAGGAGGCTTGAGGATGCTTGAGCTAGCATCTAGAATCGTGGAGCTACCGGAGTGCAAGAGAGAGGAGGGTACTCGATCGAGCATCAAGGTAAGTTCACTGCATTTGTAGGATCGACGGTCGTCGAGGGTACTCGATCGAGCATCAAGGTAAGTTCACTGCATTTGTAGGATCGACGATCGTCGACTAGGTGAGAGATAGCCATTAGAGCTCGCTTGGAACGCTTGAAACAATAAGCAGTCCGTGGGTCTTGGCGGTTGAGTGAAAGCTCCCACACCACAAAACCACCAACCCCACAAAGAACCATTATGGAGGAAGTGACATGAATACCAAGAAACAAAAGCCATGACGGAAACGCAACTGAATGAGAACTCAAGGACACCTCTGCATAAAAAGCACATATTGCAACTGAGCATGGCCAAAGCATAATCATCGATTACCTCCTCCTTCTTGGCCAAACTCTATGTTTGGGCAGGAGCCACTCTCTCAACAAGGGCGAACGTCTCTTCATCATCCAGGATTCAATTCGCAAGATGCTCTGCCCTTGTCCATGCACAGCTCACTCCAAGTGCTACCTCAATTGTTCGATGTCTCACATGTTACAAAGAGGTTTGCAAAATCTCATGTGTATCTCTTCATCTCAACAACAGTTCCTCTAGCATCAAGGGTGGTGACACAATCATATCTGTATTATCAATTCTTCATAGCCTTTGAATCCCAACATTTCTCAATCCAAATGAAAGGCTAACAGCCTCAATGTATGGCATTAATTGTATTCACTTTTCCCACCAAAAAAAAAAAAGAAAGAAAGAAAGAAAAAAGAAAGAAAGAAAGAAAAAAAGAAAAAGAAAAAAAACTAGGAAAAAAAAAACGCACACGATCACAGCACCATACCTAGGGGTCCTCAAATTAGGTACGTCCAGTGACCTTGGTCGACTGGCTCCGTCCCTAATTCCCTAGCCCTTTGTATATCCCCCACAATTGTTCAGGGCACATCAAGGACAGGACATACCTAGGGAGCTCACCTCACCTATGGTTAGACCTGAACCACTTGCCATTTCTTTTGCACTCCATCTCAATGCCATTACAATCAACAGTGGTAAGCAAGGCATGAAAGACACTGGAAAAGTACACTATACTTTTCAAGCACTACAAGTAGTCACTAGCTACCAAGAGCTAGATATCAAGGAGCTCAATTATGCTACATGGCCTTGACAAGACCATAATGATGTCTCAAGCAATCTTCAAGTGTACTCCCCGTCTTCATCGACAAAATTTTCCATCAACTTAGCCCCTTGCTTCACTGACCCATTGCTATACAAGGAACCAGACCAATAGTCTTCTAACTAAGTAATATCTAAGTATGCACAAGCACTCACATAATACTTGCACAGAAGTATATACACAGTTTGGGTCCTCAAGTGCAGGACAATACTCTCATATTGCTTAGAGTTTTACATGTCTCCCAAACTAATTGCACTACCCTTAGGGAGAGACCACATGAGAGGTTTTCAATTGCAGGTGTTGAAGACTCCAACGAAAGTGTCGTTTGCTCTTCATCAACACCCAACTCTGAATGCTTATCCCTGTTCTTGCTTGCTTGAGCTTGTGCTTGAGAGAGGGAGTGTGAGAGTGTGAGGGAGTGAGTCTGTGAGGGTGAGGGACCGAGGAGGAGAAGCTCTCTATCTTCTCCTCTCTTCTTCTCTTCTCTTCTCTTCTCTTCTCTTCTCTTCTCTTCTCTTCTCTTCTCTTCTCTTCTCTTGCTCGCGGCAATGGAGCTTGGAGCATGGAGCTGGAGGATGGAGCTTGCTTGAAGCTTGCACTTGGATCATGGAGCTACCGAAGTGCGCGGGAGAGGATGTAACGCGATCGGCATGGAGGTAAGCTCACTACACCCGTAGATATGGATGGCGTGTCGGCTATGTGAGAGGTAGCCATTAGTGCTCGGCTTGGAACGCTTGAACAATAAGCGGTCTGCGGGTCTTGGCGATTGAGCAAAAGCTCCCACACCAGGCATCAATAGACATCAAATGGGAAATGCCAAGAAGCATTAAACATCAAATGTCAAGTGCTACCCTGTTTTTGACAATCTTGAGACTATGTATACAACAATGTGGCTGAAGATGGAAGCACTCGTATTGATTGTTATTGCCGAAAGGTAATAACCAATGATGGAAAGTCCGAAGATGATCGAGAAGGTTGCAAACAAGACTGGGAGGTTGGGGAAGGAGCTGGAAATGCCAGGAGTGGATCAACCCAACCCCCTAAAAATGCACCACATTTTGCACTGGCTGCTTCTGGGGGCTAGGGGGTCTTCAACAGTGCTACTGAGAAATTGGCAATGATCAGGGGGCTCCAATGCAGCCCTGCAAGGTGTCGAATGAAGGCCGAAAGATCGAGGAGGAGGCGGGAGATCAAAACATACCTGCAAATGAAGGTGCCATGGCTGCCATTGAAGCTCGAGTTGAAGCTCTTCAAATCCGGGCTAAAGAGAATGCCGGGCAAGCTCCAACGCCTTTGCTCTGATACCAGTTGAAAGGGAAGTAGAACCCAGGAGGAAAAAGCTTAGCGGTCAGAGCTATGGTGGACGGAGAGCAAGAGAAAGAGAGAAACAGAAACTCAAAAGTGGAAACTCCAACAAGCACAATGTGTGGCGGGGCCTACCTTTATTCAAACTGTCACTAAAAGAATAAAGAATAAGTGATTGTGACGGCCGCTTGCCACCTATAGTGTGTAGTGGCGGGTACTGTTAGTGTAGTAATACACGGGCGGCTAGGCGGAGGCGCCTTTACCCCCAACAATCACCACTAAGGTCGCTACTCATGTAGTGCTCCTAGCCCCACCACGTCTTGTGGCCTTGCAGTCCTGCTTTTGTAGTCTCTCCACCATTTACAAACCTCCAATCTATGCCACTGACCCAATTGCAACCGACAAATGTCCTTGAGGTGTGCCCATGACACTCTTTCCCCTACGATGGTTGGTGCTCCTTGGTATCATCACAACCATCTCTTGCTCCATTGATAGTGGCTTCTCCTCATGCAGTTGCATTGATCATCCTATGCAAACCACCATCCCCTTCTTCATTTCCACAACTTTCATAGCCACCATATGCCATGCCTCCTAATCATCATTATCTTCACCTTATCTATCATCATCATCATCCTTGGCTGTTGCACCCCCAACCCAACCATCATCATCAAGTTATTATTCACTTATTTTTTCACTGTTGATGCCTTCACTTCTTCATCAACATCTCCTACACCTTCTTCAACATCATTATCACCATCATCTTAACCTTCGTCATTAACACCATCATCACCCCTCCACTCTCTCAATCATCATCATCACCACCACCATCATCTCTTGCATCATCATCTGTATCTTCACTGTCAACAATAGCATCATTATCCTCATATAAAGAATCATTGAGAGCATCATCATTGTTACCTTCATCCATCATCATCATCTCCTTCCCTTCTACCCAATCTTCACAAGGGAGACCACACCATCACCACCCTCATAGCCATCCACCCTAGTAAATGTTAAAGTTGTCACCATTATCATAGTGAAGCCCACAAACAAGCCTCTAATCCTAGCCACATACGTTCATAGATGCCTCACCTCAACTTGCTCAGTGTGATGACTCACACTCATTAATGAGAGATCTGACTACAATACCTTGAGATACTACTATTGGAGGAAACCATGGCATCCATTGTTACAACCATATACTGTAAAGTTGAATCCCTATGAGGGATGACCTTACACGTTGTTGGGTTGATGTAAATTGATGATCATGATCAATACTGAACATTTTCTACTCCTCTTCTATGTTCTTTGAAACACCGAGGGAGTAGGTACTAAAATTCTCTTAGGGTGCACTTTCAAATACTTGACCAATTGTAATGTCAACTATGTTGACATGAAAATTCATCTCTAGTTAGCCGATTCCTATGTAGTCATCAACCACCTTTCTCCCAAGAAATTACAACCTAAAACTACTCAGATCAAACACACTTCTCAACCTAGCCACTCACCCCAAACCACTATACTCTTGAGCTAGCTCTTCGAGGTTCACAAGCACAAAAGGGGCCTATTAGCACATTGCCATAGTGGTAGTGGAGACCTAAAATCCCATTAGAAGCCTCCATATCACAAAAATACAAGCACCATCCCTCATCATGATACCATCACCCATGTTCCAACCTGTGCATCACATAACATTGGGTTTCGAAAATCCTCCTAGAAGCAGAAGTCTACTATGATGGTTGTCTTGAGTTGTGGTTGCCTAAATTGCCCATGCCTAGACCTATGAAAGGAGCTCTTACTCCACTCCTACAGCTAGGTTCCCCCTCAACTTCTCCTCTTCTTTTTATTTTTCCACTTACTCCACCCCCTTAGAAGGATACACTACCTCCAATAGAGGCCATTCTTTTCAGTTTTTATACAACTACCCCGTATCGAATTAATAAGTATCGACTCCTTCACCATCCAACATCAAGAGACCATACCAATTCCAATGAATCTACAAAATGTTTGAAGACTAATTGATATGCTCCAACAAGCCAATCATGGATTGCTTTGTATAGTACTCTACTTTTGGTACTTTTGACAAACTCTTTGCCCTCATGGACTTTGGATCATTAGTTGAGCATGACATACTCTTGTTGGCATCTTAGTAGCATCCTATATGGGAAGAATATGAGAACCTATTTCGTAAAAGTTTAACAATTCTAGATCAATTAATACAAGAAATACCAAAAATAGCTCAAAATATACCAAATATTTTAGTCTTATGTGAAAAATACAATTCTTGTAGACCCTAATGCTATTGATAGTTTACAACAATTATGTAGATCTACCACTCATTTCTTAAATAGATGGTATTCCTTTTGACTTAAAGCTTAACTTAAAGCCGCTATGCTTAGAAGTAAAATTATCACTACCATAGAACATAGAAAGATGGTAAGCTTCCTAAAGTATGACCCTACATACTATGAGACCACATTCACACCATCATCGAAGCTTGTGCACTAACTCGACCCAAAGAGTTGCTTCATCATCCACTCCTCAACAAGCTACTATGATTGAAAACAAAATCCAAATCGCTAGCCGCTTCAATGGGCCATCACTTCTGGATGACTTTATCTCATACCTTTGTGAGCTTCTCATCTAACCTATTGACTTGGACTCTCTTTCCAAATTGGAGTACGACTCAAATTTCTACCTGGTGGATTCTAGAACCCTCTCCTCTTGTACAAAAATAAAACAAGCCATTCTTTTGTAAATACCAATAATACCATAACATCATACAACTCTTCAATATATGTTGAGATGTTGAGCTTTACATGAGCTGGCATCCATTATGTGCCTTGGTGATGTGGCTAGATATTACTCAATGGTATATTAGGTGACCAAAATGAGAATACACAAGTGATTCTATAGCTAAATTATACCCATGTAGTCCACCCTTGGTTATAGCACACTTATTGTACCACCTCTTCTTTCCTTAGTGGGTTCACACTTAGTGACCACATGTACATATGATGTAGTAATTCTGCATTTCTTTTGTGTGTATGCTCTTTTGGATGCGAATCTCATCCACTAAAGCATTAAATTTTGGATTGATTATCATCACCAACTTCTTATCAATGAGGATGAATTGACCAAGCTTTCCTATTTAGAGGTTCCTTCATAAGACATTGAAGTGGGTATCCAAATAACCTCGCATAGGTCTCACAAAATTGTGTATACTCCTAGACTACTTTCTTTTTGAGTCCTTCCCTTCATAATGTCTATTAAGTTGTCTTTTTCGATGTTAATATAAAGCAAGAATCAAGTTGAAGGCTACTAGATGAGTATAAACTCATGCTATTATTCTAGACATCGAGTATGATTTTTCATCTATCTTGGAAGCATTTACTATCTAGCATTATAGGCACAAAAAGCCTTGTTACATCCTTTAAATCCTTTAAATAAGAATTAACCTACCACTTTTGCAATATCCAAGTAGTAAAACTACCTTACAAGAATATATAATAAGAGAGAGCTATGAATAAATAACAAACTTATGCTCTTGTTATATATAGAAAAGCCCCTTCTCAAAAGATTTGAGCTCTACAAGTTGGTGGACCAACATATTGCTAAAGAAAAAATGAGAAGCTTGGGATCTCTCTTTGACCAAAAGAGTGTGTCTAGATCAAGTTTCAAAAGACTAGGTCTATTTGCATTTATCTATGA
The DNA here is from genome assembly GCF_053477565.2 of Lygodium microphyllum. Lineage (NCBI taxonomy): Eukaryota > Viridiplantae > Streptophyta > Polypodiopsida > Schizaeales > Lygodiaceae > Lygodium > Lygodium microphyllum. Next base: position 729,869 of record NW_028229521.1, read on the forward strand.
GGTCTATATATCTAGATTTACAATTCTCAAGGCCAAAAGTTACTTCAACAAAGTAACATGTTAATATCTAGCTATTTTAGTAATTGTAAAGTTATAAACATTTACAAAGTTTGTAACACGAAGTTTATAGATTTGAAACATGTATGGCTATGTTTAAAGTTGTAGCAAAATCCACATTCATGTCTACATTTATCATAAATTTAATTGCATTTAAATTAGCTCTCATATATGTGTTTAAGTAGATGCATTAACAAAAAAAAAAGATAATAGAAACAAAAGAATAGATGATAAAAAACGTCAAAAACATCATAGGCACATTTAACCATGCACTTAAAATGTAGGTTCTCATGTTTAAATAAGTGTTAACCTTCACATTCTCTCTATTGAGCAGAAAACCACAACTTGATACCCTAAACAACAACAAACAGGAAAAGAAAACCCAAGATCCAAACAAAATGACAAACTTAAAAGAAAAACTTGCCAACAATCAATTATGAGAATACATGCAGTATAGAAAGAGGCTTCTCTTACTACAGCAATGACTCCTCCAATGTGTTTGTGTGTGTATGTGTGCACACACACACACTAAGTTTAGTGTGTGATTCAAAATTTCTTTTTGTAGAAAAGAAAGCCGAGATAACAAGTGCTTATAATTTTGAACTCATGTGCATTCAAATGCATGTTTAAGAAAACATAAAATGAACCCTATGTGGTTACATGCATATTTAAATGCTCCTATAAATTCACATCTAGTGCTTATATCTCTTATTTCATTTTGTTGTTGTGATGGGCATAGGATCTTCACTAGGTATTATCCTTGAAAGGCACATGGTGAAGTGAGAGTTTGTTGAGGTAAAGGCCAATGGACAAAGTAATAGAAGGCACTCCTTGTACTAGTACACATTGTATAGTTATATATAAGTGAAGATAAAGAAGAATAAGGATATGCTAGTACCCACAAAAACTTCTTGTGTGCTTGTGTGTGTGTGTGTGTGTGCGTGTGCGTGTGCGTGTGCGTGTGCGTGTGCGTGTGCGTGTGCGTGTGCGTGTGCGTGTGCGTGTGCGTGTGTGTGTGTGTGTGTGCGTGTGTGTGTGTGTGTGTGTGTGTGTGTGTGGTTTTACATCCCACCATAGTTTCCTCTCATTAGGCATAGAAAGTACTCCAATATTTGGAGCAGTATTTTCAATATTTGCAACTCCTATAGGCCTAACAATTTTAGCTGGACCCCAAGTAGTATAATTATTGTTTATTAGTATATACTTATCTATTCATGATCTTAATATATTGATGTAGCATTACTAATAAATCGATAATCTTTAATTGTTACTAACAATATGTGATTAACTAATTGATGTAGTTGTTAAAATGTTCAGGCTCTCCCTCTCATGCGTGCTTAACAAGCCACCATAAGCAAGAGGTGCACTTAACAAGCCACCATAAGCAAGATTGAGGGGTTGGGATGATTGAGGAAACTTTTGGACGTACCCTCTTTGATTAGGGAAGAGTATATTGTAGCCATTACCACTTGGATAATGGAAGGGATAGGCGTTGGGTGTGGGCATGTGTGTGCACACATGTGAACAAGGGAAAGGTGTATAAGAAATGCTCCATGATGTGCTACATCACTTTGTCAAGTCTTGGTTCATACTTGAGCTAGATGGAGGGTGATGGTTGGCACTAAAAGTGTGCAAGAGGCAAGTGATGATAGCATTGATAAGGAGCAACCTCTCTCTCTCTCTCTCTCTCTCTCTCTCTCTCTCTCTCTCTCTCTCTCTCTCTCTCTCTCTCTCTCTCTCTCTCTCTCTCTCTCTCTCTCTCTCTCTCTCTCTCTCTCTCTCTCTCTCTCTCTCTCTCTCTCTCTCTCTCTCTCTCTCTCATGGTTGCCCTAGTGGTAAGCCACTTATTTAATTAACCCACTAACCCGAGTTCAAACCTTTGTTTTTTAAGACCTACCACCTATACTAAATGATCATAAGAAAGGTAGGAGTTTAACCCAAGACCAAGTCACCACACACTCATTTTAACCAACTCAACTTCAATGGGAAATCACGAGTTGATGAGAGAGGCAGAGGTAAAGGCAAGAGCATGCCAGAGCTAGTGAGAGCAAGAGGGGGAACCTAACAACCTTTGGAGCAAGTGATGGCAAGAAAAGTGAGTAATATATATTTTTATCTATTCATATATTAATTTTAATATATTAATATTATATCATTAATAATTTTAAACATTATTATAATTGGCAATATGCTATTAATTCATTGATATAGTTGTTAGAATCCATAGATCACTATTTGTAATAAGTTATTAATATATTCATTTAGTTGATTTAGTAACAGTAATATACTACCATACCATTATTAACACACCAAATTATATCTAGCATTATTAATACATCAAAACAAATGTTATCAAAATTCAATAGTACACAAATAATACATTGATAGTCATTCAAATTAATACCATGATAAATTTTATTAATATATTAATCTTAATCATTGATATGATAAATAATTTTAATATAATAAATTCATGTTCATAATGTTTCTTATAAATATCATTATTAATATAAGATTAACAATATACTAATAATTTGTTACTATAGTTACTAAGATTAATAATAAAGATTACAATTAGACACATTAATCTTAATAATAAATATAATGATGATAAACATTATTAAAATCATCTACTAGTATACTTAGTAATCTAAGATGTTAGCATGATTAGTAATTCTAATATGCCAATATATTAAAACTAATGTTATCAATATATTAATATTAATTATTATTATACTTATTTATATCAATAGCTTATTAATGTCAAGAATAAAATATAAACATTTCAATATCATGTTATCATCATACTATAGTAACTATCTATTACTATAAACATAGATAAATAAAATTATTAATAATGTAGCTTAGGGTACAAAACACGCTCTATTTTCTTAACATTTTCGTGATGTTGTGTCTCATGGAGGCTATGCACTAAGCACCTAGTCCTAGTTTGAGAAACTCAAAGCAAGACAAGGAGACGTAAATTCTTGTGAGTGGAAACCTCATTGCTGTTGGTAGGCTTGGCCCTTGGGTGCCTTGTGAGAGGGAGGGGTTACTATTAACTAGCAATGACAAACATAGTCATTTGGACACGATGGCTTTTTATATAAGAGACAAAATTTGAGCAACAAGTGTTGTTGCAACGGACTTGGTTCCAAAACTCAAAAAGAGGGGGTAACACACCACTCCCAACTCACAAGGAGGAGTTACGCATATACAATATATTAAACGAGAGAGAAGGGACTTGAATCCGCAGTACTACCGACCCAAGGCTGCTTTCCTGGACATGCTCATCAGCACACGTAACACTGAAGAAAGAGAGATGGGGCGGCTCATGCACCCAGTGACCGATTGCTTAACATTCTGGCAAATTCCACAACCTTGTGAGGGGGCGCCTGCGACAGCGCTTCCTTCACGCTCGGGTGCTCGCTCACCTTGCTCACCCAGGCGCTCAGATGGGGGCACCGCTTCTCATCCAGGCGCAGCTTGAACTTCCCTATGGCCTCAAACGCCTTCAGCCAGGGGATGAATGGCGCCAGCGCAATGTCCACCAGACCCACCAACTCTCCGCCGAAGTACGGCTGGCCGCCTCCAAAAACATCCCGCAGCGCGCCATCCAGTGTGTCCAGGACTTCTTGCAGGTCCTGCTTTGCCTGCTCCTGAGGCTCGCCCTCAGGACTTTTGACTATACGAGCACCTGCATCATACAACTGCCAAAACAAACGAAACAAAAAAATTAACGAATGGTTTGCGGGATACATGGGCTTGGGAGAATCAGACCAGCAGCATGCATCTGCAAAACTAAATGCAGGATGGATGGGGCCACCAGGGAGGAACTGCGTGCAAGAAAGGAGTACACCATTCGACTGCAGGCAGAAGAAGAGCAGGTGTGCTTGCCCTAAATTAAACACTATCATTACACCATTCAACTGTAGGCAAAGAAGAAGAGCAGGTGTGTCTCATGTGGAATTGCATCCAAGGACTATACTGCTCGGGCAGAGAACAGTGCTAATTTATATATTTGTTACGCCATATTATAGATGCGGGCGAAGGGCAGCAGGCAAAGAAGTGTAGACATGTTACGACACACAATTAGACGCAAAGAGCATGCGAATGCAGCCTAAGGGCAGCAGGCAAAGAAGTGTAGATGTGTTGCGACACACAATCAGATGCAAAGAGCGTACAAATGACCATTCAACTTCAGGCAAAGGAGAGCAGACGTGTGCAGTGGATGTCCTAACACCACATGAATGCTATATACAATCAGATATAAAACATCGAAACAGCTGCATACAAGGTAAAGCACATCAAAGCAACAGCAGCTCATATTAAGACAGAGCTCAAGCACCAAGGCCTGACTCAGCTTTTAGAGGCAGGGGAATTAAGAAAAGCCTAAACCTTCTTGTCGACATAATCGGCCCAGAAGCGCGCCATAGCTCTGTCGTAGGGGTGCTTGGGGAGGAAGGATGGGCCTTTGGAGGCCCAGGCCTCGTCGATGTACTGAACGATGATGAGGGACTCGCACATTGCCTTGCCATTGTGAATGAGGACAGGGACCTTCTTGTAGACAGGGTTGTACTGCAGCAGGAGCTGGCTTTTGTGAAGCAGGTCCTCTTCATGGTATTCATAGTCCACCCCTTTCTCCTTGAGGGCAATCACAACCCTCATGCCAAACATGCTCGCCCATGAGCTGAGGACCTTCACACTCTCTCCATGCAGGGGCATGATGGTAGAAGGGCAGGGTGAGGCTCTAGTCTTGCGTCTTCTCCTTCTTGTTCTACTAGTGCTAATACTTCTTCCTTGATAAACTGCGAGAAATGGAGTCGCTCGAGTGAAAATGCAGACATGAGAACCATCATTTCCCGAGTTGGAAATGTTCACGAAATTAGTATTACGAGGTAGTGACTCCTCAGTAGGACCGCCGACCGCCTTCTCTATTCTTTCAAAACACCCGTGACCCTGTCGCCCACCCAGCGCTGGGGGCCTCAGCCCTCAAAGTTGAAGGGCATGTGCGGGGGCTTATAAAGCGACGGCTTAGGCTTATAAAGTGGCCGGGCTCCGAAGAGTGTCGGATCCCACTCACGTTCACGTTCAAAATGAGGAGTTTCAACAATAGAGTGCTTCTTGACACTATACATTAGTCTCCCACAAGCTAGAAAGGGATTGGCACTTTTTGGAACTTTATCCTCAAGACGAATAGATAGCGTGGTTTCTTCACACGTGCATGCACAACTTCCAGTTTACAACCTTTGAAACTATGTTTCTCGATCTTAACTTTTCTTTTTGAACAAAAGTCTTCCAAAGTATTCTTATCAAGGTGTGAGAATGGTGGAGAGAATCACTTGGGCCATATGTCAAGCCCCATTGCCACATACACGATGGGGCCCTCTCACATTTTTCTTTCGAAATTAGGATCCCGACAAAGAAGGCTTACCATTAAAGCCACCATCGTCTTGGTGATGGACCCAACCTGACAACCAACATTTATTGGCATGTAACTGAAAGTGGCATTCCCTCCTTGCTCACTCATTCACTCACACACGCACACACACACACACACACACACACACACACTCTCTCTCTCTCTCTCTCTCCTCGTAGCTAGTTTTGCCCTTCCCTCCAACACTTGTCCATGGAGGCACATGAGGACCTCTCTCTCTCTCTCTCTCTCTCTCTCTCTCTCTCTCTCTCTCTCTCTCTCTCTTGTTATTAGGCGCCTGTGACCTTGTTAGCGGTGTAAATCCCTAGGCCTTGAATTCCATTTATGACCACAGTCTCTTACTTTCATATAAGGATATAATGGTTTGAGATCAACCTATGTGATTGTGCTTTTAAATGTCATAGGACAGAATACCTGTATTTCAAGTGTTGATTCTGATATGCAAGTAGTTGTATTTTCTTTAAGAGAGTCGCATGATTTCAATATACAAACATAGTCAGCGCCAAGTCTTCACGGTCGCTGCAAGCTATTCTCAACGTTTTTGTCATGCTCTTGAAGTAGTTGAATCTTTGTTTATGTATTTTGGAATCATAAATGATTTCTAGTTATGGGGGTTGAAGTTTATGTAGAGAATACGTCTATGTTTGTGTTCTTTATTTTGGTGCCATGGTGTGTTTATGTATTCTTTGCTTCCTTCTTGCAAATGCTTTAAACACTTTGGCAATCCCTGCCAGTTTCAGGAAATTAATCTCTTGATTTATGTGTAGATTTGAAATTAATCTCTAGGAAATTCGGTGGTAAGATCAAGCAACAGGAATGCTAATGGCATTGGCAATGTATCACGTGCCTCCTATGGGTAGCATTTATGTCAGACAATTATCATTATCTATCCAATCCCATTCTTACCAAGAGAATATCACGAGAATTAAGGGAAGCATTGGCAAGTCCACAACGATAGTAAGGTTTTTGTAATGATGCAAAGATAGTTGCAGCATTAGGCAGGCTAGATGAAGAACAAGCTGTACCTGATAGTTAGGGAGATCAGGATGTGGACCCGTTTGGTGGTACAACAACTATTTATAATTATCTTGTTGGTTCTAAAGAGTCTTTTCCAACTCATTCAACTCCTTCAATCACACCTAATGTTTTAGAAAATGAGGAACCATTAGTGCCACCTAAAGATCAAGAAACTCCTCCTAAGCAGGTACTGGAGAGGCTGCAACATATAGTGCTTGGGAGACACGTTTTACTGAGAAGTACATCCTTTTAAGTTAAGAATTCTTTAAAATTTAATCTATTACCACCGTTGCGGAGGCCTCATAAGTCAAACATAATGAATCCCAATCAACTTGTCAATCCAAAGGTCAGAGCTTCTAAGTTTTCAGAAAAGAAAAAAGAAGACCCTAATTGTCATGTAGCCTTGTTTGAAACTAGGTGGACAGCAAGTGGGTTTAACCAAATGTATGGTGATCAAGTTAAGAAGTAGCAGTTTGCAGCCACATTTCAGGGAAAAGCTATGGATTGGTTTAGTAGTTATGGAATGGGAGCCAAATGAAATTGGATGTGTTGATCCGACCATAGTTGCACCTATGGTGATCTTTACAGTATCTTATGTGCCATGGAACTTAAAGCCTATTCCAGTACCTCGGGCATATTTGCCTAAGTTCTTGGAGCTTTTGAACGAGAAGATCGGGATGCAGATTTTGGAGCCCTCTTCAGCTCCATATTCAAATCGGTGGTTTACTGTTTCAAAGAAGAATGATTCTTTGAGGTTTGTACAGGATTTGCAACCAGTTAATAAAGTCACCATAAGGAATGTTGGATCAGGCCCGATAGTGGAAAAATTTGCAAAACCATTTGTAGGCAAAGCAATTTACTCTATGGGTGATTTATATTCAAGATATGATTGGTTTTAGCTTGCATTAGAAAGCCGAGATATCACTACCATAAAGACAAACTTGGATTGGTTAGGATGTGTATGCTTCCACAAGGAGCAACAAATTCAATGGCACATATGATGAATGCTATGTATAAAGTTTTGAGAGAGTATATTCCTTAGGTCACCTTACCCTTTCTTGATGATGTGTTGATAAAAGGGTGTGATATCCATGAGAAGAATGAAGAGCTAAATGAGTAGGGATGTAGAAGATTTGTGGTTGATCGTATTGTTGATTATGATATGATTTTGAGCCATCTTGAAGAAGTGCATTTGACTTTGTTAGGAGAAAAGTTGGTTTTTGGAGTGGAGGAAGTATTAGTTGTTAGGCACATGTGTGGACCATATGGGAGAAAGACCTTACTAGTAAAGATTGATGCCATAAGCAGGATGCAGGAGACATGTTTGAATGTATCTGAGATGATAAGATTTTTGGGTGCATGTGTCTTTTATTTGATATGGATTCCACATTTTGCTCATGTGGCTAACAATTTATATCAGCTTTTGAGAAAGGGCAAAAGTTTTGGTGGGGTAAACAGCATACGAAGGCAGTTCAAAAGTTAAAGAGCTTATTGATTTCAGCCCCAACACTAAAGAGAGCAAATTATGGAATGGGCTTTGAAAATAAAAGGAGGAGGTTGGGCCAAGCTTGGACACACGCCTTTAAGCATTTAAAGAAAATACTCTAAAAACTCTCCCATGTGGTGTATACATCAAATTCTCTTTTTATTCTCTCTTATATTTTTCTCTTCTTATGTATCTCACTTTTTATAGCCTGTTATTAAATTAACTATGATATTCTCTCATTTTTTAATATTTGGAGCTTCAAAAATGGTGTATGCATGAAAAAAGCTTCGGGATACCAAAAGAAGAAAATATAACAATATATTTGTGCATAAAAGGATTCTTAACAAAGGCCACATTTACAATGGTGGAGATTTTAGAATCTTCTCAATTATTATTTAAAGCATTTTATTCCATAAATCTCTCTTTAAAGTAAGCTTCTTTTTCCTTTCAAAGGATGATAATCTATTCTAAGAAGTGTATATACATTTTCACATTCTCTTTGCTTAAACCCTTATAAAATTACCAATCCCATAGTGTACATCATCACATTATACTTGTAATGCATGTGTAGAACTCTCCCTCAAATTTTTTAACTTTCATATTTTATATTTTCTCTCTGGGAAGCTTGACTATGAAGACTTATACATATGATACAACAAAATGCATTATGATGAGAGACTCCGTGCACTACCTTACATCATCTAGTGCATCATCCAATTTGGAGCTCTAATCAATCAAGATTACACTTGATTGATTGGAGTTAGTAGATTAATATAATCCAGCCAAGTGCTTATAAAAGAGAATCCCTTTGAGTAGGGGGAACACACATACTCTAGTCTACCACCATTCTCACTACCTCTATTCTCTTCCTCTCCTTCACCATTCCCCAATCCCTCTCAACTCCACTACTCTTTTTTTCCGCTTCATTACACGCACCATCTCCTTCTCTCTCATTCCCCTATCCCTCTCCACTTCACCACCCTTCTTCCCCACTTCATCACACACATTATCTCCCCCTCCCTTACTCCTCCACTCCATCACATTCCTTGTTCTCCACTTTATCATACCCTCATCCTCTTTCACTCATATCCTCCATTCCTTCATTATCCCCATTCTCTTCATTCCACCGGCCCAAACCCCTATGTACAATCACACTCTCCACCCTCTCCTCTTCTTTCTTTTCCTACATCGTCACTACAATTATCTCTCTACTTATGTGTGCATGTCTCCCCACCATTTTGGATTGGGATGCATTAGTTATAACACTAAATATTAGTATCTTCAATTATTTGATTTATATTGCACCATACCTTCTCCTCTCTTTCTATTTTATATCATCACCTCTCTACTCATATATGTAAAAAGCATCATGGTCCACTTCTAATTTGTCTAGGTGGTGCCCCTTTCCATCACTTAACACATTAGGAGATTGATCCCATTTTTGTAAAGGCCACAAGTACTCATTTTTTCCCTCAATGTCATGTTTATAATATATATAAAATAACAATTGCTTCAGTCTAATAGTAGCAAGACAAGTTTATTTTAGAGATTAGTGCTTAATCCACCTCCACAATATGTATGTATTTTCACTCAAGAACTCCATTTTGCTGCAAAGTATACATATATATAAACTATCTCTAAATATAATGTGTAATTCGCAACAAATTAGAAAAATCATTAGAGATGTACTCTCCCCATCCATCCAACCTTAAGCCGTTTAATATCTAACATTGTTTCCTTGTTAACCAAAAGTGTAAAGCTTTTAAAGTAAGTGAACACCTCTTTTTCTCATATATAAATAAATCCATACTTTTTTAGTATGATCATCAATAAAAGAGACATAACACTTGCAACCATTGGTAGTTGTAATCTTTGTAGGATCCCACATATCAAAATGTATAAACTCAAGTGACTTCTTACATATATGCATTTTATGTGGAAATGCATGTCTTCATTACTTTTTCCAATTTGACATGATATATATACTTTATGTATCCCATCAACTCTAAAATTCAATAAGCCATCCAAAATCTATTTTGAATACATATTTTTCAAATGCTACACCTTTATATGACTAATCCGCTCACGCCAAATTTCAATGCATGTCTATGGCAATGCTACAGATGTGCTTATAGAGCTTGATGGGATAGTCTTGAGGATAACTAATGTGAATAAGAGAATCAAAGTATTCAAGAGAAGAGATGAAGAGACATATGCAGTGGAAAACTTAGGAGAGGAAGGACATATTGATAGAGGGATTGAAGAAGAGGTATGGAAGACATAGAAAATGAGGCTAAAACTTTGGATGCACAAAATGTAAAGAAAGTGGAGGAGTTTGAGCTAACAATGGACCGTAGAGGAGATAAGGATGGGTAGTTGTGGCCCATCCAAGGGATGTGCTGGTTTAGAGGTAGTGGATGTTGTGGCATTACGTATCCACTCGCAAAAAACCTTGGAGAATGACCATAAGTTAAATGTTGAGTATTTTCAAAGTATTTTTTTGTAATATGTTTTGACTAGTAATATGTTTTGGTTTGCCATGTGTGGAAGCTTGCAAATTTTTTTTGTGAGTAATTGTATAGGAGTCAAAGACGATATCTAGTCAAAAGGTGAAGTTGCAAATATTTTCTTTGTGAGTAGTTATACAAGAGTGAAATGCAATGTCTAGTCAAAAGTTGAAGTCATGGAGTATATCATTGATGCTTGGTACGATGCTTAGTACCATTAGTGATAACATCTCTACTATGGAAGGGCCTCATCATGATCGTGGAGAGCTAAGGTTGTTTGTCATGCTTCCCTCATGCCTAATGCCTACAAGATAAGATGTAGGTGCATTGAAATGTGTAAGGCATTCATAGTGCCTTTTGGGAGAGGCTAACTGCTTATACATTGAAGGCATCCTTTTTGCATGGATTCTTTATACTTTTGGGGGTGGGTTTTTGGGCTATGTAGATTATCAATGGAACAAGAGTGCAAGTATTACAAGAGAGGGTAAAAGAATTGGAAACCAGAGGAGTCGAAACTTGCTAAAGCAACTATTGTGATTGCATGCTCAGATAAGGAGTGCAAGAACCAACCTGCTTGGCTAGAGTAAAAATTGGAGCACAACAAGAGTGGTATCAGCAAAAGAGTACACTGTTGTGATAGTGGGCCACAGCCTAGCCAAGATAAAAGTCTGCCATCCTTTACTAGGAAAAAGCTAGCTAATCTTGGGAAAAGGAAGTGGGATGCTTTAAAGTTTAGGCCTACTCATCACAGGGTGAGGTGTGGAAAATTTGCAAGGGTTTTGCAGAAAATGAGGAAAGAGGAAAAGAAGACTGCAGCAGAGTGAATGCCATCTTCATGCTCAACCCAACAACAACATGCATTGGGGGGGGGGGGGGGGGGGGGCAAGGGGGATTGTGATGATATTAGAGACTTTGACTGATGTAAATTGCCTGGGAGGAATTGCAGCAAGCAGATGCTAAGGAGGGTGGCGATGAAGCTTCCTCGAGCCTGGCCTTCTCTTCCTAGCTTCCTTGGGCGGCCATGAAAGTGGGACGGTAGGAACTTGAAAATCGAGAGGAAAGAACGCCTGAACAAGGAGCATGCAATCATGATTGCCATGGCCGCATGTGCAGAGAAAGGCAGTGCTCAGTGCTTGAAAGGTGGTTGCCTCGTACTTTTTACTGTAAAAAAACGGGGATGCTGTCTGTGCTTTGTGGGGCTCAAGATTGGAATTGATGCAGCTACTAGCGCGTTTGATGAACAAAACAAAAATACGAAGACGGAGGAGAAGACCACAGTTCGTCACAAGGATAGGACTTCAGTTCATCACATCAAGTCGCTAAATGGGTGGGATCTGCCCTCAAATTTGAAGGGCACTACATCTTTTCTTTTTGAAGGGGAAAAACAAGCTTGTCCTTCTTTAAAGATAGGTAAACATCAAGATTAACTTTTATAAGATAGGTATGTTTTTTAGGCACATTTCTTAAATGAAGGATTGTTTTTTGAAGCTTACTTCACTTAGAATTCTCTCTACTATTTATATAATTATGAATCCATGCCAAGTAAGAGCATTCCACAACATATATTCAAATTTTAGAACATACAGACAACCATATTGAAAGCAAACGTATTTTTTAAAAAAGTAGTTTGAAAGTAAAGTACATAGCCATATTTAGCTAGCATGTTTTGAAATTTGAAGAGTCAAAAGTAAATAACATATTTTAATTGAAAATAAAGATATTTTCATAGCATGTTTTAAGAAAAGTTGGATCAAACATCTATTTTTAAGGAGTATGGAAGAAATCAACCAATCTAACATAATAAAGATAGATTAAACTAGGTTTACAATTGGATTATATGTGCAATCAAACATTACAAAATTGAATTAACTATCAAAGATTACATTGAAGCAAAAACAATTTTTAATGTCTCATACAATGAAAAATAAATGCCAAATAGAAGCATCACACATTATGCAACCAAACGCTCAAGCATGTAAAAAAGGAAGCAAGTATTATCCTGATTGCTTAGCATCATAGCACAAATGCTTCATCAGCTTACAAAAAGAGAGCAATTATTGAGACCAAAATCTTCTTGAAGTTTCTCACAAGTAGAACCAAAAGGAGAGGATAGATACATTTGATTTGATGTAATAAGGCAATTGCCACCAAAATGTTAAAAGTCTAATTACAAAAAGTTAGTGCTGTTGTATACTTCCTATGAATGCTCCAAAGCTTGGGTGCGTCTTATCTTCATATTTTTCCAAACCTCAAAAATTTAATTCCAATCTACTTCTTCCATATTCCTTGGAGTGGAAAGAGAGATGAACATGAGCATATCTAAAGTATTGAGAGACAAACACGATCTCTCATCACTTTTAACCCGATTTGGTTTTGAAAATTCTCTTTCACAAGTTGTTGAACTTGCAGGGAGCACCACCACAACCTGCCTTAACTTATATAAAGCTGGAAACATTTGCATCCATTCTACTTCAGCACCACATTGTTCCCAAGCTTCAAGGAGTCCTGTTGAAGGATAAGACTCAAAGAGATATAAAACAAATCTTTGCAACTCATCTTCACATTGTTTAGAGTGAATCAAAGGTCTCTCTCCTTTGCCAAATTTTTCACGCAGTTGAGAGGGATATTGTCGAACTATCTGACCTCGAATTTGTGGATCCCTAGAATAGTTTTTAGGGGAAAACAACGTTGTTGCATTAAACAAGTGATATCCTGAAACCTCTCACCAAAGTTAGAGATCAATCTCTGCACGAATGCCTTTGCTAACCATTTGCATTCCTCAATAGTAATCACTTCTTTACCCACTAAATAAGTAAATTGTAAGACATGTTGATGTACAACACCCTCTTTATCCTTACACGAATACACTCCATTGTTAATGGCCTTCATGAAGCTCCTTAAGTGCTTGGAACCATTTCCAAATATACTAGTTATGTACCAATCCTTCAAGAGATTAATAAACACATATATTTCTCGTCCGATCATTGTTATGTCACAATCATTTTCTTGAAACCTCTGACTTAATATGTTAGTCTCCTTGAGTAGATCGGCCATGAAATGTATAATAAATAACAACTGAAAAATTGTTGCTTTTTTATACATTGCTGGATACTTGCATTTCCAATATTCCAACAATGTAGGTAACACTTTTACCAACCTGATACAATAAAACAACAAAGTTAAGTAAGGATTTGATAATAAAATCAATATTAATTTTATTAAAAAGAAACACCAAGTAAAAGTATACATTTTCATGACACTTCCCTGAGACAACCATCTTACTCCATGAATTCTCATTATCTCATAATTTCTAGGTAAGAAGGAAAGCATGAGTTTATTCACTTAAACTCTTCTAAGACATGAGTTTCCAATCCATTCTCGAACTTTGTTTGCAAAGCTATCAACACAACTGAATTCAGCAAAGCAATCGTAAGTATCTTTTATCACGAGAGCCTCCCTATGGGAAATACAATGTATCCCCAACAAATGTGGCACATCCTTACAAATCTTTGCAAATAATCTAGATCTTTTTCCAATCATAGCTGCAGCACCATCAGAGCCCATAGCAACCATTTTACAAAGTGGAAGATCTAGATGTTGCGCAACACTTTTAAGATGCCTTCATACATGCTTAGAGCCTTGCCATCATCAACACCAATCAACTTTACAAAGGAGGTTGCATGAGAGCCTGCACCACCATTTTAAGTATGTAATGTAGAGAATGAGGTGCTTTTTGAACCTCCTATCAGTACTTTCATCCACAAGGATAGAAAAGAACGGACTAGATCCTATCTCCTCCTTTAGTTTTTCCCAATAAACCATATACATGGCTGAGAGAAAATCTTTTCTTGAAGTTGGATTAATGTATGTTGAATACTCACAAGTGAGGGGCATACTCAGAGTTTTCATATACATGTGAAACTTGCATTCATCTTCGAATGCTTCTAGAGACATGCCTTGTAAAGAAGCCCTATACATGATCTGAATAACACTAATAATTCTGCATTTCTCATTATCAACCATAAGCTCCATATGTTTTTCCATGTGCTTCACTTGTTCACCAGCCATGAATTTCTTACATTGAATTGCTAGCTTATGTGACTCTGATGCATTATGTATAGCCAAAGCTTGTTTCTGGATAGTTGTACTCCCTTTTCCTCCGAAAGGATTGGGCATGCTGAATGTAGTACAAATGGAGCATTTAACTCTTTCCTTGCCTGCTTCATCTAAGATGGAGTATGACCAAGGATATAATAGCTTCCATGACACCACATAGCTACAAACATATATTCTTTTCTTTGCATTCAAAATACAAGCATCTCCATTTTCATTTTCTATAGGTTGCACATTTGGAAGTGTGATGCTTGACTGCTCAAGCAATTGTTGGCGCTTCTCCTTCCTTGGCCTTCCCATCCCTAAATGAAATTTTAATCAAACCTTAAACTAATGTGGATTTATTCATAAGTCTACTAATTAGATATATGTAAGTTATACAAATGCGACAGTTGTACACAAGACTCATTTCTTACATATAAACAAAACTAGTAAGTTGTAACCACACAATTCAAAGCTATTAATACAAGGTTTCTATATCAAATTATACAAAGGAGCAAACTATTATGATATTTACAATTTAATTTAGAGAAAGAAAACATATCTCACATTGAACAAGCATAAATGATAATAGTACATGAAAAAGGAATGCTTATAACATTTTCTTTCCTTTGAAATGGAAAAAACATAGTAAGAGATTTACTTGTAAGTTTTAGTCACTAAATGTAGGTAAGAAGGGAAGCTGCTACAATGATTTCAATGCTGAGATTTCCCAAGGCCAAGTAGGTCACAAGCAAAGAGAGCGCAAGAGTCACACTACAAGATATAGACCTTATAGCGACGTTTAAAGCGACGAAAATACAAATAACAAAATTTGCCCCCGTCGTCGCAAAAAGCGTCATTATTGACGACGCCATAGAATCGTTGCTATATGTGTTGCTATAGCGACGCATATAGCGATGGTTATAGAGAATTTGCGACGCTCATAACGACGCCAATAGCGACGCGAGCAGTAAATTTGCGACGCAAATAGCGACGGTAACAGAGAAAAAAAATTTGTGGCTGCTGTGTGCTGTATGAGAGCCATACAAAATAGTTTCTGCGCTGCTGCATACAAAGCGCTTGCAAACAAAAAGAATGTATACCGAAATCATAAAACTGATACATGAAATAAATACATGATCGCATAAAATGCGATTGCTACAATCATGAAACGATATCACTAATACATAGAAAATGTCTACATAGATCAGGCGACTAAAAACTAAAGGTGTGTGAGCTCTAAGGATCCAAGGGCGAGCTACAAATCCTCGTCTCCCGAAAGCTCTTTCCGCCGCAAAGGAGCATCAAAGGGATTCTGCAGAAAAAGAAACAACATATCAATCCACCATACAATAATGCATTCAAATATCTCATGGTAAATATGGACAAGAAAAATGAGTGACTTACAGGGCCGCCGCGTCTATACAATCGGTCGATCAATGCCCTGAGACCGTGCCTCTCTGCATATCGAGTCTCAAGGCCTTGCGGATCGCGATTTGTAATGGAGTGCTGCAAAGAAAACAAAATGCTAATTGTTAGAAACATGATTGTCAGTACAAAGAATATCTCAAAAAAACAAATAAGCAAAACAAAAGAGAAACTTACAAAGTCCTCCAAATATGTCCTGTGGCCGCCACTCCCAATATGATGCACCGATCCGGCCTCGATTCGTGCCCTCGCCGCCTCCCACTGCTGACTCCAACGTCCTGGCGAATTTGTAGCCTCCTCCCTCAGTCGGCGCCAGTCGTCTGCATCTAACCACTCGGACTTTGGAGCCCCACTCTTGATTGCCTTGCGTGCGTCGGATCATCTATGTGACATGTATGCACGCATGCAATCCATCATCTAGCCCGTAGAGAATCTATCTACTGCGGCTGGCACCGGGAACTCCTCGTGCAAGGATGCTACTATGTAGTCCTTGCTCCCCTCCAGTATGTTCCTCCAATGATCCAGGACGTTGTGCCAAAAAACTTGTTGGCACAACTCCCTCATGCGAGCCATCATCCTCCTCCCCTCATCATTCATGATGATGGCTCCTGACCTACTATCCACTAGGTATCCATAATCCCTAGGAGTCTGCCTAAGATGGGCCCTCTCCCATCTCCGTCCACGCTCCTGGGCATATCCAGGAGACCCCTGTACATCCGGTGTACCGACGGGGGTACTCTCTCTCGGAGTGCCACTCAAAGGGGTGCCACCAGAAGGCGTGCCATCTGTCGACGGCTGCGCAAAAGCCGGAGTAACTGGAGTTGACGTCCCCACAGGTATGACAAATCCTAGAGGTGACGTAGCTCCAGCTGAACGACGAGACGGAGACACCGCGTCCGTGTCTCCACAGCAGCACCCCCCTGATCCTCCTACAGTCGCAGTCCCTCCCTCTAGCCCAAGTCGCGAGCGTCGAGGTCGTCTGCTCGAAGCTGAAGCATCTGATCGCGCTGAAGCAGATCTAGCAGAGCGCCCTGACGAAGAACAAGATAGCTCCTGGTCTGCCATCTCTCTGAATCTCGCGAGTTGATCTGAATCCCTGACGAAGAATGGCTCGAATGTTGGCTGACCACCGACCATCGCGCCTGCTCATATCTTGCACCGTGACCCCCTCCTCCCACAAAATCTTAAGCTCATCGACTAATGGACGAAGATACACATCCATATTTTTTACTTTGTAGCGGCCGGGACGAGCAAGCTAAGGATGAGATGTCCTTTCTTCGTAGAAAGCCATGGAGGGATGTTGTAGTTGACAAGCACTATAGGCCACACACTGTAAGAAGTCGAGCGCAGACCGAATGGGTTCACACCATCCATGGCGAGACCGAGCTGAAGATTCCTTGGCTCTCGCGCAAAGCCTGGGAAGGTAGAGTCAATGTGGCTCCATGCGCGCGAGTCCGCTGATATTCGTTGAACTCCATCCGTGGACCTATTCTGCACATGCCACGTTGTCAAGCTTGCCATGGCAGATGTGCAAAACATGTGGTTTATACGGGGGATGAGCGGAAAGTGTCTGAGAACTTTTTGAGGGATGGTTTGCCCTTGCAAGTCCTGCCGATACCTGTGAGCACCACACTTTGGACATGTCTCCATAGTCTCGTATTCATCTCGAAACAACATGCAGTTATTGATACATGCATGGATGTTATTGTAGTCCATGCCAAGCTTCCGTAAAACATGTCGTGCATCATCACGAGACTCAGGCATGGTATTTACAGGTGGCAATATATGATATTTCAATAACCTGAAAAAAATCATAAAACACCTTGAAAAAACACAAATGTTTGCATTAATACTGTTTTAAAAAAAATCAATGAAGCCTGTGTGCAAGGTACCTAAATAACTCAGTCACACTCATATCGCTACAACTGTATTTTGCTTGCACACTTAAGAGTGCAAGCAATGTCTTCAACCGAGATACTCGGCACCCATCATATAATGGTATAGATGCTTCCTCTCTAAGCGGGTCAGATGTCTCAACATCCATGGGAATCAATGCATCGATCATTGCCTCCATCTCAGGCTCCAAGATTGTAGGTAGGTCGGGAAGGTTGTCTGTCTCCTCTGGCATTGACCGTATAGATGGGCCTTGCGAGTGGTCGATTGGCTCCTGCAATCCATCCATCACACGTCGACGAACTCTTCTAATTGGCCGCAAAGGGTGCACTCCCCCTTGGGTCGAGACATCACCCCCTGGATAGAAAATTTGCCAACAAGACCCAATCTTATTGTGTATGGTTTTCAATTAGCTTGAGAGTACAATGCATGATTAATATTAACTTCAAATTACCGTTTGCTGAAAATCCGCAATCGCTTGATCAATGATCTCAGATTGAAACTCGCCAAATCGTCGTACGTGTTCTATAGACAATCGGCGTTTTCGTCTAATTGCCAACTTGCATTGAGAGCAAGGACATGGGACACGCTAATTAAGATACGTCTCGCGGTCTTGAACAATAAGACCTTCTTCGTTTTCCATCTTATCTACATTACAGCAAACGAGGCTTAAATGGATAGCTTTATGGAGATGTACGTCAAGTTGCAAGTTGACCATAAATCTTGCATTGTATATAGTAGTTGAGAGATTTTCCGATGTTATATCTCGGCCTTGTATCATGCTCAAGGATTTGTTTGTCCCGGTAGATAATTATTTGTTATATCTCGGCTTTGAGTATAAGTAATCCATTTTAAAATTAATGCGTGCCATCTATGAAATTTAATAACTATAGTAATAAAATTTATTTCAATCAATTCTACTCATAGTCATAAGACCTGAGAGAAATTATCCTATACTCAATTTAAGGGTTTCTTCTTCTATAACAATACTTTTGGGTTCATGTTGATGAAGTACCTTAATGACCATTAGCTAGGGTATCATTTTCTTTTAGTCCTTCCGTTGACTAGTTGGCATGATTTCTAATTTGGCATGCCTATAAAGTTAATACAAAAACAATGAATTATGCATATCACAATTAGATCCCCTACTTGGACATTATGAAGGAATTGACCATATTTAAGCCATCTTAAAGAGTTACCAATGTACGTGGCCCATGGCAAAGCACATTGCATACCATTATCAATAAGTCTATTATCTTAAATTTCCTTTCCCTCCCTCTCCCTCTCTTTCTCTCCCTCTCTCTCCCTCTCTCTCCCTCTCCCTCTCTTTCTCTCACCCTCACCCTCTCCCTCTCGTTCTCTTTCTCTCCCTCTCTCATTTCCTTCCCCTCCCTCTCCCTCTCCCTCTCCTTCTCTTTTTCTCCCTCTCCCTCTCTATCCCTCTTTCTCTCTCATTTCCTAACCAAGCAAAAAATAAAGTGATTTAAACATCCTCTAAGCAAAAGGGAGAGGGAGAGATACAATGCACTCTCTCTCTCTTTCTCTTTCTATCCCTCTCTCATTTCCTTCCCCTCTCTCTCCCCCTCGCTCTCTTTCTCTCTTATTTCCTCTCCTAAACAAGCAAAAAATAAAGTGATTTAAACATTAAACAAGCAAAAGGGAGAGGGAGAGAGAGAATGCACTCTCTCTCTCTCTTTCTCTCCCTCTCTCATTTCCTCCCCCTCCCTCTCCCTCTCCCTCTCCCTCTCTTTCTCTTTCTCTCCCTCTCCCTCTCCCTCTCCCTCTCCCTCTCTTTCTCTCTTACTCTCTCATTTCCTTCCCCTCCCTCTCCCTCTCTCCTAAACAAGCAAAAAAGAAAGTGATTCAAACAACAAACAACCAAACCCGTCTTGAGAGAGAGAATGCACACACTCTCTCTCACCCTCACCCTCTCCCTCTCCCTCTCGTTCTCTTTCTCTCCCTCTCTCATTTCCTTCCCCTCCCTCTCCCTCTCCCTCTCTTTCTCTTTTTCTCCCTCTCCCTCTCTATCTCTCTTTCTCTCTCATTTCCTAAACAAGCAAAAAATAAAGTGATTTAAACATCCTCCAAGCAAAAGGGAGAGGGAGAGATACAATTCACTCTCTCTCTCTTTCTCTTTCTATCCCTCTCTCATTTCCTTCCCCTCCCTCTCCCCCTCGCTCTCTTTCTCTCTCATTTCCTCTCCTAAACAAGCAAAAAATAAAGTGATTTAAACATTAAACAAGCAAAAGGGAGAGGGAGAGAGAGAATGCACTCTCCCTCCTTCTCCCTCTCTTTCTCTTTCTCTCCCTCTCTCATTTCCTCCCCCTCCCTCTCCCTCTCCCTCTCTTTCTCTCTTACTCTCTCATTTCCTTCCCCTCTCTCTCCCTCTCTCCTAAACAAGCAAAAAAGAAAGTGATTCAAACAACAAACAACCAAATCCGTCGTGAGAGAGAGAATGCACACACTCTCTCTCACCCTCTCCCTCTCCCTCTCGTTCTCTTTCTCTCCCTCTCTCATTTCCTTCCCCTCCCTCTCCCTCTCCCTCTCTTTCTCTTTTTCTCACTCTCCCTCTCTATCTCTCTTTCTCTCTCATTTCCTAAACAAGCAAAAAATAAAGTGATTTAAACATCCTCCAAGCAAAAGGGAGAGGGAGAGATACAATGCACTCTCCCTCTCTTTCTCTTTCTATCCCTCTCTCATTTCCTTCCCCTCCCTATCCCTCTTGCTCTCTTTCTCTCTCATTTCTTCTCCTAAATAAGCAAAAAAAAAGTGATTTAAACATTAAACAAGCAAAAGGGAGAGGGAGAGAGAGAATGCACTCTCCCTCCTCCCTCTCTTTCTCTTTCTCTCCCTCTCTCATTTCCTCCCCCTCCCTCTCCCTCTCTTTCTCTTTCTCTTTCTCTCCCTCTCCCTCTCCCTCTCTTTCTCTCTTACTCTCTCATTTCCTTCCCCTCCCTCTCCCTCTCTCCTAAACAAGAAAAAAAGAAAGTGATTCAAACAAGTAACAACCAAACCCGTCGTGAGAGAGAGAATGCACACACTCTCTCTCACCCTCACCCTCACCCTCTCCCTCTCGTTCTCTTTCGCTCCCTCTCTCATTTCCTTCCCCTCCCTCTCCCTCTCCCTCTCTTTCTCTTTTTCTCCCTCTCCCTCTCTATCTCTCTTTCTCTCTCATTTCCTAAACAAGCAAAAAATAAAGTGATTTAAACATCCTCCAAGCAAAAGGGAGAGGGAGAGATACAATGCACTCTCCCTCTCTTTCTCTTTCTATCCCTCTCTAATTTCCTTCCCCTCCCTCTCCATCTCGCTCTCTTTCTCTCTCATTTCCTCTCCTAAACAAGCAAAAAAAAAGTGATTTAAACATTAAACAAGCAAAAGGGAGAGGGAGAGAGAGAATGCACTCTCCCTCCTTTTCCCTCTCTTTCTCTTTCTCTCCCTCTCTCATTTCCTCCCCCTCCCTCTCCCTCTCTTTCTCTTTCTCTTTCTCTTTCTCTTTCTCTCCCTCTCCCTCTCCCTCTCCCTCTCCCTCTCCCTCTCCCTCTCTCCCTCTCTCTCCCTCTCCCTCTCCTTCTCTTTCATTTCCTCTCCTAAACAAGCAAAAGAGAACGATTTAAACCTTCAACAAGCAAAAGAAAGAGAGAGGGAGACTCACCAATGAGATATGGCGAGTGTGGGGCGGCTTCTCTTTGCAATGAGGGCTCCTCCTCTCCTTCGCGAACAACGGCGGCGGCGGCGGCAACAAGTCTTCTTCCTCTTCTTCTCTCACAAAGCCTTCGCTCTCTCCCTCGCTCTCGCTCTCAAAAGTCGAAGCAAAAGAAATGAAAACGGCGCTCCGGTTTCGGCCGCTTTTTTTTTCCTGCGGCGTCGCTATATGCGTCGCAAATTTGCGACGCAAATAGCGACGCCAATAGCGACACCGATATCCGTCGTCGCTAATCGGCGTCGCTAATTGCCCAATTCCTTGTAGTGTCAAAAGATATATTTGATTTTGGTGCTCAGATAGCAAAAAATCTATGATTTTGTTGCACCATGGATTGATCTTCATACAACAAAGAAGGTGTTTTAAAGTTTGGCAAGGAGACTATGAGGTATTATGGAAGAATTAGAGATGAAGGTTTTGATAATGCAAGCATTGACATACATAGACCCACACTTATAAATAGATATCATAAGAAAATAATTAAAGATAGATTATCAAAAGCATTCAGATCACTTACAGATTGATCATATCTCTTATTCTCCAATTGCCAACATGATGTAGAGCCTAGATGCCCAAGGAGCATGTTACACAATGCTCATGAGTTATTTTTTCAATATAGATCTATGAAATATTTAGTAAGGCCCAGAAGATAAAAGAATATGGGGTGATGTCAGATGTGCAACTTGGTTTCCTTCATCTCAATATCTCAATTCTAATACATGCAGAATTTGCAGGTAAAATATATTTTTTTCATTTACATGAGACTAGATATCCACAGTGACCAATCCACTTAATTGCTAGAAGTAAACATTTAACACCTCATAATACATATTACAAAATGCATTACAACAGTAACTTCAAATTTCAATGATGACACAACAAAAGCTTGAAGATATAATACATATTAGTAATTACCCTTAACATTTATGTAGCAAGCATCTGCCATCAATGGCCAGACTCTAGAGCATAGGCCGCAGAGCATTTGACATCACAAGGCCCAAGCGCAGAAGGAGAGAGAGCCTGCTTCATCTAAGTTAGAGTATGATTCACTAAACAACATGAGATCAAAAAAGCATTTAAAGTCACTTTGCCTTGCGATAGTAATTTGTGACTATTTCAGATCATAGGAATTAGTTCTATTGCACAATGGCTATTAATACAGTTTCATAGAATGACATACTCGATCACTGGACATAGAGATGACGATTAGCAGACTTTGGTGAAGAACAATGGGACTTTAATGAAGAATAATGTTTCTGATATCAATTCGGGAGGAGTGATGTAACAAAGGAAAAGTAGAGTAGCTATCAAACGAAATCTTGTGGAAGTTGGCACAGTAGTTTGAAACTTTAATCTAATGCATACGATAATAGTAGAACAAATTCTGAAATGTGCAACGTATAGTGATGGCGGCTTGGTGAATGTGCAACAGGACAACATGTTCATCGAGAGAAGAGAACATCATTTAGATGGTTTGAAGGAATCTAAGTGCAAAGAATGGAATGGTTTGAAGGAATACCATCATTCAGAATGCATATCGATGACAGAACGGTCCACATAGCACAAGACGGGGAGAGGGACAGGTGCCGCCAGGCCACGAGAGGCACTGCTAGGCTCCAGCCGCAAGAGGCACCACCTGGGAGGAGAGGCACTACTAGCCGCGAGAGGCCCTAGGCCATGAGAGGCACCGTTAGACGTGGCTCACAGGGGGAGGGCGCCACCACAAGTTTGAGGGCTCACCCACCACCAGAGGCCAAAAGAGCACCTAGAGGTTCTAGGTAGGGAGAGAAGAAGAAGAAAATGTGTTACATGAGCACTGTGCAATGTGAGACTTGAGTGGACTGGAGACTGGAGTCGAGTGACGAGCGTCAAGTCTGCTGGTCCCTGGGGCTTGAAGAAGTATGCACTCTGCGCAGTGCGCATGATGTTAGCATGCCGCCCCTACCACTTGGGTTTGAGAGAGAGAGAGAGAGAGAGAGAGAGAGAGAGATGAGTCAACTCAAGTCTCAAGTCTCAAACAGCCAACTATGAGCGGCCAACCTTCAAGACTCAGACTGGTCACTTCAGTCTTCACTCTTAAGTGACTCAAGTCTCACTATCTCGACTCTCAGTCTCTTAGTCTTCAATCTTCAGTGACTCAGTCTTGAGACTTGAGTCTTGAGGGTGGTGTGTCATGACACATGTTACTCATGAACGGTGAGACTTTGAGAGAGAGAGAGAGAGAGAGAGAGAGAGAGAGAGAGAGAGAGAGAGAGAGAGAGAGAGAGAGAGAGAGAGAGAGAGAGAGAGAGAGAGGGTTGAACCGTTGAGACTTGAGGCTTGAGGCCAGGCCACCTACTAAATAGCCTATTAAGTAGTATTAAGTATTAATTAATAAAGAAGAGGGACTCAGGATTGGGGTTCGAGGACTCAGAATCTAGAGACTAGACTCTAGATTCTAGACTAAAAAGTTATTTAAATTTTGAAATTTAACCCTTCTTTTGAAAGGTACAAATTTTTTTTGCCCTTCTTTTGAAAGGTGCAAATTCTTAAGCATTTTTATGGTGAGGGTTAATTTTTGTTTTTAATTTTCTTCTGAAAGTTAATAAAAATTTAACACTTCTATTCTAGAAGGCTATTTTTATGAAAAACATTTCTTTTGAATGCTACATAAGTTATTAACCTTCTAGAGAAGGGTAAAACCCCCTTTGAAGGGTGTTGCAACCTTCGAATTTGAGGGCTGGATGAGATAACCCGCAATTATTTATCATTAAGGCCTCTCAGCCACTTGACTTTACACTAGTCCCCATGGTGTCCACTTCCAAGTTCCACAATCGATAGTCATTCCACCCTTTTTCAATGACCTAGATTTTAAAACCTTGGGAAGGATTTAAAACTTGGGCTAGGTTTACTTTGTCACTGAAATCAACAATGATCCTTCATATATCGCGCTTGGATGCACTTTAGGCCATCGGTGTCAGCTCTTAGGGGTCTTCAAGACCATATGGGAGATAGTTGTGAGGGGCTCCATCCCTTGGAGTCCCTCGTACCTCCCCTATGTGGTAGTTGGGACTCACCCCCCTTCCCCTCCTCTCTCTCGCCAACATCTTCTCCTCTGTCTTGGGCTATCCATAAATGTAGCACATGCATCAACTTCTCCTCTCTTGTGGTGCCTATAAATATGGTGCATACATTTCCTTCTATCTCTTGTACCAAATCTATAAGGGCTAGTTGTAAAGAGAATATGTTTCTACCAAATCCTATGGATGAGACTCTCTCTCTCTCTCTCTCTCTCTCTCTCTCTCTCTCTCTCTCTCTCTCTCCACAAATTGCATGGTGGGGGGACTTGCTTGAGTTGTTGCATCAAACACACACCATACACACAAAGAGAAAGCTCACTCAAGAACACCAGAAGAGATATGGAGACAAAAAAAAATTATTGCTGGTTTTTTCTTCTTCTTTCACACACAATACAATGTACACAAAGTATAGGTAATATATAACATAAAAGAAAGTGGTCTTCTAAGTCAAACAGTGTACGATTGACTATACTAATTGACTAGCATTATAATTATGCGAGTTTTAGGTAGGTGCAACAAACTAAAAATAAGAAGTGATAAGTCAATGGCCATGTGAGGATCATAATAACCACTGACGTGCTAAGTGTAGATGTGCAAATCCATCTAGTTAGGTAGTCCATCATCAATGTCCGCACACGTTGAGCTTGCCATATCAACACTCCCCCCTCAAGCTCAACTATACCTCTGCAACAGTTACTCCAATTAAGCTTCGAAACTTTCAAAGCTTCTCTGCACCCAATGCTTTGTGAAAATACTAGCTATCTAGTTCTATGTACTGACATATACTAAGTCAATCTCTTTTACAATTACATTCTCTCTCACAAAGTGGTAATGGACCTCAATGTAATTTGTCATAGTATGAAACACTAGGTTCCTAGCTAACTATATGCTGCTCATGCTACCATAAAATGATAATTGGACCATCTCTCTACAATAACAACACCTCTATACTCAACCTCTATACTTAATAAAGCAATTGTAGGTTGTTTTTTGCTACTCTATGTAAATGTTGCACTACGAAGGGAAAACATGAATCCACTTATAGATCTTCTGTCTCACAAACATGCTATCAACCCAATGTGCATCTGTGTATCCAAACAATTGTATATCCTTACTTACCTAATAGAAAAGTCCATAATGCAAAGTAAACTTCACATACCTCAATATGTATCTAACTCTATCCAAATGAGACATTTTGGTTATCTGCTTAAACTTACTAACAAGGCCAACAACATAACTCAAGTTTGTAGTTATGTAAATCAAACTCCCTACTATCCACTTAAACATAGTAGTGTTTTCTATCTCATCTCCAACATCAGCACTCAACTTCGCATGGTATGGCTTGGATATGTTGTATATGGATCCAATGGAACTAAAAGAGACTTACATGATGTCATACCATTATTGGATAACATATCCAAGCCATATTGTCTTTGGGATAGCCATATACCATCATCACATCTAATCACCTCAATACCAAGAAAGTACCTTAGCTCACCCAGATCCTTTGTCTCCAACTTCTTCTTCAAAAGTTCCTTAACTTCAACAATCTCACTATCACTATCATTTGTAATAATCAGGTCATTCATATAGATGTCTATGATGACCAAGCCTACATCTCTCTTTCTCACATAAAGTGAGTGATCTACATCAGAAATATTTTAGCCAATGTTAACAAGATACTCTTCAATCTTATCAGAACATGCTAGGTGCTTGCTTTAGCCCATAAAGTGCCTTCATTAACCTGCATATATATGTGGGATACTCTAAATCCTCATAACCTGTTGGCTGCTCCATATACACCTCTTCTTGTAATTCACCATGTAAGAAGGCATTCTTGACATCCATTTGGTGTGAACTCCAACCTTTGACTGATGCCAAAGTAATCACACATCTAACAATTTCCATTCTAGCAATTGGACTGAATATCTCTTCCTAATCTATGCCATATGTTCAAGCATAGCCTTTTGTAACCAGCCTAGCCTTATACGTGCTAACAAAACCATATACATTATCCTTAATTTTGTAAACCCACTTATAGCCAATAGCTTGCTCGCACTTAGGTAATGGTACTAGATCCCAAGTCTTATTGGCTTCTAATGTAGTCATCTTCTTATCCATTACTACATCCCAATGAGCATAACTAATAGCATCCACAAAGTAAGTGGACTCAACATCCTCAACCACCTTTACCATATAAGCATAATAGTGAGCTGCGTAATCTTCAAAACCAAATCCTTTAATAGGATATCTAACCCTACTAGACCTACATACCACTAGATCACTTAGTGAAGCATTTACATTACCATGTGCTCTCTATATACTTTGTGTCTTAACTAAAGGAATACCAAGCTCATCATCTAAGCTTTTTGATCCATTAGAATCTCCATCAAATCCCAAATTATTTGTGAATGTGTCATTAACATTTGACACTTTCTTATTCCCTTTGTCTTTACCTACAACACTAATAGAGGCACCTGAAGATGTGGGACTGCTCCTTAGTCTCCTAGACTAAGGGCTAACTATAGATAAAATATTAGATGATGTTTCTAGTTCACTAAGGCTCCTTGATTCTTGCTTCTCTTTTCGCACATAACTATCATTATCATCTAATGCATCACCACTAGATATATACCAATTGCTCATCTTATAAAAAATAACATCCCTGCTCACTCTAAACTCACATGACAAGGTTATAGCGATGATACCATTTCTGCTCTAAAGAATATCCAATAGAATACATTTTTCAACCTTTGGATTAAGCTTCTTTCATAGTTCATCTCGCACATGAACATATGAAATACAACCAAATAATTTCAAGTGTGACACATCGAACTTTTTGTCTATAAAGCATTCTTTGGGGATCATTCCATGAACTGTAACAATTCTAGGACTTTTTTTCATAATATAGACATCATTATGAATATCTTTAAACCAAAAGTATTTTGACATATTCTTTTCAACCATCAATGCTTATGCAACTTCTGTAATATGTCTGTTTTTTCTTTCTGTAATCCCATTTTGTTGTGGGGTATATCTGCAAGTAAACTATCTCTTTATCCCATGAGACCTCAAAAAGTCACTAAAGTCATTAGAGATATACTCTCCTCCTCCATCTGACCTCAAGCACTTAACTTTCAAGTCAACACTAACCTTGAAAGTTTTGAAGTGCTCAAATATATCACTCTTTTCCTTCATGAAATATATGCATAGCTTTTTGAACAAGCATTAATAAATGTAGCAAAATATTTTCTGTCACCAAGAGATATGTTCTGTGTAGGTCCCTAAACATCTTTATGCACAATATCAAGTATATTTCTGCTTGCATCTCTATCATGCAAAAAAGGTTACTTTGTTTCTTACCAAATTGACATGCTTCACATACTTTATGAAATTTGAAACTCTAAAAGCAAGCAACCCTGTAACCAATCCTTTAGACTTTAGTCTTTTCACATTTGTATATCCAATACATTTGTGTCATGATTGAATGTCTGCAACCATTTTTTTTCCTTTAGCATTCATAGCAAAAATTCCAATATCTAAAGTGAACATGTAGGTAACTCTATTTCTTTTTGTGACCAATCTGCACTTATCATTAAAGTCTTCTACAAAACAATGTTTTGCATTAAATCAAACATACAACCCTTGCTTTACCATTTGACCAATAGACACTAAATTCTTTGTGATTGATGGCATATGTAATACATCTGATAAACTCTTTGTTTGGCCATCATGTAAAGACAATGGAATCTTTCCATTATGTGAAATTAGATAGCATGAATCATCACATCTACACATAACCTAGAGTTTGTAAATCTTGCATTTCTCCAAATCATTCAACATAACTGATCATATGATTAGATGCACATGAATCAACATACAATGCATCATCATGTGTCTTCTCTCTTGTAACAACATTCATCATATGATACATAAAAAAGAGACACATAACATTCATCATATGATACATAACAAACAAACACTCATTTTTGTCTTCATTTTATCGTGAAGATGATGCATAGTTTCCTTGCTACAATTTATATTTCTTAGTATAACAATGGGCTATAATGTGACCTATTTTACCACAATAATGATAAAAAATACCATAATTATCAGAACCTCTATTATACCATCCACCTCTTCCTCTAGAGCTTCCCCTACCTCTAAAGTTTTCATGGCCTCCTAAAACCTGTATTTCACCGAATTGTTGATTCAACCTATTTTGCTAGTCATCACCAACACATCTTATACTGTGTTCTCTTGAAGAGAATCTGCCATGTCTCCTTCCCTGAACTTGAGTAAAATTATTGGACCTGTTCACCACCTCTTTTAGCCAATTTCCTGCTACATATTGATCTCTTTGATGATCATGTTAAAGACAAACTCATCAAAAACTAGAAACGGTTTTCGTACATACACAGAAATGACAAATGATTTCCAAGCCTTCTCATTATTAAGGCCATCCAAAGTAGATTAAACCAAATCTTCATCATTAGGGATTGCATAAATACTTGCTAACACATCTGAAATGCTTTTCACTTTCAAAACATACTCATTTATAGACATATTTCCTTTCTTTAAGGTATTCAACTCTTGTGTGAGTTGAAACTTTTATGCCTTTGTATTTACTAAAAACATATTCTCAAAGATTGTCCAAGCTACATGTGAAGTTTCTGTATTTCTTATATACCCCAACATAACAAATAGCCAATATATCATCTTTTTGTCCTTTGTATTTTATTCTTTCCATGCCTTTAATTCATCTATAGTCGCATGGTTACTCAGTTTTGGCTCCGTTTCTTCACACGAAATAAACTCATAAAGGCATTTTCCAATAAGGAAGTTAGTCATATGGAAATTCCATGATGGATAGTTGTTCTTGTCTAGCTTCTGGATGATGGCATTTCCACTGTTCTTTGCCATTATCACAAATTTGATACAAAATAGCAAACAAGTCTTCTACAACATTTCACAATAAGTGCACAACAATATACCAAGCAACCTTTTTCACTAGTTTCTCAACAGTACAAGTAATCTGCAACCTATTTGTAGATAAAACTTGTCTTTGTTTCCTAGCAAACACCTCAAGACTTATAGATTCAAAATCTATAACATGTGCATCCACTTTCGATCAATACAACTAAAATCTCAGTATGCCTTGAAATTACTTTTCACAATGTTGAGGCTCTAAAACAGAGCCCAAAATGGCCTTAGATGACCAAAAAAATAGCAGGCAAGTCTCATAGGACTTACTTCAGAATATACATTGCTCTGCTTGGACACTAAATCTCATAAAAATCTAAGATTTTTGCTCTACCCTACTTCTAGTGCCTCAACAAGCACTATCCAAGAGAAAGAGTAGAGGAATGGGAGAGCTTCTTACCCATTGCTTGTTTGCTCAAATCCTTGATTTTTCTCCTTTTCTTTAGCCTTCAAAACCAGTCTCTCTCAGTGGCATGGCTCTAGTACCATATCATGAATCATGTGGTGGGGGGGGGGACTTGCTTGAGCTATTGTACTAAACACACACCATACACACAAGAGGAAGCTCACTCAAGAATATAAGATGAGAGATGGATGCCAAAAAAAAAATTTGTTGGTTTCTTCTTCTTTTCACACAAAATACGATGTACACAAAGTATAAATAAGATACAACATAAAAAAAAGTGGTCTACTAAGTCAAATAGTGTATAACTAACAATATTTATTGATTGGCACTTTAACTATGATAGATGTAGGTAGGTGCAATAAACTAAATATAATAAGTGATAAGTTAGTGGCCATATGAGAATCATCATGATCACCGATGTGCTAAGTGTAGACGTATGGACCCATCTAGCTAGGTGGTCCATCATCGATGTTACAACTGCAACAGTTCTTGAGATAATACAGACTCACAAGCTGTATGCTAAAAAGAAGAAATGTGTGTTCTTCAAGAAGAAAATCGAGTATTTAGAGTTTATAGTTTCAGTAGAGGGAATTTTAGTAGATCCACCGGCCAAGGTTAAGGATGTACAAGACTGGCCGCCTCCAACCACTGTAAGTGAAGTTCATAGATTTTTGGGTTTAAAAGGATAGTATCGGCAGAATTATGCCTTAATTGGTGCACCCCTCATTGACCTACCCAAGAAGCAAGTTTCCATTAAATGAATCCAAGTTGAATAGTCTAGCTTTGACAGGCTCAAGCTAAGTTTCCATTAAATGGATCCATGTTGAAAAGTCTAGCTTTGACATGCTCAAGCTAAGTTTAGTCAAAGCCCTGATCCTCAAACTATTGAATCTTAACAAAGAGTTTGAAGTGGTGACCAATGCGAGCTCTCTTGCTTTGGGATGCGTATTCATGCATGAAGGACATCTAGTAGCATATTCCTCCTAAAAATTGAAGACTCATGAGAGAAATTATGCTACTTATGACCTGAAATTACGTACAATTATCCATGCTCTTAAGTTATGGGGACATTATCTACTCGGAAAGAAATTCTCACTGATAACCGACCATAAAAGTCTTAAATGGATATTCACTCAACGAGATCTAAATATGAGGCAACGTTGGTGGTTCGAAGTCTTGCAAGAGTATGATTTTGAGATCAAATATAGATTGGGCAAAGAGAATGTAATTGCAGATGCTTTAAGCCGCAAATCATTTCTCAATGCACTTATCTCAAAAGAATCTCTTAGAGCTCAAACACTAGCTACAATGATATCAATGCCAAGCAATCCCATCATTGAGCTAACCAAGGTGGAGGCAAATAATGATTCCAAATATTAGCAAATGCTGAAGGAAAGTCAGAATAAAGAGAAAAATCCCAAGCTTAAGACAAAGTATCTTAACTTCTTTGTTGACAAAGGGCTCATCTACTTTAGGACAAGATTATGTATTCCTTCAAGGTAAGAACTTAAGAAGAAGATACTATTGGAAGCTCATGATTTCCCATTTTTCGAATATCATGGCTATGCCAAATCTCTCAATGTAGTTAGAAAAATCTAGCATTGGGAAAAGTGTCAAGAATCGCATGGTGGGGGGATTTGCTTGAGCTGCTGTGCCAAACACACACTGTATACACAAGAGGAAGCTCACTCAAGAACACAAGAAGAGAGATGGAAGCTAAAACATTTTGTTGCTGGTTTTTTCTTCTTCTTCCACACACTATACAATGTTCACAAAGTATAGATAAGATACAACATAAAGGAAAGTGGCCTACTAAGTCAAACAGTGCATAACCGACTACACTAATCGACTGGCGCTATGTCTTTGCCAGCTGTAGGTAGGTGTAACAAACTAAATATAATAAGTGATAAGTCAATGGCCATGTGAGTATCATAATGACCACAAACGTGCTAAGTGTAGACGTGCGGACCCATCTAGCCAAGTGGTCCATCATTAATGTCTGCACGTATTGAGCTTGCCATCTCAACAAAAATCTCAAAAGTGACGTACTTAAATAGGTAACCAAATGCTTGAGTTGCCAACGAATAAAAGCCAAATGAGTTAAGCTGCCAAGAAAGCTACAACCTCTCGATATTCCTCAGATGAAATGGAAATTCATTAGTATGGATTTTGTAGTTGGATTATCCTCATTTCAAGGAGGATATAACTCGATCATGGTAATTGTGGACATGCTGACTAAGGTTACCCATCTTATTCCGGTCAAAACCAACTACAAAGCCTCAAATATTTCCATGTTATATGTTAAAGAAATCTTTAGACTTCATGGATTGCCAACAAAGAGAATTATCAGTGATCATGATTCTCTATTCACTTCGCATTTTTGGAAGGGATTATTTGAAGCTCTCGGTACACATCTTTATTTTAGTACAACTTATAATCCTAAAAATGATGGGTAGACAGAGCGTGTAAATTAGGTCATTGAAGGCATACTTAGGGCATATTGTTGCAAAGAATCTAGATGGTGGATACAACATCTACCTTGGGTGGAATTTTCTTACAATGCATCTATCATTAGAGCATTCAGATGATCCCATTTCAAGCTCTATATAGGCAAGAATGCCTAACTCTGCTAAACTTATCCAACCCTACCTTGAAAGTTGAAACTTCTAAGAAGATGCTTGAAAAGATGGACAAACAAGTCAAAAACATCAAGTAGGATATACAAGCTGCCAAGGATTGGCAGAAAGCCTATGCTGACCTAGGGAGAAAAGAGTGAATCTTCCAAGAAGGGGACAATGTTTTTATTCGTGTACGCACAAAGAGGAGTTCTTTATCCTTGGGAAAATTCAAGAAGCTAAGCCCAAGACCTTACAAAGTCATAAAGGCTCTTGGACCTAATGCTTATAAGCTGCAACTTCCTAAAACCCTAAAAGTTCATGATGTATTCCATGTCAGTCTCTTGAAGCCCTATGTACCTAATCCTGATCATATTCTTGATAATTAACAAGTTGTAATGCCAAGCCAAGGTTTACTTGAACTTCAACTTGATAGAATCTTGGATGTGAAACAAAGAATATTTAGGAATAGGACCCTTAGCGAATATCTCATCCAGTGGAAGGATTATCTTGAAGAGGATTATCTTGAAGAAATGGAGATCTTAGAGTATTCACTTGGTAAATTATTATGACATCTTATAGGCTAGAAAATGTTAGGGAAACTACAAAATTCTAGAACTCAAGGGAAATTATGAGGAATTTTTCAAGATGCATTTATTAAGAATGAACCCTAAAGAAATTAGTCAAGGACATAATTTAATCTAGAAGCTTTGATAAAAGATTTTAAGACCAAAAATATCTCTAAGTTGAAGAAACAGACTTAAGACCAAAAAATTGGTTACAAGAATGTCATTATAAATCTTAAACTGAGAGGTTAGAGACTCCAAAATCTAGATACCCTAGGGGAAGAGCTCACTGCATGAATTTCAAAGGTCGATTGGCTACGAGATTAATCATTACTTGAAAGTTGCATGAGTGTTTGAAATCACTATTGCTTGAAGATATCAATCTTTTTTGTGATTTTCTAGATTAGATTATGATGGAATTAAGTATTGGAACATATATAAATTGAGGATCCCCATACCTTCCCCAAGGATAGGTGTTGAATCCCCATACCAAGAGGGGATATTTTTACCGCCATGGAAGCATGGACCGACTCCAATGGCAAGAGGTCTCCCAACCGGGATCTTATTAAGTATGATGTGGTTAAGGTGGTAGGGGAGCTTTGGCTAGTAAATCCTTTATGCACCTAGGAACTACTTAGTTCCTTGTATGGCCCAAGTTCTACTTGGGACACCTAAAAATACTAGCTATAGTTGGATTTGATCTTGGTGATGTGCAGATGTGCCGGATGAGGCAACACGTGAAATTGTAATTTTTCTCCTGTGTGGGCGAGAGAACACATATTATGGAACATAATCAATGAATTTTTTAAATTTTGATTGTATGTTAGTGAGTAAATTACGCAAACAAACAACTATGCATAAAAGGATTCTTTTTAACTAACGAGGCTATTTCTTTATGTTTCACACAATGTCGTAGGTAATTAGATAACTAAGAACTTCCATAGAGGGAACCAGGTGGATGGATTCTCAACGAATCCAGTCCTATGGCAGTGTGGTCTCAGTTAACCGAGAGGTTTTCCAAAAAAACAAACACTAGGAAGAAACTCTAGGAAGGGCCAATTCGTTGACTTACCTAGGGTTTAGTCTCAAAACCTGAACTGTAAATTATCTTAGGGGAAAGGTAGGGAGGCTATGCCAGAGCACTGCGAGGGATTTCATAAATCCTTAGTTTGCTACTGAAAAAAAGCGTTTTACTCCATGAATTAAGGGTAATGGCAGTCGCTCCTTCCAAATAAGAAGCCTCACTAAGGACACCTTCGAATGTGAGGTAGTTATTGAAAGGTGACTGTTAGGTTGATTCAGAACCTTCAGGTCATTCCTCCATGGGTAATAGTAGGAAACTTCCCCTGTGGGGTAGACCTAGGGTTAACTAGCCAGCCAAAATCTGATCATTCTACTTAGCGTACGAATGGCAAGACGGCTGGAAGGTAAACTATGGGCAACTACTAAAACATTATTTGTCACATAATCAAGGGCGGGCACATTACAAGCACGTTACAAACTTGGACAAAATAATAAGCTATACAAGATTTTGGCTACAATAGAACAAGAGATAAAATGACTTATTTTCAACCAAATAAACCTTTGAAAGATAAAGATTTTGACCCAATATGGATGTTGGCCTAATGAAGGTGCAAAACCATGCCCATAACCTCCTAGATTAAAAGGTATACCATCATAATAATAATCAAGAGGAAAAATATCATAAAACTCATAATCTTGACCACTCATGTCAAATTGATAGGAAGAAATATCCCCATAATCATAACCATAATCATATTCACCATCCATCAAATTATAGCCAACATGAGTCTCATGTGCATCCTCATTATTAGCATACCAATTATCAAAATCATTATCCAAGTCTTCATAACCATAATTATACGCATATCACCCATCTTCTGATCGGTTTAGACCCTGATTGAGTGTGAGATGATGCATATCCTCAACTAATCCATCATAAGCATGATCAAGAGCTTCAGAGTCTTCATTTTTAGCATGCTCATATTCCTCCTCAAATGGTCCATATAAGGGTAATCACTTACCAAGTGATCTTCATCCACATTGTTTTCTACTAGAGGATCATCTTGCTAATCAGCTTAGTTTTGTTCATATGGTTGGTCTTGATGATCTTCATCATGGTCAATAGCCTCTTCATGGTCTTCCACTTGCCCATCAAAAAACCCATTGTCCAGTTCAATAACATCATTACTTGAAGAAATAAAAAATTTAGCACTGCATTTGATTAATTCCCATTTACTAGCTATCCAAGATATCAATGGAATAATCTTCTTCATCATGGCTTTGGATAAAGTGTAATTTCTGTCCATGGTTTAATTTTGCAAATTTAGACATAAAACCAACATCAAAATGTTCCAAAGAAGTAATGTCCACATCTAGTAGAGTAGAATGAGCACTATCCTTGAAGTGATTGCACCAAGTAGCAATCAATGTAAGCATTTTCTTTTTCCATACAACATGCTTTAGCAAAAGATTTATAGCCATCTCTACACAATGGTGAATATCCTCATGGTAGATACAAAGACGAATCAAGATCAATGTAGTATATTCCTCTATCTTGGCAGAACATTTTCCAAGAAGTTGAACTAACGAAAGCATACTAAAATCCAAGATTTCCCATGCTAACTATCCTTCTAATAAAGCCCATGATCACCCCTAACCAATGGATGTGTATGAATCATTGTAGCCCATTGATTAGCATCAATCTCAACAAAGAGGGTGAAAATCAATACCAATGTGTATTGTAACTATTGATGAGATGATTAATTAAGCAATGATACAAACCAATGTAATTCATCCCCGCCTTCAAGACATTACAAGATATAGGCCTTATACCGACGTTTAAAGCGACGAAAATGCAAATAACATAATTTTCCCCCGTCGTTGCAAAAAGCATCATTATTGGCGACGCCATAGAACAGTCGGTATCATCGTCGCTATTAGTAGTATACATTGTTTTTATTTGCAAGCGCATTGTACATAGTGCAGAAACTATTTTGTATGGCTCTAGTAAAGCACAAGCTGCCCTGCCAAATTTATTTATTTTTCCCAATTACCATCTCTATTAGTTCCGAAAATTTTACTGCTCGCGTTGTTATTGGCGTCGTTATTTACGTCGCAAACCGTCGCTATTAGCGTGGGTATTGGCGTCAACGAAAAATGTGATGCTGATACCGACGCCAATACCGATGCCGATAGCAACGGTTTGCGACATAAATAACGACACCAATAACGACACGAGCAGTAAAATTTGCGACGCTAATAGGGAAAAAAAAATTTGTGGCAGTGTAACTTGTGCTTTACTAGAGCCATACAAAATAGTTTCTGCACTGTGTACAATGCGCTTGCAAACAAAAATAATGTATACTGAAATCATAACACTGATACATGAAATAAATACATGATTGCATAATAAGCGATTGGTACAATCATGACAAAATATCACTAATACATAGAAAATGTCACATAGATCAGGCGACTCAAAAATAAAGGTGTGTGAGCTCCAGGGATCCAAGGGCGAGCTACATATCCTCGTCCCCTGAAAGCTCGTCCCGCCGCAAAGGAGTATTGAACGGACTCTGCAGAAAAAGAAATAACATATCAGTCCACCATACAATAATGCATTCAAATATCTCATGGTAACTATGGATAAAAAAGATGAGTGACTTACAGGGCTGCCACGTCTATACAATTGGTCGATCAATGAAGTGAGACCATGCCTCTCTGCATATCGAGTCTCAAGGCCAGTGGGATCGTGATTTGTAATGGAATGCTGCAAAGAAAACAAAATGCTAACTGTTAGAAACATGATTGTTAGTACAAGGAATATTGCAAAAAAATAAACAAGCAAAGTAAAAAAAAACGTACAAAGTCCTCCAACTATGTTCTGTGGGCCGCCACTCCCAAGATGATGGACCACTCCGGCCTCGAGTCGTGCCCTTGCCGCCTCGCGCTGCTGACTCCAACGTCCTGGAGTATCTGTAGCCTCCTCCCTTAGTTGGCACTAGTCGTCTACATCTAACCACTCGGGCTTTGCAGCCCCACTCTTGATTGCCTTGTGTGCGTCGGATCGTCTGTGTGACATGTATGCACACACGCAATCCATCATCCGGCCCGTAGAGAATCTATCTACTGAGACTAGAACCGGAAACTCCTCGTGCAAGAATACTACTATGTAGTTCTTGCTCCCCTGTGGTATGTTCTTCCAATGATCCAAGATGTTGTGCCGAAAAACTTGTTGGTACAACTCTCTTATGCGAGCCATCACCCTCCTCCCCTCATCATTCATGATGATGGCTCCTGACCTACCATCGACTAGATATCCATATCCCCGTGGAGTCTGCCTAAGATGGGTCCTCTCCCATCTGCGTCCACGCTCCTGGGCATATCTAGGAGACCCTTGTGCATCCGGTGTACCAATCGGGGTAATATCTCTCGGAGTGGCACCCACAGGGGTGCCACCTGCTGACGACTGAGCAAAAGCTAGAGTTATTGAGATATCGAGCTCCACTCGTGATATGCCAGGGTGACCGTTGTGCATTTATGTCACCGACTTGTCAGTGACATAAATGATAATAATAGCTACATGATAGCTATCCTTATCTACTCTAGTTTGTGGCTCAGTTAGTATGCCACCTTAGTTAGTTGAGTTTGTTTTGAGACCCACATATAGGGTTCTTCTATTTCCTTGTACGAGAGTTCTTTTTGGCTTACACAACTAAGAAGAGGAAAACTGTTTTCAGCCTCCATCTTTGTGTGTATTCCCCCATTGTGCAAGTAAAAAAGCTTCAAGTGAGACTCCTTCCTTCTCTCCCACAATCTTGACATGGTAATGTTTTTTTGATTTGAGGCCATTTCGGGGCCTGTTTTGGAGGCGGAAGTTTTCTGCACGCACTCAGAAAAAAGCCCTGTTTTATTTTGTGCGACCACTGTTCTACAGGTCGGTGAAAAGTTACCACAGATATTGCATCGTATGCTCGTGTGCAGAGACATTGGGAGTTACAGAATCATCCTTAGTTCCTGTATATGCAAAATCATCACTAGGAAGTGACTGTGTGGTCAAATACCACTTTCGCCAATTTTGCAGATTTGCCCTTGTGAGGCTGAAGTTGTGTTCTTTGCAGTGACAGAATTTTTTGTAGTGTTCTTTAATGGCGTCTGATTCTCTTTCACAGATTGTCACTGAAAAGCTTGACAAGAACAACTTCCAAGCATGGAAGTTTAGAATGACGAATTTCCTTATGGGAAAATGATATTGGGAATTTGTTGCAGGAAATGAAGAAGAACCAGTTCTTCCTGATGTTCCCAATCAACAGCAAATGCAGGCATTCAAAGCATGGCATGAGAGAGCCAGGAAAGTTATGTACTGGCTGTCTATCAGTATTTCAGACTCTATGATTGTGCATATTCAGGATGCAAGTACGCCAAAGGAGGCATGGGATACTTTGTCAAAAATGTATAGCACAGATACGCAAGCCAGGAAAATGCAGCTCAAGCAAGAGTTGCATAATGTGCAAAGAGAAAGTATGAGCATCAATGACTACCACATGAAGGTGAAGAAGATTGCAGATGCACTTGCTTCCATTGGGTTGCCAGTGGAAGATGATGATTTAGTCTCACTGACCTTGAATGGTCTAGGAAAGGATTATGCACAGTTTCGAACATCCATTTCTGTCCGTGAAAGATTTCCTGATTTTGAGGAGTTGATTGCTCTTCTAATTTCTGAGGAGCAGAGAAATGGTGGTGCATCTTCTTCAGGAGGAACTTCAAAAGAAGCTGTCTTCTACTCAAATGCTGGAAGAGGTAGAGGCAGAGGTAGAGGTAGAGGCAGAGGTAGAGGAGGCCGATTTGGAGGCCGTGGTAGAAATCAGAATATGCAGCAAACTCAAGAAAACCAGTCCTATGGAGGAGGACGTGGTAACTCTAGAGGCAGGGGGAGCCAAAGAGGTCGTGGTGGATGGCAAAGAGGCCAAAATGCAAATAGTAATGTTGAATGCTACTACTGTGGTAAAATGGGTCATATGGCTAAAGACTGCTATAAAAAGCAGAATGACATCATGAATGGAAAATTGCAACAAGGGAATTATGCATCTTCTAGTAGACAGGGTGATGACAGAAATGAGCATTTGTTTATGGTGCAGCACATGAACAATTCTGTGACAAGTGCAGAAGAAAGCAACGATGTGTGGTATGTTGACTCAGGTGCATCAAACCACATGACAGGTCATGCAGAATGGATGGAGGATGCAAGGAAAATGGAAAAACCAGGATTTGTGGAGACTGGTGATGATACTACACATCCTATTGTGCAGATTGGAAAATTTCCTTTGTCTATGCAAGATGGGAAAAAGAAATACCTGTCCGATGTATTTCATGTCCCCAATATCACCAAGAATCTGGTTTCTAATGGTCAAATGGTTAAGCAGGGCTTGCAGGTCAGATTTAATCCTCATGGATGCTTTGTTGAGGATATGAAAAATAAAGGTCGCTTGATGGCAAAAGGAAAGAAGAAGGGTAGAATTTTTACGTTGGATGCAGACATGTCTGAATTGAGTGCAGCAATGTTTGCACATGGGATCGATGTAGTTGTAGATATTGATATCTGGCATAAACGCATTGGTCATGTTAATGTACAACGACTTAAATCAATGCAAGCCCAAAATATTGTTGCACGCACTCAGAATGTAAAGAGAAATGGCCTCAAATCAAAAAAACAGGGTAAAGAGGCCAAAATGCAAATAGTAATGTTGAATGCTACTACTGTGGTAAAATGGGTCATATGGCTAAAGACTGCTATAAAAAGCAGAATGACATCATGAATGGAAAATTGCAACAAGGGAATTACGCATCTTCTAGTAGACAGGGTGATGACAGAAATGAGCATTTGTTTATGGTGCAGCACATGAACAATTCTGTGACAAGTGCAGAAGAAAGCAACGATGTGTGGTATGTTGACTCAGGTGCATCAAACCACATGACAGGTCATGCAGAATGGATGGAGGATGCAAGAAAAATGGAAAAACCAGGATTTGTGGAGACTGGTGATGATACTGCATATCCTATTGTGCAGATTGGAAAAATTCATTTGTCTATGCAGGATGGGAAAAAGAAATACATGTCTGATGTATTTCATGTCCCCAATATCACCAAGAATCTGGTTTCTGTTGGTCAAATGGTTGAGCAAGGCTTGCAGGTCAGATTTAATCCTCATGGATGCTTTGTTGAGGATATGAAAAATAAAGGTCGCTTGATAGCAAAAGGAAAGAAGAAGGGCAGAATGTTTACGTTGGATGCAGACATGTCTGAATTGAGTGCAGCAATGTTTGCACATGGGACCGGTGTAGTTGCAGATATTGATATCTGGCATAAACGCATTGGTCATGTTAATGTACAGTGACCTAAATCAATGCAGACCCAAAATATTGTTGCAGGATTGCCAAAATTCAAGGTTGCAGAAATGCATAAGGTATGTGAAGCCTGTCAATTTGGAAAACAGGCAAGGAAACCATTTCCTAGACATGTTCAAGAGAGTGAGAAGCCATTGGAATTAATCCACTCTGATGTGTGGACTACTAAAGCTGCATCTCTTGGAGGTTGTCATTATTTTGTCACTTTTATTGATGACTATAGCAGAAAAGTTTGGGTGTATTTTATGAAAAAGAAAAGTGAAATTTTTGGGCATTTCAAAACTCTTAAAGCTATGGTTAAAAAAGAAACAGGCCTTGCAAATAAAATGCCTAAGGTTAGATGGAGGGGGAGAGTACCTCTCAAATGAGTTTGCAAGGTTCCTGTAGGAGCATGGCATAAAGCAACAATATTCATGTAGTCATACCCCACAACAAAATGGAATTGCAGAAAGGAAAAACATGCATATTGGAGAGGTATCTCGTGCCATGCTCAACGAAAAAGACTTGCCAACTGGGCTAAAGCAGTTGCTACAGCAGTCTATATAATGAACAGGACTCCCACTGCAGCAATACATGGGATAACTCCAGAGGAGAGGTATACTGGTAGGAAACCATATATTTCTCATTTGAAAATTTTTGGTTGCATTGCCTATGTACATGTGCCAGATGAGTTGAGATCCAAGTTGGATCCAAAAGCTGAGAAGTGCATCTTTATTGGTTACTCTCTGCATCAAAAAGGGTATAGATGCTATAACCCTTCTACTCGTAAGTTTACAGTGAGCAGAGATGTTGTTTTTTATGAGATGAGTAGCTGGTATAAACCAGTAAATGTGATTGATGATGTAGATGTAAAAAATGGTAATGCTGCATAGAATTTACAACAGCAGTCACAAAATATTAGTGGACCTAGAGCGTCCTCTAGCAGTGGTTCACATTCTTCGCTATGGACAGGCCGATTGAGATCAGGAGAATCTTCTCAAAGCAATGCAGATAGTGGTATGTAGGTATCACGAAAGGGAAAAGAAAAGGTAGATCAGCCCATGTTTGATGTGAATGCATGTCATTCTTATGTGGATGGTGAATCCAGTGGCTCAGAACAGAGCATTGATGATGAGTTGGGTATTCCTTCTATTGTTACACCTAGAGTAAGGAAGACCAAGGATGTTTTGAGAACACCTGGGAGTGAACCTACTTTGCGTAGGTCTACCAGAGCTAGGTATCCTGTGGATAGGCTGAAATATGATGGATTTATAACCATTCACTATGCATATATGGTCAAAGTGATACAGGAACCAGAACCCACTTCTTTTGAGCAAGCCATGGGAAAAGAAAAATGGGAGAAAGCCATGGATGAAGAAATGGATGTCTTGGAAGCAAATGCTACATGGGAATTGGTATCTTTGCCTAAAGGTAAAAATGCAATTGGTTGTAAGTGGGTTTATAAGGTGAAGCACAATGCAGATGGTTCTGTGAACAGATACAAGGCAAGATTAGTAGTCAAGGGGTATGCACAAACATATGGCATTGACTATGAAGAAACATTCAGTCCGGTTGCAAGGATGGCAACTGTAAGAGGAGTCATTGCTATGGCTGCATCAAAGGGATGGTCTTTACATCAGATGGATGTAAAGAATGCCTTCTTGCATGGTGATTTGCAAGAAGAGGTCTATATGGAGCAGCCACCAGGTTATGTGCATGCTGTTCATCCTGAGTTTGTTTGCAGATTGAAGAAAGCCTTGTATGGCTTGAAGCAAGCATCTACAGCATGGTCTGACAAGATAGGACAGTATCTTGTCACTATTCGCTTTCAGATTTCCAAGGCAGATTTCTCACTTTATGTGAGAAAAACAGAGAAAGGTATTATGCTACTTGTCATTTGTGTTGATGATTTGATTATGACAGGTGACAGTGATAAAGATATCCTTCATGTGAAAATGCTATTGAAGCAGAAGTTTGAGATGAAGGATTTGGGAGAGCTGTGTTATTTCTTGGGCATTGAGATGATTAGATCACCAAGTGGGATACATCTCTTGCAGAGGCAGTATGGATTGGACATGCTGTCCAAATATGGGATGACAGGCTGTAAGCCTATTTCAAATCCTTTGGAGCAGAATGTGAAGCTGAGCGCAGATGCAGGTGAGCTTCTGGAAGACCCTACTATGTACAGAC
Source organism: Lygodium microphyllum (assembly GCF_053477565.2). Taxonomy (NCBI): domain Eukaryota; kingdom Viridiplantae; phylum Streptophyta; class Polypodiopsida; order Schizaeales; family Lygodiaceae; genus Lygodium; species Lygodium microphyllum. The sequence goes on from NW_028229521.1 coordinate 772,717, forward strand.
GCATAGTAGGAAGCTTGATTTATATGACTATTACTAGGCCAGATTTGAGCTATGCTGTTGGATTGGTAAGTCAGTTTATGCAGGCTCCAAGGAAACCGCATTTGGATGCGGCTAGACGCATACTCAGTTATATGAAGTCCACATTGCAGTATGGACTATTTTATGAGACTGGGGTTTAGATACAGTTGCATGGATACACTGATGCTGATTGGGCTGGTAGCATTTCTGATAGACGATCTACTAGTGGATATGTGTTCTCTTTTGGGAGTGCTGCAGTCACTTGGAGCAGCAAGAAACAACCTACAGTTGCCTTGTCCAGCATAGAGGCTGAGTACAGGGGTGCAGCAATGGTTGCATGTGAGGTAGCTTGGTTGCATAAGCTACTTTATGATATGCATCAGCCTACAGATGGGCCAGTTGTCATTTATTGTGACAACATGAGTAGTATACACTTGGCAAATAACCCAGTCTATCATGCTAGAACAAAGCACATTGAGGTGCATTATCACTATGTGCGGAAGAGGGTTTTACTAGGTCTTATTGATCTAGTTTATGTCAGCATAGAGGATCAGGTAGCTGACATATTTACGAAGGCATTGGGCGCAGAGAAGCTGCGCAAGTTCAGAGACCTGCTTGGTGTGCAGGAATTGGGAGTGAGCTCGAGGGGGAGTGTTGAGATATCCAGCTCCACTCCTGATATGCCAGGGTGACCGTTGTGCATTTATGTCACCGACTTGTCAGTTGCAGATGCAGTTGGTACACTGCCCATGAATAATAGCTACATGATAGCTATCCTTATCTACTCTAGTTCGTGGCTCAGTTAGTATGCCACCTTAGTTAGTTGAGTTTGTTTTGAGACCCATATATAGGGTTCTTCTATTTCCTTGTACGAGAGTTCTTTTTGGCTTATACAACTAAGAAGAGGAAAACTGTTTTCAGCCTCCATCTCTATGTGTATTCCCCCATTGTGCAAGCAAGAAAGCTTCAAGTGAGACTCCTTCCTTCTCTCCCACAATCTTGACAAGAGTAACTGGAGTAGATGTTCCCACAAGTGTGACAAATCCCTAAGGTGATGCAGCTTCAGCTAAACGGTGAGACGGAGACACCGCGTCCGTGTCTCCATAACATCCACCTGAGCCTGAGCCATGCTCCCTGGAAGGGCCACGAGAGCGAGGAGTCGCACATGTATCCCGTGTCGACTGCGGGCTCATTGCCTCTATATCTTTGCAACATCCCCCTGACCCCGAAGCACTCCCTCCCTCTGGCCCAAGTTTGGAGTGTTGAGCTCGTTTTCTCGAAGCCGAAGCATCCAATCGCGTTGAAGTAGATCTAGCAGAGTGCCCTGACGAAGATCGAGATAGCTCTTGGTCTGCCATATCTCTAAATCTCGTGATCTGGTCTAGAGACATGCGTGTGAAGATATCCAGTAACTCCTCATCGCTCATCCCTCGACTCATCCTGAAAATGTCACCTACACAGACAAAAAATGATGTTAGAATAATCAATTTAAATCATAAAAAGCACAGGAATATAAATCATAAAAAAAAAATCTCACTTAAAATACATATCTTATGTACCCTTATAAGCGATTGGTCAACGAATTGAGTAAGTGGATGCTCCAAGTATGAAGTACCTTATGGTCCCATGTTAATCTCTTGACACAACTCCGCATACATTGGAAGGTCGATAGACATGTCACCACAAAAGAATGAGTCCACCTCATTCTCAAAGAATTCTTGGACTCCTGTATTTCCATCATTGTTAGCCGATGCTGGCTCCAAGCTTTCGACGGCCTCCACCCCTTGCAATATCGACCCCTTTATTTGCATATTATCTTCATCTATGCTCGGAACATTGCTTTGATCATATACTCTCGCACTTCAGGGAGTTGAAGGTATAACATACCACCATCGAGGTTGTCGGGGGTTTGGATAGAAGATTACCTGTTCACAAACACGTACAAGAGAGTTCAAACCATTGTGACATAAACCATGTTGTAATATAATTAGCAAACAAATGAGTCCATGCACATGTTCATAATGGGTCGCCAACACAAAGGTGTCGCGTAAATCCATCCATTTTTTTTCGAAATCTATTTCAAGAAATCCAGATGGATCTCGTCGAACTGTTGCTCCAACTCCTTCAAGTACCACTTTGAACCACTACACATCGAATAGTATCATGGAGAAGCTATGGTAATCCACCGTAACAATACTTTGCAAGTTCCCAAAATACTCCATCTCATCCACAATCGTGTTTGGATCCGTTGCTCGTCCTCACTCGCTCTCTTGCTCGAACCTTGCCATGATACCACAATCCATTGTGGAGCGCATTTTATCAATACATTCCATGCAAAAATGCCGTCCACGCAACCACGCTGCACTATATATTTTGTACTGTACATTGAAACACTCAAATTAGATGTTGCATGTAAAATCTAAATACGACAGATTCTAAACCCCTCATCACCTTTGGACTACATCCCCTTGAGAATTCCCACTCCTTCATTGAGACCTCTGTCCCTTCGCAAGACACTGCGGTCAAAGCTCCATGCAACCATCGCGTTGACATGAACCGCATCATCTCCTCTATGCCTTCGGGATATCGAATTGGTCGATGACGCATACTACATCGGAATTCAGCTCCAATCAACCTTCAGCCATGCTACCTTCTGGCCGAGCTCGTTGTTGCACAAAGCCTTTCAGGGTTTTCATGAAGCGCTCCAAGAAGAACATCCATCGCGTATGGACAGGTCCAGCAATCTCCACTTCATCTACAAGATGCACAAGAAGGTGGATTTGTATCGTGAGCATGCTGGTGGACAGGTATTTCTCAAAGAGAAATACTGTCTCCACTGCTCCCTACCTCGCGGATTCAATAGAGGACATCTTAATCTTCTTCTGTGAGATCCATTGCACCAAAGTCGACAACCTGTAAATGGCCCCGCGTATTTCTGGAGTAAGACATCCTGCGATCGCGATCGGTAGTACAAACTCCCACAAATGAGAAAGCATTATGAATAATGGCTACACTCCAAATAGCAAAATGTGCACGCCAATTACAATCCGTTCATAGTACAAACCTGACATATCTTATGCTAGTCATGGGATTTCAGCCCTAATAATTGGTTGTCTTTAGAAAATGCAGACCTGAGAGAGCACATCATACCCATCGGAGTGCGGATAGACTTGATTACTTGCTTCACAATGCGCTCTTCTTTAGTGGACAAAACCCAAGGAGCAATCGTTGATATATAGTCTCGTATTCTCCTTTTAACAGTATTCTCCTCGTTGATACATAGTCTTCATAGTCTCATATTCTCCTTGAAACAATATGCAATCGTTGATACATGCATGGATGTTATTGTAGTCCATGCCAAGCTTTCGTAAAACATGTCGTGTATCATCACGAGACTCAGGCATTGTATTTGCAGGTGGTAATATATGATATTTTAATAACGTGAAAAAAATCATAAACACCTTGAAAAATGACAAATGTTTGTAATAATAGTGCCGAAATTTTTTTTTCAACGAAGCGTATATACAAGGTACCTGAACAACTTGGTCACACTCATATCGCTCCACCTGTATTTTGCTTACACACTTAAGAGTGCAAGCAGTGTCTTCAACCGAGATACTCGGCACCCATCATATAATGGTATGGATGCTTCCTCTCTAAGCAAATCAAAAGTCTCGACATCCATGGGAATCAATGGATCGATCATTGCCTCCATCTCATGCTTCAAGATTGTAGGTAGGTCTGAAAGGTTGCCTGTCTCCTCTGGCATTGACGGTATAGATTGGCCTTGCAAGTGGTGGATTGACTCCTGCACTCCATCCATCGCACGCCCACGTACTCTTCTAATTGTCCGCAAAGGGCGCACTCCTCCTTGGGATGAGACATCACCTCCCTGGATAGAAAATTTGCCAGCGAGACCCAATCTTATTGTATATGGTATTCAATTAGCTTGCAAGTACAATGCATGATTGATATTAACTTCAAATTACCATTTGTTGAAAATCCGCAATCACCTGATCAATGATCTCAGATTGAAACTCACCAAATCGTGATACGTGTTCTATAGACAATCGGCGTTTTCGTCTAATTGCCAGCTTGCATTGAGAGCAAAGACATGGGACACGTTGATTAAGATATGCTTTGTGATCTTGAACAACAGGACCTTCTTCGTTTTTCATTTTGTCTTTGTTACAACAAATAATTTGTTTTTGTTATCATTCTTTTCTTTTCTTAGATTGTTATCATCTCCTTCCATCTCTCTCTTTTTCTATGACCTAGCATATAGTATCATAGAACACTAGTATTTAGTACCTAGTACTCAGTACCTAGCACATAATATCATAACATCTTAGTATCTAGTACCTAGTACTCTAATATCATAGTGCCAAGTACCCAGTACTATGATACTATGTAGCAGGTGCTAGGGTACCCTCTCTTTCCCTCTTTCCCTATTAGGTTTAATGATTTTTATCTCTTTTTCTCTCTCCTCTCTCTCATATTTATTTTTCTCTCTCCTCTCCATCTAATTTCCTTTTTACTCTCATTTCCCTTTCTCTCTTTCTCCCTCTCTCATTTCCTCTCCCTCTCTCACCCTCACCCTCTCTTTCTCTCTTTCTCTCTTTCTCTATTAGGTTTAATGATTTTTTCTCTTTTTCTCTCTCCTCTCCCTCTCTCATTTCCCTTTCTCTCTTTCTCCCCCTCTCTCACCCTAACCCTCTCGTTCTCTCTTTCCCTATTAGATTTAATGATTTTTCTTTTTTTCTCTCTCCTCTCTCTCTCTCTCATTTCCTTTTCTCTCTCCTCTCCCTCTCTCATTTCCCTTTCTCTCTTTCTCTCCCTCTCTCATTTCTTGTCCCTCCCTCACCTTGACCCTCTCTTTCTCTCTTTCTCTATTAGATTTAATGATTTTTTTCTCTTTTTCTCTCTCCTCTCCCTCTCTCATTTCCCTTTCTCTCTTTCTCTCCCTCTCTCATTTCCTCTCCCTCCCTCACCCTAACCCTCTCTTTCCCTATTAGGTTTAATGATTTTTTCTCTTTTTCTCTCTCCTCTCTCTCTCTTTCCTTTTTCTCTCTCCTCTCCCTCTCTCATTTCCCTTTCTCTCTTTCTCTCCCTCTCTCATTTCTTGTTTCTCCCTCACCCTAACTCTCTCTTTATCTATTTCTCTATTAGATTTAATGATTTTTTTCTCTTTTTCTCTCTCTCTCCCTCTCTCATTTTTTCTCTCTCCTCTCCCTCTCTCATTTCGCTTTCTTTCTTTCTCTCTCTTTCTCATTTCCTCTCCCTCCCTCACCTTGACCCTTTCTTTCTCTCTTTTCCCATTAGGTTTAATGATCTTTCTCTCTTTTTCTCTCTTCTCTCTCTCTCATTCTTTTTTCTCTCTCCTCTCCCTCTCTCATTTCCCTTTTTTTATTTCTCTCCCTCTCTCATTTCCTCTCCCTCCCTCACCCTGACCCTCTCTTTCTTTCTTTTCCCATTAGGTTTAATGATCTTTCTCTCTTTATCTCTCTCCTCTCTCTCTCAATTTTTTTCTCTCTCCTCTCCCTCTCTCATTTCCTCTCCCTCCCTTGCCCTCTTTCTCTCTTTCCCTATTCGGTTTAATGATTTTTCTCTCTTTTTCTCTCTCCTCTCTCTCTCATTTTTTTCTTTCTCCTCTCCCTCTCTCATTTACCTTTCTCTCTTTCTCTCCCTCTCCCGTTTCATGTCCCTCCCTCACCCTGCCCCTCTCTTTTTCTCTTTCTCTATTAGATTTAATAAATTTTTCTCTTTTTGTCTCTCTTCTCTTTCTCTCTCTCATTTCTTTTTCTCTCTCCTCTCCCTCTCTCATTTACCTTTCTCTCTTTCTCTCCCTCTCCCGTTTCCTGTCCCTCCCTCACCCTGACCCTCTCTTTTTCTCTTTCTCTATTAGATTTAATAAATTTTTCTCTTTTTGTATCTCCTCTCTCTCTCTCTCATTTCTTTTTCTCTCTCCTCTCCCTCTCTCATTTCCTTCTCTCTTCCTCTCCCTCTCTCATTTCCTCTCCCTCCCTCGCCCTCACCCACACCCTCTCTTTCTCTCTTTGCCTATTATGTTTAACATCTTATCTCTTTTTCTCTCTCCTCTTATTCTCTCTTTTTTTCTCTCTCCTCTCCTCTCCCTCTCTCATTTCCTTTTGCTCTCTTCCTCTCCTTCTCTCGTTTCTTCTCCCTCCCTCTCCCTCTCTCATTTCCCTATTATGTTTTCGTCTCCCCCCCTCTCTCTCTCCCTCTCTCATTCCCTCTCCCTCTCCCTCTCTCATTTCCTCTCTCTCTTCCTCCCTCTCCCTCTCCCTCATTTATTCTCCCTCTCTCATTATATACAAATTATACAAAAAATAAATAAATAAAAGAGACAATACACTCTCTCTCCCTCTCGTTTTCTCATTTCATCCCCCTTCCTCTTCCGTTTCCTCCTTGTCCCTCTCCCTCTCTTTCTCTCTCATTTCCTCTCCCTCTCTCAATATATATACACAAATCATATAAGCAAAAGTAAAAGAGAGAGAGAATGCACTCTCCCTCCCTTTCCCTCTCTCATTTCCTCCCCATCCCTCTCCCTCTCCCTCTCTTTCTCTCTCTCCCTCTCTCATTTCCTCCCCCCTCCCTCTCCCTCTCCCTCTCCCTCTCTTTTTCTCTCATTTCCTCTCCTAAACAAGCAAAAGAAGGAGAGAAAAAAACCCTAAACAAGCAAAAGAAGGAGAGAATGGACTCACTATAAAGATATGGCGAGGGTTTGGCGGCTCCTCTTCGTGACGAAGGCTCCTCCTCTCCTTCGCGAACGGCGGCGGCGACAGTGGCAAGCCTTCTTCCTCTCCCTCTCTCACCCTCTATGCAAAACGATCGCTCTCTCTCTCACTCTCCCTCTCGAAATGTCTTACGAAAATGCGTGAAATGAAACGCGCTCGGGTTTTAGCCCTGTAGTGACACCGCTATTCCTGCATCGCTACCCGCCATTGCTATATCTCTCTTTCCTTGTTGTGAGAGATTATAGAAGAGTAGTATCACTACTACAAAAATACTTCATTGATGTCCACAAATTATCTTGAAACTCCAGCTTTTCCATGTTTAGTAATTCCAACAATATCCATTTAGCTTCAACATTACATATATATCCTTTTAATACACCGTTATCATAGAGATTGATATGAGCTTGCATTACACCTTGTTGAACCAACTGAGAAGTATGTGGTTGCAACTGATGGATAAGTACTTTCTAAACCAAGCTCACATCTATCACTTCCAATGCCATTTGAGAGTCATCATAAATCAGGAAAGCATGTGCCAAAATATCCATAATTTCTACCAAAGGAATATCCATCCTAGTAGAACCAACATCTCTGACTAGACCCATAATATTATGTTTCCTTGCTTGTGGAAAGTGCAGTCTTATAGTACCTACATGTACTAAATCAGTCTAAAGTTTGACTAAATGCTCTAATCGACAAACTTTTTGATTCAAATGGAAGTTAACACTTTCTTCTTCAAATAGATCACTTGAAGATAAATTTTGGAGCAAGTCAAAAAAGTGATACGATAGCCCAAAGTTAGCTTACTAAAATTGTTCATAACCTACCCTCTTTGAACTAATAGCTATGATTGGAGCTTATCATTGAGCATTCAATATTAGAAAATGCCTCTTAATACTTCAATTGTTGAGGAATTTGAAGAATAAAATATTTGATGATTCCTTGCTTAATTCAACAAAGGAAGCTTTATGTTGCTTCAATGGAAGAAAGCTAACCTTCAATCTTCAATGTATAAGCTTCAATGTTGACCATGAAGAAACAAACCATGTAGAATCCTTGTAATGAAAGGCTTAAGCTCTCCTTATACTTTAGAAATGAAGAATCTCAAGTTTGAAGAAGAATCCCCAAATTTATCCTCTATAAAAGCGTGAAGAGTTGAAGAAAGCTCCAATGTCTCTAGTCTTGATCAAATCTTGAGAGAATCCTACTGTAAATGGACTTTAGAGATCAAATGAAACAAAAGCCCTTTAAAATTTAAGTGCTTTATCCAAGCTTTAATGGCTATCCATAGATTGTATAGTTAGGGTTTGAAGGAAAAGAAGAAATCCATGTTTGAAGCAATAGGAAGCTCCATAGCTTGTCAAGTATGTTGATCTTGATATGGATGAAGAACATAAGTGATCAACTCAACCTTTGTAGGTGGGTTTGCTCCCACATTTGCTGTTGTCCAAGTTAGCAAAATAGTGTAAATTTTGGGTTGTTCTTTTGTTGATATGACACCACCAAGACATGGAAAAATAATATGAAGCTTGTTGTACTTGATGCCTAGAAGCCTTCTACACACTCCATTGTTGGAGAGAGATAAGATTCATGGGGAAATATGAAGTTGAAGATGGATGGTTCTATGAAAGTCATAGAGAAGAAGAAGAAGAAGAAGCTCTTTCCCAAAAAGTAACCACTGTTTATTCTTCTCATGTGATTAACCCCTATTTTACCAAGTTACCTTCAAAATAGCTTGTAATGGATGCATGACTTGCCATTTTAGCCATGGTTTGGCTAAATTTCTCCAAGATCTTTGTTAGAGCTCTAAGATTAGTCTTTGATTCAAGTAGAGCTCTTGCAAGTACTTGCCATGTGGCTCATGTACTTGATGTCCAAGATTTAATGGTGGAAAATTGGAGAAAAAAATGTCTCAAATGAAAAAATCAAATGGATCAAAACCTATGTGCTTTGATGCCACTCGTCATGAAGGGACCTAAGAAGAGAGAGAAAGAGTAGAGAAAAGAAGGCAAGAAAGAGAGAAGAAGAGTGCAAATGAGAGAGAAAGTCTAGACGAGGAGAGAGAAATACTAGAAATAGAGAGAGAAAAATGAAAAGAGATGGATGGTAGTAGCCATGAAAAGACAAGAGGAGAGAGATGAAATAAGAAAAGACTTGTACTTTGTGTACAAAACTGTATACAAAATGATTGGTACCTTCATCTTTTATACCTTTCCCTATGTATCGTATTTTCCACCTCTTACAAAATGAGCTCTTGATGATCAGATTCCATTATCATAAAGGTCTATTGTGACTAATATTTCTAAGTTGGTTATAATCCACATTTGATTTTGCACAATTCCTGATTCTTGAGCATAGTTAAGTTACTATTGGTTTTGATGTCTTTAGTCATAGCTTAGTATTATTTTAAAATTGTGTTCTCAAACTATTGTCTTAAAATTCAAATTGTTTGAGTAAGTAGATTTCCCTATTTTTAATTATTTTCTTAAAATTCACGATGTACCAAACTATACTTATGAGATATGAAAGGAGGTGCCACCCTTGGATGACACATATGGTACAACCAACTACTCAAGAGAGGGATATACCATGTCAAGTGCCCATCTTGTCTAGTTAATAATCAATAGAGACATGTGCACCATATACATATGGTCTTATCTGTCAATGACCTTTATACTTTAGAACAACATATTATGCCAAAATTATGTCATCAAGGTGAGCACTTTGATATAATTATCACTTAAATATAACTTATTTGTTTTAATAAGGTAGAGGAATGGCTCATTGTGCCAAATAAATGACATTAAGCTAAACCTATAACTTATTTTTATCATTTTTGTTTGTTTAAATTATCATAGTTTACACAAACATATAAAAAATATTTGCATATTATCCTACAAGATAGGTTACTTGTTCAAACATCAAGGAAATAAATGAGGTGGCTCACAATATTTCCCCCTCTTTATATGACAAACCATAGTCGATCTAGCAACCTATGACCCAAGTGGGATCTAACAAGCCCTCGTGGGCATCTAAGAATTCTGGAACAAGTTGACATGTAGGAAAATCTTGGGGTGACCCAATAGATTCCATGTAAAACACAATGGGTTATTTGCAAGTCATAATGTCATTATTAACTAGAATTAAGAATAAGGTATTGGTAACAGAAACACATGAAAATGTTATTGATGCACTTAGTCACATTAAAAAACCTTATGATCACATATTTTTATAATCCCTAGTGAGAACCAAGATAATTGAGAAAACATTGTCTTCAATGTAGAGTAGAGGTATCCACTAGCTAAGGAGATAATTCATGGTTTGAAATATAAGATAAGTTCACACACATAGATGATACTCAAATCATCTAGTACATGATAAAAGTACGTTTTCATTTTTTATTCGTATCAAATATGCTTGTTATTTTTTATTGCATTTACCTTCAAATTATACCTCTTCTTAAACATGACACATATTGATGTGACCTCTTCTTGATATGTATTGAAATTTAGCAAGTTTAAAGACTTTTATATACTAATGGAGTTGGTCATCCTAATATAACTTACAAAGATCAAAGATAAAAATAAAATAATAAGTCAAGCCACAAGATTGGCTCAAACCCTAGCCATGGAAGATAGGAGGTGCTTCAATAGAAATTAATCACATGGAATGCATAGAGAGGATTTTGGAAATGATTTTGCATAACATTAAGGCATTTACAAGAACTACAAAAGCCCCAAGATGGTACCATTTCATGCCACAAAGGCCGCATTGAGCATATGACCATGGGGGCCTAACAAAGAATATGCCTACTTGACGAAACCAACAATTTTGAAGTATTTCAATATTAATTCCTATGGGAAAACTTTTTAAATGGTGAAATATTGCAATATTAATTTTTGTAAGAAGACTTTTGAAATGGTCAAGCTAAACTCAAGATGTAGGTCCCATATTGCAAATTTTGTAGGTGTACTGATAGGGTGAGGTAGTCTAGGGATTCACTCTTGAGTTATAAATTTAGTTATTCATGCATGGATTAAGGCTAGTAGAGTTTTGCAATGAATGCAAATTATATATAGGTAAATATTAAACCAAAGATGTAAAATATGGAAACTTAAAGTTGTTAATTGCACATATGTCAATCAATAAACAAAAATCGAGAGATTTTACAAGTAGATCCAATTAGGGAACATAGTAAGAGTGAGAGCAAAATGAGAGATAAACAATAGTCTATGAATGAGTTGAAACCTTTAGGTTGGCAAATACCTAACTATAAAGTGATAAAAAATAAAGTCAAAACAACCATCTAGCTTTTTGCATAGAATGAAAACCACTTGCTAGCAAACTTATTCATGTAACTAGGCTTTCCTTTTCACAATAGGATGCTAGAGAAAATAGGGGGATAAAAGAGAGGTGACACTCCCTCACTATCAAAGATCTTGAAGGGATGCAACCAACCAACCTAAGGGAATCTTTGCCTACCTCTTGATGATTTGAATCTCGTGTAGGGATCCTAATAGGTCATTTTATCCCTCAAATGGGTACCACGAGTAAACACATTAAAGATTTTGCAGTCTTTAGCTCAAGTCATCAAAACAAGGCATTCGTTGATCAATTTATTTGGCCTTCAAGAACGAGCTACAAATACTCACAAGTTGAATAGGGAACTTGGGCTTATTTTGGGGATGAGTTTCATCCATTCATAGGTGTTGTAGACTATTCTAGGTCTTATACAAGTGTTGAGATATCGAGCTCCACTCGTGATACGCCAGGGTGACCGTTGTGTATTTATGTCACCGACTTGTCAGTTGCAGATGCGGTTGGTACACCGCCCATGAATAATAGCTACATGATAGCTATCCTTATCCACTCTAGTTCGTGGCTCAGTTAGTATGCCACCTTAGTTAGTTGAGTTTGGTTTGAGACCCATACATAGGGTTCTTCTATTTCTTTGTACTTGAGTTCTTTTTGGCTTACACAACTAAGAAGAGGAAAACTGTTTTCAGCCTCCACCCTTGTGTGTCTTCCCCCATTGTGCAAGCAAGAAAGCTTCAAGCGAGACTCCTTCCTTCTCTCCCACAATCTTGACATGGTATCAGAGCCTTGTTCGCGGTAAGGAGCTCAAGAAAGCAAGCCAAGCTCGCGGTGTTCTGGTAAGAGGAGCAGTGTTGCTTTCATTTTCTGTTTTGGGAGCAAATCTCTGCAGGTAGCACAGCCGGAAATTGCAGGAGTGCATTGTCTCAGGTTGAGACGCCCTTCGCGCTGAAGCAAGAGGGCAGTATATGCTGCGGGAGAGAGCTTTGGCTCTTGGCGACCTTGTTTTTTTGATTTGAGGCCATTTCGAGGCCTGTTTTGCAGACGGAAGTTTTCTGCACGCACTCAGGAAAAGGCTCAGTTTTATGCTGTGCAGCCACTGTTCTACAGGTCGGTGAAAAGTTTCTGTAGAAATTGCATTGTATGCTTGTGCGCAGAGACATTGGGAGTTACAGAATCATCCCTGTTGCCTGTTGATGCAAAATCGTCACTAGGAAGTGACTGTGTGGTCAAATACCACTTTCGCCAGTTTTGCAGATTTTCCCCTGTGAGGGTGAAGCTGTGGTTTTTGCAGTGACAGAATTTTTTGCAGTCTTCTGTAATGGCATCTGATTCTCTTTCACAGATTGTCACTGAAAAGCTTGACAAGAACAACTTCCAAGCATGGAAGTTTAGAATGACGAATTTCCTTATGGGAAAAGGATATTGGGAATTTGTTGCAGGAAATGAAGAAGAACCAGTTCTTCCTGATGTTCCCAATCAACAGCAAATGCAGGCATTCAAAACATGGCATGAGAGAGCCAGGAAAGTTATGTATTGGCTGTCTATCAGTATTTCAGACTCTATGATTGTGCATATTCAGGATGCAAGTACGCCAAAGGAGGCATGGGATACTTTGTCAAAAATGTATAGCACAAATACGCAAGCCAGGAAAATGCAGCTCAAGCAAGAGTTGCATAATGTGCAAAGAGAAAGTATGAGCATCAACGACTACCACATGAAGGTGAAGAAGATTGCAGATGCACTTGCTTCCATTGGGTCGCCAGTGGAAGATGATGATTTAGTTTCTGTGACCTTGAATGGTCTAGGAAAGGATTATGCACAGTTTCGGACATCCATTTCAGTTCGTGAAAGATTTCCTGATTTTGAGGAGTTGATTGCTCTTCTAATTTCTGAGGAACAGAGAAATGGTGGTGCATCTTCTTCAGGAGGAACTTCAAAAGAAGCTGTCTTCTACTCAAATGCTGGAAGATGTAGAGGCAGAGGTAGAGGAGGCCGATTTGGAGGCCGTGGTAAAAATCAGAATATGCAGCAAACTCAAGAAAACCAGTCCTCTGGAGGAGGACGTGGTAACTCTAGAGGCAGGGGGAGCCAAAGAGGTCGTGGTGGATGGCAAAGAGGCCAAAATGCAAACAGTAATATTGAATGCTACTACTGTGGTAAAATGGATCATATGGCTAAAGACTGCTATAAAAAGCAGAATGACATCATGAATGGAAAACTGCAACATGAAAATTATGCATCTTCTAGTAGACAGGGTGATGACAGAAATGAGCACTTGTTTATGGTGCAGCACATGAACAATTCTGTGACAAGTGCAGAAGAAAGCAATGATGTATGGTATGTTGACTCAGGTACATCAAACCACATGACAGGTCATGCAGAATGGATGGAGGATGCAAGGAAAATGGAAAAACCAGGATTTGTGGAGACTGGTGATGATACTGCACATCCTATTGTGCAGATTGGAAAAATTCCCTTGTCTATGCAGGATGGGAAAAAGAAATACTTGTCCGATGTATTTCATGTCCCGAATATCACCAAGAATCTGGTTTCTGTTGGTCAAATGGTTGAGCAGGGCTTGCAGGTCAGATTTAATCCTCATGGATGCTTTGTTGAGGATATGAAAAATAAAGGTCGCTTGATAGCAAAAGGAAAGAAGAAGGGCAGAATGTTTACATTGGATGCAGACATGTCTGAATTGAGTGCAGCAATGTTTGCACATGGGACCGGTGTAGTTGCAGATATTGATATCTGGCATAAACGCATTGGTCATGTTAATGTACAGCGACTTAAATCAATGCAGGCCCAAAATATTGTTGCAGGATTGCCTAAATTCAAGGTTGCAGAAATGCATAAGGTATGTGAAGCCTGTCAGTTTGGAAAACAGGCAAGGAAACCATTTCCTAGACATGTTCAAGAGAGTAAGAAGCCATTGGAATTAATCCACTCTGATGTGTGGACTACTAAAGCTGCGTCTCTTGGAGGCTGTCATTATTTTGTCAGTTTTATTGATGACTATAGCAGAAAAGTTTGGGTGTATTTTATGAAAAAGAAAAGTGAAGTTTTTGGGCATTTCAAAACTCTTAAAGCTATGGTTGAAAAAGAAACAGGCCTGCAAGTAAAATGCCTAAGGTCAGATGGAGGGGGAGAGTACCTCTTAAATGAGTTTGCAAGGTTCCTGCAGGAGCATGGCATAAAGCAGCAATATTCATGCAGTCATACCCCACAGCAAAATGGAATTGCAGAAAGAAAAAACAGGCATATTGGAGAGGTATCTCGTGCCATGCTCAATGAAAAAGACTTGCCAGATTTTTATTGGGCTGAAGCAGTTGCTACAGCAGTCTACATAATGAACAGGACTCCCACTGCAGCAATACATGGAATGACTCCAGAGGAGAGGTATACTGGTAGGAAACCAGATATTTCTCATTTGAAAATTTTTGGTTGCATTGCCTATGTACATGTGCCAGATGAGTTGAGATCCAAGTTGGATCCAAAAGCTGAGAAGTGCATCTTTATTGGTTACTCTCTGCAGCAAAAAGGGTATAGATGCTATAACCCTTCTACTCGTAAGTTTACAGTGAGCAGAGATGTTGTTTTTGATGAGATGAGTAGCTGGTATAAACCAGTAAATGTGATTGATGATGTAGATGCACAAAATGGTAATGCTGCACAGAATTCACAGCAGCAGTCACAAAATATTAGTGGACCTGGAGCGTCCTCTAGTAGTGGTTCACATTCTTCGCCATGGACAGGCAGATTGAGATCAGGAGAATCTTCTGAAGGCAGCGCAAATAGTGGTATGCAGGTATCACGAAAAGGAAAAGAGAAGGTAGATCAGCCCATGTTTGATGTGAATGCAGGTCACTCTTATGTGGATGGTGAATCCAGTGGCTCAGAACAGAGCATTGATGATGAGTTGGGTATTCCTTCTATTGTTACACCTGGAGTAAGGAAGACCAGGGATGTTTTGAGAGCACCTGGGAGTGAACCCACTTTGCGCAGGTCTACCAGAGTTAGGTATCCTGTGGATAGGCTGAAATATGATGGATTTACAGCCATTCACTATGCATATATGGTCAAGGTGATACAGGAACCAGAACCCACTTCTTTTGAGCAAGCCATGGGAAAAGAAAAATGGGAGAAAGCCATGGATGAAGAAATGGATGCCTTGGAAGCAAATGCTACATGGGAATTGGTACCTTTGCCTAAAGGTAAGAATGCAATTGGCTGTAAGTGGGTTTATAAGGTGAAGCACAATGCAGATGGTTCTGTGAACAGATACAAGGCAAGATTAGTAGTCAAGGGGTATGCACAAACATATGGTATTGACTATGAAGAAACATTCAGTCCGGTTGCAAGGATGGCAACCGTAAGAGCGGTCATTGCTATGGCTGCATCAAAGGGATGGTCTTTACATCAGATGGATGTAAAGAATGCCTTCTTGCATGGTGATTTGCAAGAAGAGGTCTATATGGAGCAGCCACCAGGTTATGTGCATGCTGTTCATCCTAAGTCTGTTTGCAGGTTGAAGAAAGCCTTGTATGGCTTGAAGCAAGCACCTAGAGCATGGTCTGACAAGATAGGACAGTATCTTGTCACTATTGGCTTTCAGATTTCCAAGGCAGATTTCTCACTTTATGTGAGAAAAACAGAGAAATGTATTATGCTACTTGTCATTTATATTGATGATTTGATTATGACAGGTGACAGTGATGAAGATATCCTTCATGTGAAAATGCTATTGAAGCAGAAGTTTGAGATGAAGGATTTGGGAGAGCTGCGTTATTTCTTGGGCATTGAGGTGATTAGATCACCAAGTGGGATACAGCTCTTGCAGAGGCAGTATGGATTGGACATGCTGTCCAAATATGGGATGACAGGCTGTAAGCCTATTTCAGTTCCTTTGGAGCAGAATGTGAAGCTGAGCGCAGATGCAGGTGAGCTTCTGGAAGACCCTACTATGTACAGACGCATAGTAGGAAGCTTGATTTATATGACTATTACCAGGCCAGATTTGAGCTATGCTGTTGGATTGGTAAGTCAGTTTATGCAGGCTCCAAGGAAATCACATTTGGATGCGGCTAGACGCATACTCAGGTATGTGAAGTCCACATTGCAGTATGGACTATTTTATGAGACTGGGGTTCAGATACAGTTGCATGGATACACTGATGCTGATTGGGCTGGTAGTATTTCTGATAGACGATCTACCAGTGGATATGTGTTCTCTTTTGGGAGTGTTGCAGTCACTTGGAGCAGCAAGAAACAACCTACAGTTGCCTTGTCGAGCACAGAGGCTGAGTACAGGGGTGCAGCAATGGCTGCATGTGAGGTAGCTTGGTTGCATAAGCTACTTTATGATATGCATCAGTCTACAGATGGACCAGTTGTCATTTATTGTGACAACATGAGTAGTATACACTTGGCAAATAACCCAGTCTATCATGCTAGAACAAAGCACATTGAGGTGCATTATCACTATGTACGAGAGAGGGTTTTACTAGGTCTTATTGATCTAGTTTATGTCAGCACAGAGGATCAGGTAGCTGACATATTCACGAAGGCATTGGGCGCAGAGAAGCTGCGCAAGTTCAGAGACCTGCTTGGTGTGTAGGAATTGGGATTGAGCTCGAGGGGGAGTGTTGAGATATCGAGCTCCACTCGTGATACGCCAGGGTGACCGTTGTGTATTTATGTCACCGACTTGTCAGTTGCAGATGCGGTTGGTACACCGCCCATGAATAATAGCTACATGATAGCTATCCTTATCCACTCTAGTTCGTGGCTCAGTTAGTATGCCACCTTAGTTAGTTGAGTTTGGTTTGAGACCCATACATAGGGTTCTTCTATTTCTTTGTACTTGAGTTCTTTTTGGCTTACACAACTAAGAAGAGGAAAACTGTTTTCAGCCTCCACCCTTGTGTGTCTTCCCCCATTGTGCAAGCAAGAAAGCTTCAAGCGAGACTCCTTCCTTCTCTCCCACAATCTTGACAACAAGTTCATTACATATTCTTATAGTGAAATAGGGTATTAGAGGTCATTTTGGGGATAATATACACTCATTTATACATGTTATGGGTTATTACATAGCTTGAATAGGGCTACTGTAGGTGGTACTTAGTGCCTATAAGTCATATATACATTTCTACAAGGTTGATGAATCTTACTTTGGACTTACATGTGCTTGGAAGAACAATCTTACTTTAGACTTACATGTGCTTGGAAGACCAAAACAACAAATTTACAACGTGTTGGATAGTTTTCTATAAAAGTAAACAAATATTCCCAAAATATTTTTACCTAATTCTAATGTAGTGTTTGATAGATCATCTCAAAGAACTATTTTGAAGCTTCAATTTGAACAAAAAATAGCTCATTTTCATATTGTTTTCAAAAGTTAGAGCCATTTTTGTGATAGGTGGTCTATTTGGATAACACTTGGATAGTATACAAAAATGGCAAGGAAGAGGAGAAAGAACAAATAAAATGAGGGTGTTTAGCAAAAAATCAAGAAAATACATGATGTAATGACTAAGCCATATCATGAGGATGTGGAATCCCAAGAATATGGGGCTTATAGTACCTTGAATGCCACTCTTTGTAACCATGAAACAAGACATTCCATCAAACACATGGACCTTGTTTCCAAGTTAGATTAGGTGGTTGAGCAAATGGTTCAATATAACAATCAAACTAAAGAAGAAATGGATTTCTTGAAATAGATTCTGGAAAAAGATGGACGGATTTGCACAACACGTTTGTCTTGCTGGCCCATTGTGAACATGTGCACGAACTCATGTTTTTTTAAATTTTATTATGACATGGTATATGTCACAACAAATGTTAAATCTCTCTTGTATGTGATCTTAAACATGTAATTTTCTATCCAAACCCTCAACAACCTCGATGGTGCTATGTTATACCTTCAAATCCCCGAAGTGCAAGAGTATATGATGAAAGCAATGTTCCCAATGTAGATGAGGACAATATGCTAAACAACACCATGCCACGACACAAATTGAACCACAAACTGGCCAAGAGAGGCTACAAGCATGCTTGTTGGCCATGAAAACCTGCAAGAAACCTTTCTTCTTCACCAAGAACCATGCCTCAAAGCACAAGAGAAAGGAACAAGAACAAGAAAGATAAGAGTTGTGCCAAATGAGGGAGAGACTCAGGAAAAATGAAGCGTGTGAGAGAAGAAGATAAAGGAAGAGAGAGGTTGTAACCACCTCAACCTCCCAACTCCTCAAATCACCCTTCAATTTG
Organism: Lygodium microphyllum; assembly: GCF_053477565.2. Classification (NCBI taxonomy): domain Eukaryota; kingdom Viridiplantae; phylum Streptophyta; class Polypodiopsida; order Schizaeales; family Lygodiaceae; genus Lygodium; species Lygodium microphyllum. Next base: position 791,082 of record NW_028229521.1, read on the forward strand.
CATACAACTTGGCTAAGGTGTAAAGACCCTTCAATTTTTGGAATGAGACAAAAGGTATTGACCATCCTTTTCCTTTTTACATTTTTTTAATGTGAGTCTTTTGAACTACACATTTTACATTGCTTCATACTTGAAATTTTTTGCTAAGAGGTACATTTTCAATGAGTCATTTTACAAAAAGTCGTTTCCATGTGAGCACATTTTGGTGCCTATTTTTTGCACTGATTTGGGGGTCATTATTGTAGACAGAGAGGTCGATATTGCAAGGGGTGGAGGTCTCCCAAAGCTTGGAGTATGTAGAGGAGGTAGAATCAGGTAACGATGATGGAAAAACAAAAGACTAAGAATTCTTTGAGAAGGAGGTGGACTCATCCTTTTGTGGTGAATTTTCTATCGACCTTCCATTGCATGCATAGTTGTGTCAAGAGCTTGACATGGGATTATAGCTACATCATACTTGTAGCATCCTCTTACTCAATTCGTTGATGAATCACTTATAAGGATACTCTAGAATATGCATTTTAAGTAATATCATTTTTCAAAGAGTTTTATTATCGTACTTTGCTTGAATATTTATATTGATTATGCTAACATCAATTTTTGTCTATGCATGTGACGTTTGAGGATATTTGGATACCATGATGGGTCGAAGAATGAGCGACGAGGAGCTACAAGAGATTTTCACATGTATGTCTCCAAATTTAGATGGCTCAATTTAGAGATATGGTAGACTAGGAGCTCTCTCGAATACCATCAGGCCCTTCCGTTAGATCTACTTCGGCACACTCTGATGCTTCAGTTTCTCATAGACGAGGTCGACGCTCCAGACGGACCGAGGGAGTGGTTCTAGGGGATGTTGTAGAGACTTGGATATGGTGAGCCCACAATCGGCTTGAGATACAAGTGCTACTTCTCGCTCTTGTGTAGGTGTGAGAGGATGGCTTAGGTGGTTATTGTGGAGGTACCGACGCAGTGTCTCCGTCTCGTTGTTCTATTGGAGTTGTGTCACTTATGGGATTTTTCAAACCTATGGGAACGTCTACTCTAGTCACTCCAGCAGTCGTCCTCCATATGTGGTATCCCTATGGATGCTACTCCGAGAGATATAACCCCCGTGGTTATACGAGATGAACATGGATCTCCTAGATATGCGCATGAGCACAGTCGCAGGTGGGAGAGGACACATCTTAGACATACCCAGAGGGGTATGGATACATTGTAGATGATAGAATATGAGCTCTCATCATGAATGACGGGGGGAGGAGGGTGATGGCTCCTATGAGAGAGTTGTGCCAACAAGTTTTTCGGCACAATGTCTTGGATCATTGAAAGAACATATCGGAGGGGAGAAAGGACTACATAGTAGCATCCTTGTATGAGGATTTTTTGGTACCCACTGCAGAGCAAATAGATTTTCCATAGGCTAGATGATGGAGTGCATGCGTGTGTACATGTCCCATAGACAATGTAACACACACAAGGCACTTAAAAGTGGGGTCTCAAAGCCCGAGTGGCTAGATGCAGATGACTAGTGCCGACTCAGGGAGGAGGCAATAGATACTTTAAGGAATTGGAGACAATAGCACAAGGTAGTGAGGGCATGACTAGAGGCACATGACTGGTCCATCATCTTGGGAGTGGCAGCCACATGACTTATCTGGAGGACTTTGTAAGTTTTTCTTTTATTCTTCTCACTTATTTTTTTGCAATATCACTTGTATTGACAATTGTATTTCTAATAGTTGTATTTTGTTTTCTTTGTAGAACCATTACAAACCGTGATTCCACCAGTCTAGAGACTCGATATGCAGAGAGACACGGTCTCAGTGCATTGATTGACAGAATGTATGTACGTGGTAGCCCAGTAAGTTACTCATCTTTCTTGTCTGTGGTTACTATTTTTAACTAAAATGCATTATTGTATGATGGACTAATGTGTAGTTGTTTCTTTTTTTGTAGAGTTTGTTTGATGCTCCTTTGTGTTGGGACAAGCTTTCAGATGGTAAGGATCTATAGCTTGCACTTGGATTCGTGGAGTGCACATTTTCTTCTTTTTTGGTCCTATGATTTATGTAGGCATATTCTCTGCACTATGTTATTATCATCATTTGTATCTTGCCATGATTCCATGAGCTCTTTCATTAAGCAATCTTGTATTTATTTTATGTATCAGTTTGGTGGATTCAAGTACACTTTGCCTTCATTTTGATGACCATTGTACACTTTATATGTAACCCAGTTGTAGAATGTAATTATAGCACATAGTGCTACATGTGGTAGGGTAGCAAGCTACCCTACCACAATTTTTTTTTCTCTATAACCATCTCTATTAGCGTCGTAAAGTTACTGCATGCGTCACTATTGGCGTCACTATCTACATTATTATTGGCGCCGCAAATGCAACGCCAATAACAACGCAGATAGTGATGCTAATAGCGATGCCAATAGTGTTGGTTCTATGGAAACGCTAATACCGACGTGTTTAGCGACAACGGGGACAATTTTTTTGGTGAGCATTTTCGTCGTTTTAAACCTCGGTATGAGGCATGTATCTTGTAGTGTGGTTAGTAGATTTTGGTGAGTGTATGGAAGAATGGGTTGATATCAGTGACATCGAGGACCTATGCAAGATTGATATAGCCTCAATCCCATCCTGGTATGCACTTATTACGTATTATCTATCCATAGGAAACCTAGCAGAAAATCTTTCTACGTTTGAAAAGAGAAAGATTAAGCAACAAGCACTTTTCTTTTTATTAATAGCTTGTGTCTTATATAAAAAGGGCACGGATCAGGTTTATCACTGTTGTGTGGTGCCTGATGAGGTGTGATTCATTCTACAGGAATGCCATGATTCAACATGTGGGGGAATTTTGTTGAATGGCTTACTGCTCAAAAGGCTTTACATGCTCAATGTTGGTGATTGATAGTTTTCCAAGTTTCTTTTACTTATGTAAAGAGTTTCCATATCTGCCAAAGGCATGACACTAGGGAAATCTCTAAGGGACAGCTTAATCCCATTTTAATGACTTTTCCCTTCAAAGAGTAGCACATTGATTTTTTTGGGTCTGTGCATCCTTCATCTACAATGTGAAATCATTATATCATTGTGGCAATTGACTTTCACAAAATGGTTTGATACTCATGCTATGATTAAGGATAATGCTAATGAAACAACTACTTTCATTCTTGAACAGATTGTTTGTTGTTTTGGTTCACCCAAAGAGCTTGTGTCTGACTATGGGATACATTTCTTGAATAAGGTTATAGAAGCTCAGATTGAAGCTATGAAAAGTAAGCACTGTAAAACTATACCTTATAACCCCCAAGCAAATGGGTAGGTAGAGAGCACCAATAAGCAGCTTGTGGGGATTTTATCCAAGACTGTATAAGAAGGTAAGTGTGATTAGGATAAGAAACTTTATGTGGATATGTGGATTTATAGCATAATATTCAAAAGAGTGACATGCCACACACCATTCAAGTTAGTATATAGAGAAGAATGTGTCTTGCCCTTGAAGATTGAGTTACCTATTGTGAGATTCACCTTAAATCATTATTTAGGTGAGGCAAAAGCATTAAAAGAGCGGTTCACTTATTTAGCACATCTTGATAAAACCATATTGTAGACTTTCTGGCATCAAAAGGTAGGGAAGAAGTGGATGACAGGCTACATGATTTGCATGCCAAGAAATATAAACTGCTAAGGGCCAATTAGTCCTATACTATGATGCATGGCGTTGTCAAGTATTTTCAAGAAGTCAAGCCCTTAGTAAAACATCAAGTGAGTAGGATTTTTAGTATTTAGTTGTTTGTATGACTGTTTATTTTGTTGCTTTTAAGCTATATTTTTTATTTTTGAGTAGACTAGGATTTGTGTTTTGTTTTGTTTTGTTTTTTTTTTTTGCTTTAAGACTTGATTGCCTTGGTTGAGATTGGTGTTTTTTTGGATAAGTTGGAACTAGGATTTGTTGAGATTTGCAATCACATCCATGCTGTCTCTTTGTATGAAGCAGAAGGGCTGAGGATATGCAGGCTATTTGAATCCCATAGGCATAGAGGGGAAGATTGCCACCTACCCTGTTCTATATAACATTGTACTTGGATGCCACTTTCATATATGATGAATGCAATGTCATTGTCCTTTTGTTCTTCAACTTAGCGTACTTGATTTTCTTGTGTTTGTACTTCCAGTCAATTCTTGATTCCTGTCATGTCCAATTACTCATGAGTCTACTGTTCCATGCTCTAGATCCGTGTTTTTCACATGATATCTGAGCACAACTGAGCATGGATTAGCATGTTTTAGCTCACCTCTCTGCTCCTACAGGTCTCCTCTCACTCATGTCACCAACTTGGCTTGAGGGCATGAACTCATTTTACACCTCCATCTTTACTCTACCCTCTTGTCTGCCATAGCCAGACAATACCCAGCTCACTTGGAGCTTCTTGATCTACTCCTACACTCCATATTTCTTCACACTTCCTTCTAGGAAAATGTTTCTAAAGTTAGGGCACAACTTTCTATCATGAAAATGTCTGACATTGATCACTCTGTAGTTCGACATTATGGAAATTTGTGTTCGCAGTCCTTGAATAAATGTAGCCTATTTGTACTGTCTCTACTCTTCTTATGCGCTGCGATCTGGGTTGCCACAATGGGCTTTGAAAGCCCATGAGATAGGCTTTCTATCCTTGTAAAAATTTTGGGAAATGATCAAGTCTACAATGCATACAACAAAAAACCAGGCTAGCACAGAAACCCTAATGAAGACTCCATATCCAATCTTTCAAAGCTTTATCTCTTCTTCATTTTCTCTCTCTTGCCAGTCAAGTCACAATGTTACCACTCAAATATCATTGGATTTGGCATACATTGTCACAACAAATCATTGAGGAGGGGAGATCTTGGTTTTTTTTTTTGTAAAGATTGAAGCATAGTCAAGCGTAGTGTCTCTTGACACTAATCTAGTGACTCTTGTTACTTGTGTCATTTGACACAATCAGCTTTGTCTCTAATCAAATTTGAGTTTTTGTGTTATTCCAGCATCATATCAAGGAGGGGAAGACTGAAACTTTAAAGACCTTGAATACCTCAAACATCCTTGAAGATTTCAAGTCCAAAGGGCATACTAGTCACCTAATAACTCTTGATACTAATCACCTAGTGCTTCTTGGCACTTGTGCTCAACTCTTCTGCTGTGCTGAAATTTGAAATTTTTGGAGCTAATTTGCTGCTGATCTTGAAACCTCAACATGGGCAAGGACTCACCAATAGCTCGATTCAAAGGGGTCGAGTTTCACATATGGCAAACCCCCATCAAGCTCATCCTAATGAAAAAGGGTCTCTAGGCCATCACAAATGGCAAAGAGAAGAAGCCTCGGGATGCAGACCTTGTAGTCACGTGGCAAAAGAATGATGATAAGGCACATGCCATCATCAAACTAGAATTGGATGACAGCTACATCCACCATGTGGATACTTGTGAAACCTCTAATGATACATGGAAGAGATTAGATACTTTGTTTGGTGCATAATCAAAGTCATCTCAGTATGAATTACTAATTGAATTTTTTAAGCTAGATCTAAAACCTAACACATCTCTTGCAACTCATTTAAAATACATGGAAAGTCTCCTTGCTCAACTTGTAGGGATTGATCTCAAGATGGATGAACATATTTGTATTGGTGTCCTACTAATAGTTTTGCATCTTGATTATGACAATGTTTCAACCACTTTAATCAACATGCCAAACCCTAAATTGGTTGACATTAAACCTTTCTAGAGGAGGAAAAGAAGATAAAGTCAAAGGCAGAACCAAGCACCTCTAAAGATGAACAAATGTTGTATGTCAGTAATAGGTATAAAGGGAAGAAGGACCATATATTCTATGACTTTTGCAAAAGAACCGGACACACGAAGAAATATTGCCATGCCAGAAAGAGGTCTCAAAAGGCCTATCTAGTTGCTATTAAAGAAGAAAAGACCATGGAGCAAAGGAAGAAGAATAATAATAATAAGAAGAAGACCACCAGGAGAAGGACAAGCCTCATTAGTCCTTCTACTCCTATTTTGATAGACTTTTTTAGCCTTGTATTGCCTAGTCCTAATGCTTCTGACATAAGCTTGTAAACTCCTCACCTTGTACTACAAACACTATATTAGAGAATTTGGGAATTCTCATATAGTTTGGGAATTTTCAATATAGTTAATATTTGGCCACATGGTCAAATCTTGTCCCATTACTTGAAAGTGGAGTCTACCATAATTACTAAATAGGTTGTCTTTCCAAGTCCCACTTTGAAACATGGGTTAAGATTTAGCCACATGGACAAATCTTTAATCCATATTTGAAAGTGGGACTTGGGAGATTCCCAAAATCTCTAATATGGTGTTTACAGCCTTTGTAGACTTTGTGAGGCCCTCTGTTATAGTCTTTGGATGTCCACCATGTTTGTGGTATCCACACTTAGCCTTTTTTGTGATAGCCTCTAGTGTTTACCATGTTTGTGGTATGCCCACACTTTGCAGGTGGTGCTCACTAAAGCCTGTACACACTTTGTACTTTCTGGTTATGATTAAGGAGAGGTGTTGAGATTTGCAATCACATCCATGCTGCCTCTTTGTATGAAAGAGATGGGCTAAGGATATGCATGCTACTTGAATCCCATAGGCATAGAAGGGAAGACTGCCACCTATCCTGTTCTATATAACATTGTTCTTGGATGACACTTTCATATATGATGAATGCAATGTCATTGTCCTTTTGTTCTTCAACTTAGTGTACTTGATTTTCTTGTGTCTGTACTTTCAATCAAGTCTTGATTCATGTCATGTCCAAGTACTCATGAGTCTAGTGTTTCTCTATGAACCACCATAGCTTCCATGCTCTAGATCCCTCTTTTTCATAGATTTTCAGTTGTAGCTACTAAATATCTTACATCAGGTATATTCTCTTGCCTAGATCTTTTCACATCACAAGGATTATGGCTTCACAAGCACATCATGTTGCACTTGTTGAACGCATTTCACTTGGGGATCATCTCCTTAAATTTTTCAATTATTTCATACCGTGGGCTGGATTGATGCACTAATTGCATCATCATTAAGAACCAACATTGCATGGTGCCCACTATAACTATATGCAATAAATTTAGGAGCATGCGTACTAGAAAGAGCACCTTTCATTGTACATGCACAATTCTTTACATGCACAAGAGTTGGGATTTGCATCACCAAATTAGGAACCACTTGATAAGTGGGAAAGGTAACCGGTTGGTGAGTTTGAGGGTCATGAAGGACACCTTCAGTTGTGAGATGGATTGTTTTACCTAGTCAACATTATGAGGACCACTATTTTCTTGAGCGATGGTAAGAATTGGGAGGGTGGAGTGAAGTGAAACGTTTCTTCCTATTGGTGAGTGATGAGATATGAGGTTAACGATTGTAAATTAATCAAAGAATGGTGTTTGCATTTTTCATAACACATAGACACTTGTAGATAGACTAGGCACTATGTTTTTTCACTGCATCCATATTTCTCCATGTGGAATTCCTTGTATGATTGCATGGCATAAGTTTTGATTATGTACTTATTTTCAAGATTATGTGTGATTGAGTGTGGAGCTCAATTCAAAGCATGTCTTCAACTAGGACACATTGGATGGTATCAAAGTAGGTATGTCAAAGAAATTTTCACTTGTTGAAGACTAAAGGGAGATAGTGGGTTAAAGGAAAAGAAAGAGATACTAGTTCACAGCTAAGTTAAGTGGTGTTTCAAGATCCTAAAAAGTAGTCACCAAAGAGCAATCATACAGGAACCAATAGGAAAGTCAATGAATGTGAGGTCATCATAGTCATCTATGTGGATGACTTGATTATTATAGGTGACAGTGACAATGGGATTGCTGAAGTTAAGAACTTCTTGAAGAAGAAGTTTGAGATGAAGGACTTGGGTGAGCTGAGATACTTTCTTAGTATTGAGGTGATCAGATGTGATGATGGTATATGGATATTCCAAAGGCATTATGGCTTGGATATGTTATCCTAGTATGGTATGATAGCATGTAAGCCTCTTTCAATACCATTGGAGAAAAATGTGAAGTTGAGTGCTCGCATTGGGGATGAGATAGAAGACCCTATATGTTCAAGAGGATAGTAGGGAGTTTGATTTACATGACTATCACATGGCCAGACTTGAGATTGCTGGCCTTGTTAGTCAGTTTATGCAGATGCCTAGAAAGCCTCATTTGGATGCAGTTAGATGTATATTGAGGTATGTTAAGTCCACTTTACATTATTAATTTTTTTATGAAGCAGGTAAGGATGTACAAGTCTTTGGATACACAGATGCAGATTGGGATGGTAGCATGTCAAAAAGAAGATCTACTAGTGGATTCATATTTTCCCTTGGTAGTGCAGCAATTACATGGAGCAGAAAAAAGCAACCCACAATTGCTTTATCGAGTACAGAGGCTAAGTATAGAGGTGTTGTTATGGCAGCATGTGAGCTGGTATGGCTACAAAAGTTATTAGGTGATTTGAATGTGCAGGGAGATGGTCCAATTGTTGTCATTCATTATGAAAACATGAGCAGCACACAACTAGCTAGGAATCCAGTGTTCCATGCCAGGAAAAAAACACATTGAGGTGCACTGCCAGTTTATGAGAGAGAAGGTACTTGTAGGAGAGATTGACTTGGCATATGTTAGTACACATGATCACATAGCTAACATTTTCACAAAGGCATTGGGTACAGAGAAGCTTCGAAAGTTTCAAAACTTACTTGGAGTTGCAGAGATAGAGTTGAGCTTGAGGGTGAGTGTTGAGAAGGCAAGCTCAACACATGTTGATAGTGATGATGGACTACCTAGCTAGATGGGTCCGCACATCTACACTTAGCACCTTGGTGGTCATTATGATACTCACATGGCCAGTGAGTTATCAGTTATTATATTCAATTTGTTACACGTACCTACAGCTAGCAAAGATATAGCACCAGCCAATTAGTGGTTTGTTATGCACTGTTTGACTTAGTAGGCCACTTTCCTTTATGTTGTAGCTTATCTATACTTTGTGTATATTTTATAGTGTGTGGAAGAAGAAGAAGAAACCAGTAAGAAAAAGTTTTGGCCTCCATAAGGATTCAAGACAAAAATCACTCCATTTGGACCTTGCAATCAAGAGATATTGCATATTTTGTGTGTGTTGGTCACTAAAATAGCGTGTAGGTACCATGGCTAAAAATAGGAAGAAAGACCCTATTATGGAGATAATTCAGGAGTAGATGAGGAATTATAATGAGGACTATAACCCTACGCATGAGACACTTAATTAAAATCTTGAAGAAGGAGAGTTGAGTGCTACAAATGGTCGAAGATTACATGAGGTTGATGCTCAAATGGCACAAGAAGTGAACCATGGTGATGGAACAAATGTCAATCATGCCTCATTAAAGTCAAACAGTTATCAATAAATGTCTATTGATATTAGGGGTCTTAAGGATAGCATTTTTTACCTCACCATGAACCTTGATTCCAAGTTAGACAAGGTTCTTGAAGTTCAATTTCAGTCTAGCATGGGACTTAATTCTAAGTTCGACAAGGTGATGACCTTGTTAAGTGAAAGGTTGGTTCCTACAATAAATACCAATGTGCAAGATTATCCTACTAAGAAAATCCAACTCCAAGGACTATTGCTTAGCAAATGGGAGTTAATATTGAGGTTTAGGAGCCCTCCAAAGTAATGGAATTCAGTCAACCATATTAATCAAAGTATAATCAAAATATTCCCATTAATTTAAGGTCCAAGGATTAGTTTGAAGGAATTCATGGAAGTTAACAAAAATATGGAAATTTTCATGGGTGTGACTCCTTTTACAAATCTCTTTATGGAAAACATGGATAACAATCAAATAACCCTAGAAGAGTTGACTCTAATCTGGCACAATATCCACATGAGGAAAGACATAAAGAAAGAAGGTTATCTCATGGGCATTCTAATGGGTTGGACATCAACACTCTTATGGTCAATGACATATGTTTGGATAGTGATGCCCACTTGGAAATGATCATGGAAATGGAGTACAGTTTTATGAACAATAGCTATCGTATGCTAATGTACATCCATAAGGTCCACCACACGCTCAAGGCAATACTTTTAATCATTTTGAACAACCGCTTATGCCACACACTCATTTTGGAAAGCCACAAGCCTATATTGGAGTAAATCAATCATTGGGGCAACCATCTCATACTCAAGGATCATGGAGCAATGATATGAATAGGCCACATCATACAAGGATGCATAACAATGCATCAAATATTGGACATGGTCAACCCTATCATTATGACAAGGAATGTAAATAAAATATTAATATTCCAAACTTCAAAGGAGATAATCCATCACCTACAGAGCGTGAAGAGTGGTTTGATAAGCTAGAGATGTACTTCACTCTTTACCCACAGGTTGAAGAAGAAAAGGCAAGTTATGCAGCCCTTCATTTCGAGGGATATGCTCATACATTGTGGTGGTATATGACAAAAATAGGAAAAATATTTTTGACTTGGGATGCATTGAAAAGAGCTATGATAGAAGTCTTCATCTCATCATTATAAAATGAAAAGTTAGAAAGGCATTGATACCCTTTACAACAAAGGGGGCAATCTGTTAGAGAATATTCCAACTAATTCCTCAATTTGTCAATGTATGTAGATGGAATTTGAGATGGAGAAAAGCTAAACAAATACATATTTGATCCATGCCTATCTTAAGATGTTAGATCTATAAAGCCTACCTTCGTACATGAGGCCATTCAATTTGCAAAAAGGTACAACTTGAAATATAGAAGTTTTCAGCCCAAAACAAGGGTATAAAATAGTCTAATCAGTCTTGAAGAGGTCATTTGGAGAGCCAAGAGATGGTCTTAGAAACTATGGAAAGATTTTAAATATCTACAACAAAAATTTTCACTTTTCCTATAGTATATGCATCAAAACAAGGCCAAAATATTATACCTAATATTGATAGGAAAGTTGGTCAAAAGAGGATTGATTTTAGTGTTGAAGCTTTAGCCAACAATACCTAAGGGAAACATGTTACCAATGATGTCAAGCTAAATGAAATTTTTGCTAAAGGATTATGTTTTAAATGTGGAGAAAAGTGGAGCTGATCATAAATTCAAATGTAAGGTAAAGAATGCAAGAGTCACTATGATCATTGATGATGATTCCAAAAATGAGCCACATGCTACTATCATGTAAAATGAGGATGAGACAAAGTGTGAAGTAGTGGATGGAAATGAAGAGGAAAACCATGATGTGTATTATGATCCTATGGATGGATTTCCCTTTGATCCTAGTGGCTACTACATAAATGATCTTTGGACTGATCATTCTTCTCCAAGTTTATGTTCCATCTCTCATGATGCATGTATTGGTTCTAAGGGAGACAATACACTTCAACTCAAGGGGTTTATCAATGAGAGAGTTGCTCATATCCTCATCGATACAGGAAGAAATCACAATTTTGTGAATTCTAAATCCCTTGAACAGCTGACACCACCAAAAGTTTTAAATGGACCTAGAGAAGAAACAAATGGAGTTTATGTGGAAAGAAAAACAAGTAATATTACATGGTATTAAAAAGAAAAGCATGCAATGAATCATCCTAAAGAAGATTTGAAGGAGATCAATGCCAAATCTTGTATCTTTGTACTTTTGTTATCAAAATTGGACAAAGAACAGTCTTCTAGCTCTTCCAAAGAAATGGATCCTTACCTTTGTAAGCTATTGGAAGAGTATAAATATGTTCTTTAGCCTTCTTCTTCTTTGCCACCAAGTATGAAGTAGATCATTTGATGGATGTGGCTCGTGAGACTAATCCTATCAATAAGCCACCTTATAGGTTTTCCAAGTGTGAAATGGAAGAGGTAAAAAGGTAGGTAAAAGAGCTTTTGGATATGGATTTCATTCAGCCTTGTCAATCTCCATTTGCTGCACTAGTGCTATTAGTTAAGAAGAAGGATGGATCCTTACATCTTTTCACACTAAGAGGGGTATCTACTATTTCTTAATGATGCGTTTGGGATTATCCAATGCTCCTACTACCTTCCAAGCTTTGATGAACAAGATACTATGGTCTTTCCTTTATAAAACAGTCCTTGTATTTTTTGATGATATCTTGATTTATAGCAAGAATACGAAGGATCACTTGCAACATGTTAGAGATGTCTTTGAGCTCTTGAGGCAGCATAGATTATTTGCAAAAGAGTCCAAGTTCACTTTTACGACAAAGGAGGTGGAGTATTTAGGTCATATTGTTGGTGAGCAAGGTATTAGAGTGGGCCCCAAGAAAGTGCAATGCATAAAGGATTGGCGCACTCTAACCAACACTAATTCATTGCATGGATTCCTTGGATTCTCTACTTTTTACCATTGGCTTATTAAGGATTATGCCCATGTTGTAGCACCTCTTACTGATGACAAGTTAAAGAAAGAAGCCTTCTTTTGAGATGCTATAGTAGACACAAGAGCTTTAGTGAGCTAAAATCTCGAGTTATTTAATCACACTTATTTTGGTTTTCCTAGAGTTTTCTACACAATTTACCATATGTATTGATGCAAATGGTTGAGGAATTGGGGCTATTTTGGTTCAAGACCGTGGAGTTATTTCTTATGAAAGTCAAACTTTGGATGAAAAGGACAGGACCCACATGTTTATGAGCAGGTGATATTAGCAATACTCCATGCTATGAAGAAGTCACACCATTAACTTTATGGTAGTCATTTCAAAGTGAAAAGTGACCATTAGATATTGAAATACTTCTTGTCATAGCCTACACTCTCCCCAAAGTAAGGAAGATAACTAGCCACGCTTTGAAATTCTGGTGACTAGCCCATAAACTTAAGTATTAGGATGTCACCCTTCGAGCCTCTATATGGATACAAGGTCCAAGTAACTTCAGCACTCTTCCATGATGATATTAATATTGTGCACATGGAGTCTCTTATGAAGAAATTTCAAGAGAATATTATAGAAGCCTAAGGCATAATGAAGTCTTATGCAGATGGTAAGAGAAGGCATGTGGAGTTCCAAGTTGGAGTTTGAGTATTTTTAAAAGTACGTAAGTCTTGTTATAGAAGGTTACGATAAATCACTTCTACCTTCCATACCAAGTGCTTTAAAGGATTGGAAATCTTGCTTATAGGATTCAACTACCTTCTAGCATCCACACACATGATGCTGTTCATGTTTCTCAGCTAAAGCCTTATGTTTTGATGTGAAATTCAAGTGCTTGAGAAATTATCACCCATTGATGTGAGGATGGATTAATTATCTATGAACCCAAAAATATTATTGGCAAGCATGAGAAGGTTCTTCACTACTATTATCTCCTTGAATATCTCATCAAATGGAAGGTTTTACCATCGGAGGAGTCCACTAGGTGACCATCCACTTACTTGGATAACTTTCCATGGCTTCTTCATGAGGCCTCTTGATTGCAAGACATGAACAATAACCTGTTAACCCTCAAACAAACAAGGTGGAGAATCAGAAAAATATAAAAGCAAAAGACAGAGCCAAGGCAAAGCAGAATGGAGAACGAAGGCATGCCAAGAAAAATCAGGAAACACAAGAAGTGTGAAAAAGTTCTAAATCAAGGAGAGGCACTCAAGAAAAAGCATAAGTCAATACTGTTGTAAAAGAGTGCAAGGTGCACCGTGACTTATTTTAAGAACACCAGGCTTTGACCTGTGCAAATTATAAATCTAGATGGCTGGTAGGAAGGAAGCTAGGAAGATAGGAGAACAATGGAAAAAAGGGCCCCCAGCCATGTAAAAAGGGGATGACCGCCCAAATGGAATTTAGGGCTCTTTATATAAAGTTCAAAAGAGGAATGAGAGCTCATTCTTTGGTGTGTGGCAAAGTGGACTCTTCTTCTTCTCTCCTTTTCTTCTATTTTCTTGCTTGTGTGTGCTTGAGGGAGGGAGTGTGAGAGTGTAAGGGACTGAGTATGTGAGGGTGAGGGAATGGCTATGGAGGATGGAGCTTGGAGGTGGAGGCTTGAGGATGCTTGAGCTTGCATCAAGAATCGTGGAGCTATCAGAGTGCTTGAGAGAGGAAGCAAATCAATTGGGCATCAAGGTAAGCTCGCTACACTCATAGAGAGGGATAGCACATTGGCTATGTGAGAGGTAGCCATTAGTGCTCGCTTGGAATGTTTGAACAATAAGCCGTCCATGGGTCTTGGTGGTTGAGATAGAGAGCTCCCAACATTTTGGTTCCATTGCCAGGACCAGGGATTCAAGCTTGAGCGCTTGCACGCTTCAAATTGAGCATCGAAGTAAGGGTTTCACCCCCTACCCGGAGCTTGGGATAGATAGGAGGTTTTGGGTTTTACTCCATGCTACAAGTAAGTATTTCTAGTTTTTGATAATTGGTTGAGTAGGAGAAATACATTAAGTACCCTACTTTTTATTTTTTTTGCATTTAGAGTAGGATAGGTAGGAGAAATCAAAGAGGGAAGCTTGAAGTTCACTGCTGTAAAACAATCCAAAACAAGGCAATAACATCATGGAAAATGAAAACAAAAGAGTGCTCAGAGGTGTCAGAGTCAAAGGTAGAGTGACTGGGAAGGCTAAAGGTGCAGGCCATTGAGGGCTTAAGGTCCTAGGTGACCAGGGAAAACCTTATTTACATATCTTGCTTTGTGTGAGAGAGAGAGAGAGAGAGCTTGCAAGTCCAGGTGTGCATCAGATCGATCAGAGCATATCAAAATATTCTGTGACATTCAAGTATGGAAGGCCTTTGGCCCACACTCCTCCTTGATTCTTGGAAGTTCTGGTAGCTATTAGCAACATCTACATTTATATTTTTGGACAAATAAGTGATTGACAAGCATTTTGGCCAGCAGAATCGAACACCCCCAACAGTGTCTGATTCCTAGAGTTGACCGAGTGACATTTTTGAGTCCCAGAGTCGAGGACCACTCGAAACCCTATCTGATCCGATCCGATGCCATGTACAAAACACACAACCCGTTCGGTCAGAAGCTCAACCCATCCGATCGCGACGCTCCGATCCTAGAATTGGACCAACAGCCTTGTCCGATTGAGCACTTGCCAAATCAGACACATCTGATTCCCATAATTGGACATATGAAAATCAGACCTAGAACGCCTGATCGTGATGATCCAACCACAAATTTGGACCAATTGATTTTGTTCGATTCCATAATTGGAGCATCTAGAATGGGACCAGCTTCAGTTGCCAGATCAGACACACATACACTTGTCTGATTGTGACAATCAGACCCAATCCCCAGAATCAGACAGTGGTAAATCAGACATCTGATTTTCAAAATTGGACACTGGTAAATCGGACAAAGCCTAAGTGAGAGAATTTGGGAAATTGACATACCCTAGCTAATGAAAAGCATGACCCGCACTGAAAGAATCCACCGAGCGCCTCACACATAGTTACAAACCTAGAGATTGTGGTGGAACAGTCTGAAAGGGTGTTTGGTGTTGTGGGTTGAGCATCGGAGCTACCTACACTTTTTTTTTTCACTCACTTTGAATTCCACCACTTGAAGCTCAATTAAGGAAAGCTAAAAGCCTGATTTTGCATAGTGCACAGAAAAGAGCATGCACACACACGCACACGCATAGAGTGAGGGTAAGTTAAGGGTTGATTGTAAGTAATAGGGAACACACTTGGACCTAAGGACTTGAAGGAACCCACTAATAAGAGATGACTCAAGGGCATGGAAGGGATATAGAATCCCCAAAGGTAGGACCAAGTGGAGAACCCAGCCAAAAATCTGAATGCAACAAGAACAGACAATATTGCAAAAGTGGATTTTCCTAGCCTTAGCAACTTGATCGACAACTTGGCAAACAAAAGTCCTAGACATGGAAGGAGGCAGCTCAGGCCGTAGAGGCAATGAAGAGCTTAACCTAGGAGACTTTCCTAAGGTTGTCCAACATTTGGTGAACCAATATAATGCTCAAGCTGGCTAGAAGACCATGGTAGGCCAGTAGAGGAAGAGAGAAAACTAGCCTGGAGGGCTCTCCAAGAGCTGGCTACATACAACTAGGAACTTGCACTAGAGCTTAGAAATGTGAGAGATCCAGAGAGTACTAGCCTTAGCGGGCAGTAATCGATCAAAGAATGGGAGAGCACTGGAAGGAGATCTCACACTGACCGAGCTCCTGACAAAGTGGCTACTAGATAACACATCCATAGAACAAAGATCTATAGCATTGGCAACATTGCTATTGATGGGGTTGGGAGTCAACCAAGGCTCTAAGACTCAATCAAAAATCCGTGTGGTAGCAAAACAACTAGACAAATACCAAGCTACCAACAACCCATACAACTTCGTGGAGTAGTTTGAGCAGGTCTGCGAAGCCAACAATCTCTTGATCCTTCTTAACACTCCAAAACCTTTGGATTGTGCTTAGGAAATAAGGGTCGGATGTGGTATAAAAGTCTGGATGCTACCGAGCGTGCCGATTTCAATGGCCTGAAAAAACTCTTCTTTAAGAGATTTTTCAAACCTAGATACTCCGATAACCTATTAGTGTGGCTTATGAATGTTAAGCAAAAAGAGAGAGAAGACATTCAAGATTATGTGAACCACATAAGAAGCCTCTTCAAGAGAATTCCGGTGGGTGAGAGACCAACCCAAAGGGCAGTGTCCACAGTATTCATCAATGAAATATGGGGTGAGGAGCTCTACAAAGCCTTGGCCAGCAACTCAAGCTTGCATCGAGACGTACTATCAAGGGTCTTTGAAGAAGCTATTAGAGTGGATGACCAGCTTAAGGAAAGAGGCTCCAAAGGCTCGAATCAGAAAGAGTCCAGTAGTGTACTAGGAGTTCCGAGAGAGCCTCAACACCGAGTGAGAGAACAGACTCAAGCACTCACGACGACAAAGAGAAGGGCACTGAGTCGGGACATGAGTCAGCAGAGATTAGGATGGACATAGCCAAACTACATGAGATGATGAGATGACCAATGTGGCCACCCACCCAATGTGCGTATTGTGGTGGAAACCACTTGCCAACTGAGTGTCAAGACCCTAGGTCACGACCTTGCGCTAGTTGTGGTAGGTTAGGCCATGGCACCATGTAGTGTCGATCACCTTGGAGGCTTCCATACCCACAGCTTTATGGTCAACCCCATCTTGCGAAGATGCTACCAAAACATCTTTGAAAGGGGAGCCCCATTGCCTCTCCCAACACCAAATGACACTAAACCAACCATCCCTAGGATGGAAATAAATCCTACAGGTATCCCTAGACCACCTAGACTCTACTTGACCCATCCACCGAGTGACACTCCAGTCCACTATGTGGACGAGCCTAGCAACAATGAGCCTTATGTAAACCTATATGTGTCGTACGATGAGGAAGGAAATGCTATCCTCATGGACTATTGACTAGTACCGGTGATGGCATTGGGTAGAGGAAGAGGTAGAGGCCTAGAAGGGCAAACCCAAGAACCAATCGTGTGTTAGAGTTGCAGTCACTTTGTCACAGCACGTAGGGTTGAAGGTCGCCACAGGGGTTTGGTTCAAGAGCTTAGACTTCGGAGATGGTAGAGATAAGAGAAGGGTTGAAGGTTTCAAGCCAAGTTCTTGAAGATGAGAGACAACAAGGTGTAGGAAGATTTGAGGAGAGGAGTAGACGGAAGAGAAGGGGTTCGAAGAGATTGAAGATGTAGAAGAATACTCACAAAAAGAATTAGAAAATATAGAAGAATACTAACAGAGATGAAGCCTATCAGTTTCTTTCAACATTACGAGAAAATATAACTCTAATAGACAAAAACGTGTACAAAATAATACCTTCCTCTATGCTACTTAGATTGCCAATCAAATGCTTCCAATGGCTCCGAAAGGGGGTTTAAATACCAGGACACCTGGCCAGAATCCTACCAGATCACTCCTTCTTCATCTCCCACTTTCTGAGTGCTGTTCACTGCTTGAAAATAGCGATCGCACATCATGTGATTTTGCTAATCTCTCTTTTTACATAAAATCCTCTAAAATTAGCTGAAAGCTACATGCTTTCTTTTACATGTCATCCTAATCTAGAAGTTATCTATAGTTTTATGTATTTTTAAAAGAGATAATATCTAGAATATCAAAAAGTGACTAAAAACTTGTCCAAAAAAATATAATATTTTGAACCATGGACACTAATACCAATGCCTAAAGTGGCATTGGCTCTCTAAATCTAAAAGGAAGCCACACTCCAGATTTTTTTTACACGGTGTGCGCATAGCGGCACGACAACGCATGATATTTTTCTTCACACTGCCCGAGAGAGAACAAGCAAATAGAGATAAGGCTAACTAGAGATGCATTGAGTGTGTAATTTCTCATCTCTTTTTTGACTGCCCTAGGCAAAGACCATCCTCTAGTTTGGCAAACGAGCCATCGATTCTAGTGGGATTGTTCGGTGTTGAGACACTCGATGGGGAGGCCACACTTATCCCGTTGTGTGTCATGATCCATGCACAAACAAGGCAGGCTGGCATATCACTACCAGGGCCTAGCAACCTTGACGAAACCTTAGTTGAAAAGAGGAGCCGGAGATGAAGGAAGAGGAGACCAGATGCTAAGGTCACCCTCAAAACCCAAAGTGCCACGACTCTGCAGGTCGGAGGGAAAGCCATTGACGTAGAAGAAGAGACGTCGGTGCCTTAGACGGCTAAAAAGGAAAGTGCTAAGGTTGAGGAGTATCACAACCCAAAGCGCCAATTTGAAGCCATCAAGAAGGTGAAAGAATGGGTAAGGGAGGCCCAAGAGTATCTAAAGGACATTGAGCCCATACTAGAGAACCCCAATCTCTCCCCCACTATCAAAACCAAGGGAGGCAATGGAACCACATGCTGTACCGCTTGGAAAAAGTCTAACCACCTCAAGCCAACAAAATAATCAAGGCCATTGGTTGAGAACCACAGACCTAGAAGAGAGGTGAGTGACTAGCAACCTCCTCAATACACTAGTGGCCACTCGGGTAACTTTGAGCTTAGGCATTCTGCTTAGGTAGCACCCAACGCTATGGCGGGAGCTTAAGCAGTGGGTTGAAGAACCAAATGAGCCAATTGCCACGGAGTAGACTTACCATGATGCAGAAACCCAAATACGGAGCCTGACTTCACTCCCTACCTAAATCCGTGCACGTCAATGCCTTTTGGAAAGGCATGGAAATGCATGTTGTCTTGCCTAGAAGACGTCACCAGAAAGGGGATTGTGGACACAGGGGTGGGAGTGAGTGTACTAAGCCATGCGATACTCCAAACTTGGGGAAACCCACCGGTGGAGACTACTAGATTTAATGTCACATTGGCAAATGGAATGAAGGTAAAGCCATTCGAAGTGTTAAAAAACTAGCCAGTAAAGATCTCAAGGATCCAGTTCTCTGTTGACTTCATTGTCATGAAGGGAGTGGACTACGACATCCTGCAAGGCCCGACCCTAGATGCACAACGTGAGAGTAGTAGAGGACTGGGGCAACGGTCTTATCTTCTTGGAGAATTGAATAGAAGCTGTGAGAGTAGAGATGGACACTTGGAAGTGTTGAGATATCGAGCTCCACTCGTGATATGCTAGGGTGACCGTTGTGCATTTATGTCACGGACTTGTCAGTTGCAGATGCGGTTGGTACACCGCCCATGAATAATAGCTAGATGACAGCTATCCTTATCTACTCTAGTTTGTGGCTCAGTTAGTATGCCACCTTAGTTAGTTGAGTTTGGTTTGAGACCCATATATAGGGTTCTTCTATTTCTATGTACTTGAGTTCTTTTGGCTTACACAACTAAGAAGAGGAAAACTGTTTTCAGCCTCCACCTTTGTGTGTATTCCCCCATTGTGCAAGCAAGAAAGCTACAAGTGAGACTCCTTCCTTCTCTCCCACAATCTTGATATGGTATTAGAGCCTTGTTCGTGGTAAGGAGCTCAAGAAAGCAAACCAAGTTTGCGGTGTTCTGGTAAGAGGACCAGTGTTGCTTTCATTATTCTGTTTTGGGAGCAAGTCTCTGCAGGTAGCACAACGGAAGAGTGCAAGAGTGCATTGTCTCAGATTGAGACGCCCTTCGCGGTGTAGCAAGAGGGCATTATATGCTATGGGAGAGGTCTTTAGCACTTGGTTGCTCTGTTTTTTTTAATTTGAGGCCATTTCGGGGCCTGTTTTGGAGGCGGAAGTTTTTTGCACGCACTCAGGAAAAGGCCCTGTTTTATGCTGTGCGACCACTGTTCTACAGGTCGGTGAAAAGTTACTATAGAAATTACATCTTATGCCTGTGCACAGAGACATTGGGAGTTACAAAATCATCTTGTTTCCTGTTGATGAAAAATCGTCACTATGAAGTGACTGTGTGGTCAAATACCACTTTCGTCAGTTTTGCAGATTTTCCCTTGTGAGGCTGAAGTTGTGTTCTTTGCAGTGACAGAATTTTTTGCAGTGTTCTGTAATGGCGTCTGATTCTCTTTCACAAATTGTCACTGAAAAGCTTGATATGAACAAATTCCAAGCATGGAAGTTTAGAATGACGAATTTCCTTATGGGAAAAGGATATTGGAAATTCGTTGCAGGAAATGAAGAAGAACCAGTTCTTCCTGATGTTCCCAATCAACAGCAAATGTAGGCATTTAAAGCATGGCACGAGAGAGCCAGGAAAGTTATGTACTGGCTGTCTATCAGCATTTCAGACTCTATGATTGTGCATATTCAAGATGCAAGTATGCCAAAGGAGGTATGGGATACTTTGTCAAAAATGTATAGCACAAATACGCAAGCCAGGAAAATGCAGCTCAATCAAGAGTTGCACAATGTGCAAAGAGAAATTATGAGCATCAATGACTACCACATGAAGGTGAAGAAGATTGCAGATGCACTTGCTTCCATTGGGTCGCCAGTGGAAGATGATGATTTAGTTTCCGTGACTTTGAATGGTCTAGGAAAGGATTATGCACAGTTCCGAACATCCATTTACATCCGTGAAAGATTTCCTCATTTTGAGGAGTTGATTTCTCTTCTAATTTCTGAGGAGCAGAGAAATGGTGGTGCATCTTCTTCAGGAGGAACTTCAAAAGAAGCTGTCTTCTACTCAAATACTGGAAGAGGTAGAGGCAGAGGTAGAGGAGGCCGATCTGGAGACCATGGTAGAAATGAGATTATGCAGCAAACTCAAGAAAACCAGTCCTATGGAGGAGGATGTGGTAACTCTAGAGACAGGGGGAGCCAAAGAGGTCGTGGTGGATGGCAAAGAGGGCAAAATGCAAACAACAATGTTGAATGCTACTACTGTGGTAAAATGGGTCATATGGCTAAAGACTGCTATAAAGAGCAGAATGACATCATGAATGAAAAATTGCAACAAGGGAATTATGCATCTTCTAGTAGACAGGGTGATGATAGAAATGAGCATTTGTTTATGGTGCAGCACATGACCAATTCTATGACAAGTGCAGAAGAAAGAAACGATGTGTGGTATGTTGACTCAGGTGCATCAAACCACATGATAGGTCATGCAGAATGGATGCAGGATGCAAGGAAAATGGAAAAACCAGGATTTGTGGAGACTGGTGATGATACTGCACATCCTATTGTGCAGATTGAAAATTTTCATTTGTCTATGCAGGATGGGAAAAAGAAATACATGTCAGATGTATTTCATGTCCCGAATATCACCAAGAACCTGGTTTCTGTTGGTCAAATGGTTGAGCAAGGCTTGCAAGTCAGATTTAATTCTCATGGATGCTTTGTTGAGGATATGAAAAATAAAGGTCGCTTGATAGAAAAAGGAAATAAGAAGGACAGAATGTTTACGTTGGATGCAGACATGCCTGAATTGAGTGCAGCAATGTTTACACATGGGACCGGTGTAGTTGCACATATTGATATCTGGCATAAACGCATTGGTCATGTTAATGTACAGCAACTTAAATCAATGCAAGCCCAAAATATTGTTGCATGATTGCCTAAATTCAAGGTTGCAGAAATGCATAAGGTATGTGAAGCCTGTCAATTTAGAAAACAGGCAAGGAAACCATTTCCTAGACATGTTCAAGAGAGTAAGAAGCCATTGGAATTAATCCACTTTGATGTGTGGACTACTAAAGATGCATCTCTTGGAGGCTGTCATTATTTTATCACTTTTATTGATGACTATAGCAGAAAAGTTTGGGTCTATTTTATGAAAAAGAAAAGTGAAGTTTTTGGGCATTTCAAAACTCTTAAAGCTATGGTTGAAAAAGAAACAGGCCTGCAAATAAAATGCCTAAGGTTAGATGGAGGGGGAGAGTGTTCATGTGCCAGATGAGTTGAGATCCAAGTTGGATCCAAAAGCTGAGAAGTACATCTTTATTGGTTACTCTCTGCAGAGTAGAAAGGGTATAGATGCTATAACCCTTCTACTCGTAAGTTTACAGTGAGTAGAGATGTTGTTTTTTATGAGATCAGTAGCTGGTATAAACCAGTAAATGTGATTGATGATGTAGATGCACAAAATGGTAATGCTGCACAGAGTTCACAGCAGCACTCGCAAAATATTAGTGGACCTGGAGTGTCCTCTAGTAGTGGTTCACATTTTTTGCCATGGACAGGCAAATTGAGATAAGGAGAATCTCCTCAAAACAATGCAGATAGTGGTATGCAGGTTTCACGAAAAAGGAAAAGAGAAGATAGATCAGCCCATGTTTGATGTGAATACAGGTCACTCTTATGTGGATGGTGAATCTAGTGGCTCAGAACAGAGCATTGATGATGAATTGGGTATTCCTTCTATTGTTACACCTGGAGTAAGGAAGATTAGGGATGTTTTGAGAGCACCTGGGAGTGAACCTACTTTGCGCAGGTCTACCAGAGCTAGGTATCCTGTGGACAGGCTGAAATATGATGGATTTACAGCCATTCACTATGCCTATATGGTCAAAGTGATACAGGAACTAGAACTCACTTCTTTTGAGAAAGCCATGGGAAAAGAAAAATGGAAGAAATCCATGGATGAAGAAATGGATGCATTGGAAGCAAAATGCTACATGGGAATTAGTACCTTTGCCTAAAGGTAAGAATTCAATTGGTTGTAAGTGGGTTTATAAGGTGAAGCACAATGCAGATGGTTCTGTGAACAGATACAAGGCAATATTAGTAGTCAAGGGGTATGCACAAACATATGGCATTGATTATGAAGAAACATTCAGTCCGGTTGCAAGGATGGCAACCGTAAGAGCAGTCATTGCTATGGCTGCATCAAAGGAATGGTCTTTACATCAAATGGATGTAAAGAATGCATTCTTGCATGGTCATTTGCAAGAAGAGGTATATATGGAGCAGCCACTAGGTTATGTGCATGCTGTTCATCCTGAGTTTGTTTGCAGGTTGAAGAAAGCCTTGTATGGCTTGAAGCAAGCACCTAGATCATGGTCTGACAAGATATGACAGTATCTTGTCACTATTGGCTTTCAGATTTCCAAGGCAGATTTCTCACTTTATGTGAGAAAAACAGAGAAAGGTATTATGCTACTTGTCATTTATGTTGATGATTTGATTATGACAAGTGACAGTGATGAAGATATCCTTCATGTGAAAATGCTATTGAAGCAGAAGTTTGAGATGAAGGATTTGGGAGAGCTGCGTTATTTCTTGGGCATTGAGGTGATTAGATCACCAAGTGGGATACAGCTCTTGCAGAGACAGTATGGATTGGACATGCTGTCCAAATATGGGATGACAGGCTGTAAGCCTATTTTAGTTCCTTTGGAGCAGAATGTGAAGCTGAGCGCAGATGTTAGTGAGCTTCTAGAAGACCCTACTATGTACAGACGCATAGTAGAAAGTTTGATTTATATGACTATTACCAGGTCAGATTTGAGCTACGCTATTGGATTGGTAAGTCAGTTTATGCAAGCTCCAAGGAAATTGCATTTGGATGCGGCTAGACGCATTCTTAGGTATGTGAATTCCACATTGCAGTATGGACTATTTTATGAGACTGGGGCTCAGATACAGCTGCATGGATACACTGATGCTGATTGGGCTATTTCTGATAGAAGATCTACCAGTGGATATGTGTTCTCTTTTGGGAGTGCTGCAGTCACTTGGAGCAGCAAGAAACAGCCTACAGTTGCCTTGTTGAGCACAGAGGCCGAGTACAGGGGTGTAGCAATGGCTGCATGTGAGGTAGCTTGGTTGCATAAGCTACTTTATGATATGCATCAGCCTACAGATGGACCAGTTGTCATTTATTGTGACAACATGAGTAGTATACACTTGGCAAATAACCCAGTCTATCATGCTAGAACAAAGCACATTGAGGTGCATTATCACTATGTGCAGGAGAGGGTTCTACTAGGTCTTATTGATCTAGTTTATGTCATCACAGAGGATCAGGTAGCTGACATATTTACGAAGGCATTGGGTGTAGATAAGCTGCGCAGGTTCAGAGACCTGCTTGGTGTGCAAGAATTGGGATTGAGCTCGAGGGGGAGTGTTGAGATATCGAGCTCCACTCGTGATATGCTAGGGTGACCGGTGTGCATTTATGTCACTAACTTGTCAGTTTTGCAGATGCAGTTGGTACACCGCCCATGAATAATAGCTAGATGATAGCTATCCTTATCTACTCTAGTTTGTGGCTCAGTTAGTATGCCACCTTAGTTAGTTGAGTTTGGTTTGAGACCCATATATAGGGTTCTTCTATTTCTATGTACTTGAGTTCTTTTGGCTTACACAACTAAGAAGAGGAAAACTATTTTCAGCCTCCACCTTTGTGTGTATTCCCCCATTGTGCAAGCAAGAAAGCTACAAGTGAGACTCCTTCCTTCTCTCCCACAATCTTGAGAGGAAGTCTACCCCAGTCGACCTAGATACCATATCCACCATGTTGAAGGGCGACAGACAGACTAGGGGATCTTATGGAGCCCTTACCAAGTATATCTCGTGCCCAAAGGACGAATGAGACTGGATGTATGTTCTAGCTACCATCGACCTACCATTCTCAGATACTGAGGAGTGCAAACAAGATGTCAAGGTGACTGATCAATTCATGGACACACCTTTAGTACCAGTCTGCATGATGACCGGGAGTCTACATGGAAGATCCAATCATGTTGCATTCCGAGTCCCAAGCAATAGGTGAGAGATCCAGGAGGTCCTAGGATACTTAGCCAACAAGTTGGCTGGCAATCTAGCGACTACCCTTAAGCCACTCCAAGATCTCCTAGATGAGCCCGAATGGTGATGGTCCAAGGTACACCATTTGAAATTGAATTACAATTGGGCCTTACTTCTGAGCCAACAAGAAGGGAGTAGTCAGAACCAGGAGGTTCAAGAGCAACCTAATGAAGACATTTTTGATGACGAATATGACGACTATTGTTCCTTCAATAGTGAGAGCGAAAAGGAAGTTGATATCCTAGAGTACGACATTAGGGGACATGTAATCAAACAAATACAAGCAGACCCCAAACCACACAAGTAGAGTGCACTTAGAGATGGAGTCAAACATGAGGATTGTGATTAAACTTGGTTGGAACACACAGGTGCAATCGATTGCGAGTGGGCAGGTCTAGTCCTCAACCAAGTGATACACCACTGCTATGAACACACTCACGTTTAGAGCTACCACCTCCTGGAGAGAGCCCCTCTTTTAATAAAAATGGAGAGTTTGATTGTGAGTCGGAAGTTAGCTTAGATAGTGATCCTGAAATACCTCAGCCTCCCAAGACTAGATGCACTAAGGGGGACCTATCCATTCACCTACGACGCCGACAATTAAGGGAGGAACAACAAATGCTGAGAAAAGAAACGGGGATAGAGGAACAACGCAAACCGCAAGACCTACCAAACGGTTCACAAAGTTCAAAAAGGGCGATAGGGTAGTGATCTTGCTGGGAGGAAAACTACAAGGGCAAGCAAACGAACCCATTGAGGGACCCACCAAGGTCAAGGAGGTTGATTTAGCTATGGAAGGAGAGACCCGCGACCTACCTTTATAGTTGATGACTTGACTGAGCAAGATGAGGCAAGTCTCATTACTCTCTTTCCAGAGTATGTAGACATCTTTGCTTGGTCCCTAGAAGAGCTGAAATGGATAGACCTGAGTATAGTGACTCACAACATGCCCATGACACGTGACGCAACACTGGTCAAACACGATCGTATCCCATGAATCCAAAGCACACTCATGCTATTAAGGAAGAAATTGACAAATTTATGAGAGTAGGATTCATCTATGAAATTGAACACATGGACTCGATCTCACCCATAGTCATTGTCCTAAACAAAAATGGGAAGATTCAAGTGTGTGTCAATTACAAGATGATGCGCAGATCGGTCACAGTATGCTCACGTAGTGAATCCCGGAAGGTCCCCAAGAACAATGAACTCTACATATTTGCACAAATTACAATGTAAAAAGCATGAACGACAAGAGCAAGAGACCAATTGGGTTCAATCTCCCCCCATGCCTTGTGTGAGCGCTTCAGAAAGCATGTATTTTATGTATATTTCCATCTTCATGCTCAATAATAGCCCAATTTACAAAAATATGACAAGCTTTTAGCTTTTTGAGTTTGCTTTTACAAAATTAGCAAATAAAGCTAATGGACGGTGCCCATAGAGTCTGGCACGCCCAACACAATGTCCAAATAGAAATAACATATCCGTGCGTATAGACGCATACAAAATAATAATAAATAATTGATGCCTCAATAGACATGACAAAATATAGGCGTGGCGCCTATCAAAATATAATCCATAGGTCGAATACTCGCTAGACTCCAATGCATTCCTCCGCCACTGCTGCTATCTCTACAAATCAACTGAAGCATTCACAATCGTTAGTAAAATAATACAATTAAACCGACAAAAGTGAATACCTAGCAGTCTTCAGCTACATAAATAAATCAACTGGTTAGAAATAAATCCTAACCTTAATTTATTACGAGTGCACACTCTAAACTCATAAACGTTTATTAATTTAATTTGCATTTTGCGGAATCACCCGCTATGGAATCACCCATGTACACACTAAATTAATGAAACGCCCGAAAGAACAGGCATCCCCATCAACTTCTCGCACAAAGAATCCTCTTTGTGTATGAGCCCCAATCATCAAAGTTTACGGAATCCACCGTAAAACCTCACGGAATCCACTGTAGAATATGCCTCCTGGCATCATACCCAACTTGATTTCTGGGATACAGGACCTGAAGTTTGTTGACTTGCTTGTCTTGTCTGACTTGATTTAAGTAATCTGACTTGATTTGAATTGCTTAATGAATAAAGCTTAATGGGGGGTCTAATCTGTGAAAAAAAAACAGCGCAGATAGTGGGGGGAGGGGGGGCCGTTTTTGCCGCCGCAATTCTCGGGATGCTGCTGCTTGCCACGATTTTTGGAATTGAAGCTTTCTTAAGCTTCTAATAAGCTTATTGATTATTAATATTAAGCTTTGGAGCTTGATGACAAGAAGTTACTTTGTTTATCCATGACTTTGGTGAAGGAGATGAATGCGTGGTCCTCCACCTGTACAGCCTGGTCCTTCGCGATATGATAGCAGAAGCAGGGGTTCTTGATCGCCAGAAGTCTGCCTGTATCGACGGTTTGCGACGAGATTGACCGTAGAGCCCGATCGTTCCAGGAGCTCCGCCTTCGTACGAGATGGATAGCGATTGGAAGCTCTTGATCTCAGCTCTGCTCTGATACCACTGGTGCGCAGATCGGTCGCAGTATGCTCACGTAATGAATCCCGGAAGGTCCCCAAGAACAATGAACTCTAGCTTTTTGCACAAATTACAATGTAAAAAGCATGAACGACAAGAGCAAGAGACCAATTGGGTTCAATCTCCCCCCATGCCTTGTGTGAGCGCTTCAGAAAGCATGTATTTTATGTATATTTCCATCTTCATGCTCAATAATAGCCCAATTTACAAAAATATGACAAGCTTTTAGCTTCTTGAGTTTGCTTTTACAAAAATAGCAAATAAAGCTAATGGACGGTGCCCATAGAGTCTGGCACGCCCAACACAATGTCCAAATAGAAATAACATATCCGTGCGCATAGACGCATACAAAATAATAATAAATAATCGATGCCTCAATAGACATGACAAAATATAGGCGTGGCGCCTATCAAAATATAATTCATAGGTCGAATACTCGCTAGACTCCAATGCTTTCCTCCGCCACTGCTGATATCTCTACACATCAACTGAAGCATTCACAATCGTTAGTAAAATAATACAATTAAACCGACAAAAGTGAATACCTAGCAGTCTTCAGCTACATAAATAAATCAACTGGTTAGAAATAAATCCTAACCTTAATTTATTACAAGTGCGCACTCTAAACTCATAAACGTTTATTAATTTAATATGCATTTTGCGGAATCACCCGCTATGGAATCACCCATGTACACACTAAATTAATGAAATGCCCGAAAAGGACAGGCATCCCCATCAACTTCTCGCACAAATAATCCTCTTTGTGTATGAGCCCCGGTCATCAAAGTTTACGGAATCCACTGTAAAACCTCACGGAATCCACCGTGGAATATGCCTCCTGGCATCATACCCAACTTGATTTCTGGGATGCAGGACCTGAAGTTTGTTGACTTGCTTGTCTTGTCTGACTTGATTTGAATTGCTTAATGAATGAAGCTTCATGGGGGGTCTAATCTGTTAAAAAAAAAACAGCGCAGATCGTGGGGGGAGGGGGGCCGTTTTTGCCGCCGCGATTCTTGGGATGCTACTGCTTGCCACGATTTTTGGAATTGAAGCTTTCTTAAGCTTCTAATAAGCTTATTGATTATTAATATTAAGCTTTGGAGCTTGATGACAAGAAGTTGCTCTATTTATCCATAACCTTGGTTGAAGGAGATGAATGCGTAGTCCTCCGCCTATACAGCCTGGTCCTTCGTGATCTGATAGCAGAAGCAGGGGTTCTTGATCGCCAGAAGTATGCCTGTATCAACAGTTTGCGATGAGATTGACCGTAGAGCCGGATCATTCCAGGAGCTCCGCCTTCGCACGAGATGGGTAGCGATTGGAAGCTCTTGATCTCAGCTCTGCTCTGATACCACTGGTGCGCAGATCGGTCGCAGTATGCTCACGTAGTGAATCCCGGAAGGTCCCCAAGAACAATGAACTCTACCTTTTTGCACAAATTACAATGTAAAAAGCATGAACAACAAGAGCAAGAGACCAATTGGTTCAATCTTCCCCCATGCCTTGTGTGAGCGCTTCAGAAAGCATGTATTTTATGTATATTTCCATCTTCATGCTCAATAATAGCCCAATTTACAAAAATATGACAAGCTTTTAGCTTTTTGAGTTTGCTTTTACAAAAATAGGAAAAAAAGCTAATGGACGGTGCCCATAGAGTCTGGCACACCCAACACAATGTCCAAATAGAAATAACATATCCGTGCACATAGACGCATACAAAATAATAATAAATAATCGATGCCCCAACAGACATGACAAAATATAGGCGTGGCACCTATCAAAATATAATCCATAGGTCGAATACTCGCTAGACTCCAATACTTTCCTCCGCCACTGCTGCTATCTCTACACATCAACTGAAGCATTCACAATCATTAGTAAAATAATACAATTAAACCGACAAAAGTGAATACCTAGCACTCTTCAGCTACATAAATAAATCAATTGGTTAGAAATAAATCCTAACCTTAATTTATTACGAGTGCGCACTCTAAACTCATAAACGTTTATTAATTTAATATGCATTTTGCGGAATCACCCGCTATGGAATCACCCATGTACACACTAAATTAATGAAACGCCTGAAAAGAACAGGCGTCCCCATCAACTTCTCGCACAAAGAATCCTCTTTGTGTATGAGCCCCGGTCATCAAAGTTTACGGAATCCACCGTAAAACCTCACGGAATCCACCGTGGAATATGCCTCCTGGCATCATACCCAACTTGATTTCTGGGGTGCAGGACCTGAAGTTTGTTAACTTGCTTGTCTTGTCTGACTTGATTTAAGTAATCTGACTTGATTTGAATTGCTTAATGAATGAAGCTTAATGGGGGGTCTAATCTGTGAAAAAAAAAAACGGCACAGATCGTGGGGGAAGGGGGGGCTGTTTTTGCCGCCGCGATTCTCGCGATGCTGCCGCTTGCCACGATTTTTCGAACTGAAGCTTTCTTAAGCTTCTAATAAGCTTATTGATTATTAATATTAAGCTTTGGAGCTTGATGACAAGAAGTTACTCGGTTTATCCATGACTTTGGTGAAGGAGATGAATGCGTGGTCCTCCGCCTGTACAGCCTGGTCCTTCGCGATATGATAGCAGAAGCAGGGGTTCTTGATCGCCAGAAGTATGCCTGTATCGACGGTTCGCGACGAGATTGATCGTAGAGCCGGATCGATCCAGGAGCTCCGCCTTCGCACGAGATGGGTAGCGATTGGAAGCTCTTGATCTCAGCTCTGCTCTGATACCACTGGTGCGCAGATCGGTCGCAGTATGCTCACGTAGTGAATCCCGGAAGGTCCCCAAGAACAATGAACTCTACCTTTTTGCACAAATTACAATGTAAAAAGCATGAATGACAATAGCAAGAGACCAATTGGGTTCAATCTCCCCCCATGCCTTGTGTGAGCGCTTCAGAAAGCATGTATTTTATGTATATTTCCATCTTTATGCTCAATAATAGCCCAATTTACAAAAATATGACAAGCTTTTAGCTTTTTGAGTTTGCTTTTACAAAAATAGGAAAAAAAGCTAATGGACGGTGCCCATAGAGTCTGGCACGCCCAACACAATGTCCAAATAGAAATAACATATCCGTGCACATAGACGCATACAAAATAATAATAAATAATCGATGCCTCAATAGACATGACAAAATATAGGCGTGGCGCCTATCAAAATATAATCCATAGGTCGAATACTCGCTAGACTCCAATGCTTTCCTCCGCCACTGCTGCTATCTCTACACATCAACTGAAGCATTCACAATCGTTAGTAAAATAATACAATTAAACCGAAAAAAGTGAATACCTAGCAGTCTTCAGCTACATAAATAAATCAACTGGTTAGAAATAAATCCTAACCTTAATTTATTACGAGTGCGCACTCTAAACTCATAAACGTTTATTAATTTAATATGCATTTTGCGGAATCACCCGCTATGGAATCACCCATGTACACACTAAATTAATGAAACGCCCGAAAAGGACAGGCGTCCCCATCAACTTCTCGCACAAAGAAACCTCTTTGTGTATGAGCCCCAGTCATCAAAGTTTACGGAATCCACTGTAAAAACCTCACGGAATCCAACGTGGAATATGCCTCCTGGCATCATACCCAACTTGATTTCTAGGGTGCAGGACCTGAAGTTTGTTGACTTACTTGTCTTGTCTGACTTGATTTAAGTAATCTGACTTGATTTGAATTGCTTAATGAATGAAGCTTAATGGGGGGGCTAATCTGTGAAAAAAAAAATGGCGCTGATCGTAGGGGGAGGGGGGGCCGTTTTGCCGCCGCGATTCTCGCGATGCTGCCGCTTGCCACAATTTTTGGAATTGAAGCTTTCTTAAGCTTCTAATAAGCTTATTGATTATTAATATTAAGCTTTGGAGCTTGATGACAAGAAGTTACTCTGTTTATCCATGACTTTGGTGAAGGAGATGAATGCGTGGTCCTCCGCCTGTACAGCCTGGTCCTTCGCGATATGATAGCAGAAGCAGGGGTTCTTGATCGCCAGAAGTCTACCTGTATTGACGGTTCGCGACGAGATTGACCGTAGAGCCCGATCGTTCTAGGAGCTCCGCCTTCGTACGAGATGGGTAGCGATTGGAAGCTCTTGATCTCAGCTCTGCTCTGATACCACTGGTGCGCAGATCGGTCGCAGTATGCTCACGTAGTGAATCCCGGAAGGTCCCCAAGAACAATGAACTCTACCTTTTTGCACAAATTACAATGTAAAAAGCATGAACGACAAGAGCAAGAGACCAATTGGGTTCAATCTCCCCCCATGCCTTGTGTGAGCGCTTCACAAAGCATGTATATTATGTATATTTCCATCTTCATGCTCAATAATAGCCCAATTTACAAAAATATGACAAGCTTTTAGCTTTTTGAGTTTGCTTTTACAAAAATAGCAAATAAAGCTAATGGACGGTGCCCATAGAGTCTGGCACGCCCAACACAATGTCCAAATAGAAATAACATATCCGTGCGCATAGACGCATACAAAATAATAATAAATAATCGATGCCTCAATAGACATGACAAAATATAGGCGTGGCGCCTATCAAAATATAATCCATAGGTCGAATACTCGCTAGACTCCAATGCTTTCCTCCGCCACTGCTGCTATCTCTACACATCAACTGAAGCATTCACAATCGTTAGTAAAATAATACAATTAAACCGACAAAAGTGAATACCTAGCTCTCTTCAGCTACATAAATAAATCAACTGGTTAGAAATAAATCCTAACCTTAATTTATTACGAGTGCGCACTCTAAACTCATAAACGTTTATTAATTTAATATGCATTTTGCGGAATCACGCGCTATGGAATCACCCATGTACACACTAAATTAATGAAACGCCCGAAAAGGATAGGCGTCCCCATCAACTTCTCACACAAAGAATCCTCTTTGTGTATGAGCCCCGGTCATCAAAGTTTACGGAATCCACCGTGGAATATGCCTCCTGGCATCACAAGAAGATAAATGTAGCTACAAAAAGAGATAATTACCCCCCACTGCCATACACCGAGCACATGTTAGAGAGAGTGGCCAACAAGGAGGCCTATAGTTTCCTGGATGGCTTCTCCGGATACAACCAGGTACAAGTGCATCCTAACGATAGGCATAAGACGACATTCACCACTGAATGGGGAGTCTTTGTCTACATAGTCATGCCTCTTGAATTAACTAACACACCAGCCACTTTCCAACGATTGATGTTTACAATATTCAAAGACATGCTGAGGAAGGAGTTAGAAGTTTTTGTGGATGACTTGTGTGTTCACTCTACTTGGCAAGAACACTTAGGCAGGCTATAAGCGGTCTTTGAATGATGTCGACTGTACCGCTTCTCATTGAACCCATTGAAACGTCAGTTCTGGGTGAAGCATGGATGTATCCTAGGACATATGGTGCCAAAGAATGGCATTGCCACAGATTTTTTGAAGATCAAGGTCATTGTCAATCTTCCACCCCTAGCTTATTACAAGGGTGTTCAGTGCTTCTTAGGACATACTAGGTACTATCAACGGTTTGTGTTAAACTACACATTGATTGCTAGACCTCTATATAACCTGTTGATTGTATTCAAAGGACTACGGAGTGCCAACGCACGTATGAGGAACAAAAAAAGGCTTTAACCACCTCTCCAATACTAGGAGCCCCCAAACTGGACAGTCGCATTCCATGTGCATATCAATGCTTCGAAATTCACCGTAGGAGTTGTGTTGTGCCAACCTGGTGA
Source organism: Lygodium microphyllum (assembly GCF_053477565.2). Taxonomy (NCBI): domain Eukaryota; kingdom Viridiplantae; phylum Streptophyta; class Polypodiopsida; order Schizaeales; family Lygodiaceae; genus Lygodium; species Lygodium microphyllum. The sequence goes on from NW_028229521.1 coordinate 824,577, forward strand.
ACACAACGGAAAAAGAGGGCTTAGCCATGGTATTTGCCATGAAGAAATTCCGACATTATCTTTTGGCTATGCCTTTTACTTTCTTTGTTAACCATCAAACCTTGTTGTATCTAGTTAATAAACCATGCGCCACACAGGATGCATTGCCAGATGGCTTCTTCTGCTTTTGGAATTTTACTTCTCTGTGGTGGTAGTGCGTAAAGGGAAGCAGTATTACATGGCTGACCATTTGTCTCGTATCCCCACAAGAGAAGTAGCTGGAAAAGGCATTGAGGATGAACTGCCAAACGCGCATCTATTCCACTTATCAAATGAAAAGGATTTGTTTAAAGATGACTTGATGCCATATTGGACATAGTTCAAGTTCTTCAGCACGAATTACCAGAATGACCGATAGAAAAGGCCCGCCTTAGGTGGATTATCCTAAAAATCTAACCCTATCAGTTGATAGCTGGCCAACTTTACAGGCTGGGGCAAGACGGGTTGCTGTTGCGCAAATGTGTGTGTGAGCATGAGATGCATGACGTACTGATAGAGGCACACGGTTGAATTGTAGGAGGAAATTTTAGTAGAGATGCAATACACCGCAAGGTGTTACAGTCCCACATGTGGTGGCCTACCCTGTTTTGAGATGCTACATGATTTGTGAAGCATTGTGATGAGTGTCAACGAACTAAAGTCCCTATCTGTAAAGATTGCATGGAGCTAGCCCCAATTATCGCACGACAACCCTTCAAAAAATGGGGGATTGACTTCATTGTACCCATTAGTCTTGCGGCACAATATTCACGAGCTAAACACATCATTGTGGCCACCAACTATCTAACCAAATGGGTATAAGCACAAGCTATGAGAAAGAATGACTCTAGGACTACTGCTAAGTTCCTATAAGAGTAAGTGATCTCATGATTTGGCTGCCCCATCAAATTAGTGAGTGACCAAGGCACACACTTCATCAACAAAGTGATAGCTCACCTCCTATCCTCCTTCCTAATCATCATCGCAAATTCTCACCTTACTACCCTTAGGCAAATGGTCAAGTGGAGCCCCAAGAGGAACACCAAAGAAAAGGGAATTCTCTTGCAAGAAAATCTATCTTGTAACATCAACAAGCTTTCATTTCATTCTTTTGATGACCAAAACAAAGAAAACAGCAAATCTTCACGCAGCATCATAGTAGATATCTCCCACGGATTTGATAGAATCAACCATAATCTTCAACATCTTCATAGAATCCATCAATATAACAAAGAACATAAAAGAATACACCATATTTTGAATGGAAATAAATCACATATTATTCATCTTCAATGTCTTCATAGTTCTCTCTCTCAATCTCTCATATACAATTACACTGTTTTGATAGAATTGACTATCTTTCTCTCTCTCTCTCTCTCTCTCTATCAATAGTACATCATCTCCTCACTCCAATGCTCTCATAATAACTCTCAATAATCCTTCTTAGGTCGTGGATGAACCTCCCAAGAGGTATGTCTGATATGAAGAGTCACCAGAGCCACTACAGTGTCTTTTCATAGCTCACTACTGTCACTGCCACTCAGTCTTCTCTTTAGTCTTCAGCAGCTACTTCTTCCATTTATTTTAGCTCTTTTGAACTTAGATTCATCCTTTTCAAAAATTAGAAAACTTTACCAAAGTTACACATAATTTCTACATAACATTTATAGAAGGTCTACAGAACAGTGCAGTACAATACCAGAGTAGTTACAGAATTGTTACAGTATAGTGCCAGAGTAGAGACAGAAGGTCTACAGAGGGTTATAGAAGGTCATCAGAACCTCATAACTCATACTCAAACCATTCCAAACTATCAAAAACTATTTAATAAGCTTCTAAAAAATCTCAATCTTCATCAATCATCAATCCATGCTTCATACAGAAGAAAATCAGAACAAAATAGAAGCTATACAGAAGCTATACATAACCAATCATAACCTCAATAGAACCTATCAGAACATTTCATAGCTTCATATCTCCACGAAGAATCATCATGAACTTCCAAAATATAATCAATATCATCCAAAACACTCTCAAATACTTCCATTAACAACCATACATCACTCTAAATCCATCAAAAATCAATCATTCAGACCTCAAAAACAACAAAAATCAATCAAAAATTCAGTCCTTTTCCATTCTCAACATATCCCCACACTTAGAAAGGAAGCATCCTCGAGACCTAAGAAAAAGAAGAATATAAGTTCATTAAATATCTTAATTTTATCTTTCGTCGGATCTTCAATAATCTTGCCAAACCATGACCCCAACTTATCATCTAGATTTGATAGAAAATACTACTAAAGAAAAACTTCGTTATTCATTAACTCATCTGATTAATCATTTAAAAAGTCATAACAAATTTTTAAAGGATATGAGAGGTTCTCTTTATCTTTCCACCATAGGCATCCATCCACCATCACCATCAATAGTTTGAAAAGAGCTCTCGAACAAGTTATTCTCAATCAGTACGAACTCATCATATATAATTATTACAACACACACACAGCCACTAACACACCCATCTAAATGACTCCTCCAAAAAGAGAGATATATATAATTAAGAATCATCCAAAATACATTGCAAAGGCATCAATGAAGATGATCCCTTTTGAAGGCTTGGTGGTTTCGAAAAGGATCCATGGAGAAGGATTCATCTACAAATGTCTTTGGAGGATTTTGAAAGAACTGCAGGCAGCACATCCTTTCTAGCAAAACAAGGTATCTGCTAGGTAGACATAGGGCATGAAAATACAGGACATCCAACTGGTGGGAGTCAATGTTCGCATTGACATTCATACAAAGTTTTGGAATGGCCTTTTGATCATTATGGGAATGCCTATGCATGTATGCTAGATACCAAGCAAAATGAGCTGTCAATCTCACTGAAGGATCTAGAGATTGTGAATATTGGTGAGCAAAATGAAGGTAGTTTTGGTATGCTTGACTGGTAGTTGTCCAATCCCCTGGAATTATTGGCCAGTTAATATGAGGTCCTGTAAGAGAATCAGTTGAGCTCCATCCTCTTCTTCTTGGAATCTGCTGATCAAACCCTTCATATTCACTAACCAACTGAGGGGATTGCGAAATAGAAGTGGCAGGAGATGGAAGTGGAATAAGTAATAGAGGATGAAGAGATGGGTATGAAAAATCATAAAAGGAGGAATAAGTTAAAGAAGGAGTGGCTAAAAATTTAAGGGAATCAGTTAGGAAAGGTGTTAATTGATAAATAGGAAAAGTAGAAGGTATATGGATAGATGGTGAAGGGTATGGTGGAGAAGGGAAAAATACTCTATCTTCGATAAAAGAGCAATAGGTAAATATGGGAATTTAAGGAAAAGATTAAGGTTGGAAAAGAATAGGTAAGATTGCTATTGAATTGGTTTGATAAAGGGAAAGATAGGTATCATAGCGATGAGCCATTTATTGATAGTACAATAGGCTAGGAATAGAGGGACCTAAGACAGATCTTCTTTGATAGGCATAAAAAAAGGAAGAATCAAATGGATGGTTTTTGGAAAGGTGAGCTAAGAGATCCACCATCAGTTGGTTAGTGCTCTATACGTAGGTAGAAGCTGTGTTCTGATGTTGATTCAAGACCACAAAATCAATCATTGAGTGCGAGGAATTGTTAGGGCAAGTAGCCACTTTTGAGAAGTAACAATGGAACATGTCATCTATTCACAACTCCAAATAGTTGACATATAAAACAGCTTGCAAAACCACATCTCCCACATACCAAGCCATATCTACTTCATCTAGAATCAATAGATCTCCCCGTAGATACATGTATGACAGCAACATGGTATCCGTCGTCACAGAATCTTCAAACACCATACGGACCACTTTTGTCAGCAACTCAGAAGACCAAGCCCCACTCCAGGAAGAGGAAGATCCATCGTTGAAAGCTTCATATAAAAGGCCAACTTCTGCAAACTGATAGTGGACAAAGAAAGAATGGTCTGGAGGAACATAATCCTGGAAATACTCAAATGTCGACCATAACAAATCCATCCTGGACTGCAATCTTTCCACTTTATCTTGGAACAAAGGACACAATGTAGCCTGTCTCTGGAGAATTGCCAAGTCTTGCGCAGAGATAAAAGGAATCAGAGGAACATTGGGGCTTGGAGAAACTGACCGTGATTGCGTCAGTTGGTCTTGCAACTGCTTGATTTGGGAAGCTTGTGATTCCATTGTGTCATGAGCAGTCTGTAAGGCTGAGAGTTTTGCATCTAAAAGAGTCTGAAACTCTTGAGCTTCTTTGGACATTCTCTCCTTCTCCTCTGAGACTTTAGTGACCTTTGACTGAGCTTATGTTAACTAAATCTTCAAAGAAGATATCTCTTCTCTTTGAGCCTCAATCATTTGGGTTTGTTGCTCCATCTGCTTAAACAGATCTGCAAGTGTGTCTTTAGTAGAGGCTAACTCTAATGTTGCCTTATGCAACTAGTCGTTGGACTGCATCAGTTCTTCATAAAAAGAAGCATACAGCTGTTGAACACAAGCTGTCTCACTGAAAGTTCAATCGAACTCTGGATGTCTTTACAGAGGAATGGAATGGCATCTCCCAACACTAAACTATTCAATGAAGGGACTAATATGTCCAAGGGACCCTCTCTATGTGCCCTGAACAAATTGCTACATGTGAGGTAAGCAGGGAGGTCACTGCCAGATGTAGCAGGAATTGTGACTGAAGGAATGACTGAGGGAGTTTTATCTGCCACACGCTTCAAGCACTTTCGCTGAATGACCAATGGAGGAGGGGAATCAAGATCCTCTATATCAATAGGTTCTGACTCTTCTGAAGGTGGTGGAGGAGGTACTCGATCAGATGGAGGAGGTGGAAGCACATCCTTCTTTAGGCCTGAGTATGCCAAGAAAGCATACAGGTAGGATCCATAGGTAACATTTGTGAAGTTTCCTCTGGTTATCTTGACAAAATGTTGGTCCATCTTTGTAAGTAGGTAAGTACTCCAATCAATAGCCACCCCTTTTAACACCATCCTAGAAGCTGTGAAGAGCTCTTTGGACAAGTAATGAGATGGTGTTTTGGCAGGCATAAACCTGTCTTGGAGGAACTGAGAGACTAACTTCCACAGAGGATCAGTGATCATGGAAAAAGATACTCCTAAAGTGTTGATCACTTTCTTGACATCAAAAATTTCCTTGGTCTGTTTCTATAACAGCTTGAAAATATCATCATTGGAGAATAATTGTCTAGCTGTAACAAAGGGCTCTCCTTTGTAAGGAAGAGATAAATCCTTCCCTAACCCTTGGGGTGTCAATATCATGGAAGCACCATGAACCAGGCCCGACTTCTTGCTGTATGATGCAAGGAACTCATCACACAAGGATGGATCATCTGGAATCAAGGAGAATGAGGCAGCCACGGGAACGGGGGCTAATTGAGTAGATTAAGTAAATGAGATTAGCTTAGTCTGAGAAAGTTAATTAAGTTAATTTAGTTGAGTAAATCAATTAAGTTAGTTAGGTTAGTCAGGTTAAGTCTGGTAAATTAGGTTACTTAGGTTAAGTCTAGTAAATTAGGTTAGTCTAGTTAGTCAGGTTAACTAGGTTAGGCTAGTTGGGTAGGTTAATTATGGTAAGTCTAGTTAGATTCAATAAGTCTAACTAGGGTTAGGTGTCTAACTAAAGGTTAGTTAATCTAACTAGGGTTAGGAAGGCTAACTGTGGTGAAGTTAGACTAACTAGTGTGAAGTTAGGCTAACTAGGGGTTAGGTTAATTAACTGTGGGTGAGTTAAATTAGGGTTAGTGGGAACTAACTAGGGTTAGTTTAGGTTGGGTTAGTAGGAACTAACTAGGGTTAGTTAGCTAGGGTTAGTAGGAACTAACCAGGGTTAATTAGCTAGGGTTAGTAGAAACTAACTAGGGTTAGTTAGCTAGGGTTAGTAGGAACTAACTAGGGTTAATTAGCTATTAACTAAGGTTAGGTGAGTTATTAACTAGTGTTAGGTTAGTTACTAACTAGTGTTAGATTAGGTATGTTAACTAGGGTGAGGTTAGTTACTGTAACTAGGGGGAGGTACTAACCAAAGGGGAGTAGGGTGGTTGAGGAGGAGGAGGAGGAAGTAGGGGTTGGTGGTCGAGGAGGAGGAGGAGGAGGTGGAGGAGGTAGAGGGAGGCGGTGGTGCAGGAGGAGAAGGAGGAAGAAGAAGAAAGAAGAGAAGGAGGGAGAAGAGGAAAGAAGAGGAAGGAGAAGGGGAGGAGGAAGGAGGGAGGAAGGGGAGGGATGCGGACGAGCAACATCAATAGGTAAGTTTTTTTCAAAAAAATAATTAAATAATTTTTTTTAAAATCTGTCTCTTTTTTCTTTTCTTTTCTTTTGTGTTTTTTTTCTTTCTTTTTTTTCTGTCTCTCTTTCGTTTGTTTCTTTTTTTCTTTTTTTTAAATTCTTGCTTGGTTTTCTTTTGGGGTTTTTTTTAATTTCTTTCTTGTTTTCTCTGTTTTTTTCCTTTTGATGTGTTTGTTTTTTTGTTTTTTTTTACAGAAGGTGTAGGGTTAGAAAACTTGGTCCATATTGTCAAGGAGGAATGTCAACTATCGAGGTTGCGTCTTATATCTTGTCGACTGCAGGAGGTATCAAGGTGTTTCCACAGTACACGTTCTACATCCTTCGTGGCAGGGACCATGCGGCAGCACCCAGGGAGGTAGCTGGTTGAAGGAATCGCAGGAAATTTGTCAATGGCGAGGGATATTGCACTCAACTCACGATCACTCAAATGAAATGAAAGAACAGTCACTTGTCCCATTACGAATATCACTCGAAGAAATAATGATGAAAACCCAGAGCTCACACCCGGTTTAGAAATTTACAAAGGAATGGTGCAGAGAGGGAGTATGCCAGGGTGCACAATTAATGGTGCATCAGTGCGTCCAACCCTGTCTAGCATAGGTGCAAGGAGGAAGGCCAGAGAGCCTTGTAGTGCAGTGTACAGAATAGAATGACATGTCTTGTGCTTATTGCAGAAACCCAGCTCGTGGGTGCATAGGAAAATGGAAATGTACCTAACTCCAATCATCGTAACGTCCCTCAATCCTCACCTCTTGATAATTGATCGAAGAAACTCCATTCACACTCAGCCCACCCTCTGTCCCATGCTCTGTTGATAGATACAGAGGGCAACCCATTCCTGAAACCCACTGATGTAATCCTCACCGTCACTTGTGCAGAGGTTGTATGCCTTGTGCGCATTTGATGGTGCAACTATGCATCCCGCCTTGTGCTAGCATACAGTGCAAGAAGGAAGGCCAGGGAGCCTTATGGTGCATTGCACATGAACAGATCGTTCTTTGTGTATTGAGAGGCCCATCCCATGCGTGCAACACTCCATTCACACATCTCACCTCTCATTTGATTTAAAGGGAAAGACTAGTCACTCACCCCACCCTCTGTCTCACTCTCGGATAGATATAGAGGACAACCCATACTCACGTCCCCATCTTATTAGGATGAATGCTCACATCACTCAAGGGGTTGATGATGAAGATTATGTCAACTATTGTTGTCATCAGGATCTTGAAGACGAGGTGTACCTAGGGAGGCAGCCAACCAATCTCATACTCAATGATTGTAAGAAGAGTCGTTTGTTAAGAAGGGCAGATAGACTCATATTGTAGAGACAGTGCACCAAGGAAGGTGGCTTCAAATTACTTTTGCTGAAAAGGTTATGCTGGTGATGAATCAGCTATCCTGAACTGCGGGGTGTTACCACCTTTTCCACAGTCAGCTTCTCGCCCAAGGGTGTTTTCACCTTTTCTTGGAACGAGGCCTGTTATGACAGGGAATTTCTTCCTTTTCTCCCATAACAGTTTGTTTGTTTTGTTTTGTTTTGTTTTTCTTTTCTTTTTCTTTTTCTTTTCTTTTTTTTTTCATGAAGAAAGAGAATGGTAGAAATACCATATGTCAGGACCAACCTCGCCATCGTTGTTGGATCAGACGAGAAGAGAATAATGTCGAGTTGAGATATTTCTATGAGGGGATAGCAGAACGAGACTGCCTCATTAGGAGAATCATAAGGGCTGTTAGAAGCACGATGAGAAAGACAGTGCAATGCCCAAAAGGGAAAGGGTAGGTCGACTGTGATTGTCAAGATCCCCAGGGAGGGAAGTACATCTTCAGGCCATAGCCATTGACAAGGAAAGTATCATTAGAGGCATCAATAGTCTGCACTTGAATAGAGCCGTTAGGATTGACAGCAAGTACCTTATACGGCCCCATCCACCATTGTTGAAGCTTGCCAGGAAACTTGCCAATTCTCGAATCATAGGCTGAACAAGATCACCTTTTTTGAACTCCTTGTGCTTGATGAAACTGTCATGATAGGCCTTGCGTCGCACTTGAGTAGTTTCCATGCACTGTAGGGCCATCCGCCGTATCTCATCCAGGCATTCCAAGTGCAGGAGATGGCGTTGCAATGACTCATCATCTCCCAAGCATTCTTTAACTGCCACTCGCAAAGAGGGCAATTCCAGCTCAATAGGGAAGATGACTTCTGTACCATATACTAGCTGGAAAGGGGTCTGTCATGTAGCTGTCTTATGGAAAGTTCTGTATACCCAGAGGGCCTCTAGAAGTCGGTCGTCCCAGTCACGACGATGTGCGGCAATCAATCTTGTCAGAATCGAGCAGAGGATGCGATTGGTGACTTCAACTTGGCCATTGGCTTTGGGGTAATAGGAAGTGAACTTACGATGGCGGATCTTATACATCTTAGTCAGCTTCTCCATAATTTTGTTAAGAAAATGAGTACCTCTGTCACTTACCAGCTCAAGGGGACTGCCAAAACGGGTGATAATATTCTCGTACATGAACAGGGCTACATTGTTATCATCATTCCACTTCAAGGCTTTAGCTTTACACCACTTTGTGACATAATCCGTACATACTAAGATGTATCTGTTCTGCTTCCGTCTCGTGGGTGGATCAATGGGACCCACAAAATCAATCCCCCACTTCTCAAACAGCTTTAGGGGAAGAATGGGTTGCAGTGGCATGGCACTTGTTTTGGTGGGTTTCCCCATTCGCTGACAAGCATTTGTAGTAGTCATATGCATCCTTGTGGAGGGTCGGCCACCAGTATCCTGCTTCTCCTGCGAAGTGTCCACCACAAGGTTTGTGATGTGATGCTTTCAATACTATGTCGATTTCATCCCCTGCAACGCATCTTCGCAGCACTTCATCTTTGCCTCACTTGTACAATGCACCGCCTAGCAAGGTGTAGAGGGATGATTCTAACAGAAGCTTCTTCTTCTCACGGCTTGAGATGCCAGGAGGATACTATTGAGTTGCCAGGAGATTGGCTATGTCTGCATACCAGGGAGTAACTATTTCAACTAGAAACAAAGAAGCATCAGGAAGGTCAGGATCATCCTGTTCCTCTGCTTCTGTTTGAGGGATCTGTGATAGATGATCAGCTAGGACATGGGAACGGCCAGGCTTAGTAACCACTTCAAAATCAAACTCCTGGAATAGTAGCAACCATCTCATCATTCGTCCTTTAACATCTGCTTTGTTCATTAAGAAGGACAGGGCTTCATGATCCATATAGAACTTGAAATGCGTTGACAATAGATAGTGTTGAAACTTCTCCGGTGCAAATACCATTGCTAAGCATTCAAGCTCTGTCACTGTATAGTTCCGTTCCCTATCACTAACCTTTCGGCTTGCATAATAAATTGGTTGATCTAATTTAGAGGGGCCCTTTTGACGTAGGACAGCACCTAGCCCTTCAACTGATGCATATGTGTGCACATGGAACTCCTTCGTCCAATCAAGAGGCTGTAAGATAGGTGCTTGGATAAGGTACTATTTTAGGGTATTAAAGGCTTCTTCATAGTTATCAATCCAAAGGAAATCCACCTCTTTCCTTACGAGCTTGTGCAAAGGGGATGCCTTGGTTGCAAAATGTGCAATAAATCTTCTGTAGTAGCCCACATGGCCAAGAAATCCTCTCCATTGCTTGAGGTTTGTTGGTGCTGTTAAGGCGGAAATCTTCTCAATATTTGCTGGGTCTGTTGCAATCCCTTGTGCAGAGGAGAACTTTGCACAATCTTCTCAATCTTTGCTGGGTCTGTAGCCCACATGGCCAAGAAATCCTCTCAATTGCTTGAGATTTGTTGGTGTTGTTAAGGCAGAAATCTTCTCGATCTTTACTGGGTCTATTGCAATCCCTTGTGTAGAGACAATATGGCCCAAGAGAACTCCTGATGAGACGCCAAAGACACATTTGTTAGGGTTGAGAGAGATCCCATACTCTCGGCATCTGTCAAAACATTGCTCTAGGTGTCCCCAATGCTTGTGGATCAAACTATAGGCACAGAAGTCATCAAGATACACCTTAATGAAATCATACAGATGATTCTAGAAGGCAACCATCATTACTCGTTGGAAGTTGGTAAGAGCATTACGGAGCCCAAATGGCATCACTCTATAGGCATAGGTCCCCCATTCTATCGTGAAGGTTGTTTTGGATTGGTCCTCTTCTACAATTTGGACTTGGTTATATCCCCTGAATCCAGCCAAGAGGGAATACAACTCATGGCCTACCACTGTATCCAACAGTTGGTCTGTAAAAGGGATAGGGAAATGATCCTTCTTCGTCTTCGAATTGAGCTTTCAGAAGTCGACACATATTCAAATTTTCTCGTTCTTCTTGGGTACTACCACAATGGGCAAAACCCATTCACTGTTAACCACGGGATAAATGAACGTTGCTTCAAGAAGTTTCAATAATTCAGCCTTCACAAGAGCATAGTAATTATGATTCATATGCCTTTGTCTTTGCCTTACAGGTTTTGCATCAGGATCTAGGTCAATATGATGTTAAGATACTGTGGGATCAATCCCCTTTAGGTCTTTGTATGACCAAGCAAACACATCTAAGTTCTCCTTTAGTAGATCTCGCAGGATCACTAGTTCTTCTTTTGGAAGATTGAGATCCACTTTTAGGTGACGTTCAGTACCGTCAGTATCCAAGAACGTTGCTTGTCTTTCACATTCCACTTCGCGGATAAATGTCCCACGGATTGCTTCTGGATAGCGGTCTCACTCTTTCAAGAGAGTAGTATCCTCGTTTGATATTCCACTAGAGCTAGTGTCCTCCTTCTGATGAACAGATGACTCATGCGTTTGTTTAGGTCGCTGGAAGGGTATCAAAGCTTTGTTTACTTCTATATGAGTGGTAATTTCTTATGGACTTAGGGATTCATCTTCAAAGGATGCGTCCAAGAATGTCACATAACACGGACCTGCTAGAGGCCGGGGCTTTGAGGGCTTTGGCTTTTGTTAGCAGGGGGCATCATCATCATCTTTTCTTTGGAATGAAAGGTCAGGGCGACATGAGCCACTGGGGAGCTTAATTTTTATGCTTTTAATCCATTTCTTATATAGATTTTGCATGCTTTGTGGTCCATTGGCCAACCCAAATGGAACCATGGTCATTCCATCCAACACCCTGAGATCTTCAGCCTCTGAGGTCTCTGTAGGGACATCAACAAGATCATCCGCTATCAGAGGAGATTCTTCATCTGCACTTTCATAACCCGCTTCATTTTCTTCCTCATCATTTTCATCCTCTTCCTCTGGAGGCTCTGTCTTTGCTTTTGTAGAGGCTCTATAAGAGAAGAACAGATCTTCTACCTCTGCATCTACTTCTACTTCTGTCACAACTTCTGACTCTGCTTCTGCCTCTGGCTCTAGCTCTGGCTCTGTATCTGGTATTGTCTCTGTGACTATCTCTGTATCCGCTCTGTCTCTGTTCTATATCCGCTCTGTATCTGTTCTGCCTCTGTACTGTCTCTAGTCTGTAACTGTACTGTCTCCATCCCTCTATTTAGGTTGAACTTCACAGTCTTGGCAGGAGAATTATTTTTGTTCTGAACAACTAGTTCCTTCTTCTTGGAGTGCTAACATTGAAACTTTCAACTCTACCAAATTTGAGGCAGGCTCTTGTAGCTTCTGTTGGCTTATTAGTGCCATTGGCCTTTACAGGGGCTGTGGGCTTGGACAGTCCTTTGCAGTGTGGCCTTCTCCTTTGCATCGGCTGCATAAGGGCTTGTAGTCCACAGATCATCTAGGGTTTGGACAATTTGGGGAGATATGACCCTTTTCTCCACACCTATAGCATTCCACTTCTGATCTCTGACCATCGCCAGATTGTCATCCTCTGTAACTTTGAGAGGGAAACCTCCTTGGACCAAAATTAGGACCAAACTCCCTAGGCTTTGGTCCAATATCCTGTATTGTCATTTTGGAATTCTAGCAAGTTGAATCTTGCATTTTCATCCTTCTGTCTTCATTCATGCATCTTCTTCAGAGAGCAAACATCCTTTGTATGGTTCTTCCGCAAATAGTAGGAACATAAGGCTCCAGGAATGGTTGGTTTTCGGGTACATTCAGTGGCTAAATGTCCCACTTGATGACACTTTTTGCACCATGTATTAGAGCGCATCACATCTCTTCCAGCTCCCACAGGAGTGGATATATTGGTGGTATTCACCTTCAGTGTCTGTAACTACTCTGTAATCACATCCAGAAGCTCTTTCTTGATGATTGCAACTGAGTTGGATAAGTAGTCCTTTAGATTTTCACCTCCTAAAGTACTTGTAGTGGGATTTGGGGAAGGTTCTCTAATTACTGCATACAGTGGTTGGGTCGATCCAGAAGGTCCTCTGTTCTGGCTCTGATTCAAAGCTCTTGTTGAGACTTGGGGTTGTTGATTTCAGTTGGTAGGATTCCACTGTTGTTGAGTCTCCATTGGAGGAACTATTTGAGGACATTGTTGTTGTGGTTGAACCATCATTTGAGGCACTGTCGTCTGTGATGACCATAGTGGACTAGGTGCATTATACTGCGGCACTATTTACATCTGAGGATAGGGGGTAGGAAACTGTCCCTGGGACTACATTTGGTGGGTATACCATTCCTGGCATGGGAGGAGGTAAGACTCCTCTTCCTAGAGTCATTGACAGCCTTGCTTCAAGTTCGTCATACAATCGTGCACCTTCCACTACAGCTTGCAGATTGACTGGTCTTCTCAATTCCACGAAATTTTGAACTTCTGGTTGTAGACCTCTGAGAAACACTCCTTTCTGGATACCTTCGTCCAAATGATGGTTAGTCCATCTCTTCAGGATGGATTCCATTCGCGAGACATAAGCTTCTACTCTTTCTCTAGAGGACTGACTTAGGTTCATGAACTCCTCTCGCATCCGCTCTTCGAAACCTTCACGCCTGAATTCAATGAGGAAGGCCAACTTCTGGTCATTCCATGTGCCACAAGTTCTTGCTGCTTGTCTCTCATACCACTGAAATGCCGCACCTTTGAAAGTGGCGGGGAATATCGCTAACCAATGCTTAGGGGTTCTAGCATTGTGAGCCACACATGCTACCATGAACTCTGCTACATGAAGATTAGGGTCTTCATTGTACTCTCCCTTAAAAACTAGCAATGGGACTACATTTGTTGGCCTGTCATTAATATTTCCAAGACAAATCTGACTAGGAAAGGGACCTTGAGTCGCCATGGGGACTTCTATAAAGAGTTCTTTTAGGGCATCAAAGGAGGCTTCTGCTGCTAGCTCGTTCTCAGCTTTGATTTTTGCCTTCTCTCTTCTCACGTACCTCTGGACTCGTTCTAATGCTTGCCTCTTGATTGCTCATTCATCAAGGGATTGACTTCAACTAGTTGGTATGTACTCAATAGGATAGTATCAGAGAGGGCTTAAGTCTCTGAGAGATTCTCTGGCCAACATCTCCTCTACTTCCTTCTTTTCAACATCTCTGAATTTGGCTTTCAAACCACTACAGAGGGGGAGATATTCAATTCTGAAAGTATCAAAACTCATTCTTCTTAGGATCGTTGTTGTGTCATTATAATAATGCCAACTTATGAGGGTTTCAATAGTGTATGTTGTGAAAAACACTCTGTCTACCAACTTCCAGTGGGTTACTAATTGGACAAACAGAAGGTTGTTAGTGCACCAAGCATCCCATGTATCTTGCTGTTGAGCATCCATAAATAAATTCCAACTCTTTTCCTTCTTGTTTTCGTGAATCTCTACAGACCACGACTCCTGAAGCTTCTTCATAATTTTCCACTTGATGATATTTGGAAACTTATCAATGAATGACAAATCTTCCATGGATGGTCATTCTCTCTATTTCTGCTCTTTAGTTCTTTCCCAAACATTTTGTCACCAAGATGCAAGTTTCTGCTGCTTCAAGAGGAAGAGGAAACAGTCCACCACATAGAGCATGCATCATGATGGTGATATGTTTCCGCCATTGTGGGATGAAATTCTTGTGGAAAGTGTCTTTGATAATGAGAATCTCCAACTCTTCAGTGGAGGAAGGAACTTCGCAAACTTCCATTGAATTCTCCTCTTCTTGACAATGCCATTTCCTTCATTTTTAGCCTCTTTTGATGCTTGTTGATGGCAAGTTTCCCCAGTTGCGCACCAAAAACATGGAGCCCCAAGAGGAACACCAAGGAAAAGGGAATTCTCTTGCAAGAAAATCTATCTTGTAACATCAACAAGCTTTCATTTCATTCTTTTGATGACCAAAACAAAGAAAACAGCAAATCTTCACGCAGCATCATAGTAGATATCTCCCACGGATTTGATAGAATCAACCATAATCTTCAACATCTTCATAGAATCCATCAATATAACAAACAATATAAAAGAATAAACCATCTTTTGAATTGAAATCAATCACATATTATTCATCTTCAATGTCTTCATAGTTCTCTCTCTCAATCTCTCATATACAGTTACACTTTTTTGATAGAATTGACTATCTCTGACTCCCTCTCTCTCTCTCTATCAATAGTATATCATCTCCTCACTACAATGCTCTCATAATAGCTCTCAATAATCCTTCTTAGGTCGTGGATGCACCTCCCAAGAGGTATGTCTGATATGAAGAGTCATCGGAGCCACTACAGTGTCTTTTCACAGCTCACTACTATCACTGTCACTCAATCTTCTCTTCAGTCTTTAGCACTGCTTCTTCCATTTGTTTTAGCTCTTTTGAACTTAGATTCATCATTTCCAAAAATTAGAAAAATTTCCCAAAGTCACACATACTTTCTACAAAACACTTACGAAAGGTCTACAGAACAGTACAATACAGTACCTTAGCAGTTACAGAACAGTTACAATACAGTACCAGAGCAGAGATAGAAGATCTACAGAGGGTTATAGAAGGTTATTAGAACCTCATAAATCATACTCAAACCATTCCAAACTATCAAAAACTATTCAATAAGCTTCCAAAAAATCTCAATCTTCATCAATCATCAATCCATGCTTCATACAGAAGAAAATCAGAACAAAACAGAAGCTATATAGAACCAATCAGAACCTCAACAGAACCTATCCGAATATTTCAGAGCTTTATATCTCCACTAAGAATCATCATGAACTTCCAAAACATAATCAATATCATCCAAAACACTCTCAAATACTTTCATTAACAACCAAATCCATCAAAAATCAGTCATTCAGACCTCAAAAACCACAAAAATCAGTCAAAAAATCAGTCTTTTTCCTCTCTCAACATCAAGCTAAGTTAACAAATGAAATCCTAGTAAATGTACTGACTAAGGTCATCTTTGTGTCACAAGTGTGATTGGGACTGGGATAACAAATTAATGGCAACCTGGTGGGCCTACTATAAAGCTTACAAGACGACGGTAGGATGACAGACCCCCTTTCGATTGACATATGGTAGAGAGGCAATCCTTCCCTTGGAATTCTTTGTACCAAGCCTTAGGATTGCCGTTCAAAAAAGATGGGATGGGAAGGGGGCATGGACAGAATGCTTGATTGAAACTTGAGCACTTAACGGAAACCCGTCTCCTCGCCACCCATGCGCTCATATGCGAGAAGGCAAGACGAAAAAGGTGGTTTGACAAGCATGTCAAGCAGTGTAGCTTTGAATGGGGTGAGCTCGTACTGTTGTACTCAGTCAAGGGATATTGTAATATATCGAATATTGGAAATTCATGGGAAATGTTTTTATTTTTCTCCCGTCAGGTGATGGTCGTGCTGGAGGGGGAGAGGGATTTAGAAAGGACAGCAAGCTCCTCGTTGGAGCTTGCTAACCCTCAATACCATGCGCACTGACACGATGGAGAGGGAGGATTCCCCTCCCCTCCCCTATTTAAATCAAGGGGGGCTACTGCCGTCTAGGAGAAGAGAGGGCATGCTGCTATCGTGAGGGGATGAAGGAAGACCAAAGCGGGAGGCCGCCACGATGCCACTCTGATCAATGAGTGAGAGAGACAACGCTTGAGGGAGGGAAGAAAAAAAAAAGAGAGGAGACGGCCTACTATTGCTGTGAGGGATCGAGAGGGCTGCCGCTGCTGCTGCAAGAGGGGAGAGGAGGCGCCGGGTATCGCCAGGCCAGCATCGACCTTTGCCATCAGTCCACACCCAGCTCTGCTGAATTGCCCTGAGCTTCCCCCTCCCACGTCAACAAAGCTTTAGAAGCTTCCTGGGGGGAAGCTTCTAAAGGGCTTGATAAGCCCCCTTACATCCCTGTGTTTTTAACCCCCTATAAGCCCCCCTTCCCTTGGGGCTTAAAAACCTTTCACCCCCCCCTCGTGTTTAAGCTCTATAAGCCCCCTTTTCCCCCAATAAGAGTTGGGCTTAGAGGTCTTATTACCCCCCCCTCGGGTATTTAATCTTTCTTAAAACCCTTTCTTTAGCCTTTGGAACCACACCCCCCCCCCACCTCCCCGTGTGTTAACCCTTAAACCCTTCCCTTGGGCATCTTGAAACCACACCCCCCCTCGTGTTTAAACCCTTAAGGCATTTCCCTTGGACCTTGGGATTACTCCCCACACCCCCATGTTTCAAATTACCTTAGCCCCCTTCCCTTGGGCATCTTGAAACCACACCCCCTCCTCGTGGTTAAACCCCTTAGCTGTTCCTTGCCCTTTCCAAAATACCCTTGGGACTTGGGTTTTTCCCCTACTCGAAAATGAAAAGAAGAGTATTGAAGTGCAAGGGAGCGACGGTGGAATTCCGAAAAGGAAGTGTAAAGCTGTTTCTACGTCCGAAGGACTACGATTGCGATGCCTCCTAAGAAAGTCCAAGGCGCAGTCGCGGAAGGGTCATCTCCCGGTATCCATGTGGATATCTCACCCCAAAACCAGGTTTTTCTTCTTGGCTTTAATTCAGTTTTAAGTCAATCATGCAAAGGGAAATTGTTAGGGATAGGATATATTTGTCCGAGTTATTTGTAATGAAGGATTTTAGCTTATTTGAATGAATGATAATGTATAGAACTTAGTTTCCTTCGAATAGCATTAAGCATTATAAATTACGAGCAAGATTATCTATTTACTATAGTAGTATATTTCATTTAAATCCTAAAGGTATAGAAATTATATCTTGCACCATTAGTCTTATTCCTTTTCGCAACAAATCATTGTAAATGATTAAATTCATGAAATGTTTCTTTCGTTGCTCAAATTACTAGGAAGTTATCATTTCTAATTGCACATCTTAGCAAGGAAAATGTTTGTTATTTGGCATGAGTTCATCTGCAAGGAAAAAGGAAGTTTAAATTGAACTGTATTGACTGAAAAGTAAATTGTCACAAGGATAGCAAAACCGTGACAAGGCGATTAATATTACCTTCCAAAAGATAACCAAACCAATCTAAACATAGAAATATTCATACCCTAAGCACTTGACTACTTTCCTTATTGTAGGGTCAAAAAAAAATTCATAAAGATAAAGAACTAGGGTTGTCCCCTAGATTCTTAAAAAGAAACCCTAGGGCCAACATACGTCAGCTTAAAGGATCTAAAACGGATTGTTCCATCGCAGGACTTGCGCAGCAAGTACGAAATCATTTATTCTTGTGATTGATTCACAAGGAGAAAGGGTAAAAACCCTCAACAAGGATGGCAGATCCCTACGCAAGTTATCTTGCAAAAGGACATATTTTTGGATATCCTTCTAAATAAGGAAAGTTGTAAACCGGAAACTAGCATATCTAAGGAACTTTAGGATTGACCAAGTTGGGTTAATAAGATACGCCCTACACCGGAATGTAAAGGATCTTGCCAATTTACAAGACACCTTGGGAACGAGTGCTAATACACTCAAAAAGGAAAGAACACTTCCTTAGCAGTTTGCCAAACAACACGGTTGATTAATGGAAATGTTTGTGCTTGCTAGAGATTCTAGGGTTCTGTTTGAATTATGAATTACAAATTAAATGAGTACCTATACTTCAAGTTAAAGGCCTGAAGGAAGAGGCAGTTTCAGTTACCCCCGACTACCTACCTAACCCTAACCAAGGGGGTTGTTCACCGCGCCGAGAACGTGGACCAAACCCGCCACGAGAGGTCTCTCTGTTGAGCTCTACTTGGAGTAGGAGGACGCTTGGGTGCCAGGGGGGACTCTCGCTATAAATCCCTCGCCTTCCGGGTCCTGCATAAGAGGCTAACGTGACTCGGGATTGGATCTCGAGGCCCACATACTAGTTTACGGGTGGAAGCTTGGAATAGTGATTCCTGCGGATTACTGGATAGCCTTCGGGCGGATTATGGACAAGCCTACGGCGGAACTCATTGTATTTCAAAGATAAAATGATGAAATATTAACAAAGAACTTGCTTGATATCGTTTTCTATATCACGTGATAAGATTACGTGAAGGAACCAGTGCTTAATGGATTAATTAAAGAAGCTGATTGTTATATGTCAAATCAATGTGTTAGATAATTACATAACAAAAAACAAACCGAGGAAAGTGCGGAGGATGGGCCATGGGTCCGTCCTACGGTTGGGTGGTCCCGGTTAGCCGGAAACTTTTCTCAAAAATCTCGATGAACAGTAGGATGATCATCAAAACGAATAACGGAAGCAATGACCTAGAGTTATGTCTTACCAGATTTATGCTATTTTAGGGGAACGGAATGGGACTATGCCTTATGGCAGAGAGGTTGAGCTTTGCATCCCTCTCGTTTCCCATTCTCCTTGAACCAAGTGCAGCGTGAATCCGCTTCGGACCTGGCGTTTCTGCGTAAAGTAGTTCGCTCGGGTCTGACGCTAGTTGCTGTTAGTTAATGACCAGTCAGGAAAACCCTAATTCCGATCGATCCTAAGTGGGAATGGCCAGGGTACTTCTGCTACGTGGCAGACGCGGGAAGACCTAGATTGCAAATCCCGTAACATTCCATGGGAGTGACGGGCGGAGCTTTCTAGACATCCTTTCTGACGGACTGCTAAGACATGTCCTATATGATACTAAGAGGACACGTTACAGATATAAGCAACTAAAGTTTCGATGGCTAGGATATTTTAAGGTTCAAATCATTATTTGAACTGTCAACATCCAATTGGAAACCCTAGAGGGTAAGATCATAGGATTCTTTAACAGCAACCACATAAAGAAGTATTTCCCTCCCACGCACGCATTGCATGAGCCCCCAATGCTAACACCCCCATCCACGTATGAGTAGCCACCATCACTAAGGTGGACGGTGAGGATAAGGAAGCAGTACCACTAGCCTACCTATGCATGACGGTCACTGCTAAACACACATGTACCATCAATGCGTTGATTGATGAGGGAGCCAATTTTAACATCCTGACTCATGACCATCGGACCCAAATTGGCAAACTACAATTGCAACCCACTATCACTAACCTCACCCCTTATGGGGACCAACCCTACACATTTTTGGGAAGGTGCAAGGTTGCAGTTTCTATCGAGACTAAAAGCATGACAATAATATTCTATGTGTTGCCCAACACTAACAGTGCAGGCACAGAATCACTGTTAGGACGAACTTTAAAAAAGCAAGTCTCTTGCCATGTCAACTATGTGGCGCAGCATATCCACCTAGCCATAGGTAACGCGAGCATAGTTACAGCTTTCAGCAAGGGTGTGTGACTCTTTCTAAGTCCATAGAGCCACTGCTAGAGAAACCCACCGCCAAGTCTTAGGAAGGGGATCGGGACTGGACAACATCATACCCGTCGGAGTGCAGATATACTTGACTATTTGCTTCACAATGCACTCTTCTTTAGTGGAAAAAACCCAATGAGCACGAGATAGCTGCAAGCGACCATCAGTACTCGATTGTGGCCAAAGCACCTCCGTCTTGTCTACCTCCTTCAAATCCATTCATGCCCCTACAGTGTCTCTCTTTCCTATGATGTGGTTCCATAGCAAGCTACCCACATTATTGAAAATATGCATGTGATCCAACAAGTGGTTGATCTATAAGTGGGTTCATTATGGAAACTGGTAAAAATATGAGAACCGTCGCATTCCATTTGGATGTGACTCCGTGTGGACCATTTTCAGCTCCTACCAGCTTTGGGTATTCATATGTACTAGAGATCATCCAAGAAAACCTTCCCTAAGTTCATGACCCTCTGGTAAGAAAGCGGTGTGTCTTTGATATACCATCTTCTTCATGGTTTGTGACCTTCGGGAGTCTAACTGTGGCCCACACAATGGGCATGCATGATAACCTGAGGTAACCAAATCTCTCCCAACACTTTTATCTAGTGAATACAAACTTGAAGGAGCTATGATAGACATTACCAATGAGAACGGAAGGCTACTTACCTGAGCACTCTCCGAATCCCGGAAAGTTATGCATGGTCCACATGAGAATGGCTCGAATATTGGCAAACCCTCGACATTGCACTTTCTCATATCTTGCACAATGACCCCCTCCTCCCACAAAATCTTAAGCTCATGGACTAATGGACGAAGATACACGTCCATATTTTTGACTTTGTAGTGGCTGGGAATGAGCAAGCTAAGGATGAGATGTCATTTCTTCGTAGAAAGTCATGGAGGGATATTGTAGTTGACAAGGTCTATAGGCCATACACTGTAAGAAGTTGAGGTAGACCGAATGGGTTCACACTATCCATAGCAAGATCGAGCCAAAGATTCCTTGGCTCTCGGGCAAAGCCTGGGAAGGTAGAGTCAATGTGGCTCCATGCGGGTGAATGTGTTGACATTCATTGAACTCCATTTATGGACCTATTCTGCACATATGCCACGTTGTCAAGCTCGCCATACCGGACGTACGAAACATGTGGTTTACGCGGGGGATAAGCGGAAAGTGTCTAAGAAATTTTTGAGGGATGGTTTGCCCTTGCAAGTCCTGTCAATACCTGTGAGCACCACACTTTGGGCATGTCTCCATCATCTCGTATTTTTCTCAAAAGAGTATGTAATCGTTGATACATGCATGGATATTGTTGTAGTCCATGCCAAGCTTTCGTAAAACATGTTGCGCATCATCATGAGACTCATTCATGGTATTTGTAAGTGGTAATATATGATACTTCAGTAACTTGAAAAAAAATCATAAAACACCTTGAAAAAGCACAAATTTTTTTATTGATAGTGCCGAAAAGAAATCAACAAAGCGTGCGTACAAGGTACCTAAACAACTCGGTCACACCTTGCATCGCTCCACCCGTATTTTGCTTGCACACTTAGGAGTGCAAGCAATGTATTCAGGTGAGATACTCGACGCCTATCATATAATGGTATGGATGCTTCCTCTCTAAGTGGATCAGAAGTCTCGACATCCATGGGTATCAATGCATCGATCATTGCCTCCATCTCAAGCTCCAAGATTGTAGGTAAGTTTGGAAGGCTGCCTGTCTCCTTTGGTATTGATGGTATAGATTGGGTAGTACCTTCCAAGTGGTGGATTGGCTCAGGTACTCCATCCATTGCACGTCCACGAACTCTTCTAACTGTCCACAAAGGGTGCACTCCTCCTTGGGATGAGATGTCACATCCCTGGATAGAAAATTTGCTAGTCACACCCAATGTTTTTGTATATGGTATTCAATTAGCTTGTGAATACAATGCATGATTGATATACATTTTTCTTACCGTTTGCTCAAAATCTGAGATCTCTTGATCAATGATCTCAGATTGAAACTCACCGAAGCATCATACGTGTTCTATAAACAATCAATGTTTTCGTCTAATTGCCAGCTTACATTGAGAGCAAGGACATGGGACACGCTGATTAAGATACGCCTCGCGATCTTGATCATCATGACCTTCATCGTTTTCCATTTGGTCTACGTTACGACAAACAATTTGTTTTTGTTATCATTCTTTTTTTCTTTCTTAAATTGTTTGAGAAGGGATTTCTTCTCTTGTAACTAAACAAAATTAACGTATGTAAAGTCTCCACCCACCCACAAATTAACGTATGTCGGAGTGTTTCCCGTCTCATGGTATTGTATCGGACCTCATTGGACCTCGCCACCACTCTCTTTTTGTTTTTTATCCATTCATTCTCTTCTCTTCTTCCATCTCTCTCTCTTTTTCTCTTTCTTTATTATGTTGTATGTTTTTTCCCTCTCTCTCATTCCTTCTTTCTTTTTCTCTTCCTCTCCCTCTCTCATTTCCTTTAACAAAACATCTCTCTCTCTCTCTACTACCAATTTTCTTTAACAAAACATCTCTCTTTCTCTACCACTACCACTACCACTACAATAAACAAGAAAAGAAGAAACAACAACAACAACAACAACTACTACTACTACTACTACTACTATCTCTCTCTCTCTCTACGACCAATTTTCTTTAACAAAACATCTCTCTTTCTCTACCACTACCACTACCACTACAATAAACAAGAAAAGAAGAAACAACAACAACAACAACTACTACTACTACTACTACTACTACTACTACTACTACTACTACTACTACTACTACTACTACTACTACTACTACTACTATCTCTCTCTCTCTCTACGACCAATTTTCTTTAACAAAACATCTCTCTTTCTCTACCACTACCACTACCACTACAATAAACAAGAAAAGAAGAAACAACAACAACAACAACAACAACTACTACTACTACTACTACTACTACTACTACTACTACTACTACTACTACTACTACTACTACTACTACTACTACTACTACTACTACTACTACCAAGAACATAAGAAAAAACTAGTACTACTACCACAAGAAAATAAGAAAAAACTAGTACTACTACCACAAGAAAATAAGAAAAAACTACTACTACTACCACTACTACAACAATAACAACAAACAAGAAAACTAAACAACAATCCCCTCTCTTTAAGAAAAAACTACTACTACTACCACTACTACAACAATAACAACAAACAAGAAAACTAAAAAACAATCCCCTCTCTTAAAGTACTATCGCTATTTGCATTGCTATTTATGACGCAAATAGCGACACCGCTATTTTGCATCGAATTTGCATCGAAAAGAGCCATCGCTATGCCTACGTATCCTTGTAGTGATTTAAGGTTTGAGGAAAAAGCTACTTTAAGAGAGCGGATGGTCTATAATGGAGGAACATTTCTTGCAAATGGTTATTTGAAGGGCTGTTATTAATTAGAAGGAATATAATTATGTTTAGTAAGAAAGAGACTTAGAACATGATTGGAGGAGTATAAAAGGAGCGTTGATGGCATTTTAAATACTACTACTACTACTACTACTACTACTACTACTACTACTACTACTACTACTACTACTATCTCTCTCTCTCTCTACTACCAATTTTCTTTAACAAAACATCTCTCTTTCTCTACCACTACCACTACCACTACAATAAACAAGAAAAGAAGAAACTACTACTACTACTACTACTACTACTACTACTACTACTACTACTACTACTACTACTACTATCTCTCTCTCTCTCTACTACCAATTTTCTTTAACAAAACATCTCTCTTTCTCTACCACTACCACTACCACTACAATAAACAAGAAAAGAAGAAACTACTACTACTACTACTACTACTACTACTACTACTACTACTACTATCTCTCTCTCTCTCTACTACCAATTTTCTTTAACAAAACATCTCTCTTTCTCTACCACTACCACTACCACTACAATAAACAAGAAAAGAAGAAACTACTACTACTACTACTACTACTACTACTACTACTACTACTACTACTACTACTACTACTACTACTACTACTACTACTACTACTACTACTACTACCACTACCAAGAACATAAGAAAAAACTACTACTACTACCACAAGAAAATAAGAAAAAACTACTACTACTACCACTACTACAACAATAACAACAAACAAGAAAACTAAACAACAATCCCCTCTCTTTAAGAAAAAACTACTACTACTACCACTACTACAACAATAACAACAAACAAGAAAACTAAACAACAATCCCCTCTCTTAAAGTACTATCGCTATTTGCATTGCTATTTATGACGCAAATAGCGACACCGCTATTTTGCATCAAAAAGAGCCATCGCTATGCCTCCGTATCCTTGTAGTGATTTAAGGTTTGAGGAAAAAGCTACTTTAAGAGAGGGGATGGTCTATAATGGAGGAACATTTCTTGCAAATGATTATTTGAAGGGCTGTTATTAATTAGAAGGAATATAATTATGTTTAATAAGAAAGAGACTTAGAACATGATTGGAGGAGTATAAAAGGAGCGTTGATGGCATTTTAAATACTACTACTACTACTACTACTACTACTGCTACTGCTACTACTACTACTACTACTACTACTACTATCTCTCTCTCTCTCTCCTACCAATTTTCTTTAACAAAACATCTCTCTTTCTCTACCACTACCACTACCACTACAATAAACAAGAAAAGAAGAAACAACAACAACAACAACAACAACTACTACTACTACTACTACTACTACTACTACTACTACTACTACTACTACTACTACTACTACTACTACTACTACTACTACTACTACTACTACTACTACTACTACTACTACTACTACTACTACTACTACTACTACTACTACTACTACTACCACCAAGAACATAAGAAAAAACTACTACTACCACCACAAGAAAATAAGAAAATACTAGTACTACTACTACTACTACTACTACTACTACTACTACTACTACTACTACTACCAAGAACATAAGAAAAAACTACTACTACCACCACAAGAAAATAAGAAAAAACTAGTACTACTACCACAAGAAAATAAGAAAAAACTACTACTACTACCACTACTACAACAATAACAACAAACAAGAAAACTAAACAATAATCCCCTCTCTTTAAGAAAAAACTACTACTACTACCACTACTACAACAATAACAACAAACAAGAAAACTAAACAACAATCCCCTCTCTTAAAGTACTATCGCTATTTGCATTGCTATTTATGACGCAAATAGCGACACCGCTATTTTGCATCGAAAAGAGCCATCGCTATGCCTCCGTATCCTTGTAGTGATTTAAGGTTTGAGGAAAAAGCTACTTTAAGAGAGGGGATGGTCTATAATGGAGGAACATTTCTTGCAAATGATTATTTGAAGGGCTGTTATTAATTAGAAGGAATATAATTATGTTTAGTAAGAAAGAGACTTAGAACATGATTGGAGGAGTATAAAAGGAGCGTTGATGGCATTTTAAATACTTTTGGCTCATTTAACAATCTATTAAACACTTTAGCTTAGCTCTAGTTCTACCATTCGTTGTCATCTTGTATTTTCTTGCAACAACCATGGCTCCATTGTGTCATGGATTAATAGAAGAACTCCTCCACCACATGGCCATGTCTAGCATTTATTATTTAGTTTCCATTTTTCTTAGCATTAACTATTACTGTAATTTTAGTTAAAGTAGCCTTTCTTTACACATTCCATCCATGCCTTTCATTCTTCTACAGTCACAAGATTACTTAGCTCTGGTTCATTTTCTTCACCTAACACAGACTCATAGAGGCCTTTTTCAATAAGGACGTTTGTCCCACTGAACTTTCATGATGGATAGTTGTTCTTATCTAGCTTTTGAATAATTCATTTCCACTACCCTTAGCCATTATGATACAATTTAATACCAAACAATAAGCAAAACATCTACAACTGTAATGAAAGAGACCTAACTGTCCTAACTAAGGGGAAGAAGAGAGAGAAGGACTGCAGGAGAAGAGGGAGAGGAGAGAGAAAGGCAAGAAGAAGAGAGAGAACGAGGGAAAAAGGAAGAAGAAGAGGAGGAAAAAGAAGAAGCCATGGAAGCTTGAGAAGGTGAAAAGAGAGTTTCTTGATAATTTCTATGATGTCTCAAAATACCATCTTACACCTTATATACCATCAGTGTGACTAGTATATTCCCATGCCATATTCCTGTGATCCTCGTTCATTACAAACCATCCCGTCTCATAAAGTTTTTGTCCTAAAAACCAAGGGATGTGGTCATGTCATGTAAGGATGTGCTGTAGGAAATCAGCCATAACTTTGTGTGAGAAACTCCGAATGGGACAATTGAGGTGTCGTTACGGAGCCCATGAGATGTACTTTCAGCCCATGTGGGTGGGGCAGGGCTGCAATTAGGTCAAGACCAAAACTGTTACAAAATAGAGGGCTGTCCAGGAATTACTAGTGTGCTGTCCCAGATGGTATGGCTCGAGAAAAAACAGCCATAACTTCCTCTAGGGAACTCCGATTGGGGCAAGTAAGGTGTTGGCACGGAGCCCTCGAGGTGTACTTTCAGTGCATGTATGGGGGATGGGGCTAAAAATGGACTAGGACCAAAATTGGTGCAAAATAGGTGGCTGTCCAGATGCAGACTACAGCCCAAAACAGGTATCATGGTTAAGTTCCAGCCAAGACGGCCTCCTTGAGGTGTGGAAATTCATCTAAGATAGATGCTGGGCACTAAGAGGCTTCCTCTATTGGTAGGTCTTGCCATTTGATCAGGTATTCATGTATGAAACGGGTGCGGAGTTGCTTTTCACGTTGCCCAATGACCGCTTCAGGAATATACTGGATAAGGCCCTCCTCATCTATGGGTGGTAGCTCCTCTACATGATCTTTGGGAGTGCGAATGAAAGGTTTCAATTGGCTCACATGGAAGACATCATGGATCTTAGTAGTGGGAGGGAGTTGGAGACGGTAAGCCAAGTCCCTGACCTTCTTAATGATTTTGTAGGACCCATAGTAACGGTGTGCCAACTTGTTGCAAGAACCGTCCTTTAGTGTAGCATAACAGGACTTGGGGACCTTGAGGAGTACCAATTCACCCTCTTGAAAGTCAAGGGGTCTTCTTTTTGCATCAGCATGGAGCTTCATGTGCTCTTGAGCCCTTTTGAGGTTTACCTTGTATTGTTGAAGTAAAGCTTGCATGCGGTCCAACTCTTCTTTTCCAAGGGGGTTGAGCTTTTCATTGAAGATCATGGTAGGAAGGGGCACACAATAACCATACAATGCTTCGAAGGGAGAGATTCCAATGCTCAAATGAGTGAAGTTGTTGTAAGAAAATTCAGCCAAGTGCAGCCATACATCCCAAGAATTCTGCATGAAAAATGTCGCAAATAGTTTCAAGCCACTTATTGACTCGCTCGGTCTGCCCATCCGTTTGGGGATGATAGGCTGTAGAGGGAGCCAATTTGGTCCCCATGGAGCTGAAAATTGTCTTCCAAAACTAACTCATAAATTTGGTGTCCTGGTCATGTACTAAGACATGGGGTAAGCCATGCAACTTAAAAACATGCTCCATAAATTGAGTGGCAACTTGAGATGCTCTAAACTACTGTAAACTAAGATTTTGTAGGGATGAAATGGGCTGCTTTACTGAGGTGATCAACTACCACATAGATGCTATTCCAACCCTTCTTGGTTGTAGGTAAACAAATGATGAAATCCATGGTAATATGGGTCCATTTTCCTTCGGGGATAGGTAAGGGCTGCAACAATCCACCCGGTTTAAGAGTGCTATCTTTATTTTGTTGACAAGGCACACATCTAGACACAAAGTCTTTAACATCCCACCATAGGCCTTTCCAATGGAAGCTTTTTGAGACTCGATCATATGTTTTGAAGACCCCTAAGTGGCCAGCAATCGTTGAAGAATGTATCTCTTCAAGGATCCTTTGGGTGAAAGGAGAAGTATGGGGAATCACAATACGGCCATGGATCCAAATGAGGCCGTTGTGGAGCTGATATTGGGAGTTGTCATCCATGACACCTTGCTGTAATTTTTGGAAAAGAGGGCTGAATTTAGCATCAAGCAAGTATGCCTCTTGGAGATCTTCAATCCAATCATGGTGGAGTTCAGTGATGGATGAAACCTTGCATGCCCACATGCGAGAGAGTGCATCAGCCACTACATTGTCCTTACCACAGGTTTGGGTACTCTCAAAGTCATAGTTTTATAGGATAGCCACCCATCTACGTTGTTTGGGAGTGAGGTTGGGCTGAGTCAAGAAGTATTTAAATACATGATGGTCACTTTTCACCTTAAATCTACTGTCATACAAGTAGTGATGCCACTTTTTGATAGCATGAATGACTGCCAACATCTCCTGATCATAGACATGGAACTCTCTCTCTTTATCATCCAATTTTTGGCTCTCAAATGCTATTACCCAATGTTCTTATAGCAAGATTGCACCAATACCCCGTCCACTAGCATCACACTGGATGGTAAAATCCTTTAAAAAGTCAGGGCATACGAGGATGGGGCCGAAGTGAGCAGGTCTTTCAGCTACTGCTGAAAACTGCGGTCAACCAATTCATCCCATAGAAAAGCCTCTTTTTTTAGCCTGTCTGTTAATGGGGCTGCAATTGTGGCATAATGGCGAATAAATCTACGATAAAAAGAGGAGAGGCCAAGAAAACCACGCAAGGAGGTAGTGGTATTGGGGGTGGGCCACTCCCGGACACATTGCACTTTCTTAGGATCTTCTTGGATGCCTTTTTCACTAACAATGTGTCCCAAGTACTCAACCTCTATTTGCATGAAGACACACTTGCTTTATTTGGAAAATAGCCGGTACTCTCTTAGTACATGAAAAATTTACCTGAGATGCTTCAAATGCTCATGCAGTGACTTGCTGTAAATGAGTATATCATCAAAGAATACCAACACAAACTGGAAAAGCCATGGCTACAATATTTTGTTTATCAAGCTCTAAAACGTGGCGAGTGCATTAGTGAGTCCAAATGGCATGACAAGGAAATGGTACAAGCCATGGTCAGTCCGAAAGGCTGTTTTGACTTCATCACCCACCCTCATTCTGATTTGGTGGTAACCGGATCGCAAATTAACCTTGGTGAAGTAGCCTGCTCCCTTGAGTTCATCAAGCAAGTCATCAATTTGAGGGATGGGGTATCTATTTTTTATGGTGATCTTATTGAGATCACGGTAGTCAATGCACAATCGGAAGGATCTGTCCTTTTTCTTAACCAATAGAACCAGGGAGGCATAAGGGGAAGAGCTAGGCTCTATGAATCCCATTTCAGTGAACTCCTTGACTTGCTTTGCTACTTTCTCTCTCTCACATTTAGAGAGTCGATATGGGGTTCATTGATGGGCTTGGCATGGGGCTCCAAGTCAATCGGGTGATCCACGGATCTCTGAGGGGAAAGGGTAGTGGGGGGCTGAAATAGGTCCTCATATTCAACCAAAAGCGCCTTTAGTGCGGCATTTTGCTTCCCCAAGGTGTGTTGGTCATCATTATCCTTATGCAAATGCAAGACAAAGATCTGGGGGCGTTTTTTGAATTCCTATTTGAGTTGTCTTGCTATTATAAGCTAAAAATATGCAATTTCTTTGATTCCCTCCAAGTGTACAAGCTGCCCATGCATTACAAAATCCATATACAGTTGAGAGAAGTTCTCTAGATTTTCCCAACTGCTGAAGCCAATCACATCCCAAAACAACATCCACGGGGCCCATATCAAGGGTAATTAAGTCCACCTTTGCTGTGTAATTTTTGGCCAGCGTAAGAGACACTTGTGTGCATACATGGGAGCTCACTTCCTCATTTCCATTGGCCACTTGAACCCGAAGAGGTTGCTGTAATTCAGTGGGAACACATGTCAAACGGCCAAGAGTCAATTTATTCACAAAACTGTGCGTGCTGCCACTATCTATGAGAATGTATACACTCTTGCCATCAATGTTTCGGGCTCCTAGAGCCGGTCCATGCATCCATGGAGATCGAGCAAGCTGATATAGTGGTGAATGAGGGGTGCCGAGGGTCATTCCCAAGCATATCATCAATGGGGCAGCCACCGAGGTCAAAAGGGAACCCGTCCGCTAAGTCATAAAACTGATCAGTATCAAGATCCTCTTCATATTCAACATTTTTAGCAAGTGTCATCATGGGAGAGTTGTCATGCAAGTCCTCTTCTAACTTGTCACTATCTTCTAGCACATACATGCTATTAAACTTGACAATGGTGTTCTTAAAGGGGCATTTGGATGCATGATAGTAATCCCCACATTTAAAGCACAAGCCTTTAGCTTTTCGATCCTTGACAACTTCAGGAGGAATGAATTTTTGACCGTTAGGATTGAAGCCATTCCGTGTCTTATTTTCAACATACTTTGGGTCACTTTTGGAGGGTGGTGCTGTCCCAAAACTGCCATATTTCCTTTCAGCATTGAAAGTGGGGTAAGTAGGGATTTTGGGGTTGCCATTCCCTGCATTGTTGCTGTGATAATTACTAGCATATGGGGGTTGCCTGATAGGGTATCTTTGCTGTCCTACAATGGGCTGCATGCCCTCATTGCGACAGTATTT
Source organism: Lygodium microphyllum (assembly GCF_053477565.2). Taxonomy (NCBI): domain Eukaryota; kingdom Viridiplantae; phylum Streptophyta; class Polypodiopsida; order Schizaeales; family Lygodiaceae; genus Lygodium; species Lygodium microphyllum. The sequence goes on from NW_028229521.1 coordinate 855,194, forward strand.
CCGACCATAGTGTTCAGCCAATTCTATGGCTGCAAATAGGGTAGCTGGCTTTTGAGCCATTACATCAGCTGAGAGATGCGCATCTAGCCCATAAATGTATTTATGAAATTTGGCCTCATCACTGACTGCCTCAACATACATGGATAGGTTCATAAATTGGTTGGTGTACTCCCTCACGGTGAGATTTCGCTGATCAAACTGATACCATTTCCTAGCCAAGCGTTCTTTTTTCACTGGGGAGACAAAAACTTGGATCATATGCATCTTGAACTCTTCCCAATCACGAAATTGCTAATTTTTTCTTTGAACGAATCTCCACCATGTGTGGGAAAAACCTTCTAAATGAAGGGAGGCAAAAATAATCTTCGCCTCATCGGTATGGGGGTAGATGAGTAAATAGGCTTCCAATTTAGAGGTCCATTCCTCTAGTTCAGTTGTTGGGGATGAGGACTGCCCATTGAATTTAGTAAACACAATCTTGTCACGTAGCTCATTTGGGCCTTGTTGCCCATGAATGCCATGTGCTACATGCTGCCCATACATGCCTTGCTGTCCAATCCCTAGCTGTCCAAAATTTCCATGGGGGTCATGCTGCCCTTGCATTACATGACCAAATTGCCCATTAGGACCTTGATATCCATGCTGTCCATTACCATATGCATGCTGCCCATTGCCATATGCATGTTGCCCATTGCCATATGCATGCTGCCCATTGCCATGTGCATGCTGCCCATGTACTCTGTGCATTCCATGCTGCCCAAGATTTGCATTGGAGCCATTCCCCTGAGTGTGTAAATAGCTTCCGTTACGAGGGAGTTGGAGTGCCAACGATGGGCTTGAAGGATTCGTAACGAGGGAGGAAGGAGGGGTTCATCATGTCGGGTGGAAGGCTCACCCATCTCATAAGTGCTATGGGAAATGCCATCGTGCCACCGAGACCTTGTGGGCTACACCCGGTCTCCAAGGGGGGAGGGCGGTTAGCCTCACGGGGATGGACATACTCCTTGGGTCGATCCGAAGGGGGGGCAATGTAGGGATGAGGGCGGCCATGCGCTCTATGAGTAAGTCCATCTTGGCCATCATCTTGGAATGAAGGTGATCCTGGCGGGTTTCCATCTCCTTGTGGCGTTGTTCCTCGCATATGTTCTTCCAATGGTCCAAGACATTGTGTCAAAAATCTTGTTGGCACAACTCTCTCATGCGAGACATCACCCTCCTTCCCTCATCATTCATGATCACGGCTCCCATCCTGTCATCTATGAGATATCCATACCCCTCTGGGGTATGTCTAAGGTGTGTCCTCTCCCACCTACGACCATGCTCCTCGACATAACCAGGAGACCCCTATACATTTGGTATACCCATAGGGGTGGTATCTCTCAAAGTAGCACACCTATAGGGGTGCCACCTACTATGGATAGCTGAGCAAAAGTTGGAGTCACTGGAGTAGATGTGCCACAAGTGTGACAAATCCTATAGGTGACACGCCTCCACCAAAACGACGAGACGGAGACACTACATTGGTGCCTCCACAACACCCACATGAGCCACCCTTTCTCAAACCTGCATGAGTGCAAGGAGTATCACATGTATCTCAAGACTTGACCTCGGGTTCACAACATCCATATCTCTGCAACACCCCCTAGAACCACTCCCTTCATGCAGGCCTATTCTGAAGCACTCATCTTGTTTACTAGAAATTGAAGCATCAAAGCATGCCGAAGTAGATCTAATGGAACAACTTGATGGTGTCCGAGACAAATCTTGGTCCACCATATCTCTAAATTGGACCATTTTATCTAGAGAGCTACATGTGAATATCTCTTGCAACCCCTTGTCGCTCATCCCTCGACTCATCCTGCTCTCCAAATATTGTCAAAAGTCACTTGCACAGATAGAAAATGATGTTATCATAATCAATATAAAGATTCAAGCAAAGCACGATAATATAACTCTGAAAAAATGGTGTTACTTAAAATTCATATTCTAGAGTACCCTTATAAGCGATTCTAGAGTACCCTTATAAGTGATTCATCAACGAATTGAAAAAATTATGCTACTTAAAATGCATATTCTAGAGTATCCTATAGTGTCTCTCTTTCCTGTGATATGGTCCCATACTAAGCTGCCTACATGTTTGAAAATATGCATGGGATCCAACAAATGGTTGATCTATAAATGGGTCCAACATGACAACTCATAGAAAACCAAGAATTGTTGCATTCCATTTGGATGTGACTCTATGTGGATCATTTTCAACTCGTACCAGCTTTGGGTGTTCATTCGTGCTAGACATTGTCCAATAAAATCTTCCCTCAATTCATCACTCTCCAATAAGAAAGTGGCGTGTTCGTGATATACCATCTTCTTCATGGTTTGTGACCTTGGGGAGTCTAACTCTGGCCCACATAATGGACATGCATGATAACCTGAGGTAGCCAACATAACTTGAATGGGCTATGTTAGATATCACCAGCAAGAATGGAAGCCTATTTACCTGAGCACTCCCTAAATCCTGAAAATTCATGCATGGTCCATATAAGAATAGCTCGTATATTGGTGGACCTTCGACCACATCGCATTCACTTGCTCAAATCTTCCACGGTAAACCCCTCCTCCCACAAAATCTTAAGCTTGTCAACTAATGGACGGAGATATACATCCACATTTTTGACTTTGTAGTGCCGAGAATCAAGCTAAGGATCAGGTATCCTTTCTTCATAGAAAGCCATGGCGTGATGTTGCAGTTAACAAGGACTACAAGCCACACACTGTAAGAAGTTGAGTGAAGACCAAATGGGTTCACGCCATCCATAGCAAGGCCTTGATGAAGATTCCTTGGCTCTCATGCAACGCCTGGAAAGATAGCGACAATGTGGCTCCATGCGTGTGAATCTGCTAATATTTGTTAGACTCCATCTGTGGATCTATTTTGCACATGCCACATTGTCAAGCTCGCCATGCCCGACATACGAAACATGTGACGTATACAAGAGATAAGTGAAAAGTGAAAAGTGTCTAAGAGCTTTTTGAGGGATGGTTTTCCCTTGCAAGTCATGTCAATACTTGTGAGCACCACACTTTGGACATGCCTCCATAGCCATGTACGCTCCTGGAAACAACACGTAATCATTGACAAATGCATGGATGCTGTTGTAGTCCATGCCAAGCTTTCGTAAAACATGTTATGGATCATTAAGCATGGTATTTCCAAGTGGTAATATATGATACTTTAGCAACTTGAAAAAAAATCATAAAAGGCCTTGAAAAAACACAATTGTTTTTTATAATGGTGTCAAAAAAAAATCAACGGAGCGTACATAGAATGTACGTGAACAACTCAATCACACTCGCATCTCTCCACCGTATTTTGCTTGCACACTTAGGAGTGCAAGTAGCATATTCAGGCGAGATACTTGGCACCGATCATATAATGGTATGGATGCTTCCTCTCTTAGCATATCAAATGCCTCAGCATCCATGGGCATCAATGCATCGATCATTGCCTCCATCTTAGGCTCCAAGATTGGAGGAAGGTCCGGAAGGCTACCTGTCTCCTTTGGTATTGGTGGTATAGACTAAGTCGTGCCTTCTAAGTGGTGGACTGGCTCAGGCACTCCATCCATTGCACACTCACGAACTCTTCTAACTCGTTGCAATAGGTTCATTCCTCCTTGGCATGAGACGTCACATCCCTGTATAAATTTTATGGCCACGTTTAATGTTTTCGTATATGATATTCAATTAGTTTGTGAATGTAAGGCATGATTGATACACACTTTTCTTACCATTCTCTCAAAGTCTGAGATCACTTGATCAATGATCTCCAATTGAAACTCACCAAAGCATCGTACGTTGTCACATGATTTTATGCGCCGGGTTCGTAAATGTCACTCGTCTCGCAGGGACGCTTTGCAAGATGGGAACAAGATGATGTTGAGTACTTAATTCATGATAAATTTTTGATACACTTTTGATCGTTAAGATGAAAGGGGAAACAAGAGTTTCCAACTTCTCAATGTTAAAGAACACAAGATCCAAACCACCAAATTCTTGATTTGATGCATTCAAGGAATAAGCTTCTTGCTTACAAGAAATGATAATTTTCCATGTTTAAGCATGAAATAGGGGCAAATTGAAGTGGTGAAACTTCTTCAAAGATAATGCTCTTGATATAACATCTTGAAATATTGATAAAGATAACAATCTCGTTTTAAGCTCATTTGAATTCTTGAATTGGAAGTAGGGTTAAGATGAAGAGAAAATAAAAACATAAGAGGAGAGGGAACGTGTGCTTTCAGATAGAGACAAGTTTTCGCCAGATAGGTTGCCTATAGCTACCTGGCTTATTTTTATTCTTCGACCAGAGTATGAAACACCTTCTAACCTCTTGGAAATAGCATGGTTCTGAGTAGAGACCATTGCTGCAACAAAACTTCTCTATACTGAGTTGTTCTCTTACTTCTCATCTCGAAGCAGTGTACTTACAAGAGTCAAAAGATTTTCACTGACAGCCTGGCCCTCCTGTTGCCTTTTCTCATGGCCAATGCTTTTGGCTTCTGAAATTTTTTTGCAATAAATGTTCTCCGCAGGAGCTCCAACTTGTTGTATAGAGGTGGTGAAGAACCGTGGAGTTGGCATGGCAACAAAGGAGGGTTCGTAGCTTATGCAAGGTAGAGCAAGGAAAAGGTGGCTTTCGACTCCTTCTTCATCGTCAACTTCAGTTGGTAGCCACTACGTTGTCTTTGCCTTTGGTCTTCATCTCCGTCTTCTTCCTGTCACGAGCTTTGTAGTTGAGTCATCTTCCTCAAGCTTGGCAAAGCCGTCAACACGTTCCTTCTGTCTGATGTCGTTTTTTGCAAAGCCTACCGTTCTCCTCCATCATCACAACTCTTTCGTTAGTCATGTTTGCTGATGAGGCTTCGGCTTCATCCCTGTCGTCCGCTTGCCTTCTCTGCATCACCTTCATCAGCGTTTTCTTCTTTTGTCGTTTGCTTGCAGTTTATTCTTTGTCGTTGCTTCAGGATAGCTTGCCACCTTCCGCCTTAATTTCACCTTTCTTCTGCGTCTTCATCGACTAACCTTCTTCCTCACGACTTCATCCTCATCCTCTGTGACCCTCACAAACAGCATCGTCTTTCACCTCCGAGTTTTTCTAGCACCAACGTCCTTTATGTTGACCTTGTCAGAGGGGTTTTTGTCGAAAGGTCGAATCCACTGGGGATCAAAAGTAGAAGGAAGTAGAGATAGGAGATGGAAGAGAAGATAGAGAATATCCAAGTGGTAAACACTATAAAGACAAATCACAATGAATTGAATCAATATGTATTGAAAAAACTTGGAATATTTGCACTACTCAGAAGCAATCTCTAGGCATTAGATCTCCTGGAGCTTCTTCGTAGAACAAAACATTGTCGTGCTGCTGCGCATCCGAGCCGTAAACAGCTCCATTTTTGTTGTGCATTTGTGTTATCTTTTCATGTGTGTTTCATTGTGTTTGATTGTTGCATTCTTTCCGTCCTTTTCTGTACCCGCATCCAATGTACATACTCCACTTGTGTGTTTGTATTTTGTGTGTGTGTTGTGTGTGTGAAGGCTTAAACTTATAAGACAAGACTTGGAAGATGAAGACATAGTACCACTTTCTTATCTTAGGGTCAAACTCACCGCAAAAAGAGAGCAGTGTGTCAATGCTCTGATTGATGAAGGAGCAAATTTTAATATCTTCACCTATGGAGCATGGATCCTACTAGGACAACTAGAGCTCACACCGACTAATGTAACTCTTAGTGTGGGAATACCTAGAAACACTTATAGAGAAGTGCAAAATCCTTGTAACTATTGAAATGAGAAGCTTGCCTATCCTATTCCATGTTCCTCCAAATAGTGTTAATTGTGGAAAAGAAACCCTCCTAGAAAGACCCTTCAAAAGAGCAAAGAAGTGTGAGGCTGATTATGTAGCACTATCGGGTGTGAGGATAATCACAACCTTTAGCAAGGGTGACCTAATCAAACCTTGAGGGAAAGACAAGGAATATTTTGACATACCATGCGAGCTTAGTAATGAGAGCTAGGATTTGTTAAAAGAGTTGATACAATGGCATGTTGAACAGAGAGAACTAGATGAGCGAGGCCATGCTTGAAACAAGAAGGTTAGGAGACAATGCCAAGGATAGGATTTGGACTTACAAATATTGTAGAAGACCACAAAAGAAGCCCAAGCCTTATAGGAGAAGGTATCAATGGAGAGCCAGCACAACATTGCGATGGATATCCAAAATGTTGCTACATGCTCAAGGGTATTACATAACCTCTAATTCTCAACCTAAGGACATGCCTATGCAATCCACCATGACCAGCTCCAATCTGCACAAGTGAATGTGCAAAAGGCAACAAAAGACACAATTTCTCCTCCTGATTTGCCTAAGGACTTGACACTGCAGTCTACCAATAGTAGCCAGTCCACTAAACTAGCCGCTACTACTTCCAATTAGGAATCACCACAGTCATAGCCTTTGGCCATGAACAATGCCCCTTGCGGAACATGTCCTTAGCAATACACTTGTAGAAGAGATGTCGCAACCAACATCCTTGACACTTGCACAGCTAATACCCATGCGGGTCCTCTTAAACATGAGGGTATTTTAGAGGAGCCTATTATTAAATGTAAATGCAAAGTGATAGCGAAGAAGGCTACTAAGGCTATTAGAAAGCCAAAAGAGAAGATGGTGTGGAAAGAGAATAAAGCAATAGTAAACTTCTAGGATTTTGATTTAGCAAATGCTTTATGTGAAGTAAACCTAGATGTGAAGTTGTTAATATAGTTAATCCACTTGTCACCTAAAATTCACAAGGAATTTAAGAAAATCATACAAATGGATTATGTTATAGAGCCTATTGGTGTCAATTGAGTGGGTAGAGAATAATGGAAGCATGTGGAAAAACAGTACTCTAGGATACAAGCTTACATGAATGGAATTTTGATAGAAAATGCAATGGTAAACCGATGCTCTTCTATGAACATTATGAGTATGGATTTATTAGAGAGATTAGGCCTACCCATTCAAGAGGATGTCACCACTATTCTAAACATGGCTGATGATAATTTTAGACAACGAGAAGGAATGGTGTCTCAAGTGCATATGATTGTAGTGCATATTGAGTTTATTTTTAACTTCCATGTTATTCAATTCGCTAGCAGACCAAGTTAGAGTTGTTGCTTGGATAGCCCTCTGACCTTACATTCAGATTGTTTAGGGTAAATATCCCAATTAGTCAACTATTTTTTGGGCATGGATTGAAAATAAAGATTTTGGATGTCTACCTTGAGCACCCATTGAACGAGAGGGCATTACCTCCTACTATGGAATGGGAGGTCCTTGAGGAAACCTCCACCATTGGAACCTCGAGCACTAGTGATTCTGATCACGATTGCATCCCAAAAGAAGTATATAAAGTATGCTTTAATTAGTCGATCAAATCAAAGGATTGGATTCATGATGCCGTCGATGTGATAGAGCTAGATATCGAGATCTTTGCTAATCCCCACCCAATCAAGCTCATCACCATATTATTTAATGATGAGCACATGGACTCTATGGCACCTATATAGGAGTTCAGAGATGCTTTTTCATGGAGATTTGATGAGTTGAAGTCCTCACCCTGGGGGTTCCACCTATAAGAAATCATCTATATAATGTGCATTCAAAGCCTATAAGGAAATACTCTTTCTTTACATGCTATAAGACCTTAAAATGATCCCTTTAACTTAACTTATGGATTTTTTTCAAAAAATTCATTTTGTAAATATTATCTTGTAAAATTTACTAGATATAATATCCTTTCTTTTGAACTCACTTTCTATCTTTGTTCATTCCTATTCTTTCCTAATTAGGAGCTCTTTGATAGATTGTACTATTCTCTCCTTCACCTTCTTTATACCCTTCCTAGACCATTTGACCTAATCAGAGATCCTTTCCCACTTATCTCCTCCTCCTTAGATGTTTGAGATTATGAGCTAGAATCTAATTCTTCTATTTCTTTTAGTTGAACGTGAGTTTTTCCAAGCCGGACATTCATGACTTATAGTTTGGTTCTTTATGGTATGAATGCATGCTTTAGATATCATGTGAAGTGTATGTCTATTAAGATGTGTGCAATAGTAGTGACTCAAGAAGTATTTCATTTTGTATTGATTTAATGATGAGGGAAGAAGATGATCTGTTCTATGCAAGATTCTTGTTGTTTTCTTGTATTTTTTGAGTGTGATTTTGTTATGTTAGCTATTCAAGTCCTACTATTTATGATGTTTTGGTATATCAAAGTCTATTGTATTGTGTAGTTTTTAGGATAAGTGTGTGCTCTGTTCAATTGTATAGCAAGGCCAAAAGCACTTAGCGACTTGCGTCATTTTATTTGTATTGGATAGACGTATAGGGAACATGGAAGTCATTAATTCATGACACCTTGATGCATTTTCATGCAAGGCCTTGTTGCACCCATCGAGAAGGATAGAATGGAACTTGCACCAATAATTGCATACCAACACTTCAAGAAATGGGATTTAGACTTCATGGGACCTATCGATCTTGCTGCTCAATATTCACAAGCCTTCTACATCATCATGGCCACAAATTATATGACAAAATGGGTAGAGGCTAGAGTGAACCATACAAATGATACAAAAATAAATGCTTGATTTCTCTAAGAGCATGTTATCTTACATTTCGAATGCCCCATTGATATTGTCACACAATGAAAGGACACACTTCCATAATGAGGTGACTCAACATCTCTTGACTACATTCTTGATTATCAATAGAAATCCAACCCCTCCTATGCTTAGGCAAATGGTTAGGTAGAATGTCTTGACAAAAATGATTTCAGCTTCACTATCCAATTAGGATCACAAACTCATGGTAGTGCTTTGGGCTTATCACAGAGCCTACAATAATTTTTGAAAGGGGAGGGAAAAGGTTCCTTTTTGGGGTCATACTTAATCCACCCTATTGATGTGGCACTTAGGGAGAGTAGTGGGGCCAATGGATGTAGATTTTGGCTAGCATATGTTATTAAAATACACGGGATCTAGAGCAAGGCTATGGCGGCTTGTAAGCATAGACTAAACTCATGATGACATTGATTGAAGACCACGACTGCTACACAAGTGAATTAGATTCCAAGATGGAAGCTTGGACTCATAAACACAATCTTGTGTAGGATTGACAAGTACAAGACTGACACTAATTGAAAAAGAAAAGCATCATCATGTATTCATTCATATATCAAAAGTGGTAGTCAAGTGCAATGCTTTATAGTTGTTGGATGGGACAGTTTTCCCTTTTTGTGCATATGGGATTCCTGTAGCCTGCATGTCTTCATCCCAAACTGCCTCATACAAAGAGGCTACATTAGGTGTGATTTTTTATATCTCAACACCCCTCCTCAATCACAACTAGAAAGTACAAAGTGTGTAGAGGCTTTAGTGAAAGTAACACCTGCAAAGTGTGGGCACACCATAAATATGGCAAAACAATAGAGGAGGCTGTCGCAGAAAAGGCTAAGTGTGGGTACCACAAACATGATGGACATCCAGAGGCTGTAGCAGGGGCCTTATAGAGGCTATAGTACAAGGCTACATGAGGATTTTTATAAGCTTATGATAAAGACATTTGGGCTAGACATTACAAGGCTAAAAAGGTCAGTTAAAAAAATAGGATCAAGGACCGTGAGGCCCTTGCGGTTTTTAACATTTCTTTTGACATAGATCTTCGATTCATTACAATTCTTTTTGTCTAGCTTCTTGTACTTGTACTTCACTTTGTTTGCCACTTCAAAGTCTTCATGATTTTTCTGCTTCTTCTTCTTATTCTTGTTCTTTTGGTCCTCTTGACCTGCTTCTTCATTAACTTTGCTTGCAATAGTTGCATCAGTCTTTATGTCCATGTCCCCCTCAAGAAAATATATCATTTTCTTTGAGGCAACAGAAATGTCTTCAAAATCTTCAAATAAATTCATCAATTTCTATTCAAAACAAGTAAATCCATCCATCCTTGTAAGCAGAATAAACAAGTCTTCCATGTATTTGAATTAAGCAATAAGAGTAATGTTACTCTTCATGAGAAGCATCTTCATAAAATACTTGATTTTGGTCATTCCCATGATGGAAATCAGCTTCAAATGACTGAGAATATCCATCAATGAGTTGATCTTTGTATGTGTCAAAAGACACAAGCAATGGCAGTGAAGTATCAAAAGATACTAGTTTGAAATTTGATGTTTGTTGCTTGAGTTTGACTTGATGATCTTCAAAAACTCTTCATAGCTTCCCCTCCTTGCTGATTTTATGGTCTAATAATTTTTGAAAATTTCATATTAGAGTGGCCTTGTCTTGGCTTAAGTGGCAGGAGAGAGAAAATGAAGGAAAAATGAGCTTGAAGGTAAGTGGCTATGGCTGTCTTGTCAAAACAGGGACCAGTGACTCGTAAATGAGCTCCCATGAGCTCCACAAGTTGAATATGCTCAAACCCTTTGAGATGGAGGATCCTCACTAATGGGTCTAACTCCCCCTAAGAGGGTTTGTACTCATTTTTCTCGAGTTGAGAGATCTAAGCCTTCAAAGTGGCCACTATCAAAACTGCGCCCAGATTTGGAAAAATTCAAATGTTGGGCATGGTGTGCATCAATCTCCTTGATTTTTGAGCCAAGAAGTTGCGCCTTGACCTAAAGAACAACTCTCAAGAAGAAATCTTGAAAAGATATGGCTGCTCCAATAAAGGTATGTAGATGTTGTCCATAGACACAATTATGGTAGCAACTCTAAAAAGAGGCAATGCTAAAGCTATAGTTGCCCAATCTCACTGATTGAGGTGCGAGACAGGAGCTTCGGAAGTAGAGAAACACTTATCCAGAAGGAATTTTAGAGATATTTGGCCTGTGAAGAGAGATATGAAAGCTTCAAGCTGAAAGGGTGCTGCTAGCTATTGCTTCCATGGAAGCTTCATTGAAGATAGGAATGCAAATGAAGTTGGAGATAGGGTCTAGTACTCAAATTTAGCTAAGTAGAGATGGAAAGGAGCTAAGAGGAGTGAAAGGAGAGTTGGGCCATGCTCAGCTAAGCTCTAACACCATGTTAAAATACGTGGGATCTAGAGCATAGCTATGGCAACTTGTAAGCATAGACTAAACTCATGATGACATTGATTGAAGACCACAAGTGTTACACAAGTGAATTAGGTTCCAAGATGGAAGCTTGGACTCATAAACAGAATCTTGTGTAGGACTGACAAGTACAAGACTGACACTAATTGAAAAAGAAAAGCATCATCATGTATTCATTCATTTATCAAAAGCGGTAGTCAAGTACAATGCTTTATAGTTGTTGGATGGGTACAGTTTTCCCTTTTTGTGCATATGGGATTCCTCCAGCCTGCATGTCTTCATCCCAAACTGCTTATACAAAGAGGCTACATTAGGTGTGATTGCTAATATCTCAACATATGTGAGGTGAATATAACTCATCTAGGGATCTCTTTACTACATGCATGAATGTCTAGTGACTATTGGAGATGTCCATGATACTCAACACTTCTTTGTGTAAGATTCTTGTAGTTATCTAGTGATTTTGGGGAAGCCATTCATTGCTTCAAAAAAGATGGAGACTAAAGTGATTGATGATGGTTCACTATACGCTCATGTGAAAAGTAGAGATGGGAAAAGAGTAGTTTAGCTCTTAACTTTGTGTGTTAATCATCCATGTAATAGGGACATTCTCAAAGATTATCCTACTCCATGTAATAGTAGAGAATTTGAGGGTTTTTAAATATCTATGGCAGTGATGTTTGAGTCAACTGCGGGCTCACCATATCCACATCTCTACAACATCCCTAGAACCACTCTCTCCATCCAGCCCAAGTCTAGAGCCACGACCTCCTCTACTAGAAACTGAAGCATCAGAGCGTTGTCATGGGAATGTTTTCCCATGGATGAAAAATAACACTTTTTGTTGTTTCTCAACCACTCTAGAACTTTCTAGAGAGTTCACAAAATAATTTGTTCTTCCTACTTCAATTAATATTGTCCTACACTTCTATTTCCATTCCAACATAATGTTCCATCCTTTGGTTTCCTACTGATGGGACTTGAAATGGGCCGACACTGGCTATGGCACTAGCCGGACCTCATGCTCATGGCACACAAACACCCTCACGGCCTCGCGGACCAGGAGCGTCAATCTAATGCTAAAGGACAAACTGCCCTAAAGCTTAATTCCTGCGTTTATAGTTTATAGTCCAACGTTTCCCTTAAACTCCTCAAAGGGAGAACCCTTATACATTGGCAATGCCACGAACACACACATATGGAGGCACTCCACCAACTAATAGTCGGAGCCCCACTGCAGCTCTTCTACATCGCAGGGATTGGCCCTTTGATGCGCTGCTAAACATATAACACAAACGAGCACAAACTCCTCTCAAGGTACCAATATTTTACATTCTAGGATATACATTCCTCACTACACTTTCCCCTTAGGACCTAACGACTAACCTACACCTTAGGACATCCTCTCACTCTCATCGTTGGTCACAACCTAAGGAAGTCAGGTGCCATGCATCCAGGAGGTTTTTCTGATACTTTTTAATTATTATGCTTAATGCAAATCGTGTATGGCTATGTGCTCAGACAAAAGAAAGATCAACATCGTGCATGGTGCATAAAGCATTCTTTCCATGAATTTTACTAGCGCGTACTGCGTTGAAAGGAGGCACCGAGCCATATACTCATGCTACCATCCTCTTTATTTAAACCATTTCCTATATGGCAAGTGCAATGCATAAATAAAATCTTTCTTTATCTTTCAGTGTTTCAGCCCCTCTTCATCCAACTCTTAGCATTTTGCATCATTGATCGGTTAGATAGGGTTTCTATGTATTTCTCCCCTTTTAAAAACCCGCTAAATACGCACAAAATATAGAAATGGGAACAAACCCAGGCCAACCTCGTGCTTTGCCATTTTTATATATTGCACAAACATAGATATAATTTTCCCTAATTTTTCTCAACCCATTTCCTATTTTTCCTAATTTTAAACCCATTTTTTTTATTTTTGGATATTTTTTCCTATTTTTTTTAATAAATAATGATTGAAAATAAAAATTTATTGTGGGCTGTGGCCCTTAGGTTCACTGACAGCAAAAACTTAGATTTAGTTGGTGTGACATATCATATTTCTCATTTATATAGCAAAAAACCCAATTTTACCCTTAAAACGCATGTTTTCATGCATTTTAACATTAATTCTGGCCATGTAGCCTTATATTTTCTGATTTTTAGGTTGCAACCAATTGAAACTCATGGAAAAAAATATTATAATGAGCTTTCATCCCATATGAACAAGATTTCATAAAGCAAATAGCATAAAAAGATCATTTTTCTTCATAAAAATAGCATTACCGCTTATTTTCAGGTCTCAGTTTCTTGATCTTGATTACAGGACTAATTTTCAGCATGCATTTAATGCTCATCATCTTCAAGAATAGCACTCTTCATGTCTTCATCCATCCGGAAGCAATCCGGTCTCATCCGGACAAGCTTTCCTCCATCATTCTTCATTGTCTTCTTCCACACAGGAACAACCCCTTAAGGGAGAGAGATGGAGGAGAGAGAAAGACTAGAATTGGCTCTCTTCATTCAGGCCACCATGGTACAGGCGAAGACAGGTGATAAGACCAGTCAAGAGAGGGAAGATCAGCCCCATGATCGATTGTATGGGTTGCTTTCAGCCTGCATACTCCATCTCCATCATGAGAGGGCGCAAAAAACGACCACCATGTTGCTCCAAGTTTTTTCTTCATCCCTCATTCTCTCCACGTTTTTTTATGTAGGATGCATAAAATTTTTTGGGGGGGGAGGGGGGCCAAAGGCTCCAAAGGGCACCCCTTTTGGCCCTCTCAAATGTCCACCTTTTCATATCTTGCCCCTTTTGTGGTCATTTCCCCGTCCTGGCTCCAATTCGAGTGCTGTAAATTTCTACGCGTTCAACTTTACATCCTGCATTGACTGGTAACTCCTGACAACCCGTACGGCAGTCTGAAAATTTATCAAAAATCAACAAGTGTCGCTCGGGCACCTTTTAAGAGTCGTATTTCACTTGGTGCTTAAAATCATCCTAGCTGGAGCCGCCCCCTTCGACGTTGAATATTTTTCCCTTGATATTTGTAATTTTTAGCTATTTTTAAGCACTTCTCGGCATCAAAACTCCGCTCTCATTGGCGACCACAGGATAGGGCGACTCAGCCCGTCGAATCCCATAGTAGATCTGCACAAAACAACCAAAGGAAGCATCAAGCTGATACAAAATGGGTACATATTAAAACACACAGCACAGTGCTCACCCTACCCCCTGACAAAACCAAGGCATGACATCCACAAGGAGTAGGCCTAGCATAATCTAATAAAAGGTCCGAAGCAAGTCACTAACTAACTGCTCTAACACAGCCAGACTAAAAAGAACTATCAAAGAGGTCGCCCTAAGTGGTGGTCTGAACTACCTACCTAACTAAGGACAAATAACTAAGGACAACACAACTAGGAGCTTCCACTAGGCGAGGACTCCTATAGCCTGATCAAGAAGTATTTTCTTTTAGCACATTTCTTCTTCTTTTAGGTTTTATTTTCCCCATACTCGGGCATGTAAAAAGGAGGGAGCTGAGCGTAGTGAGCCAAGGAGAATAGGGCATCGGCCTTAGGACCTATCTCAGTACCCAAGAACCTACCAAGCCCTCGCAAGGTGACACTTAATCCCTTTTTGACGCTCACTTTTATTTTCGCTCCAACCTTCCTTACTTTCTTCTTTTCCAGCAAGATGCCTCCCCTAGGAAGACAAGGCATCGGCCCTAGGTCTGACTCGTCCCCAGAAACCTACCAGGCCTTCGCAAGGTGATGATCAACTGCTTATAAGTTTTATTTTCTTTTCTTTTCTATTTTGATAGGGGTTAGAATCCCTTTTTACACATCTTTGTATATATTTATTTTCTTTTGGGATATTCAGGGTTTCTTTTCCTTTATTCTCATTTTTCCTTTTTCGGTAGGCTTCTCTAACTACCTCACAACTAACAAGAACTCCTGGAACAGCTGCCTAGTAGGCTAGCAGAACAGGGTCACTAGGACCCCCTTCTAAAATAGGTATTTCAATGCTTGACAATGTCTTTACAGGAGGCAACGACTACTCAAATCTCCCTTCAGACATACTTAACCTAAACCTGGGACTTCATGCCTTGGACGCCGGTCCCCAACAAGAAAAGAAAATCCCCAAAAAGTACACAGACACATATAGCAGAAAAACACTATACTCATAAATGAGAGATATCACCTAGATAGGGCCACGAGAAGCTTCCGCACAACAAAAGGCTCCTTCCAAGCTCTTCTTCGAACCTGTCTAGCAGAGAACTACAACAAGAAACCATTAACCGCACCCGTACTAAACAGACAACTGGCCCTCTTGGCCTAACAAAATCTGGATGTAATATCCAAAGCAGCTAGCCTTCCTAGCTTAAAACTAGATAGGTCATTGTAGTCCACGTAATACTGATATCCTTGGCACATACATCACACCCTATCAGACTACCCAGGGTGCCAAGGATAGCATATCATAGGTCGACTAACCCCATGCTACTCGTGCAAGTTAGCTAAAAGCTTGATCTTGTAATTTTTAATCTTAGGTTATTTTTTTAAAAAAAGAGATACAAGTTCAAGCCTTTCCACAAATAACTCATCAATAAGGCTAATCCCTTCTTGGGCACTCTGAGCTGAATGAACGGCCTCCATGGGCTCGCATGTCCCACATTTATTGTCATCCGAATAAACTGGTCGTTCAAGCGGCTGAGTGGCTCCTTTGGCAGAAAGAATCATAGCTTTGTACTCATTCGAACCTCCCCTATTTGGATTTTCACATAATCAGTGTTGCGACCCAAACTATGTAGAGCTTCAAGCCTAGGCACATCACATGGGTGTATCCCAAGGCAGTGTATATTGTCAGATGTATATCTAGTATTATCCTCTTGAGGGTTCAACAGAATATATCCAGATGGGATCCTTGGCCTTGCATCCGACACTCCTGCCATACTTTTGGAGATTTTGGGTTTCCAAACCCATCTCACATTTCCCTTAATATTCTTGCATTCCCTCAATTTGCTGCACTCGTCTAACGAACTCAATGCAAACTTATCCCTATGGCCAAATGGCCTCACATCCTTATGACCTTTGTGAAGCACAGGTGGACTTTTAGCATTTTTCATCCTCTTTACAAAAGATGCCTTTACTTGTTTATGTCCATACTGCAAATTTTTTCCCATAAGAACCATGCTTTCACTAAAGGGAACAACATCCACTCGGAAGCATGATTCCAACACCAAAGGTCTCTCAAGAGCCTTACTAGCAACAAAATTAGAACCACACACAGAATGCTTATCAACACTCATAGGCCCATTGGTGCGATCCATATTGCCATCACAACTACCTTTCGTGGAAGTGTTGCAAGCCCTAATGGGACTTACATCGCTTGGCACTTGTTCACTGAGAGGCATGTCATTACTACTCATAGGATGGCCATTTTCTGCTTTGAGATTTTGGCCACCAAGGTTCTCCTCATAGGATGTCTTCGTATCAACAAGTGAGCTGTCTTCTTGCAGAAATGATTGGAAGCTAGGATGCACTTGTACTAAGCGGGGAAAACTCCAAAAGTTTTCCCAACATCTCTGAATATGACCCTCATAATCAATGGCATGCATTTTTGCTTCCCTGAACGACTTAGGATTCCGCAGTTCCACTTGGATTTGCGTATTAATCTCTAAGCCATTCAGAAAGAGCTCACATAGCACATCATCTGGTAGTGCACTGGATCTTCTTGGCCAAAGCCTAAGAGTACTATCAAAGGCTCTAGCATACTCTTTAACAGAAAGATAAGACTCCTATCTAAACTGCATAAGCTGCCCTAAGACCTGAATCATAGGGAGCTGCTTTTCATACTCATCTAGAAATCTATCACAAGACTCCTCAAATGATTTGATCGACCCTCTTGGGAGGCTCCAGTACCATTTCCTTGCCTCTCCCTTTAGGGTACTTGGGAATACGAGCATCCCATGTATATCGTCGAACCCACTTGCAATGCAAGTTAGGTCATATTCTCTTAAATGAATCATCGAATCCTCATTTAGCAACCCATAAAACACTGGGAGATCCCTATAAAGAGGAGGGCATTTAGTCCTCTCCTTTCGGATCAAGACTGGGTCATCAAAATCTTTGTATTCCTCTTGATCTAATACCAGTGTGTTAGGGTCTTTAATCTCTTCCATTTCCACCTTTACTGGTGTGGAAGAGTCACTAATTCCGTGAACTTCCCTTTCCGCCAACTCACAAAGTGGTTTATGGAGTCCAACACTATGCAATAGGGAATCTATCCCATCATTTGCTAGTGGTGTTCTAGTAAACCTATTCTCATCTGCCACCACTTTGCTAGAACTTAGGATAGGTCCTAATGAAATCTTCCTTATTAACAATGGTTTTCCACACACATGGACATCATCCAATACTTTATGGATCTTGGCAATCACACTACGGTATCCAACTGCATCGGGCACCAGCATCGGATGTATCTTTAGATCATAATCATCATGTCCTCCTATGTGCATATTAACCATCATTGTCATAGTCTTTTCTATGACATTATCATCATGAATGATCATAGATGACTGTGTCATCGTAGCACTACTTTCACTTTCCCTTTTCTCTAATCTCCATGGGTTGTTAATCTTAGAGGTAGCTCCATGGGTATTTTCCCATAGTGACCCAAACTCAAGCATTGTATCACTTTCAGGGCAAAGGGTAAAATAGTCAATCACCCAATGTGTCAAAGATCCCACTAGACTGTTCAAGATAGACAAAGTATCCTTTGGGTGTTGGGGATTTCTTAGATTGACCGTCATACTGATGACCAAGGTTTTTATCAGACTAACTTGATATCCACCGCTTCAAGGCGGCTATCGACCAATAGAATAAAGCTAGCAGGTCCCTTATGAGACCAAGATTCGGAGACCACCACTTATTGGCAGCTCCCGGCAGATGCACTGCTGATGGGACTTGAAATGGGCTGGCACTGGCTATGGCACTAGCCGGACCTCATGCTCATGACACACAAACACCCTCACGGCCTCGCGGACCAGGAACGTCAATCTAATGCTAAAGGACAAATTGCCCTAAAGCTTAATTCCTGCGTTTATAGTTTATAGTCCAACGTTTCCCTTAAACTCCTCAAAGGGAGAACCCTTATACATTGGCAATGCCACGATCACACACATATGGAGGCACTCCACCAACTAATAGTCGGAGCCCCACTGCAACTCTCCTACATTGCAAGGATTGGCCCTTTGATGCGCTGCTAAACATATAACACAAACGAGCACAAACTCCTCTCAAGGTACCAATATTAACGTTCCAGGATGTACATTCCTCACTACACTTTCCCCTTAGAACCCAACGACTAACCTACAGCTTAGGACATCCTCTCACACTCATCGTTGGTCACAACCTAAGGAAGACAGGTGCCATGCATCCACGAGGTTTTTCTGATACCTTTTAATTATTATGCTTAATGCAAATCGTGTATGGCTATGTGCTCATAAAAAGGAAAGATCAACATCGTGCATGGTGCATAAAGCATTCTTTCCATGAATTTTACTAGCGCATACTGCGTTGAAAGGAGGCACCGAGCCATATGCTCATGCTACCATCCTCTTTATTTAAACCATTTCCTATATGGAAAGTGCAATGCATAAATCAAATCTTTTCTTTATCTTTCAGTGTTTCATCCCCTCTTCATCCAACTCTTAGCATTTTGCATCATTGATTGGTTAGATAGGGTTTCTATGCATTTCTCCCCTTTTAAAAACCCGCTAAATACGCACAAAATATAGAAATGGGAGCAAACCAAGGCCAACCTCATGCTTTGCCATCATTATATATTGCACACACATAGATATAAATTTTTCTAATTTTCCTCAGCCCATTTCCTATTTTTTCCTAATTTTAAACCCATTTTTTCTATTTTTGGGTATTTTTTCATATTTTTCTTTAATAAATAATGATTGAAAATGAAAATTTATTGTGGGCTGTGGCCCTTAGGTTCATTGACAGAAAAAACTTAGATTTAGTTGGTGTGACATATTATATTTCTCATTTATATAGCAAAAAACCCAAATTTACCCTTAAAACGCGTGTTTTCATGCATTTTAACATTAATTCTGGCCATGTAGCCTTATATTTTCTGATTTTCAGATTGCAACCAATTGAAACTCATGGAAAAAAATATTATAATGAACTTTCATCCCATATGAACAAGATTTCATAAAGCAAATAGCATAAAAAGATCATTTTTCTTCATAAAAATAGCATTACCGCTTATTTTCAGGTCTCAGTTTCTTGATCTTGATTACAGGACTAATTTTCAGCATGCATTTAATGCTCAGCATCTTCAAGAACAGCACTCTTCATGTCTTCATCCATTCAAAAGCAATCCGGTCTCATCCGGACAAGCTTTCCTCCATCATTCTTCATTGTCTTCTTCCACACAAGAACAACACATTAAGGGAGAGAGATGGAGGAGAAAGAAAGACTAGAATTGGCTCTCTTCATTCATGCCACCATGGTACAGGCGAAGACAGGTGATAAGACCAGTCAAGAGAGGGAAGATCAGCCCCATGATCGATTGTATGGGTTACTTTCAGCCTGCATACTCCATCTCCATTATGAGAGGGCGCAAAAAATGGCCGCCATATTGCTCCACGTTTTTTCTTCATCCCTCATTCTCTCTCCACGTTTTTTGATGTAGGATGCATAAATTTTTTTTTTGGGGGGGGGGGGGGGGGGGGGGGGGGGAGGGGGGCCAAAGGCTCCAAAGGGCACCCCTTTTGGCCCTCTCAAATGTCCACCTTTTCATATCTTGCCCCTTTTGTGGCCATTTCCCCATCCTAGCTCCGATTTGAGTGCTGTAAATTTCTGCGCGTTCAACATTACATCGCGCATTGATTGGTAACTCCTGACAACCCGTATGGCAGTCTGAAAAATTATCAAAAATCAACAAGTGTCGCTCGTGCACCTTTTAAGAGTCGTATTTCACTTGGTGCTTAAAATCGTCCTAGCTGGAGCCGCCGCCTTCGACGTTGAATATTTTTCTCTTGATATTCATAATTTTTAGCTATTTTTAAGCACTTCTTGGCATCAAATCTCCGCTCTCACCTGCCTTAAGTCAAAAGTTTCCATAAAGACAATGTCATGACTACCTTGAAGTTAAAACCCACCCTACTTTGTTTCTTTGACCACAAGTTGTAATAAGTCATGTAAATCACCAAGCATTAAACATGATGTAAGATTGGGTTGTTGGAACTCCAGTCTTTGATTCGGCCTTGTAAGCTTCTCTGACACTATGCTTGAATAGGAAAACTACTCTCTTAAGCTTCTTAAAACTCTCCAAAATGTATATGGTCAACTTAGTGTACACATGACATTGAGTAAATGATTTGACATTATTTATGAGAGTTCAAAACCTTTGTGCATTAAGCCTATGGAAGAGGAGGAGCATCCCATTTTTTTCACAAAAAAATTTGGGTAGTTCATGGTGCCATTGATGGAGAAGGGAGAGAGGTGTCCAAGAAACCACACAAAGGATGAGCTCAAGCCATGCAACCACAAACAACTGAAGAGGACTCTACTTGATATGTAATTCCCACTCATTCCATGTATTGATGAAAATGGAAGGCCACTCTTAGCTGTGAGAAACATGGTAAATATGTATAAAAAGGAGGGCAGCAGCCCATTCATGGGGGAAATTTTTCATACTCATGAAAGAAGAGAGAAGGAAGCGTTGAACATTGTTGTGTCTATGTCTATGAAGTAGTAACTCTCATGGGAGCTTTTTGTTCCACTTCTTGATCTATATTATCAAGGCTTGAGGGCTAAACTTAAAGGCCCAAGCTTGCTCTTCTATGGGCTCATTCTTGCTCTTGGAAGCTAACTGCAAGCTACCATTGTAGAAGCTTGAAGAGAAGATTATCAAGAAGCCTTCTTGACTTAATTATGTGATGAAAGTGGGCTAAAATAGGCAATCTAAACAATTGTGGGCAACAGCACATATCCTTCTCTTCTTGAAGATTCATGTTTAATCATTGGTCTTACTTGACATTGATATGCTTGATGCAAGTTGACATTGCATAAGCATTGTGGAAGGGGTATCAAGAGAGCATCTTGATTGCTCTATGTACATGCTTGGGGCTGAAATAGGTAGCCAATAATAGTGAAGACAAGGGTAGTAGAATTTCCTTCTTCTCTCCTACTTCTACATGCTTATTGCAAGCTACCTATTTCTTGTTACATGCTCTTGAATATAGGGGCTTCTTTTGTACTTCATCAAAGTGTGTTCTTGGAAGGTTGATGCCATGTATATGGGCTGAAATAGGCAGCCCACACAGTATTTTTGTGGACAACAGGTGCGAGGATAGAAAGTCAGGCATATGCCATTTGAGTGGCGGGATGGGCTATTTGAGGAGTTACAGAAATTACAAAAAGTGGGTTTAATCTTCCCTGTGCAACACACTGAATGGTGTTCACCAATTGTGATCAGAAAAAACACTACAAGGATAGGGAGGCATAGCAACGACGCTTTCCAAAGCAAATAGAGGCATCGTTATTTGTGTCGCTATTAGTGTCGCAAATGCGACTCTAATAGTGACGCAAATATAGTGACGGGTGCTCAGACGAAAAAAATGTGGGCCGAAACCCGAGGAGAACCCGAGCACATTATTTTGCGCGAGTACATGAAAGAGAGATCGAAGGGGAGAGCGAACTCCATCTTGCATTTGAGAGAGAGAGGGAGAAAAAGAGAGAAGGAGGGAGAAGGAAAGCTTCTCACCACCGCCACCGCTGCCGTTCGCAAAGAAGAGGAGGAAGTGTACAGAGGGCGAAGAGGAGCCGCTGTCGTGAAGAGGAGCCGCCGAATCCATCCTCGGGCCTTTACGATGAAAGCATTGTTCTGTCTTACTTTATTTTTGTGTTTCTCTTTTTTTTTACTTTTTTTTGTTAAAAATCATGTGTATTGAGAGAGGGAGAGGAAGAGAGAACAGGAAAGAAGGAACGAGAGAGAGAGGGAGAAAACATTAAACATAATAGGGAAAGAGAGAAAGAGAAGGAGAGGGAGAGGGAGGGAGAGGATATGAGAGAGGGCGAGAATGAGAGAAAAGGAAAGAAGGAACGAGAGAGAGAGGGAGAAAACATTAAACATAATAGGGAAAGAGAGAAAGAGGGAGAGGGAGAGGGAGAGGGAGAGGGAGGGAGAGACATGAGGGAGAGGTTATTGCTATTGTTGTTGTTGTTTTATTTCTTCTTTTCTTTTTTTATTGTTTGTTGTTGTTGTGATAGTCATAGTTGTGGTAGTGGTAGTGGTAGTTGTTGTTTAATTTCTTATTTTCTTGTTTGTTATTTTTGTGGTTGTCATAGTAGTAGTAGTAGTAGTAGAAGCAGTGGCAGTGGCAGTGGCAGTGGCAGTGGCAATGGCAGCGGTAGCGGTAGTGGTAGTTGTTATTTAATTTCTTATTTTCTTGTTTGTTGTTGTTGTGATAGTCATAGTAGTAGTAGTAGTAGTGGTAGTGGTAGTGATAGTAGTAGTTATTGTTTAATTTCTTCTCTTCTAGTTTGTTGCTGTTGAGGTAGTCATAGTCATGGTAGTCATGATTGTAGTAGTACTACTAGTAGTAGTAATAGTAGTTTTCTTATTTGTAGTAGTAGTAGTAGTAGTTTTTCTTTTCTTTTCTTGTTTATTTTTGTTTAGTTTTCTTGTTTATTGTTGTTGTTGTTGTTGTTGTTGTTGTTGTTGCAGTAGTAGTTTTTTCTTCTTTTTTGTTTATTGTTATTGTAGTAGTAGTAGTAGTAGTTGCTGTTGTTATTGTTTTTTCTTCTTTTTTTGTTTATTGTAGTGGTAGTGGTTTGTTGTTGTGGTAGTCATAGTCATAGTCATAGTCGTTGTAGTCATGGTTGTAGTAGTAGTAGTAGTAGTAGTAGTAGTAGTGATTTTCTTGTTTGTTGTTGTTGTTGTTTTTTTTCTTTTCTTTTCTTGTTTATTGTTGTTTAGTTTTCTTGTTTGTTGTTGTTGTAGTAGTGGTAGTAGTTTTTTTCTTCTTTTCTTGTTTGTTGTTGTTGTTGTTGTTGTTGTTGTTGTTGTAGTTGTAGTTGTTGTTGATTTTTGTTCTATTCTTGTTTATTGTAGTGGTAGTGGTAGTAGTAGAGAGAGAGAGAGAGAGTTGTTGTGGTGGTCGTAGTCATGGTCATAGTCGTGATTTTAGTACTAGTACTAATAGTAGTAATAGTAGTTTTCTTGTTTATTGTAGTAGTAGTAGTAGTTTTTTCTTTCTTTTCTTGTTTATTTTTGTTTAATTTTCTTATTTTTTGTAGTAGTAGTAGTAATAGTAGTGGTAGTTTTTTCTTCTTTTCTTATTTATTGTTATTGTAGTAGTAATAGTAGTAGTAGTTATTGTTGTTATTGTTGTTTTTTCTTCTTTTCTTGTTTATTATAGTGGTAGTGGTAGTGGTTTGTCGTAGTCATAGTCGTAGTCGTAGTCGTGGTTGTAGTAGTAGTAGAGGTTTTCTTGTTTGTTGTTGTTGTTGTTGTTGTTGTAATAGTTTTTTTTGTTTTCTTGTTTATTGTTGTTTAGTTTTCTTGTTTGTTGTTGTTGTTGTAGTAGTGGTAGTAGTAGTAGTTTTTTCTTCTTTTCTTATTTGTTGTTATTGTAATAGTAGTAGTAGTAGTTGTTGTTGTTATTGTTGTTGTTGTTTTTTCTTCTTTTCTTGTTTATTATAGTGGTAGTGGTAGTGGTAGTGATGGAGAGAGAGAGATGTTTTGTTAAAGAAAATTGGTAATAGAGAGAGAGATATGTTTTGTTAAAGAAATGAGAGAGGGAAAGGAAGAGAAAAAGAAAGAAGCAACGAGAGAGATGGAATAAACATACAACATAATAAAGAAATAGAAAAAGAGAGAGAGATGGAAGAAGAGGAGAGAATGAATGGATAAAAAACAAAGAGAGACTGGTGGCGACGTTTGATGAGATCCGGTGCAATACCACGAGACGGGAAACACTCCGACATACGTTAATTTGTGGGTGGGTGGAGACTTTGTATACATTAATTTTTGATGAGTTACAAGGGAATAAATCCCTTCTCAAACAATTTAAGAAAGAAAAAAAGAATGATAACAAAAACAAATTGTTTGTTGTAATGTAGACAAAATGGAAAACGATGAAAGTCGTGATATTCAAGATTGCAAGGCGTATCTTAATCAGCGTGTCCCATGTCCTTGCTCTCAATGTAAGTTGGCAATTAGACGAAAATGTCGATTGTCTATAGAACACGTATGACGCTTCGGTGAGTTTCAATTTAAGATCATTAATTAGGCGATCTTAGATTTTGAGAAAATGGTAAGAAAATTTTATATTAATCATGCATTGTATTCGCAAGCTAATTGAATACCATATACAAAAAGATTGGGTGTGGCTAACAAATTTTCTATCCAGGGAGGTGACGTCTCATCCCAAGGAGGATTGCACCCTTTGCGGCCAATTAGAAGAGTTCATGGGCGTGCGATGGATAGAGTGCCTAAGCCAATCCACCACTTGGAAGGTACTACCCAATCTATACCGTCAATTCCAGAGGAGACAGGCAACCTTCGAGACTTACCTGCAATCTTGGAGCCTGAGATGGAGGCAATGATCGATGCATTGATTCCCATGGATGTCGAAACTTCTGATCCGCTTAGAGAGGAAGCATCCATACCATTATATGATGGGTGCCGAGTATCTCGCCTGAAGACACTCCTTGCACTCCTAAGTGAGCAAGCAAAATACGGGTGGAATGATGCGAGTGTGACCAAGTTGATCAGGTACCTTGTACGTACGCTTCGTTGATTTCTTTTTGGTACTATCATTAAAAATATTTGTGCTTTTTGAAGGTATTTTATGATTTTTTTCAAGTTACTGAAGTATCATATGTTACCACTTGCAAATACTATGCTTGAGTCTTGTGATGATGCACGATATGTTTTACGAAAGCTTGGCATGGACTACAACAACATCCATGCATGTATCAACGATTGCATACTATTTCAAGGAGAATATGAGACTATGGAGACATGTCCAAAGTGTGGTTCTCATAGGTATCGATAGGACTTACAAGGAAAAACCATCCCTCAAAAATTTCTTAGACACTTTCCGCTTATCCCCTGCATAAAAACCACATGTTTCGTACATCCGGCATGGCAAGCTTGACAATGTGGCATGCGCAGAATAGGTCCACAAATGGAGTTCAATGAATATCAGCAGATTCACGTGCATGGAGCCACATTGACTCTACCTTCCTAGGCTTTGCCCAAGAGCCAAGGAATCTTCGGCTCGATCTTGCAATGGATGGTGTGAACCCATTTGGTATGTGCTCAATGTAACGTGTCCACTTGGCCACTTGTGGGACACATCTTAGCAGCCCATCAGGAAGAGAGTCTAGAAAGTGCCACCTGGCACTCGCAAGGAATGTCACAAGGTTTGCGATCCAGGTCTTCCTGAGTCTGCCCTGAGATACCGAAAGTATCTGACCGCTCCCACTTAGGACCAACTTGAAGTCAGGGTTTTTTCCTATCAGCCAAGTCTCTAGGAAGTAGCTAGTGACGAGCTCCAGATGAACCACTTTGCGTAGGAACAACAAAGTCGAAACGGATTTATGCTGCACTTGGTTCATGGAGAATGGGAAATGAGAGGGATGCGAAGCTCAATCTTTCTATCCATAAGGTATAGTCCCATTCTGCTCCCTTAAAACAATATAAATCAGGATTCTAACTCTATTGACTCTAGGTCTTCACAATTTCATTATCACATTTTTTGAGAAATGTTTCTAGCTAACCGGGACCACCCTTCTGTAGAATGGACCCAAGTCCCCTCAACTGCACTTTCCTCGGGTTGCTTAGTTATCTAATTACCTACCACATTATGTTTGACATGCAAAAGCAGCTTCCTTAATTACCCAATTTAAACACAGGTTCCTTCACGTAACTTAGGCACTCACATAGAAAAAAAAAATGTCAAGTAAATTCCTTTCCCAAATATTTGATCTTTATTTATCATAGTCTTGGAATACATCAAGTATCTTGCACGAAGGCTATCCCAGCAATCATCAGGATTGCTGCTCCAAGTTTCGCTCGTAGACTAGTACACGGGCCTTGAGATCCCATCTTGAGTCACGTTGGCCTCTTGTGTAGGATCTAGAGGCAAGGAATTTACAGCCAGAGCCTCCCCTGGCACCAAGCGTCCTCCCACTCCAAGCAGCACCCACAGAGAGACCTCTCGCGGTGGGTTCGGTCCATGTACCCAGTGTGGCTAACAACCCCCTTGGATAGGGAAAGGTAGGCAATCGGAGGTAACTGAACCTACCTCTCCCTCCACACTATTAACCTGAAGCATTAAGTGTTTGGCCTTGAATTAGTTCCTTGAGCAAAGAAGTTCAAACAACGTACCTAAATGTACAATCACGATCATTTCTGTGGTCGTTTGTACGACCAACTACTAAGGTGTGATTCCTTCTTCCTGAATACTCCCCACATTCGATCCTAGATTGTTCACGATTTGGTGAGATTCCAAGAGCTTGGCAAGCTAGGTTTCTTGTTTACCCTTTTTCTTTGGGTTAGGGTTTATACCCTATCGATCCCAATTAGCATTACCTTAGGTCTCCTTGTACTATAATTAAATAGATCTTGGACAACCTCGTGGTCCTTGGTTGGTCAATTTGCTTCTTGGCAAATCACAATTTCCCTAAGTTTGACAAATCGGTCCCCAAGAGAGAGTTGTATTAGGGCGACTACTCGACTCTTAATGAATCCAACTTGTAATTAGATCTCGCCTTCCTTGGCCTAAGATGTAGTAGTAGCATCTTATGATTTAGTTGCAATAGCATATGACCTTGCAGACTTGTTGTACGAGATAAGTAGCAATGCCTATCTTGAGGAATTACATCTCTTGTCATATGGCATCCTTTGACTAAGAATACCTTCGATCAAGGTATAGGATTTGGGAGTTCCATGGACCCCAATCCAAAACCCTAGTCCCACTAGGCTGAAGATTGATTTGTCTCTAGGATTTCTTGTGAGATCTTAACGTTTGGTCCTTCAATCTTTAAGATGAGAACCCTAAGATCACGTCCTTTTTCCTTATGGACCACTTGTCCCTAGTAATATTGTCTAATCAGAAAATCTAATGATTTTCTAAAATTATCCTCTCTAAATATCCAAGGCGTAGGCCTTGATTGATAATCCAACCTAGAGTTTAACCTATCGATTTATCTTGGACTAGGGAAACATCCTTGTTCCGTAGTCTAAGGTCATAACGAGAGTTTGCAAGAAAGTTTCTTGGTTGCTTAACATCCTTTATTTGTCGATATTACTAGTATTCATGTCCTAAGGCCTAGTACCCTCCTTACTTGCAACATAGAATGATCTAAGTACGAGAACGTTGGATTAACTTTGCAAGCAATACTAAGTAATATTTTAACTTAACTTAACATATCTTTCCATATTGAATGTAACTATCATTTCATGCGTATTGCATCCTATATGCTTTTCATCAAATAAAATATAACCCTTTTTCTTTTCATACATTTACTTATGCATGCAAGTTGCTTATGCATGTAAGTTATGCTATGTAAATTTACAATGCTAAAAAAAAACATAATCTTTTCTTTTCCCATGCAAGTCACACAAATAAAAATGCAATTGCTTATGGGAATTATAAATAAAATATAACTATTTTATTCCTCTCCATAGCAACTATCTATTCTTTAATTAAACTTCCTTCTATGAATTAACCTATTTACGGTCATCGCAAGGGACTTTTATTGCACAAATGCATTGTATACAACATAATTCATTCTTTCCAACGTAAATTACCCAATGCAAACCTTCCAATGCACAAGAACATCGCAATATATATTTAACCTATATGCAAGATGCAACTAGGACATTATTGCATAAGTGCATCTTTTAACACATGAGCCATATATTCAATAATGCAACAACCTGAACATCTGTAGGAGGGGTATTATCAATTCTTGCGCTTCGGGTGGGGACTCCTGCACATGCTCCTCTTGCTCCTGCGCATGCTCCTCTTGTGTGGCACTTTGGAGCCATCGCAATTGGGATTTGGGAATAAGTCGGGCAAGTGGAGGGTGTGCTGAAATTTTCTGCTAGTTGACAGTCCTTCCTTCTCGCAAGGGAACTCCCTCCACAAATGAGTTGTGTCCTTCACGCAATTTGCGGGTGAAGCACCCCTAAGAAGCTTTTAGTGGAAGCTTCTAGGAAGCTTCTTTAGATTCGTGCTTTCTGTCAGTCGGCCTGACAGCGCCTCCTCCTCCTTAGCCGTGCTGAGAATGATGAAGGAGACGAAAACGTTGATTACGAGGTGTGGGGGCAATAGTCATGTGGCTCGACGGTGTGTAGGCGGAGCAGGGGGAGGCGTGGCATGTTAGGAGGAGCAAGGGGGAAGTAGCGCTAAAGACCACCACCGTCTGAGGAGGGGCTCCCCTTATATAGTGGGGAGGGGGTGGTTCATGGGGGGAGACGGCTGTTTGACGGGGGCCGCCACCCCTACACCTGGGGGGTGAATGCCCCCTCTCCCACTCTTACTCCCTCTCTCTCTCTCTTACTCCCTCTCTCTCTCTCTCTCTCCTCGACATGCTGTCAGCAGGGAGAGAGAGAGAGGTAAAAAAGTTTGAACTAAATTTAAAATTTTGAAAAAAAGGGGGGGTTCCTATGGGAGAGGCACGGAAAATATTAGATCCTCTCCCCCTTAGAGGAACCGAGATGTCCTCATCTTGAGAAGATCTGAGGGTATTGTTGGTTGAAAGTATTTTCATCCATCCAGGTGGCATGCTCTTTGGGATAATCTTTCCACTAGATGAGGTATTCTCTCAAGGTCCTTGATCTCAAATGCCTCTCCCTAACATCTAGGATTCTATTAGGCCATAGCTCAAGGACTCCTTGGCTAGGCGTTACAATTTTCTGATCATCAAGTACATGATTCAGATTAGATAGATAATTTTTCAATAGGCTAACATGGAATACATTATGAATCTTTAGAGTTGCGAGCAGCTATAGTTTGTAAGCATTAGGCCCTAGGCACTTGATGATCTTATAAGATTCACAATACCTCGGACTTAGCTTCTTGTACTCTCCCAATGACAGTGAACTCTTTTTAGGGCGTACACGGATGAAGACCATATCGCCTTTGACGAAGGATCTGTCTTGCCGTTTCAAGTCAGCGTAGGCCTTCTGTCTATCCTTGGCAGCTTGAATGTATTGTCTTATTGATTTGATTTGATCATCCATGTCTTCCAGCATCTGTCTTGAAGCTTCTACCCTCAAAGTTAGATCCGAGAAGTTCAAAGGGGTACAAAAATCATGCCCATACAATGCTTGAAAAGGAGTCATCTGAATACTCTGTTGGTAAGAAGCATTGTAAGCAAACTCAACCAGTGGTAAGTATTTAATCCACTTTTTGGGTTTACGACAACAGTAGGCCCTAAGCATATCTTCAATGACTTGATTGACTTGTTCTATTTGACCATCAGTTTGGGGATAGTAAGCTATGTTGAAACAGAGTTGAGTTCCAATAGCCTCAAAGATAGCCCTCCAGAAGTGTGATGTGAAAAGAGAGTTACGATCACTAATGATTCTTCTGGGTAACCCATGAAGTTTCAATATTTCCTTGATGAATAATCTTGCGATGTCTGAAGCTTTATAGTTCATCTTAATAGAGATGAGATGTGCGATCTTGGTGAGCATATCTACTACAACCAAAATAGAGTTATATCCTCCGAACATGGGGTAGGCCAACAATAAAGTCCATACTAATGAACTCCCATTTCATTTGTGGAATGTCAAGTGATTGCAATTTCCCAGGCATTTTAACATGTTCTGCCTTAATGCGTTGACAAGACAAACATTCTGTGACATATTTGAGTACGTCTCCCTTGAGCCTTTCCCAAAAATAGCTCTTTCTGACCGTATTAAGGGTCTTCGCATAACCAAGATGCCCTGTGAAAGGGGAGTCATGGGCTTCCTAAAGTATCTTCTGCTTGAGAGTTTGGCTTGCAGGGATACATAATCTTGTCCTAAAGTAGACAAGTCCATTACTAATGGAGAATTCTTGATACTTCGTCTTTAGCTTCGGGTCTTGATCCTTGATGGGGATCTCCCTTAGCATTTTCTGATAGACTGGGTCATGATATGCCCCTTCTTTTGCTAGCTCAAGAATCGGGTTGTTTGGCATTGATACCTTTGTGGCTAGAGACCTTGTTGTTGATGGATCTTGCAAAATGAGAGAAATTAGAAATGCCTTACGATTGAGTGCATCAGCAACTACATTCTTTTTTCTAGGCCCATATTTGATTTCAAAATCATATTCTTCCAGCACTTCGATCCATCGACGTTGCCTCATATTGAGCTCAATCTGGGTGAAAATCCATTTAAGACTCTTGTGGTCCGTTACTAAGGAACATTTGTTATCTAGCAAGTAATGTCTCTAAAGTTTGAGAGCATGGATGACGGCCAACAGCTCTAGGTCATGGGGTAGCATAATTCCTTTCATGGCTCTTCAATTTTCTTGAAGAATATGCTACGGGATGACCTTCTTGCATAAGTACACATCCTAAAGCAAATGCGCTAGCATCAATTAACACTTCAAACTCCTTACTAAGATCAGAAAGTTTCAGGATGGGTGCTGATACCAAGCTTTGCTTTAGTTTGTCATTGTTGATGGGGTTGGTAATTTAAATATGGAATGGCACATGAGCGCTAACTTGAAAACTATGAAATGTATGCTTGGAATATGTAATTGGGGAAAATGAAAAATATCATTGTATTTATTTAATGGAAAGTTTTGGGTCTAAATATTGGAGCAACTTGCACCTTGTAAGAAGAACCCCAACTAGAGACTCTATAGATCTAAGTAAAAATAAAAACAAGATATATGGGATCCAATTCTTTCAATTCCTCTTACAAATGTTCATATATATACTTTGCATGCAGAGATTAGAATTATTGATAAACTTCTCAGGTTGCATCTCGACTATGCATATTTAATTAAGCCTTTGTCTTTATTGGATGAGTGTATTGATAAATGTAAGGCATTACTCTCCAAAATGGGCTTTTATGGTGGTCAAGTTCACTTAAGAAAAGATCCAACACTTTTAGGGAAAACAAGAGATGTCTTGACTGATATCTCAATGGGAGGCTCAAAAGCTAGATGTTTTTTAGAAAACCATACAGGAAAACACGTGAGCATTACTTGGGAGCATTGGAGAGAGCTGTGTGGGTTAATGACAAACGTTGCAAGCACACCACGACTTGCATTTCTAGGATGGAGGTTTGGAGACATCTCGATGTCTTCCTAATGCTCCTCAAGAAACAAACAAAAACCTACACGTATCCAGAAGAGTTCAAATGTTTTATTACAAATCTTGTTCAAGCAATAAAGGAGGCATCGGAAGAAAAAGATATCACATTTTATTTGGTAAGAGAGAATATTTAATCCAAGCTTTCTTCAATAAAATTTCCATTGTCATAAAATGATCGTTACTCTTATGAATTTGCAGCATATCCTTCATATCCATGGGCCCTACTTTGTGGAGAAGCAAGGCCCTCTAGCAACTTATAGCAGCCAAGGCATAGAAAAATCTCACTATCAAGTACACACAAGTTTTTTTCAAAGCACAAGACATGGAGGAGGTGTTACAAAAAGCAATTCTCTTGAGGAGCTATTCAATTGGTTTTTTTGACAACAACTTCAAAGTATGAATACTTCAACTTGAGAATTAATAGTATTTTTTAAGAAATAAAAGGACAAAGATAGCTCTCAGGAGCCTTTACATAATCCTCTCCCTTTGGGATATTTCCTCTATAACACAGAAACTTTGTTCTCTTGTAGCCAACTATTGATTTTATATCAGTTTGGTTTGCTGCCAAAGCATAAGATGAAAGGGCCAGAAAGTATATTGCTCTAGAAGCAGAGAAACCATGACTATGACCATAACCAAAAATCCTGATTGTTGCAATCTTCTCCAAAAACATCACCTTGTGTGCATTGTATTGTAACCCAGGAAAACCAAGTAGCCTTGTAACTACCTTGATACATAGTATAGGCCATGTTTCTTCCTCTGAGAAGATGTTATGAAATACCAAGAAAACATGAGGATTAATCCTTGCTAAGTAATGGCCAAGTGCAACATATTTCACTAAACTAATACAACACCATATTGTGGAATATGGAAATTTTCCATAAGTTTGGGACATGTGGTCAAATCTTTGGATTTGTCATAACTTGAATGCTATAACTCCAAATTGAGCACTCTATAGCTCAATAGATTCAATTTTTCAAGTGCTTTTGAATGATAGGTCACATCATATGGTTTGGAGAAACTTATGGGCATGTTATTTGGGTGCCACCTTTTTAGTATTCAAAAAATGGGAATTGGGAGATTCCCAAACTCACTAATATTGTGTTATACCAACTCTTATCCCTTTACCCCATCCCAAGAAGTTATTGAAATGTTCAATCTCCAACTGTAAAAAAAGATAAATGTCAAATGAATGTTGAAATCAAACATATTAATGTATATCTTATAGAATTTGAGATTATACTGCTAATTGATCTTCATCATTCTCTAGCT
Source organism: Lygodium microphyllum (assembly GCF_053477565.2). NCBI lineage: Eukaryota > Viridiplantae > Streptophyta > Polypodiopsida > Schizaeales > Lygodiaceae > Lygodium > Lygodium microphyllum. The sequence continues at coordinate 887,990 of NW_028229521.1, forward strand.
TATTTGGATTCCATATGTTAATTGATGATTGTGTCTCATTGGTATCTTCCAATTCTTTAACATATTGTGACTCTTCTCTTCCAAAATTGGAAATTCCAAGTCGGTCTTGAAGGCTGTGGAACTCATCTTTGGTAATCCCATACTCTTTCTCAGCATTCTTTGCCTTATGAAAACAAAGATAAAGGGCAATCCCTTGCTTCAATAAACTTGTCATCCGTAATTTTGGTGTCAATTTTAAGTAACTCTTCTTTCGATTCATTTTTGATGTCAACAATGCCATTTATAGTATCAAAAGTCTTTGCAATGATCGCTAAACAATAATCCTCCCTAAGATTGAAGAGCCTTTGGATGTCTGCTAGAAGTGTGTATTCCTTGTCCTTGATAAGAAAAGTTGAAAGTGAAGCAACAATATAAAAAGAAGAGTCACATACAAGATCTGCATTTACATGGTTTTCTTCAATTATGGTCTCACCTTTGAATTGGGCAACATCTAGTTTGCTAGCAATATATGCTTCTTGCTCAAGGTCCAAACATTCCTCTGCATCCTTGTCATTTGCTACCTTGTCCAAAAGGCAGAAGTTGGAACATTTTGGACCCTCTAATTGTTATTCATAAAATTTGACAAGATATTTAACAAGAGTATATGCAATGAATGCAACTGTTTTTGACATTAGCCTACATTTCCTAGAATGAGCAAAACAAAACAAGTCTAAGGTAAAAAACCTCTCAAGAGAATGAGATGTACACTTTTTTGAAAACAAAGCCTTCTCTGAAGGTGAGCTCCCAATAGGTATGTGAACATATTCTTTTGCATCCTTTTCAACTACCAGAAACGCAAGACTTTCAAACTCAACAAACTCCTCCAGGAAAAACTTCTTACATGAGTTCAATACATGGTCAATATCCTAGTTAGGGTTGAAAATATCCTTTGCAGTTCCGTAATAAGATAACTCCATGCCATTCTGAAGAAGAAAGTCTAGGAGCCTTTCTGATGGAGAAACCTCTATGATCTGAGATAATCCAAGAACCCTCAATGGTGACTTGCCTTTGAGTGGAAACTTCCTAGGCATTCGCACACTTGCTGTTGAACAAGGGGAGGAAGTTGTGGGAATTTCAAGGGAGAAGGCACCACAACCAGAAGCCCTTGACCCTGATGACAATCTTATTCTTTTCTTATTAGGGATGACTTGCTCTTCAGAGCCTGCAACATCCATAGGTTAAGACATGAGTGAAAGCATGATATAGCGTGAAAGTGTGCCCCGGATATAACGAACAATGCCTCCTCACTTCGTATTTGGGGATCCACAATACAGCGTGAAAGTGTGCATCCGACCTCACGAACAATACCTCCTCACTTCTATTTTGGGATCTACGATACGACGTAAAAGTGTGCAAGTGACCTCAAGAACAATACCTCCTCACTTCTTATCAAGGGGTACACAAAATGGCATAAATTGACATATGAAAAACTGAAAGAGAATCTCAACTCTAGCTAGGCTTGAAAATTTGCCAGAAAAATCATAAATGTCTAATTACTTGTATATGTAGACAAGGACAACTATTTACCACGTGAAAAGCCACGTGGATGGCCTACGTAAACCCTAGCAAATAAAACACTGCCATGTGTTGCCTATCCCATAGGTATAATAGATCAATGCTAGCTTATGTGACTCACTTTTCAAATCCATGAGCATGAAAGATGATACCTTCATTCAATCTGCACATATGGCACGAATACACAATAATGTCGAGCTCAACGATTATCACATCGCCCTGTATCTTAGAGCCCCTATTCAACAAACAAAGCAACCTGGACCCTCTTATGCCCATGGAGAAGAAGACCCTTCCAAGTCTAAGAGAAAGAGAAATTCTAGATTTTATTATGTTCAGAAATGTTTTAGTGAGATAAGGAAGGCACAAAGAGCTACACAACATGTGATTCCAAAGACAACATTTATCAGAGTTGTTAAAGATATTTCTTATAGATTATCAAGGGTGTCCATTGAATTTGGCATGCAAAAGAAATGGTAGCTTACAGCCATTCTTTGCCTTCAGAAAGGTTGTTGAAGACTTTATTATTGATTTTATGAACAATGATTACATTGTTGCTGCCCATGCTCATAGAGTGACTTTGATGAACAAAGACTTTAGTATGTCAGTAAAATCAGGTATAGGTTCGACAAGGTATTGAGTCCCTTGTCCACTACTAATAAAAAAGAATTTGAGATCCTTAATGTTCCTCCCAAATTGTCTAGGAGAATGAAATGGCCACTGATCGAGGAGGTGACACATTTATACCCAACAAAGACCACCTCCCAACAAGTGTCTATCCGACAAAGAATGACCACTAGAGATTATAGAGTTAGAGGATGAAGTTTGCAAAAGGAAAATCATTGCCCATGGTCCTATCAATCTAAAGAGACTGGGGGAGGTATACGGGCTAACGGTTGTGAATGTCTCTTGCACTTCTTTGGAAGAGGACTATCTAAGTATTTTCCTTGAGGACAAATCCATGCTTGTTAAGAAAGATATTCAATTGTCAAATTCTCTTGTCTTTTATTGCATAAGGTAAGGCATTTTGACTCAAAATTTTTACTTTATGGAATGATAGTGTTGTTCATTGCAACTAACGTTCCATTGTTTTTGCTATTGGTTTTAGGGCATTGATTGCTTCTCTCAACCAAGGAATCTCTAAAACTATTTATCGGTGATCCACTGTTATCAGTGGAATTGTTTTCAAGATCTTGTTCAAACATAGAAATATTTTTCAAAACATTCTATCCAATCACAAACTACCATTTTTTTTCCTTACATCTAAAGGTATGAAATTTTGCAAAGGGCTTAATGTATACTTCTTTATAGTATTCATTTCTTACTAACATTTTACTTTGCAAAGGATATCAGAGCCTAATATATATCAATATTCTCACTAGAGAAATTATCCTTACAAACTCTGCCAGTGGTGTCTAAGGGTCAAGCAAAAATGTGTGTTGAATACAATAATCCTCACTTTTTGGTTTATTGTTTATTTTATTTGATTGTCTTTTTTTAGTAAGATGTTTCCATTTATAGTACTGGCAAGTTGGTGGCTACCTTTTTGGACACCACATATGAGGATATTGCTGATCCTCAAAAACCATATAGCTTTCTTTTACACAATAAGTGCCTTGCAAAATGATGCACATTCTTGTGGATGGAGAGTGATTTCAAATGTTTGTAGGACAATAGATTCAAAGATTCTCAAGATAGATGGGGTTAATGTAAGTATCTTTCACATTTTTTTTTGAGCAACATGTCTTTGAGTTTTCACAAGTGTTGCATTATCATCAAATTTTATAATCATTCCATTTCTTCGTTTTAACTCCTTAGAAGTACAAACTATCACTGCGCTAACAACTTCTGCCTTTTTAATATATATGTTAGGTATAGTTTCCAACTTATTACAATTTTCCTCATAGTGCCAAGATCGCCCCATAAGAGAGAGATGTATTGAGTTTATTTTGGACACAATCACGCAAGTCGACCCCAACTCTCCTCCACTTAAATCGTTAACTAAGAGTAAGAGGAAGGCAAAAGGCAAGTCATCTGGAAAGATAAGTAAGGTAAGCTCCAAAGAGACAAAAATGCCAACACTTTCTCATCCATCTCCTCATCAGCCCCATGAAGAGAAGAGGCCCCTTGTCCAAGTCAAATTCTTCAAGCAACCAAAGAAAAAAGCCACTGTAAGGAGATTAGATATATTTTCAGACAGCGATGAAGAAGTTAAAAATCTAAAAGAAGACAAATAGTGTAAAAGTCCGCATTAAAATAATTGATTGGGCTTTTGAAAAAATTTTATTTTATTTCCCCCCCTTATCCCTCCAGCCGACTGACGAGCTGGAGGGGGGAGGGGAATAGAAGGAGTTACGAAGCTCCTTGGTGGAGCTTGTGGAGGGAGGGAGGGCATGCGTGTTGACACACAGAAGGAGAAGATCCCCCTCCCTCCACTATTTAAACGAGGGGAGGGGAGGGGCCACAGGACAGAGAGAAGGCTGGGGGGAAGACCGTGAGGAGAATCGACGCCGTTGCTGAAGTTCAATCGCTGTGAAGAGAGAGGGGACGGGACGCTGTTGATTGGCCGCCGCCTCCAAATCCCCCCCCGCCAGGTCGGACGACCATAACCACCCCCCAAAGCTTCTGGAAGCTTGGAAGCTTCCAAAGGGGGGGGGCCTCTTTAAACCCCCTTCATATACCCTACTACCCCCTTTGTTATTTTTTTTTCCCGGGGTTAAAATCCCTTAAGCCCCCTTTCATTTTCCCCTCCCCCGTGCTAAAACCCTTTCCCCTGGATTTCAAAAATTTTCACCCCCTCCTTGTACGTTATGAAGCCCTTTTAACCCCCATATCTAAAACCCTTTTCCATGGGTATTAGAACCCCCTCTGCCGGGATTTAAAAATCCCTTAAATCCCCTTTCACCCTCGTACTAAAGCCCTTTTCTTTCACTTGTAGTCACTTTTCCCCCCCGAGCACAAAGGCCTTAAGGGTCTTATTACTTCTTTACCTGTGTATAGTCCCTAAAAGACCTATCCCCTTGGCTTTGGAATCACTCTTCCTGTGGCCTCTTAAAACCACTTCTCCCGTGATTACCCCTTAAGCCTTTACCTTGGCATAAAAAACCTTTCACCCTTCCCCATGTGTAAGCCCCCATAAGCCCTTTTTCTCCAAGTTTGACCTAAGGACCCTTAGACCCTTACTTATAATCTTTACGGCTATTATTTTTCCTTAAAGCTCTCCTACACCTTGTGTCTTCTCCACACCTTGTTATTTCCGTTCGTGCGAGCTTACAAAGACCATTAAGCCTTTCCCATGGCTTCAATGGGTCTTAGTTGTAAAAGTTTCTAAAAATACCCTTTTCAATTCCCAAATTCAAGGAGGGAAACCTTCCAAAAACTACTTTGACGAACGGTGCAAGGAGCGACGGTGGAGTTCTAAGGAGAAGTTGTAAAGCTGCTTCCACGTTCGACAGACCACACTTGTGATGCCTCCTAAGAAAGTCCAAGGCGTAGCCACGGGAGGGTCATCTCCCAGTATCCATGTGGATATCTCACCACAAAGCCAGGTTGTCTTCTTGATGTTAATTCGGGTTTTAGTCAGTCATGAAAAGAAAAATTATTAAGGAAATATATATATTTGTTCAAATTAATTCTAACGAAGGAGTTAGCTTATGAATGACAATGGATTCAAATTAGCTTTCCTCAAATTGCATCAAGCATTATAAAATAATAGGCAATACTATTCATTTACTATAGTATTATAGTCCTAAAATGAAGAAATTATATCTTGCTCCATTAGTCTTATTCTTTTCGCAACGAATCATGGCAAAATGGCTAAATTCATGAAAGGTTTCTTTCGATGCTCAAACTACTAGAGAGTTATCTTTGCTAGTTGCAAGGCAACTGTTGTTAATTGGCATGAGTTTATCTTTAAAGAAAACGGAAGTTAAATGTTAGAAATCAACAAGTATAAAAATTAGACATACGAAATCATTTGGGAAGAAAACGTAATGGGGAATTGCTGGATGATACTTCATTAACACTTTTCCCCTGCAAATTGAGGACTTGGAACAAATAAAGTGTGTATTCACCAATTCCTTAGCTAGGTATTTGTCCCAAGGAGTATCGTCACTCTTTGTATCATCATGGCATTATGCTATATGCCAAATTGAACTGTGTTAATTGAGAAAGTAATCAAAGATAGTAAAACCGTGACAAGACGAGTAAGATTACCTTCCTAAAGCTGACCAAATCAATCTTTCCAAAAGATAACCGGACCAATCTAAACGTAGTAACATTCATACCCTAAAACACTGGACTACGTACCTTACCGTAAGGACAATAAATTCATAAAGATAAGAAATTAGGGTTCGTCCCTAAGGTTTTCAAATGAAGAAACCCTAGGCCTGACATACGTCAGATTAAGGAGTCTAAACAGATTATCCCATCGTCTGGCTTGCGCAACATATATGAAATCATTTTGTGAATTGATTCACAAGAAGAAAAGGGAAAAACCCTTTTCAAAGACGGCAGATCCTTACGCAAGTTATCTTGCAAAAAGACGTAGTTTTTGGATATCCTTCAAAATAAGAAAAGTTGTAAAATAGAAACTAGCATGTCTACGGTACCTTAGGGTTAACCAAGCTAGGTATACCCTACATCCAAATATAAGGGATCTTGCCAAGTTACAAGACATCTTAAGAACGACTGCTGATACACTCAAAAAGGAAAGAACACTTCTTTAGCAGTTTGCCATACAACTGGGTTGGTTAATGGAAATGTTTGTGCTTGCTAGAGATTTTAGAGCTCTGTTTGATTTATGAATTACAAATTAAATAAGTATCTATACTTCAGGTTAAAAGCCTGAAGGGAGAGGCAGCTTCAGTTACCCCTGACTGCCTGCCTGACCCTAACCAAGGGGGTTGTTTGACCGTGCCGGGAACGTGGACCGAACCCGCCACGAGAGGTCTCTCCGTTGAGTTCTACTTGGAGCAGGAGGACGCTTGGGTGCCAGGGGGGGCTCTGGCCATAAATCCCTCGCCTTCCGGGTCCTGCACAAGGGGCTTGTTGAGATATCGAGCTCCACTCGTGATACGCCAGGGTGACCGTTGTGTATTTATGTCACCGACTTGTCAGTTGCAGATGCGGTTGGTACACCGCCCATGAATAATAGCTACATGATAGCTATCCTTATCTACTCTAGTTCGTGGCTCAGTTAGTATGCCACCTTAGTTAGTTGAGTTTGGTTTGAGACCCATATCTTGGGTTCTTCTATTTCTTTGTACTTGAGTTCTTTTGGCTTCCACAACTAAGAAGAGAAAAAAACTGTTTTCAGCCTCCACCCTTGTGTGTATTCTTCCATTGTGCAAGCAAGAAAGCTACAAGTGAGACTCCTTCCTTCTCTCCCACAATCTTGACATGGTATCAGAGCCTTGTTCGTGGTAAGGAGCTCAAGAAAGCAAGCCAAGCTCGCGGTGTTCTGGTAAGAGGAGCAGTGTTGCTTTCATTTTCTGTTTTGGGAGCAGATCTCTGCAGGTAGCACAGCCGGAAAGTGCAGGAGTGCATTGTCTCAGGTTGAGACGACCTTGTTTTTTTGATTTGAGGCCATTTCGGGGCCTATTTTGAAGGCGGAAGTTTTCTGCACGCACTCAGGAAAAGAACCTATTTTATGCTGTGCGACCACTGTTCTACAGGTCGGTGAAAAGTTACTGTAGAAATTGCATCGTATGCTTGTGCGCAGAGACATTGGGAGTTTCAGAATCATCATTGGTTCCTGTTTATGCAAAATCGTCACTAGGACGTGACTGTGTGGTCAAATACCACTTTTGCCAGTTTTGCAGATTTGCCCTTGTGAGGGTGAAGCTGTGTTTTTTTGCAGTGACAGAATTTTTTGCAGTATTCTGTAATGGCATCTGATTCTCTTTCACAGATTGTCACTGAAAAGCTTGACAAGAACAACTTCCAGGCATGGAAGTTTAGAATGACGAATTTCCTTATGGGAAAAGGATATTGGGAATTTGTTGCAGGAAATGAAGAAGAACCAGTTCTTCCTGATGTTCCCAATCAACAGCAAATGCAGGCATTCAAAGCATGGCATGAGAGAGCCAGGAAAGTTATGTATTGGCTGTCTATCAGCATTTCAGACTCTATGATTGTGCATATTCAGGATGCAAGTACGCCAAAGGAGGCATGGGATACTCTGTCAAAGATGTATAGCACAAATACGCAAGCCAGGAAAATGCAGCTCAAGCAAGAGTTGCATAATGTGCAAAGAGAAAGTATGAGCATCAATGACTACCACATGAAGGTGAAGAAGATTGCAGATGCACTTGCTTCCATTGGGTCGCCAGTGGAAGATGATGATTTAGTTTCTGTGACCTTGAATGGTCTAGGAAAGGATTATGCACAGTTTCGGACATCCATTTCAGTTCGTGAAAGATTTCCTGATTTTGAGGAGTTGATTGCTCTTCTAATTTCTGAGGAGCACAGAAATGGTGGTGCATCTTCTTCAGGAGGAACTTCAAAAGAAGCTGTCTTCTACTCAAATGCTGGAAGAGGTAGAGGCAGAGGTAGAGGAGGCCGATTTGGAGGCCGTGGTAGAAATCAGAATATGCAGCAAACTCAAGAAAACCAGTCCTATGGAGGAGGACGTGGTAACTCTAGAGGCAGGGGGAGCCAAAGAGGTCGTGGTGGATGGCAAAGAGGTCAAAATGCAAACAGTAATGTTGAATGCTACTACTGTGGTAAAATGGGTCATATGGCTAAAGACTGCTATAAAAAGCAGAATGACATCATGAATGGAAAATTGCAACAAGGGAATTATGCATCTTCTAGTAGATAGGGTGATGACAGAAATGAGCATTTGTTTATGGTGCAGCACATGAACAATTCTGTGACAAGTGCAGAAGAAAGCAATGATGTATGGTATGTTGACTCAGGTGCATCAAACCACATGACAGGTCATGCAGAATGGATGGAGGATGCAAGGAAAATGGAAAAACCAGGATTTGTGGAGACTGGTGATGATACTGCACATCCGATTGTGCAGATTGGAAAAATTCATTTGTCTATGCAGGATGGGAAAAAGAAATACCTGTCCGATGTATTTCATGTCCCGAATATCACCAAGAATCTGGTTTCTGTTGGTCAAATGGTTGAGCAGGGCTTGCAGGTCAGATTTAATCCTCATGGATGCTTTGTTGAGGATATGAAAAATAAAGGTCGCTTGATAGCAAAAGGAAAGAAGAAGGGCAGAATGTTTACATTGGATGCAGACATGTCTGAATTGAGTGCAGCAATGTTTGCACATGGGACCGGTGTAGTTGCAGATATTGATATCTGGCATAAACGCATTGGTCATGTTAATGTACAACGACTTAAATCAATGTAGGCCCATAATATTGTTGCAGGATTGCCTAAATTCAAGGTTGCAGAAATGCATAAGGTATGTGAAGCCTGTCAGTTTGGAAAACAGGCAAGGAAACCATTTCCTAGACATGTTCAAGAGAGTAAGAAGCCATTGGAATTAATCCACTCTGATGTCTGGACTACTAAAGCTGCATCTCTTGGAGGCTGTCATTATTTTGTCAGTTTTATTGATGACTATAGCAGAAAAGTTTGGGTGTATTTTATGAAAAATAAAAGTGAAGTTTTTGGGCATTTCAAAACTCTTAAAGCTATGGTTGAAAAAGAAACAGGCCTGCAAGTAAAATGCCTAAGGTCAGATGGAGGGGGAGAGTACCTCTCAAATGAGTTTGCAAGGTTCTTGCAGGAGCATGGCATAAAGCAGCAATATTCATGTAGTCATACCCCACAGCAAAATGGAATTGCAGAAAGAAAAAACAGACATATTGGAGAGGTGTCTCGTGCCATGCTAAATGAAAAAGACATGCCAGATTTTTATTGGGTTGAAGCAGTTGCTACAGCAGTCTACATAATGAACAGGACTCCCACTGCATCAATACATGGAATGACTCCA